>NC_090438.1:337167504-337767504 GCF_031143425.1 Pleurodeles waltl | reverse complement strand
TACAGCATCAGAGTACCAGGGCACCAGAGTATAAGGTCTCAGGAGCATCAGAGTGTCAGGGTAGCAGTGTAGTGAGGCACTAGAGAAGAAGCGAACCAAGTAAAGAGGGCATCAAAGTACCAGACCACCATAGTATGAATGCTCAAGGGCATCAGAGGGTCGGGGTAACATTGTACTGAGGCACTAGGGCAGCAGAGTAACTATGGAAGAGGGCATCAGAGTTCAAGACTACCAGAGTATGAGGCCTTAAGGGTATCAGAGTGGCAGGGTAGTAGTGTACTGAGGACATAAACCACAGAGGACCCAGAAGAGAGGGCATCCGAGTACCAGAACACCAGAATATGAGGACTCAAGAGCATCAGACTGTCAAGGTAACAGTGTACAGAGGCACTGAAGCAGCAGAGTACCAAGGAAAGTGGGCATCACAGTACCAGGACACTGTAGTATGAGGGCTCAGGAGCATTGGAGTGTCAGAGTAACAGTGTACTGAGGCACTACAGCATCAGAGTACCAAGCCAAGGAAATGTGATGGCTGAAACGCATCAAAGTGTCAGGTTAATGGTGCACTGAGGCACTAGAGCAGCAGTGTAGCTAGTAAAGAGGACATCAGAGTAGCAGTCCACCAGAGTATTAGGGCTCTAAAGCATCAGAGTGTCAGGGTAACATTGTATTGAGACACTAGAGGAGCAGAGTACCTAGGAAAAAAGGCATCTGAGTAACTGAGCACCACAGTATCAGTGTAACATTATACTGAGGCACTGTACATTCAAACTACCTAGGAAAGAGGGCATCAGAGGAAAAAGGCACCAGAGTATGAGGGCACAGGAAAATCAGAGTGTGAGGGTAATATTCTGCTGAGGCACCACAGTATTGGAGTACCAGGCCACAATAGTATAGGGCTTAAGAGCATCAGAGTGTTTGGATGACAGTATACAGGAGCACTACAACAGCAGAGTACCAAGGAAAGAAGGCATCAGAGGACCAGACCACCGTAGTATGAGGGCTCAAGGGCATCAGAGTGTCAGGGTAACAATGTATTGAGGCACTAGAGCAGCAGAGTACCTATGAAAGAGGGCATCAGAGTACCAGACCACAAGAGTATGAAGGCTCAAAGGTACTAGCGTGTCAGGGTAATAGTATACAGAAGCACTAAAGTATCAGAGTACCAAGGAAAGAGGGCTTGGAGTATGAAGACTCAAGAGCATTAGAGTGTGGGAGTAACATTGTACTAAGCACTATAACATCAAAATACCTAGGAAAAAGGGCATCAGAGTGTAACGATAATAGCGTACTGAGGCACCACAACTTTGGGGTACCAGGCCACGATAGTATAGGGTTCAAGAGCATCAGAGTGTCAGAGTAACAGTGTACAGAGGCACTAGAGCAGCAGAGTACCAAGGAAATAGGGCAGCAGAGTACCATGGTACCATAGAATGAGTGTCAGGGTAAGAGCATACTGAGGCACTACAGCATTGCAGTACCAGACCAACAGAGTATGTGTGCTAAAGAGCATCAGTGTGTCAAGGTAACAGTGTACAGAGACACTACAGCATCAGAGTACAAGACCACCAGAGTATGAGGACTCAAGGGCATCAGAGTGCCAGAGAAACAGTGTACTGGGGCACTATAGCAGGAGAGAAATATTCCACCATAGTATAAGGGCTCAAGGGCACAAGAGTAACAAGTGTACAGAGGTACTAGAGTGTCAGACTACCTATGAAAAGTGTGCTTCAGAGGAAAAGGGCATCAGATTATGAGGGCACAGGTGAATCAGACTGTGGGTGTAATAGCATACTGAGGCACTATAACATTGGAGTACCAGAGCACAATAGTATAGGGCTCAAGAGCATCACAGTGTCAGGGTAACAATGTGCAGAGGCACTACAGTAGCAGAGTACCAAGGAAAGAAGACATTAGGTATCAGAGGAGCAGACCATTGTAGTAAGAGTGCTCAATGGCATCAGAGTTTCAGGGTAACAATGTACTGAGGCACTAAAGGAGCTGGGTACATATGAAAGTGGCCTTCAGAGTACCAGATCACCAGAGTATGAAGGCTGAAGGGTATCAGACTGTCAGGGTAGTAGTATACAGAAGCACTAGACCACCAGAGTACCTGGAAAATAGGGCATCAGAGTACCAGAGCACCAGAGTATGAAAGCTCAAGAGCAGCACCTTGAAACCCTCATGGGTACGTAGAGCGCTTTATAAATCTAATGATTGATTGATTGATTGATCAGAGTGTCAGGGTAACGTTGTACTGGGGCACTATAACATTGAACTACCTGTGAAAGAGAGCACCAAAGGACCAGGGTACCAGAGTATGAGGGCACAGGAGCATCAGAGATAATAGCGTACTGAGGCACTACAGCATTGGAGTATCAGTCCATCATAGTGTAGGGCTCAGGTACATAGTACAGAGACACTAGAGCAGCAGAGTACAGAGGAAAGAGTGCAGCAGAGTACAAGTACACCAGATAATGAAGGCTCGAGAGCATCAGAGTGTCATGGTACCAGTGTACTGAGGCATTATAGCATTAGAGTACCAGAACACCATAGTATGAGGGCTCAAGATCATCAGAGTTTAAGGGTAACAGTGTACTGAGGCAGTAGAACAGCAGAGAACCTAATAAAAAGGGCATCAAAGTACCCGACCATCAGAGTATGAGGCCTCAGGAGTGTCAGAGTGTCAGGATAACTGTGCACTAAGGCACTATAGCATTGGAGTACCAGACCACCATAGTATGGGGGCCTAAGACCATCAGAAGGCTAGGGTAACAGTGTACATAGGCACTAGAGCAGCAGAGTACCTAGGAAAGAGGGCATCAGTGCACCAGACCACTGGAGCATGAGGGCTCAAGACCATCAGAGTGTCAGAATAACTGTGTACTGATGCACTACAGCATCAGAGTACCAGGGAACCATAGGATGAGGGCTCAGGAGCATCAGAGTGGCAGGGTAACAGTGTCCAGAGGCTCTAGAGCAGCAGAGCTCATAGGAAAGAGGGCATCTGAGTACCAGGCCACCATAGTATCAAGTACTGAGCCAAGGACTCAAGAGTATCAGAGTGTCAGTTTAACAGTGTACTGAGGCACGAGGGCAGCAGAGCTGCTAGGAAAGGGGCACCAGAGAAAGGGAGCTCTGGTGACCTGGCATTAGAGCAGCAGAGTAAAGAAGAAAGAGGGCATCAGAGTACCAGGGCACCAGAGAAGGGTGGCTCTGGAGAATCAGAGTGTCAGGGTAATCATGTACTGAGACACTAGAGCAGCAGAGTTTTCAGAAAAGAGAGAATTAGAGTACCAGACCACCAGAGTATAAGGGCTCAACACCCTCAGAGTGTCAGTGCAACAATGTACTGAGGCACTACAGCATCAAAGTACCAGATACCCATTTTATGAGGGTTCATGGGCATCAGATTGTCAGGGTAACAGTGTACGGAGGCACTATACCAGTGGAGTATGAGGGCTCAGGATCATGAGAGTGTCAGGGCAACAGTGTACTGAGGCACTAGTGCAGCTGAGCTCTTATGAAAGAGGACATCAATACCAGACCACCATAGTATGAGGGTCAGGAGCATCTGAGTGCCAGGGTAAGTTTACTGAGGCACTAGAGCAACAGAAAACCTAGGAAAGAGAGCATCTGAGTATTGAGGCACTAGAGTATGAGAGCTCAAGAGCATCAGCGTGTCAGAGTAACATCGTACTGAGGCACTTTAACATCAAACTACCTGGAAAACAGGACATCAGAGGACCAGGGCACCAGAGGATAAGGGCATAGGAGCATCAGAGTGTGAGGGTGAAAGCTTACTGAGGCACTACATTGGAGTACCAAACCACCATAGTATAAGGCTCAAGAGCACTGGAGTGTCAGGGTAACAGTGTACAGAGGCATTAGAGCACCAGAGTACTGCAATAAGAGGGCATCAGGGTGACAGAGCACCAGAGTATGAGGGCTCAGGACCATCAGAGTGGTATAGGAACAATGTTCTGAGGCACTATAACATCGGAGTACCAGACCACCATAGTATGAGGTTTCAAAAGTAACAGATTGTGAGGGTGAACTGAGACACTTGACCAGCAGACTACCTAGGAAAGAGGCATATGAGTACCAGACCACCAGAGTATAAGGGCTCAGGACCCTCAGAGTGTCAGTGTAACAGTGTACTGAGGCACTACAGCATCAGAGTACAACACACCAGTGTACTAAGGCACTATAGCATTGGAGTACCTGACCACCAGAGTATGAGGGCTCAGGAGCAAGAGAGTGTCAAGGCAACAATGTACTAAGGCACTAGAGCAGCTGAGTTCTTAGAAAAGAGGACATCAGTAGCAGACCACCATAGTATGAGGGCTCAGGAGCATCAGAGTGTCAGGATAACAGTATACTGAGGCATTAGAGCAGCAAAGCACCTAGGAAAGAGAACATCTGAATACTGGAGCACCAGAGTATGAGTGCTCAAGAGTGTGAGGGTAATATCGTACTGAGGCACTATAACATCAAACTACCTAGAAAACAGGGCATCAGAGGACTGGAGTACCAGATTACACAGCAGCATCAGAGTGTGAGGATAAAATCTCACTGAAATACTAAAACATTGGAGTCCCAGACCACCATAGTGTAGGGCTAAGGAGCATAGAGTGTCAGGATAACACTGTTCAGGGGCATTAGAGCAGCAGAGTACTGAGATAAGAGTACATCAGAGTGCCAGGGTACCAGAGTATGAGGGTTCAGGACCATCAGACTGTCTGGAGAACAGCGTATTGAGGCACTATAACACTGGAGTACCAGACCACCTAGTGTGGTGGCTCCAGGGTATCAGATTGTCGGGGTGGTAGTGTACTGAGGCACTTGACCGGCAGAGTACGTAGGAAAGAGGAAATCTGAGTACCGGAGCACTGGAGTATGAGAGCTCAATCATATCTGAGTATCAAGGTAACATTGCATTGAGGCACTATAAAATCAAACTACCTAGGAAAGAGGGAAACAGAGGAACAGGGCACCAGAGTATGAGGGCATGGAGTATCAGAGTGTCAGGGTAACAGTGTACTGAGGCAGTAGAGCAGCAGAGCGTTTTAGAAAGAAGGCATCAGTACCAGACCACCATAGTATGAGGGCACATCAGCATCAGAGTGTCAGGGTAACAGTGTACTGAGGCACTACAGCAGCAGAGCACCTAGGAAAGAGGATGTCTGGGTACCAGAGCACCAGATGATGGGGGTTCAAGAGCATCAGAGTGTTAGGGTAACATTATACAGAGGCACTATAACATCAAACTACCTAGAAGACAGGGCATCAGAGAACCATGGCACTAAAGTATGAGGGCTCAGGACCATCAGAGTGTCAGTGTAACAGCATACTGAGGCACTATAGCACCAGACCACCATAGTATGAGGGCTTCAGAGCATAAGAGTTTCAGGATAACAGAGAACTAAGGCAGTACAACAGCAGAGTACCCAAGAAAGAAAGCATCAGAGTACCAGTCCACCAAAGTGTGAGTGCTGAGGAGTTTCAGAGTGTCAGGGTAACAGTGCACTGAGGCACTATAGCATCGGAGTACCAGACCACCATAGTATGAGGGCTCAAGACTATCAGAATGGCAGGATAACAGTGCACAGAGGCAATAGAGCAGCAGAGTACCTAGGAAAGAGGGCATCAGACTATAAGGGCAACAGGGTATGAGGGCTCAGAAACATCAGAATGTCAGTATAACAGTGTGCTGAGGCACTATAGCATTGGAGTACCAGACCACCATAGTACAAGGGCTCAAGTGCATCAGAGTGTCAGGGTAAAACTATACTGAGGCACCAAAGCACCAGAGTTTGAGAGCTTAAGAGCATCAGAGTGTCAGGGTAACAGTGTAGTGAGGCACTAGAGCAACAGAACACCTGGGAAAGAGAGCATCAGGGGACAGGGCACCAGGGTATCAAAGTATCAGTGTGCCAGATTATCACAGCAACAGAATACTATGGTACCATGCTGCCATAGTACCCAAGTATCAAAGTGTAAGAGATTAGTGTATTGGTAGGAGGGGGGCAACTCAAATAATAATCACAAGTCTAATCAGGGTGAACTGTATTGGTCACTAAAGAAGCCTATGATTAACCCTCTAGTAGCTAGGCACAAAGCATTCAAGCTTAGCTTAGAGACAATGGGGGTCATTATGACCCCGTCGGGAGGCGATAATCTGCCGGTAGTACCACCAACAGGCTGGGGGTACTTATCGCCACATTATGATACCGTCGATGCCGCAAGACTGGAGCCTGGCAGTTCCGGTGGTTGTAATCCGCCAGGGCAGTGCCGCAAGCAGCAGTGCCCTGGAGATTGCGAGTCCCCATCCGCCAGCATGTCCATGGTGGTATACACCACCATGAGAAAGCTGGAGGCATGGGAGACTCGAGGGGCACCTGGGGGCCCCTGCAGTGTCCATGCACTTGGCATGGGCACTGCAGGGGCCCCCATACACAGCCCCATCGCACATTCCACTGCCCGAATTACGGGCGGTGAAATGCTCAACGGGTGCTGCTGCACCCGACACACCTCAACATTGCCACCGGCTCGATTATGAGCCAGCTTCAATGTTGTGGTGACTTTTCTGCTGGGCCAGCGGGCTGAACCACTGTTTCCGTCCGCTGGCCCAGCTGAAATGTCATAATAGGGTGCCAAGCATACCACGGTATGTTGGCAACCGCGGCTTCGGCAGTCTTTTAAACAGACCGCCAAAGTTGTAATGAGGGCCAATGTGTAAAGTATTTATGCAGTATTCAAACATTAACAAAGTTGAAATACCAAACAATAAAAATTCAAAAATGAGTTAAAGAAATGAAGTATAATTTAATAAACAAAACAACACCCAAATGATAAAAATCGAAGGAAAAAAAAGGAAACTAGAGTTTGAAGTAAATATAGCACTAAGAAGCACAACGTGCCACTAATAGTCAATAGTGATGGTGGAATAAGGTCTACATGCAATTGATGCTGATTGTGAGAGAGAGCACTAGCCAGTTACACCAACCAAGTCTGTCCTGGTCAAAGATTGTTTCTTCTAACCTTATTCCCAGTCCACCACAGAAGCACACTTTTAAAGTCACCAAGGACCCTAGCGACGGTACTTAGAGGATCACATGGTTTTAGACAGGGGCTACAGTAGGGTCCAGTCAAAGGTCCAATCGTCACTGACCAGCTGAACAGTTGCAGGAAAAGGCCCCTTGCAGCTAGTTGTTTTCCTGTAGCTTTAACAAAAGGTCAGCCTTGTGACCCTTGGAGTCCACTTATTTGTCTTGCGTAAAGGAAGGACTGCATGTCTGGTCTTCTAGGCTCTTTTCAGGAGACAAACAGCAGGTGCAGTCTGCTTCTGTTCATCCACAGGCGCGGAAGTGACCTGATGAGAGGTTCAGGGATTGCCACTTTTATGCCTAGTGCCAGACTATGGTGGAAACCAATCCCTCAGTTCTGGTTGGTCAGTTCTTTCCCTCACTCTTGGTGTGGCTCCAACCTGGCTGGTGAATGGAGACAGGGGCCTGCCTTGTATCAGATTCTTCTGTGTGAGTCAGGACAGGTCCCTTTTGAGTGTAAAGTGTGCAGGGGCACATCTCCTCCTCTGCTATACTTTCAGGCAGACCCTCATTTTCCCACCAATGCCCTTTGCCCACTGCCTGGGCGCAATACACATCTCACTCCAGGGAGGCAGCACGGATCAGGTAAACCTTGGACACTGAGATTAAGACAGTTTAAGGTTTAGACAAGAAAATTAAAACATTTGAAAAGAGTCCTATTAAGAGTACACCCACTACCATGTAATGTACTGAGACTAAATGCTCTTATACCTGTCACTGAAACAAGTTAATGTTGCGTCAGTGTTTACCCCCTCCCCTTCCCCCTCTTCTTTCCTTTCACATTCACCTCTCGTCCCAAGTTCCTTCCCCAACTCTTCCCTCCTCCCTTTTTTCTACCCATTTCTCTTTTTTACCTTTTCCTCTTTTTCTCTCCCCCCTCCTGATGAGCCGTGTTTGTGCCCTATTGCAGAGAGGCCCGTGCGTGGATTATGGGAGGAATGAGACTACAATTCCCATCCTCCCTGGGTAAACGCTGACCCGATGTGACCACACCCTGGCCGCGTCTGTACGGCAACTCCCTTTATCTTCTATCCCTCTCTGACTGTGCTTCATTGAAGGCCGGGGAGGGATTTCAACTAGGTGAGCCAGCAAGCGTCACCTTTGATGCAGTAAGTCTTCATGCCCCGAGTGGCGCCAACGATGGAAACTGATGAGCGATTCACTCTCCTTACACTTTTCTGTAGTTACTCACTTGAGCTAACAGTGTTTGCACCCCGAGGGGTGCCAATGCTAGCAACAGATAAGTGATTCACCCTCTTTACACACTACCTTTATTTACTTTTTTGGACTACCAGTATTCGCACCCTGAGTGAGGCCAATGCTGGCAACAGATAAGCGATTCACCTTCTTTACACTATACCCTTATTTACTTTCTTGGACTAAAAGTCTTTATTTTCATTTGCGTTTGGATCCTACGGGTCGCACTACTTCGGCACACTGTTCTGCAAACATTGGCACACCTACATGCTGTTCTATGCTGTAACATAAGGAAAGGTACTTTACTCCCCATTTGGAATAGTACTTGTACACCACAACCACCCTCTTGACTCAGTGCGCCTGGAATGAGGGAGTTGTTATATTCCCTGCACTTGCTTCAGTTTTCAGCACAAGGGTTTACACAGGAGGGACCTCTATTTCTCCTCCAATTTCCCTCTACTTCCCTTGCTTAGCCTCCCCCCTCCTAGTGCTTACATACTTAAGTTCTTCACTCAGAGAGGAGATTACTCATTGCCTACTCCTTTCCCATAGTCTGGGTACCTCCAACTTGGCCTCCATGGTTTCACAACACCCATACTTAATCAAACTTAGCTTTTGCTGCTGTTCTTTCTTTTATAGAGTGTGACTATAAGGGGACACTCTCCCTCCCCCAGACCAGGGGCTACTTGCCCTCCAATCACAGGGTAAGCAATTGCATTTGATAAGCAGAGGGGTATATTTCAAGTATGTATCCACCAAGTGTGCAGAGATGTTAACGCCTTGCATGACTGACCTTTTTTCGTGTGCAGTGGTTTTCTGTGTTTTATATCACATAATGTAGTGTGCATGTTATTTAAGTAATTGTCTACTTTGTTTCTCACAGACCTCCCGTGCTTAATATACCACAGGTAGGCCTTTCTCTATTATATTATCCATGGCACCTCCTAGTGAGATAGGCCCTTTTATTGTCAGCACATGACTCTCTGATGCATGACTCTATGGATCCTGAGGCCCTTAAAAATGCCCTTAGACCTCCTTTGGCTTTAGTTTAGTGGGCAGAAACACTTTGACTGTCTAAATAGTAGGTGACTCTTCGAGCCATTACTCTCTAGAAGCGCCCCACTTTGTTTTTATTCTCACTAGGAATCACCACTAATACAGGTGAGCTTTTACACAGGTGATTGATTAGGTGTTTTTAGCCTGTCTCTAGCATAACTGGATCCCATCACAATCCAGACACTCTTTATTTTTGCACTCCCTCCTAATTCTTTTAACTACGAGGTTGGGTCCGTCAGGTGGTATCATTCTACCTGGTTGGGGCCAGGTGGTCATATGATGAAGCATGACACTATATAGTGTGTGAGATTACCTGGTCCGTAAAGAAGAATTTCCCTCACCATCCCTGTCACACAAAGAGGTCCCGTAGTCTGGGTGATTTAAATATCTTAGGGCAAATTTAATCTACTTTGCACCTAAAGGATACCCCAGACCCTAATGGTCTCCAAATTGTTCCTACTACCATAAATCATATGAAAATGAAATTGTAGCTGGCACCCCTGTTCTTGCATTTGGTTTGACAGTCCTTTTTTTCTTATGCTCCATTTGTCTACAGCTCGATTTAAAGTAAGTAGTAACAGCCTGAGCCAAGACTTTGGTACTGTTGATATCCTGCAGCAACCTTGCATTTTACTAATTGCTGAGTTATGGATTAAATGAAGTCCAAATGTTGGTGTTCTTCATACTGTCTACAACTTAATGGGCTTATAGGATTGACTTTCCTACTACTGCCTTGAGACACTAGAATTGAAGGCCAAAACTAGCCTTGTTGTCCAGCATGTATTCCCATCTGTATCTGCTTGATTTGAGCTATGAAAATATGACTATGATCCTCTGTTCCCACTTGGTGACCTCCCATATGTCAATTATGAACATCCCAAACAAGCTATTGCAAGGCCTAATGATTTCAGAATTAATTGCTATTAGATGTGTGTAGCTTCACCATTAACAACCCTCATCAGTTTTTCTTTTAGCAAATCACTTTTGTTATTAGTGGTAAAGCCCTAAATTGTTAAGTAGTAATGATAATGGTAAAAAAGAAATAGGATGTATAGTATGGTTTGGTAGTGCAACCTCGCCATGTAAAACACTCACCACTTCATCCTGTGTCCAGTCATGCTCACATGTTAAACCTTAGCTCAACCTTGGGTAGATGTGACTTGGAGCAGTCAGGCTTAAACAAATGAACAAGTGTAAAGCATTAAAAAGTGCCAAACCAATTGAATAAGAAAGAAACAATTCTCAATAAATCCCAAACATATTTATAAAAATGAAATGTCTTTTAATAGATTTTTTGAATTTATGGACACAAGCATTTTTTTTAAATCTACCGGAGGTTTTAGGAGAAATAAATACTTGAAGAAACAATTAATGACAGCTTTTTAATCAACCACAAAGAAGCATTGGTAAGTACTGTTTAAAGTGGTCTTTGAATCTTTTTGGAAAGTTAGACACATTTGAAAGCTGTCATGTCCAGTTACTTTGTGCCCCCAACTCCAGCAGGGAACAGGTCATGCGGAGTAACAAAGTCCTAAGTTAACTTAAAGTAAACATAGTCTCCAGTAAAGTTTGAGGGGTGACAATAATTGAGTGGTCATGATGCAAGGAATGCAGGAGGATCAACAATGCTGGGGTTTTCATTCTGGTGCCTGTGGTTTTCCTGAGGCTACTCCTTGGTCTGTGCACATGGTAGGTGACTGTGGCCACAAAGGTTTATGGCTCTCAAAGTGTGGATGGAGTCAAGCAAAAACAGTTGCTACTGGTCTCTGGTGATGATACCTAGTACTGGCAATAACATTCCTTCTGAGAAACCAAACAGCACTCCGATGGTGCTCCCTGGTCCAGCAAAGTTGGGTGCAACCTTTGAGCATCAGGACTTGGTCTCCCAGGCTGCACTTCAGCAGTGGTCTTTGCTACCAACTCACCAAGACACTCTTCTTCAACTTTTATAGCCCTGGTGCTGGAACAGGAAATCAGTCAACTGACTCTAGGACTCCCTCCTTTTGTGTGTGGCTAGGGTACACCTTTTTAAGCAAGACACCACAGGTTCAGTCTCCTCCCTTTTGCAGTCCAAGGATCAGCAGAAGCAGTTGAAACTTCAGTGCAGCCTTCCTTTGCCAGGTCAAAGGAGAGCAGGGTTATCCTTTTTTGGCCTCTTTTCCGGGACAGGTGAGATCTGATGTTTGGCCAGGGATGTCACTTTTATTCCCAGAAAGGGTCCCTGTGGGATGTAGCCAAAGGTCTATTTGGGTCCTTCCAGTCTGATGATAACTTCCTGTGAAGTGTGTCATTTAGTTATCACAAAATATATTGTTCTGTCCACCCTCAAGGTGGCAGAACCCTTCTCTGGTCAGTTGGAGATTAATAGCTCTCCCCAGGTTTGAGTCCCCCTGAGGGCTATGTTCCCATGGGAATTCCGGATTAGCCATTGTTTCCTCCGAGTCACCCATGCCATCCTGTTTATTGAAACAAAGGAGAGCTCATTTCATGTATGCTAGCCATTTGCTCTTGAAAGTCAGTTTCCGTCTGAAGCTCACATTTTAGGCCTACATCCCTTTGCATTTTCCTGCCAGGAGGAGATATACCTCCTCCAATTATGTTCCTTCCTTTTGGACATTCTTAAGTCTCCCCAGGAAGCCAGGAGGCTACATTGAAAGGCAGTCTTTGTCTGCAATCGCAAACAAGCACTGGAAAACATTGGGCAATAAAGTGGCAACTTACTAAAGATGTATGTTGTCCACTATTGACATTTAATTCAATTTAACTACTATATAGGATTTAATGCACTAATTAGTTTGGTACATTGAAGTACCAATCTTATTGGTCCCATTCAGAAGTTAGCATTGCTGAAATGTCAGCAGGTAACCCTTGCTCAGAACTCCTGTTTAAGGGGTGACGTACAAACAATAAAAGGGAAGGCTTCAGCTTTTCCATGGCTTGAAATGGTAAAGTTAAGTTAGTAATTAAAAACTGCTCTGCCAGCCAGCAATGGCTTTCGGGGTCTCATGTTTTTGCTTTGTCACACTTGTGTTGGTGCAATTAGTGGTACAGTCCATGAGAGGCCCTAGGTACCCCTGGTAAATCTACTAGGGTCTTACAAGTAAGTTAAGTGAAGCCAATAGGGGAAACTCTAATTAAACATATACTTTCAAGGGTCAGAGCACATACACTGAGACCTGAGCAGAAGGGCTGAAAGAATTACAGAGGCACTAGACCACTATCTAGTAGTTAAAATAGAGGCAAAAAGTGGGGTTGAACCTGCAGAAAGCCTGTTTCCTTTCAGCCACTCCACTGCAAATCAGTTTACTGGTTTGAACAGGATTGGTATTCTATGTTCTACAGTGTACATAACATTTGACACAAAGCTTGCTGCATTATGATCTATCAGTTGACATTGTCATATATTGAATAATATCAGTATGTTGTATAACTAGCATAGCTTTCAGAGGCATACTTGTCGCGCTCCTTCACTCCAATTTGTTAATGTGAATTGAGTTTGAGAGCCTTGGTGCTTTCCTGGGGTGGGTGTGGTATGGGGGTTGTTACTTTTTTTTTTACTACACAGAGATCTGTTTATTAAAGTGAAATAAAACAAGACATGGTTGCAGAGTCAAGTCCAGAGTGCTTACATAAAGCATCTCACATTAGTAATCAGCACAACTTAAAGGGTATGATATTGAATTAGAGACACCTGCTGTAGAACACTTTGAAGGCATGATCAAGTGTCAGTTGTGCATGTCACAGAACAACTAAACAAAGAATGCAATAATTATCAGGTCATAACTTACTCCCAGGGGACCCAAGCTCAAAATACTTAATTTGCAAAGTGTGAGTCAGAACCATCATCAGGAGAGACAGATAATAGATATCCAGTACCATAGCTACAGGCATGCTGATGAGGAAGCCCTTCATTTAAATAGTTATGGTGCTTTGAGCTTGAGTTGAGTGAAGCAGGTAGGCTCAATTTGAGAGTGATATCCAATTAAATGGCTGCCAAACATGTGCAAATTATTCATCAATGTATGCCAGTTTGTGGGACAACTGCTCCATTGCCTGAACATGCCAGAAAAGTATGAACCAGAGAGCTGTAGGAGGGGCCATGGGTTTCTTCCATGCATGAGCTATGAGCTGTTTCACATCGCCTACCATAAGATTAATAAACCACCAGCCTGCATGTGTCATAGCCTCAATTGCAAGGGGTCCTATACCTTATATGACAGTGAGGTAGGATGCATGCATTGGGAAACCTACAGTGTTTTTTTTACAACCAATAAAATCATTCTAATATGTGGTAATAAGGGAGCAAAACTACCAATTTTACTCTAACCTGGGCAGAAATAAATACAACAAAACTACCAAATATGGTGTAAGTAGCCATTCTGTTTTCCCAGCAAGTAACAGATGCAGTAGTACCATTGTACCATGATCATATAAGCTGACTCTTGTTGTGTTATACTTTTGTATGTCTTGGGAATGTAGCACCAGAGGTTGTCCCATTGTTTTTGTGAGATGGCCTCAGAAGTGCGAGATTGCCAATGCGTTTGCTACATGTGGATGCAGGAAGGTGTTGAGTGTTGGATGACTTGATAAGTTTTGGATATGAGCACCCTATATACATCAAATTCCTTGACTAGCCTCTCAAAGTGTGTGAAAGCTTGAGTATGAGCTTCGAGAGGGTGGTTTGCCCAATGTTGCAGTTGACTGTAATGAAATAGGGATGTTTCAGGTACTTTAAAATCTAGTTTGCATTGTTCAAATGGCTTGATATTATCATCCATAAAAAGGTTGCACAGGGTTTTACAGTTCTATAAGACTGAGGAGGTGCACTTCAAGCCTTTGAGCAAAGATTTTCGTGAATCTTGTGGAAGATTATAGGGAGGTATGATGTGCATTATGTGTTATTCTTGACCAACTTGGATATAACAGTTATATCTGCTGGAGCCATAGTGGGTTTGAGGCCAATGTGCTGATTGAATGAATTAAACAGTGACATGCAGTCCTGGAGGCTTGAGAGCACTGTTTTGTAAAAGTTCACCATAATGAGGGTCAAATGTAGCTCAATCCCATTTGCTCAGATTAGCATCTATCAGGGCCTCAGGGATCTCTCCTCACGTGTAGAGTGGTTGGCAATCATTCTTGTTGCTTGACACCTTCGGTGATTGCCCAGGCCATGTTTCTTGTCCACATTTTAGAGATGTGTGTTTTAGACCCTTGGTGGTACAATCTATGAGCAATTAGTGAGCCAACACTTGTCCACCCCTATAGTATTTGTTTCAGGATCAGGAGGACACACTCTGTTTTATTAGTCCTGTGGCCTCACAGCTGCCCCTGCAGAATCACAATATGACATTTGTTGCACGTGGAGGAAGCCGACTGATCGATTTGTTCAAGGGCTGTAATCTCTGCTATGAGGTCTGTCTCTGCTAATTGGGATTCCCTCGCTCTAGCAGTGAAAATGGTTAAAATTGCACCCCTGATTGAGGCCTTGAACCCATCGCAGAGGATGTGGAGAGGTGTGTCTGGGAGGCTGGAGAGCTTAAAATATTCTAAAATTGCATTTTATATCTTTTTCATGTTCACAGGGTCTCTGAGTCACTGCGGAGGAAAGCACCAGTGCAGGGGGCCCCACTGAGAAGATGCGCTATAGACCCTGACCAGTGCCACATGTGTATGGTCTGAAGTTGAAATATCAGAGACAGTTGCCATTTTAAGGCTATGGAGTAGAAGTTACACAATGAATACGAGAGTAGGAGGTATGGGCTTGGGAATAGAAAGGGTAATCTCTTGTGTCAGGATGCCTATAACGCCAAGCATCTACCAACCTCAGCTCTGTGACCTTATGTTTAAATTGAGTTAACATTGCATCAGCACCGTAGCACGAGGCTGCACTGGGATTCAACTCGGTCCCAAACAAAATTAAGATCACCTCCCACCATGTCAGCAAGCTGTTGCTTGAGTATACCTCGTATGAAGGAATCTTGTGCTCAATTGAGGGCACAAGTATTAAGTAAGGTTAGAGTGTGAGTGCCCCTTAAGATGTTTAATTTCAGAAAGCACCCTTCTTTGTCTTTGATGAATTCTTGAAAATTATAGAGCAAAAGCCTGCTTTGTACATAAAAACTAGTCCATTGGCTTTGGTAGAGGCGTGGGTCAACAATCAATTGGGGTATTTTGGGTGTGACATACAGTGACAATTTCCACCCAGGAGGTGTGTCTCCTGGAGGAAGGTAACATCTGGGTTCTGTTGAAAAATATAGCTCCAGGCCTGTTTACACTTATTGAGTGAGTTTGAGCCCTGGAAAATGAGGGCAAGCAGTTTAGTGTATTGTGTATTTTCCATAGGCATTGTGGGTAAATATAGCATCCAAGCAGTTGGGCCTACCGGATCCAATAAGCAGCATGGTATAATCAGCATGGCCTGATATGAGGGCCCTAATGCCCCACACGGTGTGTGGATAAGGGAAAAATGAGGCTATGATACTCTTATAGGTGAGACTGGTCAGCAGGATGACAATGCATATGTCGTCATAGTGTTCACCATGTGTTGGTGCAAGTGAAGACTGCCCCTCAAGGGAACACAGGACTGACACAAAACAGGAAAAAGCTAAATTAAACATTTAGCACTGAGCCAACAGGGCTCAACAGTGTAATCCAACCCAAACAGAAAAAGCCAAAGGTGTGCTTTAATAACGCTATAGTCATCACCCTCCTGGGTTACCACTCGAAGTGGACCCATCTCAAGGAATGACAGCTTTCCAGTCAGTACAAAAGGGTTAAAGAAGTCTGAGTGTTGCTCTCTGGATCCCCATGGTCTGCCCTGATGGGACCCATGGCCCAAACACAGTCAATGGTATGACAAAATGGAGAGTGTCCCTTCAGTATGAAAAGGCGAAAGTGATCAAGTTCAGATGTCAGCCAAGGGTGGACATATTCAGTGAGGATTCTTTCTTCATGCTCTGGAAATGAGTTATGAAGTCTTGCTTGGCTTACCGGAGGGAGCACTCCTTCTTCTGCTTTCTGTGCTGGGAGCCACAAACTGTCTGCCAGGCTGGGTTCCACCTTTCCCTAGCTGGAGTCCAGGGTGGGGTTGATTCTCTGCTGGCTTTATTGTCGGAGATGTCCAACATTCTGTTCACTTCTGCCAGAGATCATAGTCAGCGCAGCTTCCCTTTTCATTGAAATAGAAGGGCAAATGGGGGGCCTCACTGATATTGGATATTCAACGCTCTCAAATTGACAGTGACTGGTTGGGAGTCATGCCTTTTGTGCAGCGTGACTGGAGAGAGGTCTTGAAAGAGCTGGATGATGTGGCCACAGAAGACCAGATCCGCTTTGCTCCTTGATGCTCGAAGAATGGCTTGCTTTTCTGTGAAGAAGTGGACTCTCGTGAGGATATCCGTCATAGCGTTGGGACACCCAAGGATCTGGGACACCAAATGGTGCCTGTCTAGGGCCAGTAGGGAAACTTCAACATCACCCCTGATTGGCTGACGGAGCTCTGCTGTGAAGGCCAGGTTGCCATTACCTTCAGCGCCCCTGAGAACTTTTTTGGATGCAGATGTTGTTACAGTGACTTCTGTTTTCTAGATCCTCCTGCTTGGCTTGCAGTTCTTGCTGTTGCTCCTATAGCGTCACTACCCTGTAGCAAAGCATTTCTTGGTCTTCCGCTCTGGAATCAGCCATTCGCTCCAAGTCATCCTCTCGCATTTCTATTTCGGAGGTATCACAGCATAGGTCTTTGAAGCAGGATTTAAACCCTGCCTGAGGATGCTTTTTCTGAATGTATGTGCTCAAGAAATTGTTCCATGTAGTCCTGGGAGATGGACACAGAGGAAGAGCCTCTGAGTTTTATGCCAGAGGAAGGTCACAGAGCTTTCCTTAGCAGGCTGAAGATGTTGTGTTAATTCATGGAGTGGGGTCTGCTGAACAAGCAGTGTGCTAGCAACGCTGTCTGAACTGTTTCGCACAGCCGCTGTCTTGTGAAAGTTGCAGATGGCAGGGCGGGAGTCCGTCAGTGTCCAGATGGAGAAGACTGGTGCATTAGTGCAGGTCAGTGGCAAAGGGAGGTGAGCCACAGAAATTATTTCTCATCAAGTAGTAATACATACTCACCAGTTCCTGGACCACAGTCCAATGTCAGCACACACCCAGGGGCTCCTCACAGGTCTTGGCCCCCCACAAAATCCCCAGGTGTTACCCCAAATGGGCCCCCTGGCTCTTCAGGGTTCACCCATGAAGGCCTAGTTGACTCCCCATCTATCTGCAGCAAGGATGGAAAGCAGTCAACCCTGTTCCAATGGCATGAACCACAAAGCCATAATCCAGGGAACACCACAGCCGGTCCTCAGCCAGCAGTGACTGTTTTCTTCCCCAGGGGCCAAACCAGAGGGTGCTCAGTGTCATCGGGGGTCAGGAGAGGGTCAAGGCAGATTACATGCTCACAGATGCTCCTCACTGTGGCAGGCAGGTGGGAGGCCCTCTTCACTCTGAGGCTCAGAGGAGCCAATGCTGCACCGGTAGCACGAGGACCCATAACCCGTTGGCCTCTGCCTCAGTCCAGTGCAGGGTCACAGAAGGTCAGGGCTACCAGCCGATGGGTCGGTGGGGTCCTAGACAAGAGGAGGTGACTGATCCAGGGAAGTGCAGGTTCTGGCAAATGCCTCCAGCAAGCAGCATGACTGGTTGGTACCCGCTACCCTCAATGCTTCAGAGGGAGGCTAGGTCAAGCTCCACACCCATATCCAGCACCCAAGATGGCAGGCCCACTCAGTACTGGGGTTCTCCTCTGCTCCTGAAGCACTGTACTTCGGGACTCCAAGTCCACCACTACCCTTAAAGGACTCCCTAATAGCTGTCTCATTGGGGAAAGGCATTGCAGGTAGGTCCCAGTGCAGCTCAATGCTGGAAAAGGCCCGCAGAGATCCTGAGCAAAACTGTCAGCATCTCACTTCATTCCTGTGTTGGCCACATCCCCAGATTTTTTTACTTGTTTGCTACTTTCTTTAAGTGTGCTTTTCTCCTATTGTCTATCCTCCTGGAACTGGTTGCACCTCTCATTAGAAGGTTTACTCTTGACCCACACCAGATTTATGATTTCATGCGTTTATGCTTATAGAGCTCCATACTAATTCCACCCTACATTTAGCTAAAATTAATTTAATAAGAATAGGAAATGTAAACACAACACAACGGGCTTAAACCAACCCATAAAAAGGAAAAGATAATCAAATATTTTTGCAAACTTAATGGTGTCATTAAACTAATACACTAGACAAGAATTTGCCCTACAGAAGATTTACAATTGAAATACAATAGGACTGAAGGCTATCATCCTGATTTAAAAATAAATCTAATATTAGTGTGATATCTCAACTACAAATCAAGCAAGGTAGCCAGTGGATTCATTGAACGAAGAAGGACAACTATGAGTTCTACATGAATATGTATTTGGCCCTAAAAAAATGACCCTGAATTTTGGTTCTCCCTACACAAAGTCACAAAGTCATTTCAGATTTATCCCAAAACATAATAAAGATTCTTGGAGGTGATGTTAAGTGTTCAGTGGATGGCAACTAGGATTACATTTCAAAGGTTAAATTCAGGCCCCAAAAGCAAATGCACAATGAATTAATCTGTGTAATTCACACACACCCTTATGGATGTGTGTAGAAGCCACAATCCTGTGGGAAGTGACCACATGATCTATTCACATCCCCACAATTCTTAATTCAAAGATAGAATACCTGTTAGTCGATAGTTGTCATCTTCAACAGTCATCCAACCTCAGGATTAAATGGATAATGTTATCCTCATTCACAAATCTTTATAGATATTAAATTAGGCAGGGATTTTCCTCAGGCAGGTGTTGATGAAATTCTGGACTTTGTTGGTGGTGGCTCCTGTTGTCCTTCAGGTTTCTGCTCCATGCAGGAGGACCAATTCTGCATTAGTGCTCAAAAGCCTGACCTTGATTTGCAGCTTTAGGTCACTGGAGCTTTGGATCTTCTTTAGCTGAATAAGGGCCACCTTTACCTTGATGTCAGTGCCTGTGCCACCAGGCTTGTCTATGAAACTGCCTAGTTAGGTGAAGATCTTGCATTGTATCACCTGTAAGAGTGACTGCATTTGTGCTGGCTGTGTTAGCCTTCAGGATATTGGTTTTTCCCCTGTGGATGTCATGACCAAGTTGTGTTGATGTAGCTGCCACATTGTCAGTCTTCTGTTGCATCTGCACTTGGGTATGGGAGAGTAGGGCTGGGTTGTCTAGGTCGTCAAGCTTCATCCAAGTTGTCTACTGGATCCCATTTCTTCTCCTTAATGTGGAAGTCTTCATGATTCAGTCTATGGCAAGAAGAAAGAGAAAAGGTGAGATAAAACAAACCTGGCAGACGCAGGTCATCAGTTGAAATGCTTCCCTGAGTTGTGATCCATGAACCATCCTGCACGTTATTCCCTCGTAAGAGTTCCTGATGATTCTTATGAGATTATCTGGCACACTATAGTGGCAGAGGAGTTTCCAAACAGTCTCTATGTCCAAACTATTGAATGGCGATGCTTATTCGATGAAGTTTACATAGAGATGGGAGTTCCATTTCATTGGGTGCTCAATGAATCTATCTTTGCGGACGCCAACTTTGTGGTTTCTCAACTGTGTGTTAACTTGTCCCTTCATTCTGTTCAGGATGACTCTGTTGAACACTTTTTCTGGGGTTGATAGAAGAGTTATCCCTCTGTAGGTTGTACAGGTATTCAGGTCACATTTCTTGGGGATCTGCATGAGATATCCCTCCTTCGAGTCTGATAGCACCTTTTCATCCCAGATCCTTCCAAACATGGGATACAGCACAGTGCGGAATTTGTAAATAAAAATGTGCCAGTGCCCAACGCTCTCCTTTGAAACATGCAACTGCTTTATTTAAATGTGCAAGCAAGGAATACTAAGGCAGCATAATCCTAAAGCCATCCCGTGCCCCTTTAATCCATTTATAGCCACTCCCTGCCCCTTCAGTTCACTCTTGCAGCTTTCTGCTTTCTCCCTTTGTGACGCTTTTCAGTTTTTCACTTCCTCTGTCTTATGTGTCTTTTGCTTACAGCAAATGCCTGATGCAGAACAAATGTGACCACCCTAAAAAATAAGTGCCAGTGCCCCCCACCGTCAACCACCGGCTCAAATGAAGCACTGGTAGAGCATGTCTACTTGATGTTTCAATGTCTGCCTACAGTGCTTCTGCAGAAATGTTGTCAAGCCCTGCTGCATTCCCAATTGTCAGATGTTTGATGGGTTGGTATATCTCTTCCTTGATTGGTCTGCTGCAGTCGATTGGCAAGACTTGTCAGTTGGCTGTATGTCTGGTGAAGCCTGTGGCACAGGCAGGTTCAGTAGTTCTTCAAAGTGCTCCACCCATCTTTATTGTTGGCCTTTTTTACCCATGATTCTCTTCTTAGCTTTGTCTTTAACATGGCTTTTGCTGTTTCTGCCAGATAGCTTCCTTGTTATTTCATATATTTCTTTCAAGTTTCGAGGGCTGCGTTCTATTGAAAGACAAATCTTCAGTTGTCTGCTCTTAAGCTTCTCTTTGCTTTTGCTCTTTCTGCTGCACATCAATCTAGTTATGAGAACGGAGCTGATTCCATCAGAATAGAAAAATGCATCAAACATATAATTTCACAATTGGTCGGCTTGGTTATGCTTTATTAGAAGTGCAGAAAATACATTCCATATAAAATCACGTTCCTTTCTCCCCTCAGATATATTGTGGGATTCCATTGTAAATTACTTTGAAAAGAACAAACTCCATAACTGACAGAAAAGTATACACTGTAGCAGACTTGTTTCCTCATCAAGACACCTATTGCAGAAACCTCCAAGTGAAAACTACAGAAAGCAATCTATTTAATCCCAAGAGTTCCAGATCATTTTCCCTCACTCTCACTATCTTCCCTTTATCCCTGATCTCTCCACCTGATTTCTATTTAGTATTTAAACACCAGAATGTTGTTTTCAAGGTCTGACAATGCTTCTCTCTTAAGTCCAGATCAAAGGATGTTTAATGCTGGTATTACAACAGACACATTTATAGGCATTCAATTCAGACTATGGGGCTGCTCATAAGAGTATTAGAACCCTGTTATTGGTACCCCAACTATATAGTTTACATGTGTACATATTGTTTAAATCTATGATATGCCCATATGTCTTTTCAAAGCATCAATTACACTAGTGAAATAGAAAACATCATGGACAAATTGCACACCAATGTTATTTCTCTCTCAAATAAACTTAATGAACACTTACAGGAGATCTCAATTTGAGGTGAATATAAAATGTGACTTCAAGCACATTTGTTTTTTGCACTTGATCTTGCACATGTTCCTGTTAGGAGAGGGGTGCACATGCCACCTTTGCCTGTTTTTGAAATGAAATACACACCAAGGTTATACCTGTTCAAAATCACCCTTGCAAAGCTCTGCACTAGGAGTAATAAATTGAACAAAATCAGGCACAAAAACACTTGCAAGGTATTCCACATTTTAGCATGTCAGTAATTATTGGGTGCAAAACATACCTGGTACTCAACATAAACCTTATTTATTTATCAGTGATTTGTACCCATTATGTCCACCAAACTCCTAATAATCATGTTAGCAACTGGATCATACTATATTACACATACTAGGTGTACAACATTGAACAAATCCTAAAACAAATTACATTGGGGTAATTAATAGAATTCTTGCACAATGTGTGCAAATGGTGCATTTTAAGACCAAGCCAACTAAACAAATGGTTAGAAGTAGGCAGGACTAAAAAATTGATTAGCATTCTTCTGCAACAAAGGTTTGGAAAGTTAGTAGAAATGCTGAATGCATGGCCCCATAACACTGGTGAAACAGTGTAGTATTTGAAGACATTTTTATAGGAGAATGAAGTTCCTCCCTATGAAATATATAGGAAAAATTGTAGCAGGAAGGTCCACCAAAGCAATGACCTAGATTACCAATAGTGGCCTACGATTGTAGACATAGATATATTTTTAAAAGGAAAATATTATACCTCAATCACACAGTAAAATAAATGTGATACTGTGAAAATTTCTAAACCCACCCTTGTCTTCTTGTTCCAAAGTGCATCTAGGTGACTATGGCGGTCATTACAACATTGGCGGTAAAAGCCGCTTACCGCCGTGCAGAAGACCGCCAACACACCGCTGCGGCCGCGGAAAACCGCCACAGCTATTATGACCCACATCTCCGAATCCGACAAAATTCAGACACCCACACAAGTCCGCCACACCAAACGTCAGTGATAAACTGGTGAAAACAAAACGCCAACAGAAATACGCCCACACTATCACAAAACACGAATCCACGCGGCGGTCTTTCAACCAAGGTATTCTATTGGCGGTAAACACTGCCGCGCTCAATATACACACACTTCTACAAAACACCGCCACATTGGACAATTCAAAATACACACACCTGATACACATACACACACCACTCCCACACACCCATTACAATATAAAACACACACCCACATCACCCACAAACCCCTACGACCGATATTACAGAGAGAAGGCCAGAGAAAGACACCACCATCCACAAACTAGCATCCGCAGGCACACAACACCATCACCCACACTTCCACGCACAAAACACCACACACCACTACATATCACCACACTTAACACCACACACACCACCCCACACATCACCTACACCACCCCATGGCACGGCAAAGACATCCCAGGTTTTCGGAGGAGGAGCTCAGGGTCATGGTGGAGGAAATCGTCCAGGTAGAGCCACAGCTATTTGGATCACAGGTGCAGCACACCTCAATTGCAATGAAGATGGAGCTATGGCGAAGAATAGTCAACAGGGTCAATGCAGTGGGACAACACCCAAGAAATCGGGACGACAACAGGAAGAGGTGGAACGACCTATGGGGGAAGGTGCGTCCTGTGGTCTCAAGACACCACCAGGCGGTTCAACGGACTGGCGGCGGACCCCCACCTCCTCACCCACAACTAACAACATGGGAGGAGCAGGTCTTGGCGATTCTGCATCCTGAGGGCCTCGCAGGAGTCGGTGGAGGAATGGACTCTGGTAAGTCAAACCTTTAACTACCATATCCCCCACCCTACCTGCATACTATCACATACCCCACCCTCGCCCCCACCCCTATCACTCCAGCTCCTCACAAATGTACCAATATCACAAACCACCCATCCCAACACCAAGCCCTGCATGCAACACCAATGCATGGACACCCATGACTAAAGCATGCCCAGTGCACATACCCATACACCCCCCTAAACCATCATCACACAAGCTCCCACACAGGAATGCAAGCACTGGAGTACACGCTCACCCACCCATTGCACACCATGACACACACAGATGCAATAATCATGCCTTTACACCCCTGCAGGACCACAAACCCAACGTCACCAGATGGGAGGGTCCAGACATCTTCACTCCACCCACAGAAGAGGCCCACAGTGATGACAGCAGCTCTGTCCAACTGGATCTAGATGACCAGCCCGGACCATTGTGGGCCTCGGGACAGTCGGTTCCCCTCACTCAGGCACAGGCCACCACAGACCTTCCCCCCTCTGGAAACACCAGCACAGCACCCACCCAGCGGGCCATACCGCCGTCCCCAGGACACGTCAATCAGCTGTGTGTCCACCACTACAGGGAACACAGGAAAACCCACCACCTCAACAACAACAGGGACCTGGGGGCAGTGGGCACATGGTCCAGGGGATGGAGGCCCAGGAACACAGAGGAACTGGGAGGGCTGCAGTGCAACAGGGGGGCGGACAGGCCAAGGGAACCCACTCTCCACGAGGCCCTCTCTTCCATCATGGGAGCATACCACCACTCCCAGGAGACGATGGCAACGGTACTGGCCAAGTTTCAGGAGACCCAGTGTATGCAGGAGGAACAGTATTTGGGGTTCAGGGAGGAACTCAGAACCATCAGGTCTGCCCTGGGCACCATCGTAGGGGTGCTGAAAGAAATACTCAACACCACGAGGGACACTGTGGCACTACAAGGGGCCCCTGACACTAGCATGGACAATGAACTGCCCACCACCTCCGCCGGAGCTAGTGGACAGGAGGCACCGCCACACGACCACCACACCAGCACCCCACCCCCTGCAGACGGAGAACCACCACGCAAACGGTCCCTGAGATCCAGGAACAAGACAGAGCACGATGCCAAGACCCCCACCAAGAAATGAGACCACTCTGATTGTCATCCCACTGTCCCACTTTGTCACCCTGTCCATATTGAAATTGCCCCAGTTTCACTTCCTATGCCCATATCGGCAATGCACCTGTGAGACTAATAGACTGGACTCTGCCATGGACACTCCTCCGCCATAACCCCTCACCATTTAACTTCCCCCTCCAATATTTTGTATGTAAATAAACACACCTAAAGCACCAAAAGATCTGGAGTCTGTCTGTGATTTCAAAATAGTGTATTTGCAATTACAGTGACAAAATTCTCAGGAAATAGTAATGTCAACATACCTTTGTGACACAGCTCTAGTCCATGAGGAATCTAAGCAGATGACACACGTTGGGACCCACACCTGTGAAACCGTAAGGGAAAGTGAAAACTCAGTGACCATACACTGGGTGAAATCGACAGATAGGACAGAGGTAGAAGTGTAAAAGTACATGTATTAGGCAGGAATGTATTCTCACCTGTGTTTCACTGGAAATATTGCTGGATGACTGAGTCCCTGTTGCCCATGTCTTCTTCCTCTGCTTCCTCCTCCTCACTGTCCACAGGCTCCACAGCTGCCACAACACCGCCATCTGGACCATCCTCCTGCAGAAAAGGCACCTGTCATCGCAAAGCCAAGTTATGAAGCATACAGCAGGCCACGATGATCTGGCACACCTTCTTTGGTGAGTAGAATAGGGATCCACCTGTCATATGGAGGCACCGGAACCTGGCCTTCAGGAGGCCGAAGGTGCGTTCGATCACCCTCCTAGTCTGCCCATCAATCAATCAAAGAGATTTATAGAGCGCGCTACTCACCCGTTAGGGTCTCAAGGCGCTGGGGGGGGGGAGGAGAGAGTAGATCACTGTTCGAAAAGCCATGTTTTAAGGTTTTTTCTGAAGAGTAGGAGGTCCTGGGTTTTGCGGAGGTGGGTGGGGAGGGAGTTCCAGGCTTTGGGGGCCAGATAGGAGAAGGATCTGCCCCCGTGGTGGTGTGTTTGATGCAGGGGACTGAGGCGAGGGAGAGGTCGGCAGAGCGGAGGTGGCGTGTGGGAGTGTGGAAGGTCACTCTCTCGTTGAGGTAGGTTGGGCTGGTGTTGTGGAGGGATTTGTGCGCATGGATGCGGATCTTAAAGGTGATTCTTTTGTCTATGGGGAGCCAGTCGAGGGATTTGAGGTGTGGTGAGATGTGTTCATGTCGGGGCAGGTCCAGGATGAGTCGTGCTGCTGAGTTCTGGATTCGTTGTAGTTTGCGTTTGAGTTTTTGTGTGGTGCCGGCGTAGAGGGCGTTGCCGAAGTCAAGTCTGCTGCTGATGAGAGCATGGGTTACTGTCTTTCTTGTCTCTGTGGGGATCCATTTGAAAGTTTTCTTCAGTGTGCGGAGTGTGTTTAAGCATGAGGAGGTGAGTGCGTTGATTTGTTAGGTCATAGAGAGAGAGGGGTCCATAATGATGCTGAGGTTGCGTGCATGGTTTGCGAGGGTGTGTGCAGGACCTAGTGTAGTAGGCCACCAAGAGGGGTCCCAAGTGTTTTTGTCAGGACCAAAGATGATTATTTTGGTTTTGTTGGAGTTGAGTTTCAGGTGGTTGGCTGTCATCCAGGCAGCGGTGTCAAGGAGTGCAGCGTGTAAGTTGGTTTTGGCGGTGCAGGGGTTGGGGGTGAGGGAAAAGATGAGTTCTGTGTCATCAGCGTATGAGAGGATGGTGGTGCCGTGAGGTTTGAGGATGTTGGCTAGTGGGCCATTTAGATGTTAAAGAAGGTGGGGCTGAGGGATGAGCCTTGTGGGACTCCGCATGTGATTTTGGTGGCGGAGGATTGGAAGGCTGGGAGACGGACTTTTTGGGTTCTGTCGGTAAGGAAGGAGGTGAGCCAGTCCAGGGCTAGTTGGCGGATCCCGGCATCGTGGAGTCGTGTAAGGAGTGTGTGGTGGCAAACAGTGTCATAGGCTGCGGAGAGGTCGAGAAGTATGAGTGCTACGGTCTCGCCCATGTCGACTCTGGATCTGATTTTGTCGGTGCAAGCGATGAGAGCGGTTTCCGTGCTGTGGTTCTAGTGGAACACAGATTGGGAGGGGTAAAGTGTGTAATTTGTCTCGAGGAAGTGGGATAGGCGGGAGTTGACTAGTTTTTCCATGACCTTGGCTGGGAAAGGGAGGAGGGAGATGGGGCGGTAGTTGGAGAGGTCGTCTGGGTTGGCTGTGGGTATTTTTAGGAGTGCAGTAACTTCTGCGTGTTTCCAGAGGTCAGGGAAGGTGGCGGTTGCGAATGAGCTGTTGATTATGGCTCGGTGGGACTGGCCTTGTTGTATATTCGGTGGGGGCATGGGTCGGAGGGGGAGCCAGAGTGAATGGAGTTCATTGTCTTTTCAGTTTCTTCGTCAGTGGTGGGGGCCCAGGTGGTGAGTAGGTTGTGGAGTGTGTGTGTTGGGTTTGTGTTGGGTGGGTGGGGGTTGTGTGTGGAGGGTGTGTGTGGTATGAAGCTGTTGTGTATGTGCTGGATTTTGCGGTGAAAATAATTTGAGAGGGAGTTGCAGAGGGTTTGTGTGTGGGTGGGGTCTTGGTTGCTGGCTTTGGGTTTGGAGAGCTCTTTGATGATGGTAAAGAGTTCTTTGCTACTTTGGGAGTTGTTGTCAATACGTTCCTTGTAGTGTGCTCTTTTGGTGGTGCGTATGAGTTGGTCGTGGATGCGTGTGGTGGTTTTGAGGGCGGAGAGGTTTGTGGCGGAGGGTTCTTGTCTCCAGGTTTTCTCTGCTTTGCGGCATCTGCGTTTGAACTCGTGGAGTTCAGTGGTGAACCATGGGGCGTTCTTGATATTGCGGGTAGTGATGTTTTTTTTGAGGGGCGCGAGAGCATCGGCACAGGTGATGATCCATTTGTTGAGGTTGTGTGCGGCGATGTTGGGGTCGGTGGTGTTGGGTGGGGGAGTTTGTGTCAGTTGGGAGTTCAGGTGTTCCGTGGGGATCTTGTCCCACATGCGGTAGGGGGTGGTGTGTTGGTGGTGGTGTGTGGGTGGTTTGTTGTAGGAGAAGTGGACGCAATGGTGGTCTGTCCATTGGAGTTTGGTGGTGTGGGTGTAGGTGACGTGTTGGCTTGCAATGAAAATGGCGTTGAGTGTGTGTCCAGCCGAGTGGGTGTGGGCAGTAACCAGTTGTTTGAGTCCCAGGTTGGTGAGGTTTTCCAGGAGGGAGGAGGAGTTGTGGTCTAGGGGGTTTTCCAGGTGGAAGTTAAAGTTGCCGAGCAGTATGTAGTCTGTAGAGGTGAGAGCATGCGTGCTGATGGTGTCAGCGATGGTGTCGCAGAAGGAGGGGCGTGGTCCATGGGGTCTGTATGTGAGTGTGCCTCTGAGGGTGGTGGTGTTGTTGATGTGGATGAGGAAGTGCATGTGTTCTGCGTTGTTGAGAATGTCAAGGGTGTTGGTGGTGACCTTGATGGTGTCACAGCGGAGGATGGCGATGCCGCCTCCAGGTTTGTTAAGGCGGTCTTTGCGTTGGAGTTTGTAGCCCTCCGGGGTGGCTGTGGCTATGTCTGGCTCGGATGTGAGGTTTGTCCATGTTTCTGTGAGGAAGACGATGTTGGGTGAGTGTGATGTGATGAGGTCCCAGAGTTCTATGGCATGTTTGTGTAGGGAACGGGTGTTTAGTAGCAGACAGCTGAGGTGGTTGCGGGTGGTGTGAGGTAGCGTATGTGGGGGTGTTTGTGGTGTTGCTGTGGTGTGGGTAGAGGTGGCATTGGTGTGGGGCGTGTGTGGGTTGTGGGGTTTGTTTGTGGGTGCGGATGTAGTTGTGTGGGGGCTGTTGTGTTTGGTGTTGGTGTGGGGTGCGTGGGGGGTGGAGCAGGAGCAGGAGAATAGGCAGATGCGGCAGGAGAAGGGGCCTTGTGTGTGTGTGGGGCTGGTGAGTATGCAGTTGGGGCGGGCTCTGGGGTTGAGGGAGAGGAGGGAGTGGGGGTGGTAGTGTATTCTGGGGGAGTTTTGGCTGGTAGGGCCAGGGGGACTGGCGCTGGGCGTGGTCTGTGCGCGGACAGGCACAGACGGGCTTGCCTCTGTGGAGGGGGACGGGGCCGTAGGGACGCAGCGGCGGGGAGTAGTCAGGAGCTGGGGGAGCGCACAGGGGTCGAGATGGCACAGAAAAAGGAAACGGTGAGGGAAAGAAACCGTGAAAAAAGTAGTAAAAAAAGGCACAAAGAGCGAAAGACAATGTACAGGCTAGTAGAGGGAAGTTGAAAACAGAGGGAAAGTGGATGAGGTCAGGAACCATGGAAAAACAGTGGAAACAGGTACTACAAAACACAGACTAGAAGCGGAGGACAGAGGGAAGGAGAGAAAGCCAGAAAAGCGGCAGAAACAGTGGAAACAGGTACTACGAAACACAGACTAGAAGCGGAGGACAGAGGGAAGGAGAGAAAGCCAGAAAAGCAGCGTAAACAGTGGAAACAGGTACTACAAAACACAGACTAGAAGTGGAGGACAGAGGGAAGGAGAGAAAGCCAGAAAAGCGGCGGAAACAGTGGAAACAGTGGAAAAAAAACAGGAGACACAGTGCACAGAATAGTAGAGACTTACCAGCGTACACTGGACACCAGGGAGGTGGAGGGGGACCTCAAACACGCGATCAGTCACATGGGCGGGGGTCGGGGAGGAGCGCTACAGCAAGGTGGATGAAGCACTCTGGGCACCAGTCCCCCTCCAGAACCAGTGGAGACATGCATCCACTCCGTCTGTCCTGCACAGGATGAAGCACTCTGGGCACCAGTCCCCCTCCAGAACCAGTGGAGACATGCATCCACTACCTCTGTCCTTCACAGGATGAAGCACTCTGGGCACCAGTCCCCCTCCAGAACCAGTGGAGACATGTATCCACTACCTCTGTCCTTCACAGGATGAAGCACTCTGGGCACCAGTCCCCCTCCAGAACCAGTGGAGACATGCATCCACTACCTCTGTCCTTCACAGGATGAAGCACTCTGGGCACCAGTCCCCCTCCAGAACCAGTGGAGACATGCATCCACTTCGTCTGTCTTGCACAGGATGAAGCACTCTGGGCACCAGTCCCCCTCCAGAACCAGTGGAGACATGCATCCAATCAGTCTGTCCTGCACAGGATGAAGCACTCTGGGCACCAGTCCCCCTCCAGAACCAGTGGAGACTGTTATCCACTTGAGAGACTGTGGCTTTGCACTCCCCAGGATGGTCCAGTGGGCAAACCACCCACTGTAGAGACTTGAGAGACTGTGGCTTTGCACTCCCCAGGATGGTACAGTGGGCAAACCACCCACTGTAGAGACTTGAGAGACTGTGGAGTTGCATTCCCCAGGATGGTACAGTGGGCAAACCACCCACTGTGGAGACTTGAGAGACTGTGGCTTTGCACTCCCCAGGATGGTACAGTGGGCAAACCACCCACTGTAGAGACTTGAGAGACTGTGGCTTTGCACTCCCCAGGATTGTACAGTGGGCAACCCACCCACTGTAGAGACTTGAGAGACTGTGGCTTTGCCCTCCCCAGGATACATCAATGGGCATGGAGGCCCCTCATGGATCTGGTGCCGTGCACTCATCCGGCTGAGGTGCCTCCCCTTCCCTTCCCCCTGAGGTGCCTGTTGTATTTCTATCTGATGCCCCAGCAGTGTTCTCTCTGTTTTGATCTGGTATCGTGTGTGGGCCTCGCCCATGCATTTTGGGCCCAGTGGTCCACGGACTATAAGTGGTGCAGTACCTGAACTATTAATCGTGGTGTATAATTTGTTAAGAGTGTATATATGTATATTTTTGCTTATTGAATTTTGATATATTACAATGGTTACACTCATTTCCTTTTGTCTTTGCATTCTTCCAGGGGTGTTGGGGGGTGTAACTGTAATGTATAGATATGCATTGGTGTGTGTGTTGTAGTGGGTGTGGGGGGGTGTTGCATGTGTGTGTCCCTGTTTTATGCCTCCCCCCTCTCCTGTGTCGAAGGTGAAGTACTCACCGTGGTCTTCGCCGCCGGCGTTGGTGCTCCTGGTACAGGAGCAGGAAGACTATTGCAGGAAGAATATGGAGTTCCGGCTCCATGGTGTTCTCCTTCCTCGTGGAGTGTGTAGAGGTGAATGTTTTTCTTTCGAAATGCCTGTTTCCGCCATTTTTTTATCTGTGGTGAATACGCCCCAGAAAAGGTGGCGGATTGGACTGTTGTAATACTGTGGGCAGTACTTTGCCCTCCGCCTGTCTGTTGGCGGTTAACGCCCCGGTGTTTGTTTGAACCGCCGTCGCGGTCAGAGTGTTAAAGTGGCTGTCTTCGTTGGCGGTTTCCGCCACGGTCGTAATTCAAACATTTTTACCGCCGGCCTGTTGCCGGTCTTACCGCTGCTTTAACACCATCCGCCAGGGTTGTAATGACCACCTATGTATTTATTGTGGCCTGTATACTTGCACTTGTAATTGCTGGTGCACATGAAAAGTGAATTAGGGCTTCCTTCAGGGATGTAGACTTTCCAGTGTGAAGGTTGCTACTTCTGATAAGAGACAAAGCCACTGGTCCTATTCCCAAGGATATACTGTTAATATGTTAACACTTGCACTCATAATGTGTTAAGGTCCCTGGTTGATTGTTTCATTTCATTTATGAGCAGCCTAGATCTAACGATCACCTACTGGAAATCATATATCATGGCGTGTGGACAAGGTAAATCTAGGTTAAATAAGCTCACAATCAACACCCAGTCATTCACAAGCATCAGAGCTTTCAGTTACCTAGCCTTAATTTTCAGCTCTTCTGTGTTTTGGCAGCCAAAGCTTAAGAGCTCTTGCCTCAAACTGAGTAGATCAGCAGTGATAATAGATAATCTTGTTAGCTCAAGAGGAAAAGGGACCACCCTCAAGTCCTAAATCTATGCACTGTGCAGTGTATAACTACCACTACTTATGGGACTGGGATCTAGGGTTTTCATAAGGCATCTCTCCTACAAAGGGAGGAAATGGAATACTTTGATGGCTATTGAATTTACCGCCACCCACATCCAGTTGTATCCTTCATTCAGAGCTCAGTCTAGGTTATATCCCAGGCAAGGTGCATTTGGCTCTTTTGCTGTTGTGGGTCAGTGTTTGGTATAACCCGGGTGCATCACTTTGGAGGGCCATTATCTTGGATTGTTTAAGTCTTGAGAAGAGTCCTTCAATCCAGTGGTTGAACTACATCCTGGAAACTTTGGATACTCTGGGCCTCATTATGACCCTGGCGGGCGGCGGAGGCCGCCCGCCACGATCCCGCCCTCCAAATTACCGCGCCGCGATCAAAAGACCGCGGCGGGTATTACGAGTTTTCCCCTGGGCTGGCGGGCGGTTCCAGTTAAACCGCCCGCCAGCCCAGGGGGAAAACGACCTTCCCACGAGGATGCCGGCTCGTAATCGAGCCGGCGGAGTGGGAAGGTGCGACGGGTGCTACTGCACCCGTCGCGTATTTCACTGTCTGCAAGGCAGACAGTGAAATACATTTTGGGGCCCTCTTACGGGGGCCCCTGCCGTGCCCATGCCATTGGCATGGGCACGGCAGGGGCCCCCAGGGGCCCCGCGACCCCCCCTACCGCCATCCTGTTCATGGCGGCTTTCCCGCCATGAACTGGATGGCGGTAGGGGGGGTCAGAATCCTCATGGCTGCGGAGCGCGTTCCGCAGCCATGGAGGATTCCAATGAGCAGCGGAAAGTCAGCGGGAGACCGCTGACTTTCCGCTTCTGACCGCGGCTGAACCGCCGCGGTCAGAATGCTCATTGGAGCACCGCCAGCCTGTCGGCGGTGCTCCCGTGGTCGGTGGCCCTGGCGGCCACCGGCCGCCAGGGTCAGAATGACCCTCTCTGTGTCTATCCATTTTGTTCTAGGATCGTGGTGAAATTAATAAAATGGATAAATTAAAGGGTAAAAATGCTTTCTTTGAGCACCACGAGACAGAGAGACTGGAAATAGAACTATTGAAGCATACAGTGATGGCCTATTGTAGATCGTTAGCATCTGTGGAGCCACCCTTCCATCTAACTCTTGATCTTACTCACTGGGAGAGATCGCTTCACTTCCGATTCAGAGCTGGCATTGTTTGGAAGGCCACAGGTTTGCAAAGAAAACTCGATCTGGTGGGGGAAGTTGCACCATTCTGCCCATGTGACAAGTGTACAAGTGTACTGAACAGTCACTTCTGCTTTTTACTTGCTGTCTGCTTATCATTTCCAATGTATTCTCTTCTGATTCACTATAATTTGGAGATGTTTTAGCTGCCTCCTTAGCTGCCGAGTGTGCCAGAACATTACCCCTGGAGACAAGATCTTGCTTGTTTGTACGCACTACACATTTTATTACCGCCACCTTAGATGGTAAGGTCAAAGCATGTATCCGTTTTGCCAATAAATCTTTGTGCATCACTGGAGACCCATCAGATTTTAAAAAATCCTCTCCTCTACCACCTATGGATGCTTGAATACACAGTAGTAGTAACATATGCTGAAACTGAATAAATAATCACTTCTAACCCCTCAGCATGTTTCAATGCTTCGATAATAGCCACTAATTCCACTGCTTGCGCTGAAAAATGAGAGGGTATTGGTACTTGACTCACTATCTGCAATGTGTCAGACGACTCCTGCTATTTGGCTCCTACAACTGCTGCTCCTGAATGTCTAATCCCTGTTTCCTGGTCTATGAAAGAAAATCCATCCACAAAGAGCAGCACACTCCTCGGGATGGGATCTTCCCCCACCTTACTCTCTTCTTCTGGGACATAATTGACACAGTCATGTACTTGTTTGTCGTCAGTAACTGGGTGTGCAAAGAATGTCGTTGGATTAACTGTATGACATCTAACCACCTGCAAAGATGGTAATTAAAGTATTTCTTCGCACCCAGCTACTCTCTGAGTTGTGAGAGTGCTTTTGCCTCTTTGCAAAATAGCAAATACCGCATGCCCTACATACAGTGTTAAAGGTGAACCCATCACTAACGTAGTGATCTTCTGAACTGCAAATGCTGCTGTACCCAGGGCTTGCTCGCATGGATAGTAGCCCTTTATGACCCATAGATGTTTTCTGAGTCAGTACTGCGGTCATCGTCATTCCATTACAATGACAAGAGAGGTAGAACTGTTTCTTGTAATTGGGTGTACCTAACACTGGAGCATTCACAATCGCTTTCTTTAGCTCCAGGAATGCTGTCTCTCCTTTATCTGTCCAATGTATTTTATTTGCAGTCACATGGGACTCCTTTAATGCAGTGAGAAGCGGTGTAGTCAACGTAGCATAATCAAACACCCACTGTCTCAAATTAGAGTCCTAAAAACTGCTGCATCTGTTTAGTAGTGGTTGGCTTGGACATATTCTTTATGCTTTCTATTCTGTCAGCTGTAACCTTCCTCCCATTTTTAGATATCAATTGTCCCAAATAATGAACTTCTTTCTGTACATACTGCAACTTATTTTTATCCACCTTGTATCCATTGTCTGCAAGTGTGATGCTATTAATTGTGTTTGACCAATGACTTTGTGTTTCACCACTGCACATATTAGTTGCTCAATGTTCACCAGTAGCACATTACATGTTGTATTCAGTTTAGCTGCCTATTGGCTTTAATGTGGCATTAGACATTACAGTTGGTATTTAGGTTAGCTGCCTATTGGTTTTAACATGGCATTAGCCATTACATTCTGTATTCAGGTCAGCTGCCTATTGGCTTTAACATGGCATTAGACATTACATTTGGTATTTAGGTTAGCTGCCTATTGGCTTTAACGTGGAGTTAGACATTGCAGTTCAGACATTGCAGATGAGCTGTGTTTTTCCAAGCTGTGTTCTTCCACATGATAGACCAAGCTGTGTTTTTCACACCAAACCCTAGCTGATAAGAGCGCGTATATTTTGTATTTACCTCTCAATCCAGTCTGAGAACGAGTGAAATTTGGAGAATTGGCCACTCTCCAAGTTTATTCGGTTCTCACACTGAGTTTGCTTTTAACAGTGGCTATGGGCAACAGCGAGGGAGAAATATCTTGACTTCAGACAGAAACGGACGTCAGTTGCCTGTCCCCGTTTGGGTAGAAAATCTCTTTCTCACCGTTGACCCGGAGTCATCAACTTGCAGGCCCCAGAAAGATGAAGCCGAGTTATAGGCCCTACGGTGATGCAATTTTGACTTTTATGCTTTGCTTTGAAGTGATGCTATAATATAATCACATGTATTTGCTTTGTGCGTTGCAACTGAGAAGTACTTTGATATATTTTGCTTTCATTGCTGCGACTACTTTTAAACGCGTGCTTCCAACCTACTAATTTCGTCTCTCAGGAACCTCGTGGTGAAGTAATAATAACAATAAATGTCTTCTTTAAACTAAGAAGTACATTCCAGAGAAGTTTTGTAAGCTTGTTCATAAGAAAAGAGAAGGAAAGCATAACATTTTGGCGTGAGGCATCAGTCTGGGAGTCCAAGTGAGAGATTGGAAGTGCACTATTTAAAAGTGTAATTGTTTTTTGGTTGTTTAGAGAATTAAAGAAGTTCGGCAGACCATATTTGAAAATGCATGTGAAGTTAAACTGCCTTATGGTACTGTGAGAAACATGTTTTCTTGTTTATCAGGACTGTATGAGTCTTGGGATGATTGCTGTGATAAAGCAGATTTAGAAAATGTGCCTTTTGAAAGAAAGGATGTTCCTTTTGTTCTTGACAGAAGGGTTTGGATACTTTTGTCTGCTTACAGAAAAATGCAGGAGAGATGTAGGCAGTTAGAACATGAAAATAAGAATTAATGTGAGCAAATTAGCCAGAACACATTATTGCAAGATAGTGCTGAAATCTATGTGACTGCTGTTTTGGAAGAATCTGGCTTTTCCCATTCCAGTAATGAGGAGGTTAAAACAGGTGTTGGCCAGTGTGAGCAAAGCGCAGATCTGTAAAGCAGCCCACAGTTTTTGGCAGTTGAAGTGTATTCTATAACAGATAATACTGAGAACAGAGCTCAGAATGTTATTTTCAGACCGCTTTTGCAAAGTACGATGTTTAAAATTAATTCAGGCAAGGCAGAAGTACTGTCACAAAATGTGCAGTTACTGGGAATTCAGTGGAATCCAGAAAATAGACAGATGTTGTCACAAGTAAAACAAAATATTTTAGAGTTTCTTACTATTTGTACTAAGCAAAAGACACCAACTTTCATGAGCTTCTTCGATTTTTGGAAACAGTATAGCCCTCATCTGAGTGAAATTTAACATTTTGGTACAAAGTAACTAGGAACAAATATGAGCAGCTGAGCGCTTTTGATTTGGCAAATGAAATAATTCAGACTTTTGGTTTCTGCGCAGTGAAAGAGGGAAACATTGATTTACATGTAAATCAGGAACAGGGGAGGACAAGAGTGCCCCTGGAACTTTGGAGTAAGCTTTTGACTTGTTATTGGGCTCTAGTGAATACTGAGCAAATGACATTAAATGATAATGTACTTCTGAAACCTGAAATATCAAGCATGCACTGGGTGATGAGTTCACCTAACTCTCACAGTATAGGACAGGCACAGGAGGCTAGAATCATACACTGGATCTGGTACATGCAAGACAGGGCTAGAGTCACTGCAGCCCTACATGAACAGGTGTCACAAGCCCCTTTTCAGGATGAGGAGAGGGTGCAGGGAGTACCACAGGTAAAAGAGTCACCAGTGAAATTGAGTGCACCATTTGAATGTGTGTCCCCTGAGGATAAAAAGCATGTTTGTTTGACTATTGATTCAGAGTTGTACACTGTATGTCAGACTTTAAAGCAAGAGCTGCTTGAGATGTGTCATTTTTACACTGATTTTTGGTTCACTGCCAATAGTTTAGCCGTTTGGTTTTCCACATGGCTTGTACATAACTGGTTCAATTTCCTTGTAGATGTTAAAAAGAACAATTCAGAGAGAGAAGTGTCCACCCAGAATTCTGACTTAGTGGGCATGGCTAAATGGGTGCACCAGAAATGTGGACATCTGGGAGAAAAAAACACTTACAGGTGGGCAGAGATTAGAGAGATGCACATTCCCCTAGATTTGATAAAAACTGTGATTTTGCAGTGTCCTATTTGTCAGCACGCACAACAGAGATTTGTCCCACAAACAGTCAAAGATCAGTTGGGTAACTACCAGGACAGATATGGCAAATTGATCAGGTTTTAGGGGGAGTGATTGCTGCAGATTACCAAGGAGAAATCAAAATTATGCTGATAACTAGAAAATAATCTGATTAATTCATACAGATTGGAGACAGAATTGGCCAAATTGTCAAAAGTGCAGTGAAGGGAGGTTTGATAAAGAAGGAGTCTGCTCCTGCCCTTTTGACAGTGCAAGGAAAGGGAATCTGTGGTGCAGCAGATAAAAACCTCAGTGCTAAGGTTTGGGTTGAATCCCCAAATGACCCTCCAGAACCAGCAAAAATCATAACAAAGGGCCCCAAGATTGTAAAACAAGGAAATGAAGAGAAAGGGCACATTTCAGATGACAAATGTTATTTGCAAGGAAAGTCATATTTTTTTCTTTTGCAGATCCTACCACGACTCACCACTGACCATGAGTGTGCTGTGGGGTCTCCCTTTGGGTGTGTGCGTGTGGGGTCAGGAGAGGAACCGAACCCCCAACCTGAACCTGATTGATTAAAGTACAAACCCCATGGATCCATTTTGTGCAACCGGCGCCTCCAGTTCAAGTTCTAAATGGGATCAATATAAAGTTTGTCAATTTGTTTCATTACATTCTTCCACTGGAACTAAGCAACCTTATCAGTTAACTGTCTGTGTTTTATTGTGGGGAACTCTGACTTTCGCTTACATTCCAGAAACCTTTCAGGTGGACCGTGTACCTTTACATGAGTAGAACTCATGCTACATAAACTTGCTGTTTTAGAGACACTATTATCCCAATCAGAGTATATAAGTTTCAGTCTTTTCATTGTAGATGTATCTGATGTGAAAGGATATGAGATCAATTTGTTAATCCACTTCCATTGCTTTACATTGATTGCTTTTATCATTCAAATCTGATTTGCTTATAATGTTATTTTTGTTGATGTTTTTGTTTTTTGTTTGAAATAAGAGGTATGTAAACACAAATTCATTGGTCATAGGGTGGAGTGTGATGCTATTAATTGTGTTTGACCAATGTCTTTGTGTTTCACCACTGCGCATATTAGTTGCTCAATGTTCACCAATAGTACATTACATGTTGTATTCAGTTTAGCTGCCTATTGGCTTTAATGTGGCATTAGACATTATATTTGGTATTTAGGTTAGCTGCCTTTTGGCTTTAACATGGCATTAGCCATTACATTCTGTATTTAGGTCAGCTGCCTATTGGCTTTAACATGGCATTAGACATTACATTTGGTATTTAGGTTAGCTGCCTATTGGCTTTAATGTGGAGTTAGACATTGCAGTTCAGACATTGCAGATGAGCTGTATTTTTCCAAGCTGTGTTCTTCCACATGATAGACCAAGGTGTGTTTTTCACACCAAACCCTAGCTGATAAGAGCACGTAGATTTTGTGTTTACCTCTCAATCCAGTCTGAGAACGAGTGAAGTTTGGAGAATTGGCCACTCTCCATGTTTATTTGGTTCTCACACCGAGTTTGCTTTTAACGATGGCTCTGGGCAACAGCGAGGTAGAAATATCTTGACTTCAGACAGGAACGGACGTCAGTTGCCTGTCCCCGTTTGGGTAGAAAATCTCTTTCTCGCAGTTGACCCGGAGTCATCAACTTGCAGGCCCCAGAAAGATGAAGCAGAGTTATAGGCCCTACGGTGATGCAATTTTGACTTTTATGCTTAGCTTTGAAGTGATGCTATAATATAATCACATGTATTTGCTGTGTGCATTGCAACTGAGAAGTACTTTGATATATTTTGCTTTCATTGCTGCGACTACTTTTAAACGTGTGCTTCCAACCTACTAATTTCGTCTCTCAGGAACCTCGTTGTGAAGTAATAATAACAATAAATATATTCTTTAAATTAAGAAGTGCATTCCAGAGAAGTTTTGTAAGCTCATTCATTAGATAAGAGAAGGAAAGCAGAACAGCAAGCGTGCAGAGGAGGCTAATGGTATAGTCTCTACATATATCTTCAGTGGCACTACAAACCAAAACGTCATCTACATATTGTAAAAGCGTACTTTTACATTGAATGTTCGCTAAGTCCTTTTTAACTGTCCGATTAAAAATACTTGGGGACTCACAAAAACCTTGAGGAAGCCTACTATGGCAAATACTGATATGTCCACTACAATCTCTTGTTCTGTCATTGGGTCTATAGGTTTGCATGGTCTAAATACTAAGGCCCTCATTACAACATTGGCGGTAAGTGCAGCTTACCGCCATGCCGACTGCCGCCAACATACTGCGGCCGAATACCGCTACCCGTATTATGACCCATGCATAGAAATCCGCCACTATACAGACACACACACAAGTCTGCCAGCCCAAAGGTCAGTGATAAAATGGCAGTACCAAAACCCACACCGTTACACCAACAGAAATATGCCCACAGCATCATAACCCACAAATCACCGTGGTGGTCATTCAACTGTGATAAACCATTGGCGGTACACACTGCTGCGTTCAAAATATACACACACTAACAAAACAACACCACATTGGACAATTCAAAATACACACACCTGACACACATACACACACCACACCCACAACACTATAGAACACCCCCCCCTCCACTACCCACAACCCTTTACCACCCAAAGATTTTGGCAAGTGAGAGAGAGACAAGCCAGGAGCACCCACTGAATCTGAGCCACAAAACATCATCACCCATACACCATCCATGTAGCTCACAGCACACACCCCAACCCATCACCCCACACACCCTCACACATACCACTCACACTACACCCATGGCACCATAAAGACACCCCAGGTTCTCAGAGGAGGAGCTAACGGTCAAGGTGGAGGAAATCATCCGGGTAGAGTCACAGCTTTTCAGATCACAGGTTCAGCAGACATCCATTGCAAGGAAGACGGATCTATGGTGGAGAGTGGTGGAGCGGGTCAATGCCGTGGGACAGCACCCCAGAATAAGGGATGGCATCAGGAAGAGGTGGAACGACCTATGGGGGAAGGTGCGTTCCGTGGTTGCAAGATACCAGATGGCTGTACAGAGGACTGGCGGTGGACCCCCACCTCCTCTCCCACAACTAACAACATGGGAGGAGTAAGTTGTGACGATCATGCATCCTGAGGGACTGGCAGGAGTAGCATGAGGATTGGACTCTGGTAAGTCAAATCTTCACTACTTTATCCACCACCCTACCTGCATGCCATCACAAACAAAAACTCCTACCCTCACTCCCATCACCCTACCACCTCACACATACCCAACCATCACAACCCACTCATCCCAAAACCAAGCCCTGCATGCACCAACAATGCATGGACACCACTCACAGACCTTCATGGACACCCATCACCACAGCATGCACACTAGTGACAATCACTTAGCCAAACCAATCACAACATCACACAAGCCAAAGCTGCCTTGCTAATAACAACCATAGAGGTAAACATATCCATGCACAAGATGGCACACACAGATACAATAATGCTGCATTTACATCCCCACAGGACCCCCACTCAACCTCATCGGAGAGGACGTGCCAGCCACATCCAGTCCCCCCCCAGAAGAGGCCCACAGGGATGACAGCAGCTCTACATGCCTGATTCACGATGACCAACCTGGCCCATCAGGGACCTCTGGACAGTCGATGAACCAGGCTCAATCCCAACCCACCACAGAGCCTCCCCTCTCAGGAAACACCACCACAGCACACACCCAGCGGGCCTATCCTTCAGTCCTAGGACACACAGTGTCCACCACTACAGGGACCCCAGGCAACTGCACAAATACAGGACGTTCAGGGACCTGGGGTCAGTGGCAGTGGGCACATGGTTCAGGGGGACAGAGGCACAGGACAATAGGGAAGATGGGAGGACTGCTGTGCAACAGGGGGAGGACAGATCCAGGGAACCGACTCTCCACAAGGCACTCACCAACATCCTGGGAGCATACCACCATTCCCAGGAGACCATGGGCCAGATACTGGCCAAGTTGCAGGACACCCAGCGGCTGCAGAAGGGACAGTGCCTGGGGATCAGGCAGGACCTGAGGGACATCCACACCACCCTGGTCACCATTGCAGGGGTGGTGGCAGACATGGCCAACACCATGAGGGAGGCAGTGGCACACCAATGGGCCCCTGACACTAGCCACTCCGAAGAACAGCCCTCCTCCTCTGCCGAAGCTAGTGGACAGGAGGCCCTGCTACAGAACCAACAGGCCACCAGCACCTCACCCCCTGCAGAAGGAGAACCACCATGCAAATGCTCCCTGCGATCCAGGTAGAAGCCAAAGAACATTGCCAAGACCCCGCAAGGAAATGAGACTCTCCTGATTGTCACCATTGTGTCCCGCTATGTCACCCTGCCCACCTTGAAGCACCATTGCTCCCCTTCCTATGCCCCCTTGGACAATGCACCTGTGATACAAATAGACTGGACTTTTCTCCATCAGCAACCCAGCCCATTTTAATAACCCCTCCACTTACTAGCACCAAATTAAACACCCTTGGAACAAAATCAAATATGGAGTCTGTTAATTGTTTGACAAATGCATTAGTTTCACAAACTGTAAACATTGCAATTCAAATGCACTGTATTATTTACATAGGCATGACCTGTAGTGAGCAGCAGTAAACACACCCGGAGCCAGAGTGGGGCACAGAGATCTGAAAATAGAGATGCCAAAGGGTACAGTAAGTGGTCATAGAAATAGGGAATTCAGGCCACAAAGTTCAATGTCTAAAACAAAACTGCAATGGAAGGTGAAGATACAGGGGGTCATTACGACCTCGGCGGTCTTGCAAAAAGACCGCCGAGGGCGCGGGAAACAGAATACCAGCGGTATTCCTGGCTCCCTATTATGACATTTCCGCTGGCCCAGCGGACGGTAACAGTGTTATCGTCCGCTGGCCCAGCGGAAATGTCACATCAACATTGCTGCTGGCTCGTAATAGAGCCGGCGGCAATGCTGATGTGCAGCGGGTGCAGTAGCACCTGTCACGCAAGTGCAACGGGGCTATGCCTGGGGGCCCCTGCACTGCCCATGCCAAGTGCATGGGCAGTGCAGGGGCCCCCAGGGGCACCCCAAGTCCCCTTACCGCCAGCCTTTCAATGGCGGTGTTTACGGGTTAGCCACACACTCACCCTTAGGGCCAAACTCACACCCATATACCTACATCAACTGGGTGGGGACCATGGGCTCACCTATTAGCCACACCCGGTGCCTCCGGAGTTGAGCCATCACATATGGGGTGCTGCTATTCCTCAGGATATAGGCATCATGCACAGAGCCAGGATACTTGGCATTCACATGGGAGATGTACTGGTCTGCCAAACACAGCATCTGCACATTCAGAGAGTGAAAGCTTTTTCTATTTCTGAACACTTCTCCTGCGGGGGGCAAAAGCAATATGTGTACCATCAATGGCACCAATGATGTTAGGGTTATGTCCCAGTACATAGAAGTCAGCCTTCACTGTGACCAAATCCTCCACATGGGGGAATATGATGTAGCTGCACATGTGTTTTAGCAGGGCGGGGGGGTCTGAGGGGTCCTAGGCAGAGTGCTGAATGTATGGTGGGCAATGTATGTACGCAAGGGGATGGGGGGATATGTTGGGCCATGAGTCTAACAGTCTGGACGGTATGACTAATACTTTTCTGCTGTATTTTTTCTGCAGGTCAGTGCCCATCAGAAAAAGGGTATATGGGGTGCCATTGCCAAGGAGGTGCGGACCCTGGAGGTCTTTGACAGGCGGAGCACCCACTGCCGTAAACAGTGGGAGGACCTGCGCTGTTGGGGCTGGCCTCCCAACGAGGAAGGTGTGCCCATCGTACCCTGACCCCCATGATGTTCCGCATCCTGGCAGTGGTCTATCCGGAGTTGAATGGGTGCTTGAATGCATCACAGCAGCCACAAGAGGGTGAGTACAGATTCTGAATCATGACTTTGCACGTGTTAAAGTATTACCTGGTTGGGGGATGTGGGCTGTGGGTGCCCCTAGGCCAGGGCGAACATGGCAGGGTATGTTCAATGATGGACAAGCTCTTATGGACTCCAACCCCAATAATGTTAGTGGGCATCTACTACTGGACAGGGTCCTGTGGGTTTAGGCATTGTACCCCATGGCCTGGTGACTAGCATTGTAACTAGTAGTGCATGGCCTAGTGCATAGGGCTGTTCCCTGTGAGTTGTGTACGCCAACGGGAATGCTGTTTCTGGCATTGACCAAGTGTATCGTCATTCTCTCCCCCCCTTTTTGTTTTGTCACCCTGTCCTTGTGTGCATTAGCATCATCTGGAAGAGGAGCAGAGGCACTGGCGATGGAGGGAGCTGCATCCTACATGGGCTTGGAGGCCGAATTCACCGACGGTGAGGGCACCATTGGGACAGAGGGCGAGGGGAGCACCACGACGGAGACGGAAAGGGATACTTCCGACAGTGACACCTCCTCCGATGGCAGCTCCCTAGCAGTGGCGGACACTTCTGAGGCCTCCCCAACTACAGGTACATCCTCCACCCCCGTACCAGCACCGCCCTCCCAGCAGCCCCTCAGCGAGTTACCTGTACCTGCTCACCCAGGAGGGTGGGCATCTCCTTCGCCCCATGCACCTCAGGCCCTGCCCCAGTCAGCCCTGCTGCCCTCAGTGAGGAGGCTATTGACCTCCTGAGATCCCTCTCTGTTGGGCAGTCAACCATACTGAATGCCATCCAGGGTGTAGCAGGGCATTTGTAACAAACAAATGCATACCTGGAGGGCATTCACTCTGGCGTGGCAGCCCAACGGAGAGCATTCCAGGCTCTGGCCAATGCACTGATGGCAGCCATTGTCCCTGTCTCCATCCTCCCCCATCCAACTTCCTCTACCCAGTCCCAATCAGCTCAACCCCAGCCAGTCCCAAGCACACCTTCAGACCAGCAGTCACCCAAATCAACACACAGAAGTGGCTCAGACAAACACAAGCACCACACTTCATCTCACAAGCATTCACACAAGCACCATCCACAGGCAGACACACCAACATCCACTACCCCCACTGTGATCCCCTCCTCCTCCTCGTCCACCTCCCTTCCATTAGCGTCTCCACTCACACCTGCATATACCACATCCTTATCCACTACCTCCATCACCAACATGCCTGTCACTACAAGCCCCTCACTGGCAGTCACCACCCTCACATCCATGCACACATCCCCTGTGTCCTCTCCCACTGTGTCTGTGACCCCTCCTCCCAAAGTACACAAACGCAAGCACACAGACACCCAACAGCCATCCACCTCACAACAGCATCCAGCCCCTGCACGTGCATTGGAACACAGCAGACTGACACCTCCTACAACCACTCCCTCTTCCTCCACTCCCAACCCTTCACCCTCTTCCCACCCCAGTGTCCCTAAGAAGCTTTTCCTTGCCACCTTTGACTTATTCCATACTCCTCCCCCCTGTCCTTCACTTCGGGCCAGGGTGACCAGAACCTAGTTCACGGCCTACTGCAGGTATGAGAGGCTCCAAGGAGGCACCTGTCATCCCAGCCAGTGTGCCAGCACCACCTGCCACGGCCAAGAAGGGTCCGCTCCCTAGCAAGGGCAAGAAGGGGACACCAGACATCAAGGGGAAGGAGGCACCACCAGCCAGCAAGGGCTAGACAAAGACACCAGCTGGCAGAAGCAAGGAGGCACCACCATCTGCCAAGGGCAGGAAGGGGCACACAATACCAGCCATGACACTTCAGCCGTCTAAGGCTGCAGGTGACGGCCTGGAAGTACCCACAACCACTACCAGTACCACCACCTGCACCGTGGCCAGCACCGCCACGTGTACCGCGTCCAGCAGCACCACTGCCAGCAGCCGCAGCCCCATTGGGCAGCTATCCAAGGCTACAGGTGAAGGCCTGGAGGCTACGACCACCACTGTCAGCACCACCACCTGCAGCACAACTGGCATCCACTGAGCAGCCGTCACCGCCGGCGAGCAGTGTGTAGTGGTGATGACATGGGCTGCAGTGCATCCTGGCCCCTGCAACACCTGTCGTGTGACACACAGGTGAGAGACTGTGACCTTGCCACATCCAGGATGAAGCACACTGGGCACAAGGCCCCCTCCAGAACCAGTGGAAGAAGCCATCCACTCAGCCCCTCCTTGCCAGGATGAAGCACACTGGGCACAAGGCCCCCTTCAGAACCAGTGGAAGAAAACATCCACTAGAGAGACTGTGGCTTTTCACTTCCCAGGACCAAGCAGTGGGCAAACCACCCACCTGAAAGACTGTGGCTTTTTACTCCCCAGGAGCAAGCAGTGGGTAAACCACCCACTTGTGTGACTGTGGCTTTGCACTCCCCAGGACCAAGCAGTAGGCAAAGCTCCCACTTGAGAGACTGTGTCTTTGCACTCCCCAGGACCAAGCAGTAGGCATGGAGTCCCCTCCTGGCCAGTGACGTTGTACCATCTTCCGGCTGAGGTTCCCCTCATTCCCCGTCCCCCTGAGGTGCCTATGTGTTTTCGATCTGAAGCCCCTGCAGTGTTTTCTCCGTATTGAGACAGGAGTCAAGTGTGGCCTTGGTGTATGTGTTTTGGCCCAGTGGGCCACAGACATTTTGGTTTGGGAATTATCCCTCCTTTTGTATATATTGTATATATTGTATATATTGTACATACTGTTTATTGATTTAAGTACGTATTTTCCTAAAACTGTACTATTACACTCATTTTACTCCATTCCTTTTGTCCTTGCGTTATTCCTGAGGGTTCCGGGGTGTATCTGTAATGTTGTTGCATCTGTTTGTGTGTATGGTGTTGGGGGTGGGGGTGTTGCATGTGTGTGTCACTCTCTTTTTACTCCGCCCCTCCCTTGTGTGCTAGTTGCAGTACTCACTCTGGTCGTCTTCGCCAGAGTTCATGTTCCTGGTGTATGAGAAGGTACCAGCATTGGGAAAAAGTGCAACTCGGGCTCCATGGAGTCATGGTTCTTACTTGAGTGTCGAGAAGTGAGTCGTTTCCCTTCACAGTACTGTTTCTGCCGTGCTTGTTATGGCCTTGGTACCGCCCCGGAAAAGCTGTCGTGTTCAAATGCAGTGGGCGGTACATTGTCTTCTGCCTGGTTGTTGGCGGTTACCGCCGTGGTGTTTGTTGCCACCACCGTGGCAGTCGGTGTGTTAAAGTGGCTGTTTGTGTTGGCAGTTTCCGCCGTGGTCATGATGCCAATTTTTTTTGCCGCCAGCCTGTTGGCAGTGTTACCGCCGTTTTATTACCGACTGCCGGGGTTGTAATGAAGGTCTTATTCTTTTGGTAACTTCTCTGTTTTCTCCTGCAGCGCTGGTGTATGCGCTATCAGAGCATATATACCCCTCAAAAAACCCTCTGTGTTCACTGGTACTGCTCTGACCTGATGTCTACATTCTTCACATGCGATGAGAGATAATATCCTGCCTGGTGTAACACCAGGTGTATAACACTCCATCGATCCATCTTTCAAAAAGAGATGGTCATTGTCATGTTATGGTCACGCACAATTTGCTCAGTAGGTCTCTTCCCAGAGGGTTAACGGGTGACTCAGGGGAATATAGCAATGGCCCATCAATTTGTGTATCACCCACAGTCATATTTACAGAATTAGTAAAAGGAACCGGTCTGACAGCCCCAGAAAACCCTTGTGTGTCCATTAAGTTGCATGAGAGGGGTAATGTTCCTTGATTTATGCAAGATTTGGTGGCCCCAGTGTCAATTAAAAACATGACCTTTTATGGCTTCCATCACAGTGGGTTCCTCCTCTGATCTGTGGGTCACCGATAGCATTAGACACATAGTTGTTACCTGTGGGCTTCGTATTTTGACATAATTTGGTGTCAATGCTCCACTAGATACTTGGGGCAGGGCACAGAAGGGGTTACCTCCTTGCACCACTATTTCTCCTACCTGTCCTTGAGCGTGTCCACCCATAGTGTTACTACCACCCTGGGGCCCATGTTGCTGCAATGGCCCCTGAGGTGCCATCGACTGAGCCTGAGGTGTCTGAGGGTACTCTTGTCTCGTATATTGTTGTGGTCTCCATTGCATCTGCGGCGGCCTCGCTACTTGTCTTTGCGAGGTGGGCCACCCCGGCATACATTCATCCATCCTTTTAATTCTGCATTCCCTTACAAAGTGACCTGAATTGACGCAATATTAATATGGCTGACCCCCTTGATACCCTCCTTGCCTTCTTCCCTGCATGACTCCTTGTTCTCCTACCGGACCTCTTTGTCTTCTCACTGTTTCACTCACTACCAGTTCTTCTGGTACTTGCCCTTGTACTGGCGTGGTGATGGTCGCTGATGGTGCTGTCACAAGTGCTCCTTCTGTACTTGGTTTCTTAACTTTCTGTTGCACCAACTTAGCAGTAGCTCTCTTTGCCTGCTCTGTTCTCTCTTAATCCTTCTCTTGGTTACGGTGAAAATAATGTATTAAGTGAGCCTGTATTTCTGGCCATGGTTGAGCCTCAATTCCCATTACTTCATCTAGATTTATCTGTATCTCCGTGGGAAGTCCTCTTTTCAGTATATTACAAAATAAAAGTGTATTTCCTCCCATATTTTCCCAATTACAGCCTACCTCCTGTTTCCATCGTTCTTTCATTCTCGTAATAAATTCTGCAGTGTCCTCAGATGGCTTAATACTTTCTGCCATGACAGCTCCAATATATGCCCTATCTGCTATGTCCGCCGCAGCGCATCCCAAACATGCTGCTGGACGTTATGAAAGGAAGATCCATCAAACTGTGTATTTGTCAGCGTAACTTGAGGAAGCCCTGCTTTCGTAAATATAGTTTTTACCTCATCTCCTGCCAGAGAACTCAACAAACTCTTGACATCGCCCAGAGCAAGATTCACTCCAGCACTATGTTTTTCAAAACATCCATTTTCCTGCACCTTCAGACAGTGGGGGCAGTGCTCACTTTAAATGTTCTTTGTCCATTTGTGGCCACGGCACGTAAGTTGGTGCCTGTCCTCCCTTAAAAATGAGAGGCAGTTGGGTGATAGGCAGAGAGCCTATTAACCTATGACCTAACCTCGGGTCTGGCCTGTTACTGCATATCACTTCGATCGGTTTGTCTTCGGCGTACATCTCCCAAACTGCAAGACACTCTTGCATGTATGGATAATCCCAACCTGGGGCACACTGTCCCTGTAGTATACAGTCTTCTGCTATAGCCAAATCATAGGGTTGAAAAGACCCTTGTCAGGGCATTGATTTTCTCCCCTTTTTTTTCAGTCCATGCTGCTAATTCATCTGAAAAGGGTTGACAACAATACATGCCTTCCTCTTGGTCTATCGATAAGTGACACCCTCAATTTGGTTGTTTTAAAAATTGACTTTCTCTTTGTTTCTCCCAAGTCTCACCCTACCAATTGTAACCTTCGTATAGGACTGGGTCGAACGTTATACAAGCCTCTGTCTCTCCCTGCTGCACCCTAATTTGTGTCAGACTCGATCCCAATCCTCAACTGCTGCCTCAGGTCCTATTTCCCTTCTTGTTTCCTCTAAATATCCATCATATTGCGACCTTTCAGCATCTTCCTTCTCTCTTTCTTCCAACATCCACTCTCCTGCTGCTTCTCCCTATGTATTCACAGATGTCTCTCCTAGTTTGAGAATAATCTGCCCTGTAGTCCATTGCCCTCGAAGAGGGTCAACTTTTTCAAATCTGTCTGCCCGTTCTCCAGTGCGTTGCACCCTAGGATTCACTCCTCCCTTTCTTCTCTGTTCCTGCTCTGTCCGAGGAGCTGTCAGGACTAGGCTAGGCGTTCTCTCCACCTCCTTCCCCTCTGTCTCACCTTCTTCTGTTTTGACCCGTACTGGATCTTGATATCCGGCCGCTGGCCGAATAGGGTAGAGACCATACTGTGGGGTCCCTCTCGAGGCCCTTCTGTAAATGTTTCTTATGCTCGTGTCCCTGTCCTTTCTAACATTGTTGATGGTATGTTTATCTCTGTATCACGGAAAACCCGCCATAACGACGAAATAGCTTCCTTCTTCTTTCTCTTTTTCTTCTTTTATTTAGATTTTATCTAAGTCAATGTATGTTCAACTATGTTCTCATCAAATGTCCCTTCCTTAGACCATGGCTGAGCATGGTCTTTGGTATCTCTATGCCATTGCTTACAATATTTCTGTATTTTATTTTTGTCAGACAAAAGTTTTTTTATCATATGTTCCAGGGGAGCATGCATGATTTTCCCCAAGACATATGCTTCCTATCTGTCTATATACTCTTTATTACCTTCATCTCCTCATCCCTATGTCCTTTCTCTCCTCTGTATGTGTTCTTTTGTATTGTTACCTAACACAATACAGGTTCCACCCTATTGTGAATGAGAATTATCAATAGTGACACTTGGGGACATACAGTCCCTTTCCTCATTTAAAACCCCAGACTCATATAAATCTGTAAAATATGCGTCTAGGAGGGCTTCTAACACAATAATTTCCTGAGTTATTATATGAAACCCATTGAAATGTTAAAACTAGATCAACAGTATCTACTTCCTGCCACAGGGGATTATCAATCTCACTCATGAGGGTTTTTTATTTATATCCGCTAATCCTGATATCATCTACTTTTAATTCTCCAGTTTTATTTGCAGTAACGTTTCCCCCCTCCCAGGACACTTCAGGTTTTTCTATTGGGATATCAAAAATATGGCAAAGATCTTGCACTCTCTCTTCTTCACTTATTTTATTTCAGATTTTATAACCTCAGCGAGAATCCTTGCCTCTTCTCTACAATCTGCCCACTATGATTATGAAAAATCACATTCTTTTTATCATCCTTATTACACATTGTTAACATCACATATTTTAGTCATTATTATTACACTTTTCATGTTTTCAACAACAGGTCTGACTGCGCTCCGGGTAAAGTCAATGGACACCGACCACTTGGTCATCCCTTTGCCTCCTGTCAGACTTTACACATTAACTGATTCATTCCACTCTGTACTCTCACTCTCCAGACCTAACCAAGATACCTAATGGACACTAACTGTCCCTTCCAGGAACTATTTCCCAGGCTATCCACTAATATACACCTATGTCATCCAGGAGCTATTCTGACGTTTTCTTAAGTCCTATTACATCATCCATTGAACTCTTTGTACATATGTTAATATGCTGGATAAGATTTCTTCCTCTTGCTAATAAGGTGAGGAAGTAGGAAGTGCAGCTGGACTGATGATGCAGGGATTATGACTTCCCTCACATTCCTCTGGCTTGTTGTTGTTGTTAATTCTTCGAGTATCGTGCTTACTTGATTTCATACAACTAAAACCATTTGATGAAGGTCTGCTGAATGGAAATTAATTTATTTATTTTATGAGTTACTTAAAACCATTGCAAGAGTTAAAGCAATAAAACATTTTTTTTTAAAAAGGTTAAATTTGGTGCTGAGCAGCCCCTGCATCAGCTGCAGTACCAGTTGCAACATGTCTGGGTGAAGCATGGTAACAAATAAAGGGCTTGATTTAAGAAAAGTGGTGCTGTAACCAGTGCAGCGGGAATTTTCTTGCGCCCCTTAGCGCCCACCTAATCCCACCATGTGTGTGCCATATCTAAGATATGGTGCACTATGGCGGTAGTTAGAGGAATTAGCGTCAACATTTTTGATGATAGTTTGGAGCTTTGCAGGATTAGCGTCACAAACGTTTATGCTAATCGTGAAAAGATCATTGAGGCCCATTGTAAACAATGGTGTCCCTCCTTTTAAAGACTGCTCTGAGCAGGCATTAAAAAGTGCCAAAAACAATGACGCAAAACAATCTCTTTTATTTCTTTGTGCCATTTCTTCGCCCCCCCCCAAATGGGGGAATGCCCCCTTTGCGTACATTATGCCTGGTGCAAGAATAATGTCACGCAAATGGTTACAAAGTGGTGCAATGCATGCCGTGATTTTGGCCTTGTTGGGCCACATTAACATAAAAGAAAGTTATGCTAATGTGGCACAAAGAGGTGCTTTGGGCTCTTGAATCTGCCCCAAACTGCTTAAGAGTCCTTAAAATGCATACAAAGCACGACCACAATTCCTACCCACCCTTTACAGCGACAGTGAAAACTATGAGTGAAGTATGACAAAACCTCATTTGAAACAGAAAGTGCATATAAGTCCTTAAAGTGTGTACTAGGCAGGCCCACAGTTCTTATCCACCCTATGCAGCAGCAAAGATGTAGCAGTATATAACTACCCACAGGGGTGACCAAATAACACCTTGCATCAATTTACAATATTAGCTGCAGCAACTCTGCATAAAATGTGATAAAACCTCTGTTTAACCATAAAGTGAGTGTAACCCCTTTAAGTACATGTTGGACAGATCCACAGCTCATTCCAGCTGGCTACAGCGACAGAGACATACCCCGTTGGGATGACAAAATATCACTTTGCATCAATTTATAATATCTGCTGCAGCAACTCTGCATACAATGTGATAAAACCTCAGTGTAGAAATAAAGTACATACAGGGGGTCATTTTGACCCCGGCGGGCGGCGGTCCCCGCCCGCCTGGAGGGAACCGCCATATGGCCGCTCCACGGTCGAAAGACCGCGGAGGCCATTCTGGCTTTCCCGCTGGCCCAGCGGGAAACCCCTCCCCACGAGGAAGCCGGCTCCGAATGGAGCCGGCGGAGTGGGCATGTGCGACGGGTGCAGTTTGCACCCGTCGCGTATTTCAGTGTCTGCTAGGCAGACACTGAAATACACAGTGGGGCCCTCTTACGGGGGCCCCTGCCGTGCCCATGCCATTGGCATGGGCACGGCAGGGGCCCCCAGGGGCACCGCGGCACCCCCTACCGCCATCCTGTTCCTGGCGGGCGAACCGCCAGGAACAGGATGGCGGTAGGGGGTGTCAGAATCCCCCATGGCGGCGCAGCAAGCTGCGCCGCCATGGGGGATTCCAAGGGCAGCGGTAAACCGGCGGGAGACTGCCGGTTTACCCTTTCTGGCCGCGGCAGAACCGCCGCGGTCAGAATGCCCTTTGGAGCACCGCCGGTCTGTCGGCGGTGCTCCCGTGGCCGGTGACCCTGGCGGTCACCGGCCGCCAGGGTCTGAATCAGGCCCACAATCCCTTACATTGCATATTATACAGATCCACAGCTCATTCCCGTGTGCTACAGAGACATGACAAAACATAACATCCTACAGAAATACACACAGCCACTCGATAAATGGCAAATGCCAAGTCATAGCTGAAGTCCATGCAATTTACCTCCTCAAAGATATTGTTTGAATAGAAAACATACATAGCCACATGTTTGGTCAGCAAAAGTGCAGGTATGCAAAAATGCAATTATGTACATAACCGGCAAAAGTGCAATTAACTATGTAACAGGGTCGATGTCATGCAAAGCACTGGACTTCTTCCAAGCGAGATCGCGCTGCGATAAAAAGATAAAAAGTAGTCCACAAATCGGACGGGAAACAGCGAGCCTCGCATGTTTTCAGTACTTGCCCGCTGCGCTCGAGGAGTGCTAACCACTGGAAAAGGCATGACGTATGCGTGCCTTCCACTAATGAAAGCAAGCAGATTTTGAAAGGCAAGCCCACGAACCAATGAAAGACACTCAAGTGACATGGACGGGGCTCCGAGCCCTTTTCTATCTACTAAGCGTCTTGCAAGCACATGCGACGCAGGCTCGACCCTAAAAATGAGTGCCGTAGATCAATGGAGTTTTACGGGCCCCAATTGACAGCCCTGTGCTGCCATTTTTCCTTTCACCCTCATTAGGAACTTCACTAAACGCCAGTTCAGCTGTGGGTCTCCTGAGACGAGCCAAGATAACACAGCCTGTCTTTGTGTTCAAATTCCTCTTTGATTGGAGCATGCCTTTAACAGCAGTCTCTGCTCAGTTATTAGCTCCTTGAAGACCATACTAGATGTGGCAGGTCTTCTTTTCCACAGCTGCATAAGCAGCAGCTGGTCTGAGTTGAGGTTCACTGCCAAGTTGGTAGATGTAGCAGTGATGGAAGCAGACCAAAATGGTCCTTAAATAACTTCCCCTTTACAGTGTTTGGGTACCCAATAAGAAAATATTGCTGTGGAGTCGCTGCTCTGTAACTGTTTATAATATACCAAGCATGGGCTCTATGCACTAAAGCAGCCTTGTCTCCCATCATTGAGAGGTATTTCATGGGTTTACTGATTAGTTTTTTTAAAACACAGTTGGCTGGTGGGAGCTTCTCAAAGATGTGTCAGCCAGTTACAGACACAGATTCATTAAGATATTCTCTGGCAGCTGAAGTATTCCTTTTCTGCAACTCCTGACACCGATGAAAGTTGAAGGTGTTGCCTTCCTGATTTTGTTCCAGCAATTTATATAGGTGCCCCACTCATCTGGCCAAAGCTGCCAAATTCTAGCTGAATATGCATGGGTGATGTGTAATGGGGATCAAAATGTCACCTACATCAATGGCTCATGCCCATGGATTGAGCATGAAAAGATTCCTTTTTGATGCTAGAACAGGGGCGGCTCCCCTGCTATGACAGAGGGTCGTCCACTCCACCTGTCAGCAGCAGCTGCAAACCTTTAAAAATAAAATGATAATAAACACTGTTTATTATTGTTTTATTTTTTAAGGTGCGGGCCGTGAGGGTGGCGAGCACTGAGGGGAGTACACAGAGCACTCCCCTAAGTGCACATGTATGTTTGGCCAGCCGTCTCGGCCAAACACACATGCGCACAAGGTTTCTCTCCAACCCGGCACTGTGTTGTAGGGTTGGAGGCCAAGCCCAGGCTCCCAGTCTATGTTGGAGTGCTCAGCCAGGGAACTCCAGCCAATAATAATGCTGCTCTGAGCAGCGTTATGATTGGCCGCTGGGCAGGCTGGGAGCCTGTACCTGGAGTGTGGCGGAGTGCGGAGGTTGATTAAGGTAAGGTTTTTTAAAATATATTTCTTATTTTTGTTTTATTCCCCCCGCCCTGCCACTTTGCCCAGTCACCAGCCGCGACTGTACTAGAGACCAACTCCTTAATGCCTTAAGCTGTTGCTTAAAAATCCATACGTTTTCTTGTGAGTCATACTATACATTTTCCTGCACAGCTACTGCATTCGTCTTTCAGCAGAGTGACATTCTCACAACTAATTTTGCCACACTTGATCAGCTTATGTATTGGCGATAAACAAAAACAACAAAAGTATTTAAAACATGAAAAAATTTTAGGAAAGAAAAACCCATTTTTAATAAAACGTTTTGAGTAAATGCTCATGGCTTTGCAATGCAAATCAAAAGATAACATACATTTGAAATATTATTTTCAAGGCTTTTAAAGGCTAGTGTGCACGATGCTAAATAGCATTGTATGATGTGTCCACCCTCGTTATTAGTAAAAGGGGAGCAGCGTTAGGTTTTCTATCATTAAGCTTCGGTACTCTGTTAATGTTCTCATTTGAGTTCACCATTTGGGTAATTTGTATAGGCATGTTCAACACAATTTTATGGAAAACTGAAATTGTTTGAAATAGGCGTCCGTTGAAAACATCTTGATCCCTAAGGAGAACGGGTAATGGTAAAGTCAGATGAAGGGAAATTGTGACAAGACATACCAGAGATGCAATGACTTTTTGGTTTATGTAAGCAGGACTCTGAAGTATGACTCGACATGTGACCACCTATTCCTCAACAATTAGTGTCATATTTTACTTTATAGGATGCAATAAACATTCGATCACTTGTAGGCCGCCATTATACAACCTCCTTTGCAGGAAGGTTCCGTAATATATGTTTGAATGAGCGGCTATGTTCCAGATTTTCAACATCTCTTGATGCAGGACAGTTGAGTCTGCGATCTCTACAGCGAATGAACTTGAAATGACTGTACGTTTTATTTTTTATGACAGCAGTGCCACTTTACAGCAGGAAGGGAGGAAACCATTCTCACGCTGCAGAATGTGTCAAGCTTTCTAATTTGGTACCATGCCATTGACTATGATGTCCTTTGAACACACGTCCAAGGGTTATCGGTCAAGATGACTACATCTACGGAGGCCTAAACACGTAATGGATTGTGCAATGTATGCACAAGGGTCCAAGCGGTTCACACAGGGCTCTTTGGCACAACTGCAAAACTTGTTTACGCAACACAATGCAAAGCTCTACTTTTCTTTCTTATTTTATTAGACGGTGGTTTGTCGATTAAAAAAATGGTTCACAACAAAGTAGCAACCCAGAATAAAAGCAGTAACTCAATTTTTTTATTCTTCTTCTTTAGGGCTCCTGATGTTTAAGGCAGCACCTTTGGGAGGGCATTCTGTCAAACATAATATTATGTAGAGTCCAGATCAGGACTTAAGATGAAGCTGTTGATTAGAAGACAAAAAAATTAAAAGTAAGTAAGCCTGTGAATCTTTGCGCTACTCGTACTCATAGATTTACATTTTTCTTTCAGTATTCATGAATCTTAATAGGAGTATGACAATTGGCGTTGGTTCCCCACAATGCAAGAGATACCGGAACTGACATCACTTGTCATTTTACCCCCAATGGCATCACAGGAGGAGGTGTCAAATGACCCTTGACCCTTTGCCACCATGCCCTCAGCTGTTTCCAGCTTTCAGTTTGTTTTGTTTTAATTATTTCTCTCATCTGTCTTTCTTAGGTTGCTGTCTCTTTCTCACCCCTGCTGTTTCCTCCTTTATCTTAACTGTATTTCTCAGTTATCTACTTAATATATCTAACATACCTTCCCTATCACCTGACTTTCCCACTTAATTTGTCTCTTTTTCACCTCTTGTTAACTGGTCCCCCACCTATCTTACTTCCTTGTCCCTTCCTCACCTGTCCCTCTCAATATCACTTCCATATCTCTCAATTTGTCTTCTCCCCACCTCTCCAACATCTGTATTTTTTTCGATCTATCTGCCTTAACATCACTTTTCTTTATCTGGCTCTAACTGTATAACGACTCTATCTCCCATTCAGATGTTACTTTATTACCATTCTCTCAATTGTTTCCCTTCTTGCAGCTGTCATTTTCTACCCAGTCCACCTCTCCACCTCACACAGCTGTCTTTTGACCGATTTATTGTGCCACTCTTTTACACCTGTTTCCCTTCTCTATGAGTTCTCTTGCTTACCATTGTATCTAGCACCCGAAGCCTCCACCTCTCCTTTTCTCTTAACAAACTATTTTTCTCCACTTCCACCTGTCTCTCCATTCTCTCTCAGCCATCTCTTTATTACTTGTCACTTACCTGTCATCCACTGAGCTGACTCTTTCTAACAAGTCTAATCTCTGCCTGTCAGTTGTGTAGCAGCAGGTTCTCTTTATCACTTTTCTCACACTTGTCTTATCTCTTTCTCATCTGTTTCTTTCCGTATCACATCTCTCATACTGATACTGCCTTCTCAATGGTCATCTCCACTGCTTGACCCTTCCCTGTCTCTTTGTCACCTATCTATGGGCCTCATTTCAGGTTTGGCGGACTGGAAAGCCCATCCGCCAAACTCCTGACAGGATGGCCGTCGCCTTCGTGGAAGACTTTGAGTTAAAAAAAAGGGACTGAGTCAAAAGGTAAATCTTCACGAGCAAAGATGCAAAAAGTCACAGGCCAGGGAGGGACCTTCCCTTGGTGCAATACTCACATTTCCCTCGCTCTTAGCTTTCCTGCCAAAAATCAACAAGTTCACTGAGACCCTGGCTGTCTGACAACATGGAATTTTCTTCGGCCACAGCTTACTGCCTTGCCGTGCTGAGAATCCCGCATTCTGGAGACTATGCACAAAGGTCAAACTTTTCACCAGGACAAACATGGTTCTGTATAGGAGCCATGCTCCATCATGATCAGCTTAAACATCACCCTTGTTCCGATCAAGCACAACCAGATGACCACAGTTATTCTTAAAGTTTTTGGCTCTGTTTTGAATCTTAAACTTTAGAAATTAAAAAGTCCAGATGGAATTTGTCATTTTATTTTATAAAAAATGACTGTATTTTTCTAAGTTATAAATACTGTGCACATTGTCTCTAAGTTAAGCCTGAATGCTTTGTGCCAAGCTTCCAGAAGGTTTAGTGACTTTTGTGGTTCACCCTGTGGTTATCATTTGAGACTGGTTCTAACCAACCACAAACACTGTTCCAATCTTTTACATTGGTGCTCACTGGTGGGATTCAGTAGGTGTGTTTCTGCAGGGCAACTCATTAAGTTGTCTAAAACTAAAACTCCCTCGTTTTAATTTCCTCTTTATTGTTAATTGGGTTTTCTTTTACTTTTTCCTAAATTTCACTCCTACACTCATAATTTGCATCTGTGATTTTGCATGATTGAGGTGGATTGCATTAACATTGAAAGCTTAAATTTGGTACAGCTGAACATGTTCTGTAAGCACAGGAGGCTGAAAGTAAAGAAAAAAAGACTCCAAGAAATTGGATTATCAGATAGCCCTCAGAGCCGGGGAAGAGTTCAACATGATGAAGTCTGCATAACAGGAGGATGGAGGAGGAAGAAGGGACTGACCTGGTAATGGCCCCAAAGCCGGAAGATACAGCAGGGCCCATAGGAGTGAGGTCTTCTGCCATATCCAGGGCCAAGAGAGGTGTGTCCTCCTGCAGCCTGACACCTGCAGAGTTGAAGGACAGGGAAGCTGAAAGAGAAGCTGCAAATACCCACCCAGACCACGGAGGACAGGAAGACTGACATGAGACAGCCTTAGAGGAAAAAAGGCTAGCTGTAGAGGAGAGTGACTTTTTGCTGGCACATGCGATAGGCTATAAAAAACGAACGGTGAAGAACTGGAACTGAAAGCCAGGAGAATCACAAAGTTCAGTGAAGATGGTGGCAAACAACAGTGAAGTGCCTAGAGAATGTAAACGCGTTCCCCATATCCAAAGACCTGTGTACCTAGCTTTGTGGTATGGGATTTTTGAGACTTCTGAGATGTCCTTGTATATGCATAAAGTTGCAGAGGAGGAAGGGGTGCTAGCATGTGGAAGCACATGTGCAATACAAGGAAGGATACCTTTTTGGCCCTTGAGAAAGCTGACAGGATGAGATTTGCTCCCAGGAAGGAAACCCTTGTCATAACATTTGGCCTTACCCTAGAGAAATACAACATGAAGTTTAGGAATAGCAAGAAACTGTCTAATCAGTCATGAGTGGATTTCATGTATTACTCAGGACACCGGATGCTTGGGTAAAGAGCAACAAAGTGGGTGACCATGATGATCTGTACAATCCATTCATAAGAGCCCACATGTTCAGTAATTGCTTTGCAGAGCTCTGCCAACACCTTATTTATTCCTGGTTCACACATGGATTGGTGCCAGACTGTTAAAGAAGAAACCTAGGGAGATCCCAAGAAGGGTTGACAGGGTCTCCACTAGCAGAAGGAGGATGAAATATGGAAAACCAAAATAGGTTCTATAAAGGCCTCCAAAAGAGTTTTCAGGGGAAGAAGGTATAGTTGTCCTCTTACCACAAGGCGGGAGGTTTCTTTAGGAAGTAGCCCCAGGGACACTTCCAGCCTAAGCGCTATGAGTGCTACTGCTTAGTTCACAAGAAATATGATTTCATCTGCCACCACAGGAACCAGCCCCCCACTGGTGGACCGACCCTTAATATATTCTCCAGTAAGTTAGGAGAATATTGCAGGGGATGCCCTAGAGTCCCTGGGTGACAGAGAGTTGGTGCCTATGGAACACAAACCTGATAGTACTAAAAACACTGGGAGTGGCTTGCCATCAATGGGCAGAGTGTAGGTTCTAAGAGACACAGGAGCCATCATGACTACTGTTAGGTGTCATCTGGTGTCTTCAGAGCAGGTTATCCATAATCTAGTTTACAAGGTTGTGTCCATTTACCAACTCAGATTTTAAAATTGAGTAGGGCAGAAGTGTGCTGTTTGAGGTTGCTCCTAGTTTCATTACTAGAGAGGGTGCTGCCCTTCACTGAATGTTTCCACCATTGGGATTGCTCCTTTGCTTTAATGAAGGGGTGCCTTCTGTGCCATGTTATTCTACAAACAACTGTGCCAAAGGGCACTCCTGCACAAGACTAGGTGGTTTGCTGTTTAGGTTGCTGCTTTTTTTTCTCCATGCATGATGAGATGATGTTCTCTGCTGTAGTTTTTAGGTGGCAAATCAAAAGTGCATATGCCGCAACTGAAGCCATGTTCTACTGACTTGCTTTCACCCAGTGAATTTTTGCTAAATTAGCCAAATGTTTTTATACAAAACTGCTTTGTGTGTTTGTTTGATTTAATACCTTCTCACTACTAGAATGTTTTGGGTTTCTATTGTAAGCACTGTATTTTTGTTCCGTTTTATAGGTATGGTGCTTGTATTGGTTTATCTTATGGCCCTCCAGCCTTGATGAAATTGGTCAAGCTCTTTATGGCATTAAAACATGTTGAAATTGGTCAAGCTCTTTATGGCAATAAAACATGTTGACCACCCTTAACAATTAGTCAGTACATGTGATCTAGTTTTAATCATGTACCAGTACTAGAATATTACAGTGGTGAACAATTTTCTGTATGCATTTTCACTGCAACATCAAGTGACCAGTAAACAAGGGGCCATGGATTATTACACCCCACCTGTCTTCCAACAGTCTATATGAAAGGCAGTACAACACCGCACATAGGCACACCAGGTTTGTGATTGAGCAGATCTTTGGGCTTCTCAAATCTTGCTTCAGGTACCTACACAAGAGTAGGGAAGCATTACAGTATGTGCCCGAAACTGCTTGTAAGATTGTGGTAACCTGTGCCATCCTCCACAACATTGTCTGCAGGAGAGGCTTACCCATGGAGGTGATCTGATTGAACACTGAGGATGATGATCCTGGCCCACCTGTCCAGCAGCCAACCGAGGCAAGCAGAGTAGCTAAGGGGAGAAGGCACAGGCACCACATAGCCAGACATTACTTTGCACGGGAAGACATGTCCATGTACACAATACTGTCATAAAATGCCACAACATGAAATTGTATGGTTTAAATAAAACTCCCTCTAATGGCAAGGTTCAACAAACATTGGCAGAAAATCTGTCTGTCACACAAAAACTGAGGAATGTTGTTAGCACATGTTGGTTGGCTACATCACCGCCAACTGATAGTGAAGAACAGAACTGAACACAGCATTAGTTTGACATAATACTCATTTCTTTGATCCTCATCATCTGGTGCCATGCGTAGGTGCTGGTGAGCAGCAGCTGTTTCATCACAGCACATGGGAAATGGAGGCAGATATGCTGCTAATGCTTGACACCTCACTGCCTGGACCCTCAGAACCAACCCCACTGACAATGTGGGCAGTCTAGATGGCCTCCACAGCTAATGTGATCTGTGCTAATCCCCGTGATATCTCCCGACTCTGGTGGCTCAACTCAATTTATAGGGCAACTGTACCTTTCCATAGGGTAGTAGTAGCTTGGGCAAGCCTGCCTACGTCTCTCGTCATCCCATCTATTCTGGAACCTTTGCTCCCCTCCCTATGCCTTTGCTGGCACCTGCCCTTCACCAGCTCAGTGCATAGTTTGGTTGCTGCACCTGTCAGTGCATCATGTGTAGAGTCCATATGGGTCTGGTTCTCTGTCAACTGCCTGGTCAAGCTGTTGAAGCTCAGTGTAAGTTTCCAGGTCATCAACCACATTTGTTTTTGCTATAGGTGCTGAACCTGTAGCATTGCCTCCTCCAGCCTGACATACAGTGCCTGTTGGTTTGACGTCACCTGAGCCCCAAATTCCTGCCTTGTATTATCATGCCTATGTCCAAATAGAGAGGAGCGCTGCTGTCATACCCTGCTGACTGGATAGAGGATGAGAGTATGTGGTTGTCTTGTCTCCTGTCCCTCTTCTACTGTTGGCAGTTGTGAGGTGGACATAGTATTAGACTGGCCATGTGATACTCTCAGGCACTCCACTTAGGTCTTCCTCCTTCTGGCACTGGTATTCTCGTTCATCGGCTGACCCTTCAAGGACTTCCAGAGGTGTATCTGATGGGATAATGGGAATATCAATAAAATGTTACATGTGACACATTATCACATTGGTCGTACCATTTTATTCTACATATATTTGACACTGACTACACAACATGTTCATGTCTATGACTGCATTTCCAATGATGCACCATATATGAATTTTGATACAAGTACATAGACCATCCAGATATGTCTGTGTGTGGTTGAGTTACATGCATGTGAATAGGTGGTTTAAGGGCAGAGAAGGTGGCATAGTAGTGGTCATGCATTTACTTCGTGAAGGTGGGGGGGGCAGAAGTGCCCACCGTCCTACGTCCTGCCATGGCCTCTGGTGCAAGTGCCATTTCAACTCTTGCCTCTGCTGCTGAGGGTGGTGGTGCAGTTGAGAGACCCCTTCCTGTTGCGCGGGAATCCTTTGGCTGCGTTGCCAGCCTTTCTTTGGCACAAGACCGCAGGTTATACCATCACTTCTTGATTTTCTCCATGGAGCGTTCTGCCCCTCCAACAGCATTAATCCTCTGCTGCATTCCCTTTCACATCATCCTTTTCTGTGACTCAAGCACAGTCATGGAGGCAGGACCAAAAAAGTGGTCATGATCATTGCAGCACTTCTCCGTCAATACTTCCAGTTCTCTCTCAAAGAATTTTAGTTTCCAATTTTTCTCTGCCCTGCTTCCTGCTCTTTGTTTTGGCTGGCCATATCTGGTTGTGTTGTAGACACTTTTTCGTCTCCTCAGCTCACCTTGCCTGTGCAGCAGTTCTGTCCTCCTCATTGTGCTTGTTCTCCAGGCTTCTCCTGGGCAGCACTTCCTGTGTTTGGGGTCTTTCCTATGACACAGGAAGCAGAAAGGCATTTTTTAGCATACAGTCACTAACTGCGAACACATTTGCAAATTATGACCAGATAGGAAATTGCAAAATGTGATTTCCTATTTATTGATGCAACTCAGTACCAAGACACAATTTCTGCACCACATGTGAACGTACATTCAATTTCGCAACTTCCTAATTGTGAGTCTCAAAAAGTCCCGTACATGTGGCCCCACATTCTGTAACTGGTCTTCAAAGTAAATGTCAGTAGAGTGTAAATGTTTGATGCATGCCAGTGGTGCGGGAAAAAGGGTTTTTGTGTGAAAATTGATTTCTGAGTGGAGGATTCCCTGATTCCGTTTCCCCCTAAGCTTTTTTGAAGCATATCCCTAATTGGCATGTTTAATTTACTTGTAAGACCTTACTACATGGTACCACCTATACCCAGGGCCTGTAAATTAAATGCTATTAGTGGGCTGCAGCACTCACAGTGCCACCCACTAACATAGCACTGTAAAACCTGTCTCCAGGTCTGCCACTGCACTTTGGGTCTCAACATGGCAAAAGAAACATTTTCCAAGACCAAAGTCTCTCTTTTTAATACATTTAAGTCACCCCTAAGGTAGACCCTAAACGCCCATTGAGTAGGGTGCATGGTATTAAAAAATGTGGGCATTTATATTTAATGGTTTACATGCCCTAGGAGTGAAAAACATCCAAAGTAATTTTTCCACTGTAGCAAGGCTGGTTTCCCATAGGCTGACACTGGTTTACACCATTACCCTTGATAAGTGCTAACTTTAGTTTGGACGTAGCTAGAAAAAAAATTCAGGCTCATTTTTAATAGCAACTTAAAATTCAACTTAATGGTGAAGCCAGATTTTATATTACTATTTAAGAAATTACACTTTTAGAAAGTCATATTTTTTCTGCCTAAGACAAAAGGTTCTTTTTGCCAGTGTCCAATGTCATCTGACTGCAGATGGCCCCCAGATGTGGTTCCCGGGCTCACCATGCCACTCGTACCAAGCTATATCTGACTAAAGAGCCCTAATAAGGGCCAAATCGGTCAAGGTTTGCTTGTGCTCTGGGTCATTGAGGACCCAGCCTGGCAGTTAGGGCTGGATATTTCCCATGAGAAGTAGGGTCAAGACTGATTTTCATATGGCTGGGGATGCAGCCCGAGTGATCGCCAGTGGCAGATTAATTCAACCATTTCATCCATCACCCAGTTGTTATTGCAACTTTCTAAAGGTGTCTTTTTCAGAATTGTGATATAATCCGATTTTACCATTAAAGAGGGTTTAAAAATGCAGTTCCTCAGACACCAAACATGAATTTCCTATCTGCTCTCAAACAAACCTTATGAATTATTGAATGGAATAAGGTAACCCATTTTTATCCTATGAGAGAAGTAAACCTTGCAATAGTGAAAAAAATAATTTGGGAGTTTTTCTTTACAGGACGTGTAAACTTAAAATAAAATGTCCAACTTTTAACTACAATGTATCCTGCCCCTTAGTCTGTTTAGGGCGTACCCTAGGGGTGATATATGTATTAAAAAGGAAGATTTGAGGGTGCCAGTTTAATCCTGCAAGCATAATGCAATGCAGGCCTGGGATATGTTTTTAAAGGGCTACTTATGTGGGTGGCAAAATAAGTGCTGCAGGCCCACTAGTTGCATTTAATTCACAGGCCCTGGCTACAAACAGTACCACTTTGCAAGTAAATTAAATATGCCACTTAGGTGTAAGCCAATGTTACCATGTTTATAGGAGGGAGCCCAAGCAATTTAGCACTGGTTAACAGTAATAAAATGTACATAGTTCTAAAGCTAACACACATTAATTCAGCAAAACCAAAGGAGTGAAGGCAAAACATTTGGGGGAAAACCACCCTAAGGCTGACAGGTATAACAAATCCAGAACTATTGCAGTTTGGGATACCCATAAAATTGCACAAGTTATGAGAAGTAGGTTGAATCGTCCAATTTTCATTTTTACAGCCTACCATTGGTCAAACTTCTAATGATTTTTCTTGTTCGACGATGTGTCTATTATGTATCAGGCATTCTGGAGCAGCAAATAACACTGCAGCTAGCTGAACCCTCGGTTGCCAGGGAATTCAACTCGGCCCATGAATGGATTAGGGGCTGACAATGAAGGGTGGGGAGGTGGGCAGGGTGCCATTGTGGTGGGCTGGTAAACAGTGCACAGCAGTAATGACCTCATGCCCCTGGTGATACCTCTATTTATGTTATCCTACAGTTCTTGAATATCTTCTTTTAGTTCAAAATGAAACTATACAGACTTCAGAGCTGTCCCACTTAGTAATTTCGAACACCGTTAATTGCAGTAGAGTAATGTCGAGCTACCACAAGAGGTAATACACACCTCCAGATTGCCTTAACTTATTTACCACTTTAGCCAGCTATAGACTCGTCCACCTTGGGGTATTTTGTGCAGGCCTGAAAAAAGAAGTAGTTTGAAAGAATTGATGCATTTTTCTGCGTTCGTTTTCTTTGCACGACTACATACACAGTACGCGCTGTCACGGCAGGGAGTGTTCTTCAGCTTACAGAAGAAATGCCAGAACAAACAGGAAACTAACTCTCTTTGTGTGATCCCACGCCCCAAAGCAAGGTCAATGTAGACAAATGTGTCTTCGGCCCCTCAGATCAATCTGTGCTCCGGTTGGACCCTGAATGAAAGTGGTGGTGTCAGTATCCGGCAGTTTATCATTCAGAGTGGCCAAATAGAAAGTATGATGACCCGCGAGAATTATTATTTTCACAGTATATCATTTTCTGTGGACTGGCAAAGAGAAGGGCACAGTATGAACTGTGAAGAAGCATTCTGCTGCAGGCAGTGACCTCTGGTAGAAAGATGATCGAGCCCATTTACTACCTGCTATGCATCATCCAATCATGTCATTGTAATTTAAAGCTTCATTAATCACTCTTTTCTCATAGAGCTATGGCCAGAGCTGGAACAATTTTCATTGTGAGGGTGCTACCATCAAGGCTAAAGACCGAATTTTAAAAACATTGTGAAAAATCCAAGTCACACAAAGAACAAGTTCCGCAAATGAGCCACGCACATTCAGCAAGAGAATAGATAGAGTGAAGTAAATGACTGCTCATTTTTCAGCGCACGGTTGCAACTATATCAGTAAAGCGAGGCGTAGTAGTGCACTGCCATTTACAAACATCGCAACTTTCATTGAAGTGGCCACTAAATTTGCAATGGTAAACGGTTCTATGGATAAACTACATAGCGCCCAAACAATAATTTGTGGAAATTGCTCTTCAGCAAATATTTGTTTTGGTGCAATTAAAATCTTTGTTTCCTTGACACTTCAGAATTACAACATACTTCATTTTACATTTCATTCCGTTTAAATTTTGTTGTTTGTAAAATTACACAATGCCCTCACTTTTCACTCAGAGAAAGAAAGCACCATTATACATGTTAAAAGAGTAAGCAACAGTTTGCAGAAGACATAGGGCCTGATTTAGATGTTGGCCGAGGAAATACTCTGGCGGTCATTACAACCCTGGCGGTCGGTGTTAAAGCGGCGGTAAGGCCGCCAACAGGCCAAGAAAGACAGCCACTTTAACACTCCGACCGCCACGGACACCGCCAACAGACAGACGGAAGACAAAGTACTGCCCACAGTATCACAAAAGGCCAATCCACCACCTTTTCCCGGGCGAATTCACCGCAGATAAAAACACGGCAGAAACAGGATTCTGAAGGGAAAACGCTCACCTCTACACACCCCGCGAGGAACTAGGACACCATAGAGCCGGAACTCCAAATTCTCCCTCCGATAGTCTTCCTGCTCCTCTACCAGGAGCACGAACTCCGGCGGCGAAGACCACGGTGAGTACTGCACCTATGACACAGGGGTGGGGGAAGGGAAAAAACAGACACACACACACGGAACACCCAACCCCCACCTTCACCCACTACAACACACACACACACTAATACATATTAATACATGATAGTTACACCCCCCAACCCCCGCCGGAAGAATGCAAAGACAAAAAGAAATGAGTGTAACCATAGAAATATATTAAAATCAAGTATGCAAAAATATATATATATACACCATTAACAAAATATACACCAAGCATAGTAGTCCAGGTAGTGCTCCAATTAAGTCTGTGGAACACTGGGCCCACACGGTATGGGTGAGGCCCACACAAGATCCCCGACCATGACGGAGAGAACACTGCATGGGCATCAGAGAGCAAGAAAACAGGCACCTCAGGGGGAGGGAAAGGGGGGGCACCTCAGCCGGTTGAGTGCACGACGCCAAATCCATGAGAGGGCCACATGCCCACTGTTCAATCCTGGGGAGTGCAAAGCCACAGTCTCTCAAGTCTCTACAGTGGGTGGGTCGCCCACTGTTCCATCCTGGGGAGTGCAAAGCCACAGTCTCTCAAGTCTCTACAGTGGGTGGGTTGCCCACTGTTCAATCCTGGGGAGTGCAAAGCCACAGTCTCTCATGTCTCACAAGTGGGTGGGTGGGTTGCCCACTGCCATATCCTGGGGAGTGCAAAGCCACAGTCTCTCAAGTGGATAACAGTCTCCACTGGTTCTGGAGGAGGCATTGTGCCCAGAGTGCTTCATCCTGCTAAGGACAGAGGTAGTGGATGTATCTCTCCACTGGTTCTGGAGGAGGCTTTTGTGCCACAGAGTGCTTCATCCTGCTAAGGACAGAGGTAGTGGATGTATCTCTCCACTGGTTCTGGAGGGGGCTTTGTGCCCAGAGTGCTTCATTCTGCCTGTGATGGACTCAGTAGCGTCAGAGCCCTTGGCGCTCATGGGCCAGCGGTGCTTGAGGCGGCGGTGCCCTGTTCAGTGGTGCTTGGAGCGGCGATGCCCTGTTCAGCGGTGCTTGAGATGGCGGTGCCCTGTTCAGCGGTGCTTGGAGTGGCAGTGTCCTGTTCAGCGGTGCTTGGAGTGGCGGGCTTGTTTGCAGTGACTCAGATGCTGGCGGTCCTCTCTAGCCACCGGGGCTTGTGTTGGCGGTCCTCCCTGACTCAGTGGGGCTTGTGCTGGCGGTCCTCTCTGTCCCAGCAGGGCTTGTGCTGGAGGTCCCCTCTGGCCCAGCAGGGCTTTTGCTGGCGGTCCTCTCTGTCCCAGCGGGGCTTGTGCTGGCGGTCCTCTCTAGCCCAGTGGGGCTTGTGCTTGCGGGCCTCTCTGGCCCAGCGGGGATGATTGCTGTGGCCTCCTAGGAAGAGTGGATGATGGCTGTGGCCTCCTGGGCAGCGAGGATGATGGCTGTGGCCTCCTGGGCAGCGGGATGTTGGCTGTGGCCTCCTGGGCAGCGGGGATGATGGGGGTCTCCTCCGCCGTGCTGTTCTTCCCAGACTTTCCTGCTTTCTTGTTGCCCTTCCCCACCTTGGAAGGTGTCGCAGCTGACTCCACACTCCCATCGGGACCCCTGGGAGTGGCTTTGGTGGCTGGAGTCTTCCCCCTCTCCCGCCGGGCACTGGCCAAGTTCTGATGCTTCACAGGTGGGGGACTGTCTGTGCTGTGGCTCCCTGCCACACTGGCTGCCCTGGTGGCCGGTGCATTCCATATTCCAGTGACTACAGGCACCACTGGTCCCGGAAATGTTGTGGCTGAGGTGCTAGTTCGGGACCTAGGAGACGGACGGGGTGGGGGAGGTGTGGGAAAGAGGTCAAGGTTGGACAGGAAAAGTTTTTGGGATACACTGGGATGGGTAGCTGGAGGGGGTTTGGGAGTGGAGGAAGAGGTTGTGGTTGTAGGAGGTGTTCATTTGCTGACTTTGGGTGAAGGTGCATGCGCCCGAGGCTGTTGTGAGATGGATGACTATTGGGTGGGTGTGTGCCTGCGTTTTTGTAACTTGGGAGGGGGCGTCACAGACACACTGGGAGAGGACACAGGGGACGTGTGAATGGTAGTGGGGGTGGTGACTGCACGTGAGTGTGGTGTGCTGGTGGGTGTTCTGGTGAGGGACGTAGTGGCTGTAGAGGTAGTGCATGCAGATGTGAGTGTAGACAAGACTGGGAGGGAGGAGGGAGACGACGAGGAGGGGGACACAGTGGAGGCAGTGGATGTTGGTATGTCTGCATGTGTGTGATGCTTGCGTGAGTGCATGTGGTATGTGTGGTGCTTATGTTTGCCTGAGCTTCCCTTGTGTGTTGAGGTGTGTGCAGGCTGGTCTGATGGTGTGCTTGGTATAGGCAGAGGTACAGGGGATTGGGTCTGGGTGGAGGAAGTTGGAGGGGGGAGGCTAGAGACATGGACAGTGGCTGCCATCAGTGCTGAGGCCAGAGTCTGAAAAGCTCGATGAAGGGCTGCCTGACCAGAATGAATGCCCTCCAGGAATGCATTTGTTTGTTGCAACTACCTTTCTACACCCTGGATGGCATTCAAAACGGTAGACTGCCCAACAGTGAGGGACCTGAGGAGGTCAATGGCCTCCTCACTGAGGGCAGCAGAGGTGACTGGGGCAGGGCCTGAGGTGCCTGGGGCGAAGGTGATACCCACCCTCCCGGGTGAGTGGGCACGGGGGCAAAGGCTGAGGGGCTACTGGGAGGGCGGTGCTAGTAGGTGGGTGGCGGCTGTACCTGTAGATGCGGGGGGCACAGATGTGTTCCGCCACCACAAGGGAGCTCCCATCAGAGGACGAGTACGTGTCGCTGGCCTCAGCTCCTGTCCCCGCCGTGGAGCTTCCCTCACCCTCCGTCCCACTGGTGAACTCCGAATCCGTAGTTTCGCCCTCAAGGGCCATGTGGGATGCAGCTCCCTCCTGCTCCAGTGCCACTGCGCCTCCGCCTGATGATGCTAATGCACACAAGAACAGGGAGACCACAAAAAGGGGGGGACCACAGAAGAAAGACATGTTGAGTGCATGCATTACCGTTACCGTTGGTGGACACGACAGACACAGAAGCCCCCTGCACTATGCCGCGCTCTTGGGCTCCACTGTTCAATTCCTGGGAAATGGCCTACTAGGCTATGGATGACATCTGCACACATGGATGACACAGGGGCATGACTAGGTGTACTTGGCACTCTACAGAGGTGGGGTGGGGTGCCACATGGCCTGCCTTACGGAGGGACCTTGTCTACTAAACTTGCCCTGGCCTAGGAAAACCCACAGACCACCTCCCCCACCTAGACACCTCCACTGCACGCAAAATCAGCAGGATGAGAGTGTACTCACCCCCTTGTGGCTGCTTTGATGCCCTCAAGAGCCCATCCAACTCCTGGTACGCCACCGCCAGGATCCTGAACATCAGGAGGGTCATTGTGCGACGGGCACCCCTCCCACGTTGGGAGGTCATCCCCAGCTGAGCCTCCGCCGTGTTCTTGCTCCAGCGGCGAATGTCCTCCCATCTTTTCTGGCAGTAGGTGCTCCGTCTGTGGTAGACCCCCAGGGTCCGGACGTCCTTGGCGATGGCATGCCAAATATATTTTTTCTGTTGGGCGCTGACCTACATGATTTGTACAGGGGGAAGAGAAACTTATTACCAACTGCACCGTCACAGTCATTGCCCCATCCCTACCCTTGGCATGTGGCACATGCACTCACCGTCGTTTCATGCACGCTGCACTCTCCCCCCTTCCTTCTTACATCCACCCCTCTCCACACAGGCATAGCCCATACAGCATGCTCCCAGTGTACTTACCTGTTTGTCTGGAGGACCATAGGGTAGCGTGTACTGGGGGAGGACCCCATCCACGAGTTTCTCCAACTCCTCTGATGTGAAGGCAGGGGCCCTTTCCCCACTCAAGACATTGTTTCTTCCAGACTGAGGTCCAATGTTAACCAATGCAGCATTGCGCCGCGGTCTTCAACCGCCTACCGCGACGGTGTACAACGCCAGCGCAGTTACTTCACATCCAATTGTCCCACTTTACAGGTCAGGCAGCTGCCATTTCAGGGGCCCACATGGCTTAATTTTTAACTGCGTCACACATACCTAGGCCTAGACTCAACACACATACAGGCCACTTTTTGGATTAGGAATCGTGTTCTGTGTAAGCTGTGGGTACGTACCTCTGAGTTGTTTCACTCTGTGCTCACTGTTATCCTTTATAGGCACTGTCCGCTGGGACATGTGAGGAGATGGCGGCATCCTCCGGTGTACCGACCGTTAGTGGACCTGTCAACAATGTAGGAAAGACATGTGATCATCACCTACAGGCTTGACCTTGCCACAATCCAGGAACTGTGTACCCAGCTGGAGCCAGACCTGATGTCAGCTATCTGCCATCCCACAGGAATCCCCCCTCAAGTGCAGGTGCTGTCAGTGCTCCATTTCCTTGCAAGTGGGTCATTTCAAACAACAGTGGCCATAGCATCAGGGATGTCCCAGCCTATGTTTTCCAACGTGTTGTCCAGAGTGTTGTCTGCCCTGCTGAAACACATGCGGAGCTACATCGTTTTCCCTCAGGTGGAGGATTTGCCTACAGTGAAAGGTCATTTCTATGCCCTGGGACATATCCCCAACATCATAGGTGCCATTGATGGGACACATGTGGCTTTGGTCCCCCCCACAGGAGTGAACAGGTGTACAGAAACCAGAAGAGTTATCATTCGATGAATGTACAGATGGTATGTTTGGCAGACCAGTACATCTCCCATGTGAATGCCAAGTTCCCTGACTCAGTGCATGACGCCTACATCCTGCGGAATAGCAGCATCCCTTATGTGATGGGTCAACTCCAGAGGCACTGTGTGTGGCTATTAGGTGAGCACCTGGAAGCAAGACAATGGGAATGGTTTTCTGGGTCTGGGGATATACCTACAGGTTAGTGCGTGTCTAACAGTTGTCCCTCACCATTTGTAGGTGACTCTGGTTACCCCAACCTGTCATGGCTACTGACCCCAGTGAGGAATCCCAGGACAAGGGCAGAGGAACGCTACAATGAGGCCCATGGGCGAACTAGGAGGGTGATCGAACGGACCTTCAGCCTCCTGAAGGCCAGGTTCAGGTGCCTCCATATGACAGGTGGATCCCTATTCTACTCACCAAAGAAGGTGTGCCAGATCATCGTGGCCTGCTGTATTCTTCACAAGTTGGCTTTGCGACAACAGGTGCCTTTTCTGCAGGAGGATGGTCCAGATGGCGGTGTTGCTGCAGCTGTGGAGCCTGTGGACAGTGAAGACGAGGAAGCTGAAGAAGAAGACATGGACAAAAGGGACTCAGTGATCCAGCAATATTTCCAGTGAAACGCAGGTAAGAATACAAACCTGCCTACTACATGTACTTAAACACTACTACCTCTCTACTGTCTGTCGTTTTCACCCAGTGTATGGTCACTGAGTTGTCACTTTACCTTATGATTTCACAGATGTGGGTCCCAATGTGTGACATCTGCTTTGATTCCTCATGGACTAGAGCTCTGTGACATAGGTATGTTGACATTACAAATGAAAGAGCTTTTTGCCACAGTAATTGCTAATGCAGTATTCGAAAATCACAGACTGACTCCAGATTGTTTTGTGATTTAAGGGTGTTTATTTTAGTGCTCAATATTGGAGGGGGTAGCAAAATGGTGAGGGGTGATGGCGGAGGAATGTCCATGGCAGAGTCCAGTCTATTAGTCTCACAGGTGCATTGTCCAAATGGGCATAGGAAGTGGAGCTGGGGCAGTTTAAGGATGGACAGGGTGACAAAGTGAAACAGTAGGATGACATTCAGGGTGGTCTCATTTCTTGGCGGGGGTCTTGGCATCATTCTCTGTCTTGTCCTGGATCTCAGGGACCGTTTGCAAGGTGGTTCTCCCTCTGCAGGGGGTGGGGTGCTGGTGTGGTGGTCCTGTGGCGGTGCCTCCTGTCCACTGGCGCCAGCAGAGGTGGTGGGCAGTTCATCATCCAGGCTAGTGTCAGGGGCCCCTTGTAGTGCCACAGTGTCCCTCCTGATGTTGAGTACTTCCTTCAGCACCCCTACGATGGTGCCCAGGGTAGAATTGATGGCTCTGAGTTCCTCCCTGAAGCCCAAATACTGTTCCTCCTGCAGGCGCTGGGTCTCGTGAAACTTGGCCAGTACCGTTACCATCGTCTCCTGGGAGTGGTGGTAGGCTCCCATGATGTTGGAGAGGGCCTTGTGGAGAGTGGGTTCCCTGGGCCTGTCTGCCCCCTGTCGCACAGTAGCACTCCCAGTTCCCCTGTGTTCCTGGGCCTCCATCCCCTGGACCGTGTGCCCACTACCACTGCCCCCAGGTCCCTGTTGTTGTTGGGGTGGTGGGTTTGCCTGGGTTCCCTGTAGTGGTGGACACACTGCTGATTGACGTGTCCTGGGGACGGAGGTATGGGCCCACTGGGTGGGTGCTATGCTGGTTTTTCCCAAGGCGGGTTGCTCTGTGGTGGCCTGTGACAGGGTGAGGGGAACCGACTGTCCCGAGGTCCCCGATGGGCCGGGCTGGTCATCTAGATCCAGTTGGACAGAGCTGCTGTCATCACTGTGGGCCTCTTCTGTTGGTGGTGTGGACATGTTTGGACCCTTCTGTCCGGTGACGTTGGGTAGGGGTTCCTGCAGGGGTATAAAAGAATGTTTATTACATCTGTGTGTGGCATGGTGTGCAATGGGTGGGTGACCGTGTACCCCAGTGCTTGCATTCCTGTGAGGGACCTTGTGTGATGATCGTTTAAGGGGGTGTATGGGTATGTGCAGTGGCCATGCTTTGGTGATGGCTGTCCATGCTTTGTTGTTGCATGCAGGGCTTGGTGTTAGGATGTGTGGTTTGTGATGCTGGAGTATTTGTGAGGAGTTAGAGAGATGGGGGTGAGGGTGAGGGTGGGAGTATGTGCTGAGATGCAGGTAGGGTGGGGAATGTAATTGTTAAGATGTAACTTACCAGAGTCCATTCCTCCACCTACTCCTGCGAGGCCCTCAGGATGCAGAATCGCCAAGACCTGCTCCTCCCATGTTGTTAGTTGTGGGGGAGGAGGTGGGGGTCTGCCCCCAGTCCGCTGAACCGCAAGGTGGTGTCTTGAGACCACGGAACGTACCTTCCCCTGTAGGTCGTTCCACCTCTTACTGATGTCCTCCCGATTTCTTGGGTGCTGTCCCACTGCGTTGACCCTGTCCACTATTCTTCACCATAGCTCCATCTTCCTTGCAATTTAGGTATGCTGCACCTGTGATCCGAATAGCTGTGGCTCTACCTGGACAATTTCCTCCACCATGACCCTGAGCTCCTCCTCCGCGAACCTGGGTGTCTTTGCCGTGCCATGGGGTGGTGTAGGTGATGTGTGGGGTGGTGTGGGGGGTGATAAGTGTGCTGAAATGTAGTGGTGTGTAGAGTGAGGTGCGTAGAAGTTATGTGGGTGATGGTGTTGTGTGCCTGTGGATGCTAGTATTGTTGATGGTGGTGTCTCTCTCTGGCCTTCTCTCAGTAATTGTGATCGTAGGGGTTTGTGGGTGATGTGGGTGTGTGTTTTATATTGGATTGGGTGTGTGGGAGTGGTGTGTGTATGTGTATCAGGTGTGTGTGTATTTCGATTTGTCCAATGTGGCTGTGTTTTGTATATGTGTGAGTGTATTTTGAGCGTGGCGGTGTGTACCGCCAATGGAATACCGCGGTTGAAAGACCGCCGCGTGGATTCGTGGGTCATGATAGTGTGGGCGTATTTCTGTTGGCGTGACAGTGGAGGTTTTGTTTTCGCCAGTTTATCACTGACCTTTGGTGTGGCAGACTTGAGTGGGTGTGTGAATTTTGGCGGATTCCGTGCTGTGGGTCATAAGAGCTGTGGCGGATTTCCGCGGCCGCGGCAGTGTGTTGACGATCTTCTGCACGGCGGTAAGCGGCTTTTACTGCCAATGTTGTAATGACCGCCTCTGTCACTAACATGTTGGATATCCTTTCCATCTTATTACGATCTCCATAGGATATCATGGGATCGTAATAAGGCAGACGAGATCTCCTTCACGTTTGCGATGGCGTATTCCCCTCTGCCAATATCTAAATATGGCCATAGTCTGAACTTTTAGGGGTGTACAGTGAACTTCACTCTGCTGGTGGAGTTCACAGAAGTTTTGCACTGTACGCTCCAAGTGGAGCACCGAGTTTAGAAAAAAAACTCTGCCAGTTGACAGCGGAGTACTACTGCATCACCTATGGCTCTGCCCCACCCTCGCTCCTGCTGCTGTTACCGCCATGCCTTTTCCAGGGCTGTCACTCAGACCTGCTGCAACTACTACTAGCCGGTGTGTGATGCAAGGGGATTAGGTGAACCCTAGCTAAGGATTTACTTTCTGCCGGTTGGTGTGGAGCTGCTGCTGAGGGGCTTCACTAGTGCTATCTCCTTTCACTGTCCTCAGCAGCCCGGGAGCAGGGGGAAGAGGGAGGCAGAGAGCAAGGTCACTGGCAAGGGGACCCAAACAGCATTTAACCCTGGCGTTGCTTGTCCTTCTATGGGCACATGGGGGCAGGCACTGGGCATGGACAGTATTTGCATATGAGAAGGGTCAAGGGGGCTTGAAAAAAAGGGAATCTTGCAGTCAGAGCTCCATTTGAAAAAAACAGTTTCCCCATAGTCCCTGAGGAAGGAAGTGTTGTGGGGTACACTGCCGAGGCCGCCAGGGAGAGCTGGAGACTGGATAAGCATCAGCTGCTGAGTGGTAGTCCGTCAGCCCCCACTACATCGAGATGTGTGTGGCCTGAGAGAGTGCCTTAGAGCCCAGGGGGAAGCAAGGCTAGGCACTTTACACTCAGCCCAAAATTAAGAAAACATTTGCCCTACGGCAGGCAAGGGGAACCCTAGCTAATGCTTTTCTTTCTGCCAGTTGGCCTTGAGCTGCTGCAAGTTGCTTCTGAGGGGCTGCACCAGTGCTAGTTCTGCTTGCAGGCCTCTCTCCTTTCACTGTCCTTAGGAGCCGGGGAGCTGGGGGTGGCTGAGGGAGGCTGAGAGCCAGGTCACTGGCAATGAGGACCCTGTACCCAGAGAGCATTCAGACCCTGCTGTCACTTTGTCTTCTATGTGAACACTGGAGGCAAGCACTGAGCATGGGCAGTATTTGCATATGAGGGGGTGGAGGGGTCTGTGCTTGGAAAAAAAGGGAAGCTTGTAGTCAGTGTTCCACTTGAAAAACCTGTCTCCCCAGAGTCCCTGAGAAAGGAAGTGGTGTTATGGGGTACAGTCTGAGGCCAGCAGGGAGAGCTGGAGACTGGGTGAGCATCAGCACATAGAACTCCGTGTAATTTCATGGAATTTTTAGATAACACCACGGAATTCGCAAGCTCCGCTCATCAATTTGACCTCTGTTTCTAAACACACAACAAATGTGAGAAAATAAAAACTAAATTCAAAGACATATTTACCTATCAATTACCTTTTGAACTTATTTTGGTGGGCTGCACCTCCACCCGCCCCCATCTTTCAGCACCTATAGCTATGGCTCCTTTTAACTAGACCCCAATCCAATATTGATAAAATTATAATAAAGGGCCTTAAGAAAGGACGGCTAAGGAAAGGGGAAGATATGCAAAGAGAGAAAGCAAATGAAGGAAGAGAGAGAAATAGAAAGTTAAGGAAGCAAGAGTAAATAGTAATGAGAATAGAGGTAAGGTAAGGGATGGCTGGATACGTTGGTCACATCAGAAGAGAGAAATAAGACAAAGAGTAATGTAACAGACAAAATGTAAAGAGGAGAGCTATAGAAGGAGGAGGAGAAAGAAGTTAGAGTAAGGTAAAGGCTAAAAGAGTGAACTAGATAATGTAAGAGTATGTGTCTAAAAAGAGGGAAAGTGTCTAAATGAGAGTCAAGGGTCGAGGATGAGAGAGAGCAAACAAGGCAAAGAGGTGGAAAGATACAGCTAGAGGGATAGAGCAACAAAAAGTGAGACGAGTAGTATTGTGTGAGAGTGTGCGAGAGGGTGGAATATCCGAAGAAAGAAAAGAATAGACCAATACGAGAGCGTGGGAGACAGGTGAGAAAAATTGGATCTTTATGAGGTATTTACAGCATCTATGAAGTTTGATCAATGTGATAAGACAATCTGTATTTAAAAGCCCAATTATGCATACATTTTCTAAAAACGTACTTTGGTATGTACATTTCTATGAACGTTTATTTTATTTAAAGCGCCAAAAATGTTGCTTGCTGTATAGATAGTGCAACCTAGTTTCACTTGAGGAATATGAATCCGGCTAATTATAGACACAAGTGCTTGTCAAGGGTTGTTAATGTAATCAAAGTTTTTTAACTTATAAGAATGAGGTCAGATAGCTGTTGATTGTGTATTGTTCAGAATAAAAGAAATTGTAAGGCTTGCATTACTGTTTAAATGTGGAATAAATATTAAAATTATTGTTAGAAATGGGGCATTGGTTGGTAGTCAGGTTACCCCCTGTCCAAACAAGGACCCTCACCCTAGTCAGGGTAAGTCACACACCATCCAAATTATCCTGTGCCCACCCTCTTGTAGCTTAGCACTGAGCAGTCCGGCTTAACTTAGAAGGCAACGTGTAAACTATTTGTGCAATAAATCATACAATACCACAATATAACACCACAAAAATATGCCACACAGTGTTTAGAAAAATATATCATATTTATGTGGATAAATGCAGGTTAAAAATGATTAAAGACGAAATAAGCAAATGTAGGGATATCACTAAAAGTCATATCAATTTTCTTAGAGTTCAAAATATTACTGTAAAAGCAATGAAAAGTGTCTTACGTTCTCTTAGAAACAACAAGTGTCTTTTGCAGGGCAAAGTACCTGGTTTGCGTTGAAAAATCCTCGCAAGGGACTGCAGAGGAGGAGATGCGTGGAAAACGGTGAGTGTGCGTCGGTTTCGCCCCTTCGCACATGTACCTGCGTAGTTATTTTCCACGGCGGGAAGACGTTGTGTAGATTTCCGGTACGTGGGCAATGGATCCTCTTTGATTTGTGAGGTTTTCAGACATTCCGGGGATGATGCGTGGAATCCTGGGCTTGTGGAGCGAAGTCACAGGGGCTGCGTCGATTCCAGTAGGCGATGCATGGAATTTTCTTCTGCACAGCAGGCGCTGCATCAATTCCTCTGAGGAATTCGGGCGTTCTGAGTTGGCTTGCGTCGATCCAGTAGGGCCGTGCATCACAGTTACGGTCGCATCGCTGGTGCTGCGACGATCTTCTGTCGGGAAGTCTGGCTGCCCCATTCCAGACTCGGCGTGCAGTGAATTTTTCACCGCGAGCAGCCTGTGCGTCATTTGTGGCAGGCGGTGCATAAAATTTTCACTGCACGGGGGTTTCAGCTGCAGTAGAGAAGTCTTTTTGGTCCTGAGACTTCAGGGAACAGGAGGCAAGCTCTATCCAAGCCCTTGGAGAGTACTTCTGCAGCCAAGCAAGACAGCAGCAAGACAGCAGGGCAACAGCAAGGCAGCAGTCCTCTTCAGAAGGCAGTCAGGTGAGTCCTTTAGGCAGCCAGGCAGTTCTTGTCAGGGTGCAGGTTCTGGTTCAGGTATCTTCTCCAGGAAGTGTTTGAGGTGGTAGGACAGAGGCCCTGTTTTTCTACCCAAATGTGCCTTTGAAGTGGGGGAGACTTCAAAGAGTGGCTTAGAAGTTCACCAGGTCCTCTTTCAGTTCAATCCTGTCTGCCGGGGTCCCAGTAGCGGGTATGGCAGTCCTTTGTGTGAGAGCAGGCCCTCCACCCTCCCAGCCCAGGAAGACCCATTCAAAATGCAGATGTATGCAGGTGAGACTGAGTATCCTGTGTTTGGGGTGTGTCTGAGTAAATGCACAAGAAGCTGTCAACTAAACCCAGACAGACGTGGATTGTAAGGCACAGAAAGATTTAAGTGCAGAGAAATGCTCACTTTCTACAAGTGCCATTTCCAAAATAGTAATATTAAATCCAACTTCACCAGTCAGCAGGATTTTATATCACCATTCTGGCTATACTAAATATGACCTTCCTACTCCTTTCAAACAATGTATGAGGCCAGACCCAATGTTAGCCTATGAAGGGAGCAGGCCTTACAGTAGTGTAAAAACAAATTTAGGAGTTTTAAACTACCAGGACATGTAAACTATACAGGTACATATCCTGCCTTTTACCTACACAGCATCCTGTCCTAGGGTTACCTAGGGCACACCTTAGGGGTGACATATATGTAGAAAAAGGGGAGTTTTAGGCTTGGCAAGTACTTTTAAATGCCATGTCGAATTGACAGTGAAACTGCACACACAGGCCTTGCAATGGCAGGCCTGAGAAAAGGTTAAGGGGCTACTGAAGAAGTGGGTGGCTCAATCAGTGCTGCAGGTCCACTAGTAGCTTTTAATCTACAGGCCCTGGGCACATATAGGGGGTTATTCCAACTTTGGAGGAGGTGTTAATCCGTCCCAAAAGTGACGGTAAAGTGACGGATATACCACCAGCCGTATTACGAGTTCCATAGGATATAATGGACTCGTAATACGGCTGGTGGTAAATCCGTCACTTTTCCGTCACTTTTGGGACGGATTAACACCTCCTCCAAAGTTAGAATAACCCCCATAGTGTACTCTACTAGGGACTTATATGTAAATTAAGTAGCCCAATGGGGTGTGATCCAATGTTACCATGTTTAAATGAAGAGAGCATATGCACTTTAGCACTGGTTAGCAGTGGTGAAGTGCGCAGAGTCTAAAAACCAGCAAAAACAGTATCTCAAAAGTGGAGGGAGGCAGGCAAAAAGTTAGGGGTGACCAGCCTAAGGCTGTCAGGTCTAACAAATATTAATACGTGACATAACAATAATTCAAATACAAATGTCATCCAGAAGAGGGAATGTAGCGGGGGACGTTTTGATCCATCAAGCAATGAATAGGGCAGATTGACAACGACCATAATCAGATTTTTCGAACATCCAAAATTGTGGAAAGATGGCACATTCAATTTAGAGTCAGATGCAACATTTTAAGAGAAAATGTAAACAAATCTTATTGAAACTTTACACATTATTTTGTGACTCACTGGACCACAGCTGAGACCTGAAAAATCACAATGCTTTCTGTCTCTTTTTACAATAATTGATCTAGTACATTAGCACTGATGGTCAGTGTGTGATTTTGAATGTGATTTGTCCATAAATTCTGTATGAATTGGGGTAGGTGCAGGTTTTAAACAATCAGCTTCATAGAAAATGTAACATAGATATAGAGAGAAGCGTGTAGTGCATAAACGGCAGCATGAAAGCAGACACTGAGGGGGTCATTCTGACCTCGGCGGTAAAAGGCGCTTACCGCCGGTCAGAAGACTGCCATAACACCGCCGCGGCCGCGGAAAGCCGCCACGGTCATTCTGACCCACAACGGCCAAACCTCCAAAAATCCGACCTCCACTGCAGGCCGCCACATCAGCGGGCAGCGATAAACTGGAGATGACCAAACCTCCACTGTCACGCCAACAGAAAAACGCCCATGCCATTACGACCCACGAATCAACGCGGCGGGCATTCCAACGCGGTATTCCATTGGCGGTACACACCGCCGCGGTCAAAATACACACACAGCACCAAAACACAGGCACATTGGACAATTACAAATACACACACCTGATACACATACACAACCCACTCCCACACAATCAATCAACTATAAAACACACCCCCACATCACCCACAAACCCCTACGACCACAATTACTGAGAGAAGGAGAGAGAGACACAGCAGACAATCCATAGCAATACACACTGAGGCACACTACACCATCACACACACCACATAGTAGCACAAAGCACCACACACCAACATACTCATCATCACATACACCACCCCACACCTCACCCACACCACCCCATGGCACCCCAAAGGCACCCACGCTTTTCGGACCAAGAACTCCGGGTCATGGTGGAGGAAATCCTAAGAGTGGAACCCCAGCTCTTCGGCTCACAGGTGCAGCACACCAGTATAGCTAGGAAGGCGGAGCTATGGCAGCGGATCGTGGACAGGGTCAACGCGGTGGGACAGCATCCCAGGAATAGGGAGGACATCCGCAAACGATGGAACGACCTACGGGGGAAGGTCCGATCGATGGTCTCCAGGCACAACATTGCGGTCCAGAAGACTGGCGGCGGACCCCCACCCACCCCTCCCGAATTTACATCATGGGAGCAAGAGGTCTTCAACATCCTGCATCCTCAGGGCCTCGCAGGAGTAGCCGGAGGAATGGACTCTGGTAAGTCCAATCTCAACTACTAGATCCCCCCCACCCCACCAGCATGCCAACCCACACCCCCACCCTCACCCCCAACCCCCCAGCACACATCCTCCCTGACAATGTCTCACCAGCACAACCCACCCATCCCAACACCAACTCCTGCATGCCAACACAATCCATGGACACCCATCACCCAAGCATGACCACTGCACTTACCCCCCCCCCCCCCCCCCACTAACTACCCTCACAACACCTCCCTCAAGGGAATGCCTGCACTGGGGGACGAGGGCACCCATAACACGCACGCTATTGCACACACAGAAACAATAATCAAACTCTCTTACCCCATGCAGGACCCGAACGCCAAAACACCAGCCAGGAGGGTCCAGAAATGTCCATCCCACCCCCGGAACAGGCCCACAGTGAGGACAGCAGCTCTGTCGACACTGAACCTGATGACCAGCCCGGACCATCGGGGACCTCTGGGCAGTCGGTTCCCCTCACCCAGACACAGGCCACACCAGACCCGACCCCCTCTGCCAACACCAGCACAGCTCCCACCCAGCGGGCCCATGCCTCTGTCTCTAGGACACGTCAATCAGCGGTGTGTCTGCCACTACAGGGCACCCAGGCTAACCCAACACCCCAACAACAACAGGGACCTGGGGGCAGTGGGAGCGGGCACACCGTCCAGGAGACAGAGACCGGGGGAACCCGGGCAGCTCGGAGGGCTGCTGTGCGACAGGGGGGGGAGGAGAGGCCCAGGGAACCCACTCTCTAAGAGGCCCTCACCACCATCATGGGGGCCTACCACCACTCCCAAGAGATGATGGCGACGGTACTGGCCAGGTTCACGGAGATCCAGGCACAGCAGGAGGAACGCTACATGGGGTTCAGGGTAGGAGCTGAGAATCATCGGGACCGCAATGGGGACCATCGTCCTGGCCCTCAACAGGATAGAAGACGCGTTGCGGGACCATTTGGCACATCACAGGGCCCCTGTCACTAGCCCGGACCAGGAACAGCCTACCACCTCCGCCGGCGCTAGTGGACAGGAGGCCCCAACACCACAGCAGGCCACCAGAACCCCACCTCCTGCTGAAGAACAACCACCCCGTAAGAGGAGCCTGAGATCCAAAAAAAAGACAGAGTAGGATGTCAAGACCCCCGCCAGCAGGACATACCCCCTGAACTCTTCCCACTGTCCCACATTGCCACCCTGTCCAACCATGAACTGCCTCTGCTCCACCCTTCCACAGGCAAAAGGACAATGCACCTGTGAGACTGAGAACTGGACTCTGCCATGGACATTACTCCACCCCCACCCATCACCCTTATAATCACATGTACCAATATCTAGCCCTGTAAATAAATCACATATTGCACACAAATCAGTTTGGAGTCATGCTGTATTATTAGCAAATGTATTACATATTACTGTTCAATATCTGTTCTGTCAATTAGTGATGACAACATACCAATGTCAATACGCTGTAGTTCATGGGCAAACCAAGCAGAAGTCAGGCACTGAGTCATACAGCACTGAGAAGGGAAGGGAAAAACAAAAATTACCCAAAAAGATCTGGTGGGAACTACAGAAAGTACAGATGCAGGAGGCTAGAACCAATTGTGAAATGGCGTGGGTGATTCTTACCTGGGTGTTACTGGAAATACTGTTGTATCACTCTGTCCCTATTGTCTGTGTCGTCCTCTGAGTCTTCCTCCTCTTCACTCTCCACAGGCTCCACGGCTTCTACAACACCACCATCTGGACCATCCTCCTGCAGGAAAGGCACCTGGCGTCGCAAAGCCAGGTTGTGAAGCATACAGCACGCCACGATGACATGGCACACCTTCTTTGGTGAGTATATTAGGGATCCACCTGTCATATGCAGGCACCTAAACCTGGCCTTCAGGAGGCCAAAGGTTCGCTCAATCACCCTCCTAGTACGCCCATGGGCCTCATTGTACCGTTCCTCTGCCCTTGTCTGTGGATTCCTCACTGGGGTCAGTAGCCACGGCAGGTTGGGGTAACCAGAGTCACCTATTAGCCACACACGTTGTCTCTGTAGCTGCTCCATCACATAGGGGATGCTGCTATTTCGCATCACATACGCGTCATGCACTGACCCTGGGAACTTGGCATTTACATGGGAGATGTACTGGTCAGCCAAACAGACCACCTGGACATTCACCGAATGATAACTTTTTCTGTTTCGGTACACCTGCTCATCATCTTTTGGGGGTACCAAAGCCACATGGGTCCCATCAATGGCACCAATGATGTTGGGGATATGTCCAAGGGCATAGAAATCACCCTTCACTGTAGGCAAGTCACCCTCCTCTGGGAAAATGATGTAGCTCCGCATGAGTTTCATCAGGGCAGACAACACTCTGCTCAAAATCTTAGAAAACATAGGCTGAGACATTCCAGATGACATGGCCACTGTGGTCTGGAATGACCCACTGGCCAAAAAATGGAGGACTGACAAAACCTGCACCAGAGGGGGAATCCCTGTGGGTTGGCGGATGGGGGACATCAGGGCTGGCTCCAGCTGGGCACACAGTTCATGGATAGTGGCACGGTCAAGTCTGTATCGAAGTAATATATGGCGTTCTTCCATTGTCGACAGGTCCACCAGCGGTCGGTACACGCGAGGATTCCTCCTTCTCATCGCAAGTCCCAGCGGACGGTGCCTAGGAAGGACAACATGGAGCAGAGAGTCAGCCAAACCACAGGTACGTACAGACAGCTTGCACAGTTAAAGAATGGCAATGGGTTGAAAGGCGTGTATGTGTGGCAATGCAAGGCCTAGGCCTGTGTGTCGCAGTCAAAATTAAGCCATGTAGGCCCTTGAAATGGCGGCTGCCTGACCTGTGAAGTGGGACAATGAGATGTGAGGTCAATGCGCTGGCGGGGCACACCGTGGCGGTAGGCGGTCGAAGACCGCGGCGCAAAGCCGCATTGGTTAACATTGAAGCCTATGGGTTTCAGGAGCCAATGACGAAGTGCGCCGGCGGTCGCGGTACGCACCGCCGCGGGCGTGACCGCCATTTTCTATCTGCTTAATCACTCGAGACCTGATCATCCACAGGAGAGGACCTATACTGCAAGTGCTGCTGTGACCTCGGTCTGGAAGATACAATGGCTGCTGCGACTGGGGAAAGGGCCCCTGCCTTCACGTCTGAAGAGTTGGAGAAGCTCGTGGATGGGGTCCTCCCCCAGTATGCGCTACTCTACGGTTCTCCAGACCAACAAGTGAGTACACCGGGTGCACATGGAATGGGCTATGCCTGTGTGGATTGGGGTGGATGTAAGTTGGTGGGGTGGGGGGCGAATGAGGAGTGCAACGCCCGACAGATGAGAGCATGTGCCATATGGCAAAGTTGGTGGGGGGGGCCAATCACATCTAACATGCAGGTCATTCATGATTTCCTCCTTTCCACCCTGTACATGTCAAATAGGTCAGCGCCCATCAGAAGATCGAGATTTGGCGTGCCATCGCCAAGGAAGTCCGGAACTTGGGGGTCCACAACAGACGGGGCACCCACTGCCGCAAAAGGTGGGAGGACATCCGCCGCGGAACAAGGAAGACCGCAGAAACACTGCTGGGGATGGCCTCCCAACCTAGGAGGGGTGCCAGTCGCACCATGACCCCCCTGATGTCCCGGATCCTGGCGGTGGCCTACCCTGAATTGGATGGGCGCTTTAAGACATCACAGCAGACACAAGGGGGTGAGTATCAGCACATTCTCCTACCTTTCTGCGTCTGGGTGGGGGAGGAGGGCTGTGAGTGACATTAGGCCAGGGCACTTTCTGTAGTGTAGTCCTCTCCCTTAGGCATGGCCCTGTGCCCCCGGCCCCCACCTCGGTAGGGTGACAAGTACAGCCATTGAAGGTCCAGCATCTCCCATGTGCGCGTTTGACGTCTCTTGGCCTGTTGTCTTAGTCAGTAGTACTGAGTAGTGTACCCCGAATGCGCGGCTTAGTGCAGTAGGCACCTGTGTCTGTCCTCTCCGCCAACGGTGTTGACATTGCATGCACTCAACCTGGTCTTCTTTTTTCTCCCCCCACCCTTTCTCTTCATCTTCTTGTGCATGTGTGCATTAGCATCATCAGGCGGAGGAGATTTGGCATCGGAGCACGAGGGAGCTGCAGGACACAAGGCCCCGGTGGGCCCAGGAACAGACACCGAGGGCACCAGTGATCCGGAGGGCGAGGGGAGCACCACGACGGGGACCGCTGGTGAGAGCAGCGAAAGCGACACGTCCTCGGATGGGAGCTCCCTAGGGGTGGCGGCAACATCCGTGCCCCCCGCCTCTACAGGTACAGCCGCCACCCAGCGCACCAGCCCCGCCCTCCCAGCAGCCCCTCAGTCTTCGCTCCGTGCCGGTTCGCCCAGGAAGGTGCGCGTCTCCTTCGCCCCAGGCACCTCAGCCCCTGCCCCTGTTGCCCCTGCTGCCCTCAGTGCGGAGCTCATTGACCTGGTAAGGACGCTCATTGTTGGGCAGACGACCCTTTTGAATGCCATCCAGGGTGTGCAAAGGGAGGTGCAACAGAGCAATGCGTACCTGGAGGGCATTCATTCGGGTCAGGCTGCCCATCAACGAGCGTTCACTGCTCTGGCCTCAGCACTGACGGCAGCCATTGTCCCTGTTTCCAGCCTCCCTCTTCTTACTGCCTCCAGCCTTTCTCTGTCTCCTGTTCCTCAGCCTATCCCATCCACACCATCAGACCAGCCTGCACACACCTCAACACCCAAGAGCAGCTCATCCAAACACAAGCACCACAGATCCCACAAACACTCACCCAAGCAACACCCAGATGCAGACATGCCAACAGCCACTGCCACCCCTGTGTCCCCCTCCTCCTCGTCTCCCTCCTCCCTCCCTGTGACGTCTACACTCACACCTGCATGCACACCAACATCAGCCAGTGCTTCCATCACCACCTCACCCTCCAGTACAGTCCACACTCGTGCAGTCACCACCCCCACTGCCATTTACACGTCCCCTGTGTCCTCTCCCACTGTGTCTGTCACCCCCTCTTCCAAGACACACAAACGCAGGCAGACACCCACCCAACAGCCATCCACCTCACGACAGCCTACAGCACCAGCACCTTCACCCAATGACAGCAAACCTGACTCTCCTACAACCACCTCCTCTACCTCCACTTCCATCTCCACTTCTCCTACCCTTTACCTTGGCCCTAAAAAACTTTTCCTGGCTAACCTTAACCTCTTTCCCCCCGATGAGCTCCCCCATCCATCTTCAAAGAGTCCCAAGAGCACCGCAGCCACCACCAGCCCAGCTTCGGGTGTCACTGTTGTGCCTGGGTTCTGGAGCCCACCCTTTGCCAGCAGTGACACATCGATCAGCAGCAAGGACACATCCAGCCCCCCCCCCGGCAAGAGGACCAGCAAAAACAAGGGCCGCCGTGCGAGGACCGACAGGGCTGCCCCCAAGGAGCAATGTGCGGCCACTTCACCACCCACACCATCTAGGGGAGGCAAGGGCCCAAGAGCCCCATCAAAGGAGCGGATGGTCAGCAGGAGCGCGGAGAAGGTGGACCCCACATGCCACAACCCAGCTGGGAAGGAGGACACTAAGGAGGCCAGGAGTCCGTCCCCGAAGGGTCCAGAAACGTCACGGTCCGAGGGCGACTGAGCAGGGAGTCCAGGCCAGGTCTGGCTCCCTTGACCTGCTGGATGAGCACCGCTGAACAGGGCCCGCGGTGCAGAAGAGCACCGCTGAACAGGGCCCGCCGTGGAGATAGGCACCGCTGAACAGGGCCCGCGGTGCAGAAGAGCACCGCTGAACAGGGCCCGCCGTGGAGATAGGCACCGCTGAACAGGTCCCGCGGTGCAGAAGAGCACCGCTGAACAGGGCCCCGCCGTGGAGAAGAGCACCGCTGAACAGGGCCCGCGGTGCAGAAGAGCACCGCTGAACAGGGCCCGCCGCGGAGATAGGCACCGCTGAACAGGGCCCGCGGTGCAGAAGAGCACCGCTGAACAGGGCCCCGCCGTGGAGAAGAGCACTGCTGAACAGGGCCCGCTGTGGAGAAGAGCACCGCTGAACAGGGCCACGCCGTGGAGAAGAGCACCGCTGAACAGGGCCCCGCCGTGGAGAAGAGCACCGCTGAACAGGGCCCCGCCGTGGAGAAGAGCACCGCTGAACAGGGCCCCGCCGTGGAGAAGAGCACCGCTGAACAGGGCCCCGCCGTGGAGAAGAGCACCGCTGAACAGGGCCACGTCGTGGAGAAGAGCACCGCTGAACAGGGCCCCGCCGTGGAGAAGAGCAGCGCTGAACAGGGCCCCGCCGTGGAGAAGAGCACCGCTGAACAGGGCCCAGGGTGCAGAAGAGCACCGCTGAACAGGGCCCGCCATGGAGATAGGCACCGCTGAACAGGGCCCGCGGTGCAGAAGAGCACCGCTGAACAGGGCCCCGCCGTGGAGAAGAGCACCGCTGAACAGGGCCCGCCGTGGAGAAGAGCACCGCTGAACAGGGCCACGCCGTGGAGAAGAGCACCGCTGAACAGGGCCCCGCCGTGGAGAAGAGCACCGCTGAACAGGGCCCCGCCGTGGAGAAGAGCACCGCTGAACAGGGCCCGCGTTGCAGAAGAGCACCGCTGAACAGGGCCCGCCGTGGAGATAGGCACCGCTGAACAGGGCCCGCGGTGCAGAAGAGCACCGCTGAACAGGGCCCCGCCGTGGAGAAGAGCACCGCTGAACAGGGCCCGCCGTGGAGAAGAGCACCGCTGAACAGGGCCCCGCCGCGGAGAAGAGCACCGCTGAACAGGGCCCCGCCGTGGAGAAGAGCACCGCTGAACAGGGCCCCGCCTTCTCAAGCACCGCTCCGCTGGGCCCTTCCTCTCAAGCACCGCTCCGCTGGGCCCTTCCTCTCAAGCACCGCTCCGCTGGGCCCTTCCTCTCAAGCACCGCTCTGCTGGGCATCGCCGTCTCAAGCACCGCTCCGCTGGGCACCGCCGTCTCAAGCACCGCTCCGCTGGGCCCTTCCTCTCAAGCACCGCTCCGCTGGGCCCTTCCTCTCAAGCACCGCTCCGCTGGGCCCTTCCTCTCAAGCACCGCTCTGCTGGGCATCGCCGTCTCAAGCACCGCTCCGCTGGGCACCGCCGTCTCAAGCACCGCTCCGCTGGGCCCTTCCTCTCAAGCACCGCTCCGCTGGGCCCTTCCTCTCAAGCACCGCTCCGCTGGGCCCTTCCTCTCAAGCACCGCTCCGCTGGGCATCGCCGTCTCAAGCACCACTCCGCTGGGCCCTTCCTCTCAAGCACCGCTACGCTGGGCCATTCCTCTCAAGCACCGCTACGCTGGGCACCGCCGTCTCAAGCACCGCTCCGCTGGGCCCTTCATCTCAAGCACCGCTTCGCTGGGCCCTTCCTCTCAAGCACCGCTCCGCTGGGCACCGCCGTCTCAAGCACCGCTCCGCTGGGCCCTTCCTCTCAAGCACCGCTCCGCTGGGCCCTTCCTCTCAAGCACCGCTCCGCTGGGCATCGCCGTCTCAAGCACCGCTCCGCTGGGCCCTTCCTCTCAAGCACCGCTCCGCTAGGCACCGCCGTCTCAAGCACCGCTCCGCTGGGCCATTCCTCTCAAGCACCGCTACGCTGGGCACCGCCGTCTCAAGCACCGCTCAGCTGGGCCCTTCATCTCAAGCACCGCTCCGCTGGGCCCTTCCTCTCAAGCACCGCTCCGCTGGGCACCGCCGTCTCAAGCACCGCTCCGCTGGGCCCTTCCTCTCAAGCACCGCTCCGCTGGGCCCTTCCTCTCAAGCACCGCTCCGCTGGGCATCGCCGTCTCAAGCACCGCTCCGCTGGGCCCTTCCTCTCAAGCACCGCTCCGCTGGGCACCGCCGTCTCAAGCACCGCTCCGCTGGGCCATTCCTCTCAAGCACCGCTCCGCTGGGCCCTTCCTCTCAAGCACCGCTCCGCTGGGCACCGCCATCTCAAGCACCGCTCCGCTGGGCACCGCCGTCTCAAGCACCGTTTATGGTTCACTGTGCCCACCATGCCTCCTCCTTGACCAGTGGAGACTGTCATCCACCTGATGGACTGTGGCTTTGCACTCCCCAGGATGGTCCAGTGGGCAGCCCACCCACTGTAGAGACATTGAGAGACTGTGGCTTTGCACTCCCCAGGATGGTCCAGTGGGCAGCCCACCCACTGTAGAGACATTGAGAGACTGTGGCTTTGCACTCCCCAGGATGACCCAGTGGGCATGGTGGCTCCTCGTGGATCTGGCGTCGTGGACTCATGTGGCTGTGATGCCCCCCCTTCCCTTCCCCCTGAGGTGCCTGTAGTTTTTACATCTGATGCCCCTGCAGTGTTCTCTCCAAAGGACTCAGGTCTCCTGTGTGGGCTTTGCCCTTATTTCTCAAGACTTTGGCCCACGGACATGCTGAATTCGTAGGATGTGCAGGACTTGTTACTTCAGTTATACAATGATGTGTATGTCATTAGTTTTGTTGTGAATATCTTTCATGGTTGTACGATAATTTTCTGGAGCTTTTTGGTACATAAATATTTATTCCAAATATGATTATGTCCTAGCATTTTTCAGGGGTGTTTGGGTGGTGTCACTGTGACTTGGTGCTCTGCATTGGTGAGTACATAGTTGGGGGGGAAGGGGTCGCATATGTGTGTGCCCGTAACCTTTCGTCCTCCCCCTCCCGTGTGTCGTAGGTGCAGTACTCACTGTTGTCGTCTGCGCCGGACTTCGTACTCGTGGTAGATGAGAAGGTAGATGAGAGCAGGTAGGATGTTTAATTCGGGTTCCATGCTGTCCTCCTTCCTCCTGGAGTGCGTAGTGGTGAGCGTTTTCCCGTCCGTAGTCTGTTTCCGCCGTGTTTTTATCGGCGGTGCTCCCGCCCCGGAAAAGGTGGCGTATTGGTGAGTTGGAATAGTGTGGGCGGTACATTGTCTGCCGTCTGTCTGTTGGCGGTGACCGCCGCGCTGTTTGTTTGTACCGCCGTGGCGGTCGGAGTGTTAAGGTGGCTGTCTGTGTTGGCCGTTCCCGCCAGGCTCAGAATCCCATTTTTTTTACCGCCAGCCTGTTGGCGGGTTGGCCGCCGCTTTAACACCGACCGCCAGGGTTAGAATCACCCCCTGAATGTATTAAAATTGAAAAATTCAGGTTCAAGAAGGGAGAGAATTTAGAGATTAAGGGATTGAACAGACATGCACAATGGAGATAGTATAATAGTGCAAGCAAGTTAGACAGAACCCCGCAGAATGACGCCTATGTTTTATAATTGGTGGTCAGTGGGGAAAAATAAGATGCAGGATAGATATGCACAAAAAAGTCTTTAGGCACATACAAAATACAAAAGAGAGAATTTATAGAAAAAAAATACACCCTGCCACCTCATTTCTTGCATATTTAATGTACATTCTCGAGGCTTACAAAATTAAGAAAAATAATAAATGTTTGAGAGATACCATCTAGTGTAGTGCTCATATTTCGTACAATTGTAATTAAACATGGTCTGGGTGTGTTAGGCTACGTGAACAATATTCTATCTGTTGATGATGCAAATGAGAATGCATGTTTGTTACTGCTCAATCTGAGGACATGAAAGGCAAGTTGGTGGACAAGATTGCATTCTAAAACAGAGAGGTTGGTTGCATTTCAATTTCAGGTCTCTCCACTTCTTGCTATCTTCCCTCACCTGCCTGGCTCTAATTTATACTTGTTTTCTCTTTTACCCATTTTCTAACATTGATTTGCCGCTTTCCCAATGTATCTTAAACTTTTTGACCCACAACACTTGTATGGGTAACTAGGAATATGGTTTCTTTTTCTCTGTGCTGTGCTATGAAGTTTTCTGGATCTGGATATCTGTAAGGGGTATTTGCATCTCAATAGTCTAGTTACATGCTCTGTGTAACCAAGTTGGTTCACACATAGAGAAAGTAAAATAGGAGAAGTTTAAGTTTTAAGGTAAGAAGCAACTAAGGCCCTCAGTATGACTTCGGCGGTCAAAACAGTTGACCACGAAGTCACGCCCGCCAGGAGACCCCCAGTGATGCTGGTCTTGAGACTGCCATATTATGACTCCTGGCTGCTCTCTGCCATAAATTGGTCAGAGAGCCTGCAGCAGCCATACTGGCGGTCGGCGGTCTAGTGAAGGTTGCTCCGCTGGCACCGCCAAGTCATCACAACACTGCCTGCCATATTACAACATTGTAATCAGCTTGGCAGTGTTGTGGTGACGGGCGGTGTTGGGGAAGCAGGCCCCATGGACCCCGTTCCCTTCCGGAAAGCCACCAGGTAAGGTGATCGACTGACAAGGGTGGGGTTGAGTGTTGCCTGCGTGAATGTGTGTGTGTGTGTGAATGGAGGGGGGTGGGGGATGTTGTGTGTGTTTGTGTTCATGTGTGTGCAAGTATCTGTGTGCTTCTGTGAATGCGTGTATACGGGGGTGGGTGGAATGTCGTCGCCATGTGTGCATATGTGTGTGAATGAGTGAGCATGGATGTTTGCATGTATGTATGTATGTGTGGATGTGTGCATGTATGTCTGTATGTGTGGTGCATGTGTGGATCGGGGGTCAGTACGGGGATCAGGGAAGGGGGGTCAGTACAGGGAGCGGGGGGTCAGTACGGGATCAAGAGGAGGAGGCGTTGCTGCTCGAGGGTGTGGGGGGCTCCTGATGGGGTTGGGCTGGGTGGGGGGGCTTCTACAGGGAGGGGGGTTGGGGAGTCCTATAGTGGTGACAGGAATTAGTATTCCTGTTGTCAGTATCCTTACCGCCAGGGATTTTGTGGCTGGGCTGCCACCACGGAATCCATGGAGGTAAGGATACTCAAAATACCGCGGGCGGTGTTAGGTGAACTACCGAGCCGAAGGTGGTCAACCTTCAGTCAGGCGGTCCTACCCCCGGTGGTACAGGTGGTGAACTGGCTGCAATGCAGCCAGTTTACTTCTCTAGTCATAATTTGGCGGTGCTACACTGCCACACTGTCTGGTGGTCCTGCCCTGGCCGCCACCTCTGGCGTGGCAGGGCAGGACCACCAGGGTCATAATGACCCCGTAAGTGTCACAGCCACTGACCTCTTTCTCCCCAGTTATCATCTCCCTCTAGCAACTGTCACCCATTCAAACCTCCACACATAGCCCTATATTCTACATGTCGACCATTTCTTTCACCTTCGACGCACTACACTAAGTTTATCTGTTCCACTACTTCATACCACACATCTTTCTTTTCAACACAAATGGCAACCCCCCAAAAAAAACAAATAGAAGTATTCCTAGAATGTGAAGACTACATCAAATCAGTACTAATTACTTCTACAACAAAGCATAGTCCTTCTAACTGGCATGCTTTTTACACAACATTCAGCCACTCCTGTGCATGGCACCTGCAACATCCACAATGGATGTAGGTCTCACAACATTCACATAGGATGCAGAATCCATTAACTGCTTCCCAACATTCGGAACATATGTATTCAACACAATGCCCCTCATTCCAAATCTGGCGGTCATAGTCCGCCAGGGTGGCTGTCCATGGAAGCACCGCCAACAGGCTGGCGGTGCTTCATGTGGAATTCCGACCGCGGCTGTAAAGCCGCGGTCGCCCAGCCGGGTCCGGCGGTTTCCCGCCGGATTTCCCCCGGCTGGGAGAATCCTCCATGGCGGCGCTGCAAGCAGCGCCGCTATGGGGATTCCGACCCCCTTCCCGCCAGCCTGTTTCTGGCGGTTTACACTGCCAGAAACAGGATGGCGGGAACGGATGTCGTGGGGCCCCCTAACAGGGCCCCAGCATGATTTTCACTGTCTGCTTAGCAGACAGTGAAAATCGCGACGGGTGCAACTGCACCCGTCGCACCCCTGCAACACCGCCGGCTCCATTCGGAGCCGGCTTCTGTGTTGCAGGGTCTTTCCCGCCGGCCCGGCGGGAAAATCTGAATGGCCCCCGCGGTTTTCTGATCGTGGAGCGGGCAATTGGCGGGGGTAAGTTTGGCGAGCGGCGACTGCCGCCCGCCAAACTTGGAATGACCCCTAAAGTCTCCTACATATGAAAAAACATTTTGCTCAGGAAATAGCTGCAGAAAGTGGGTGAAGCCTCTGCAGGCCTGTCGTAGGTTGGCCGATCAAGTATACCAGACTGCTTGTCTCTTTAGGTAAGTATGATTTATTGTTCTTTTACAGAGTCATTTTCTTTTCTGTTGGGTAAGTCTGAGGTAGGTGGTGGTAGATGTCTTCTCTCATCTGGGCACTAATCTCGTCTTCTTCTTTCTTTCCTCTCCATAGGCCTCTCGGAAAGTGTGTGGGGACAGAAGACGAATAGGTACAGTAAGTGATTGTTTAAACTCTCCTTCTCTCGCTCTATCTCTTCTCTCTACTCTAATGGCTCAACTGGTTCTTCCTTAACCCTGTTTCCCTTGTCTTACTCTTCTTCCCTGTTTCCTGTGGGGAGGGTTTCCTTTTTCTCTCTTCTCTTTGTCTATTTGCATATTTCCGCTATCCGGTTTTGTCTTCTCCTTTCTCTTTCTTTCTTCTCCTCTTTCTTTTTAGTTTCTGTTTCTTCATTAATATTTGCCCTCTTTTGTTCCCGCCGGGTCTGCTTCTATTTCCTTTCCTCTTATTCTCCTATTTCATGCTCATAAGATCTTCCTGCGTTTTATCCTTTCTTCCCTCCCCTCCTTTCTACACTATTTTCCCACCCGTCCGTGCTCGTTGTGTTTGTGCCCGTGTGTCCCATCCTCCTCCCCTTCCTCCCACCCCTTTACCCGTGTCGAACTCCGTACCTGGCTTGGCCACGTTTCTCCTGAAGCGTTGCGGGTCCTAGGCGTGTGCTCCCCGGGGCCAGCGGTCTTCGTCCCTGGGTTGGGACTGTGAGGGTGTCGGCTCCGGTCTGCTCTTCTCCCAGGAATTCCAGACGTCTCCTGATTCTGCTCTTCCAGGGTTGCTTTCTGTCTTTCCGATCCTCTCGCCGGTCGGCTCCTCCAGGATTCTCCTCCGGATCGTCTCTCCCTCGCATTTCGGGGCCTCCTCTTTTACGGCCCATCCTTCCCACGAATACTGCGGGGAGCCAATAGGAAGGCTGGCTCCTCGGGCTGCTTCTGTGATGCCAGGGGCAGAGGCAGCACAAGTTGCAGTTGTGTGCGGGTCGACATGGTCCGACCCGTCACAGACACTCCCCTTAGAGAGCTTCTGTCGATGACGCTCGGGAGCTGGGTGGCGGGATAGGTAATCTGCATTCAACATGTGGCGGCCTGGAGAGTGGATCACCTGGAAGGAAAAGGGTTGCAAAGAGAGAAACCATCTTAGAACCCGAACGTTCGTATCCTTGTTGCTAGCAAGCCAGGTGAGAGGCGCATGATCCGTTAGCAGGGTGAAGGTTCGCCCACTGAGATAATAGCGCAAAGACTCAACAGCCCACTAAATGGCCAAACATTCCTTCTCAATGGTGGGGTAGTGGGTTTCCCTCTGGAGTAATTTCCTACTGATGTAAAATAAGGGGTGGATATATCCGTCTGTTTGAGTTTGTGATAACACTGCCCCCAGTCCCACATCATATGCATCAGCCTGTAAGAAAAAAGGGCTATGGAAATCTGGACAGCACAATACCGGATCGGTAGTCAAGGCATTTGTGAGAAGGACAAAACTTTGAAGGGCTGTCTGGGAAGGGAGGAGAAGGTTTTAGGAGTAGAATGTTTCAGTAAAATGGTTAGAGGTTTGGCTACTGTTAAGAACTGTGTAATAAACCTTCTGTAGTATCCTACAAGACCGAGGAAGGCACATACGTCTTTTTTTGACTTAGGTACTGGGATCTGTTAGATTGCTTTTACCTTCTCTATTTGTGGACGGACCACTCCCTGCCACAAGACATACCCTAAATACCTGATTGTGGTAAACCCTAGTCTACATTTCTCGGGCTTAGCTGTTAAATGGGCTTCCCTCAATGCCTGTAGGATAGCTTTTAAGTGATTGAGATGATCAGTCCGTGTCTGGCTGTATATCACTATCTCATCTAGATACGTGGCCGCATATGGCTGGTTGGGACGTAGGACCTTATCCATTAGTCTTTGAAACGTGGCGGGGCACCATGTAACCCAAAGGGTAGAACAGTAAATTGATACAACCCAGAGGGAGCTGCGAAGGTGGTCTTTTCCTTGTCTCCTGCTTTCAAGGGGATCTGGGATCTGGGGATTGGGTATGCATCAAAATAGGTTAGTTCATTGACCCTCCTGTAATCCACACAAAACCGAGTACTCCCATCCGGTTTTGGGACCAAAACAACAGGAGAACAGCATTGGCTGTTGGATGGTTCTATGATCCCCGCTTCCAACATATTTTTGACCTCTTGTTCTATTAAGGCTTTTTTTGCCTCTGGTATACGATATTGTCTTTGTCTTGATATAGACTAATTCTTGGTGCGGATGATGTATTCAGCTAACGGGGTATGTCTGGGTTGTTAGGAATTTATGACCTGTAAGAGGGATATTGCTTGTGGATTTGGGAGGGATATATTAATCTGGGGTCTGGATGCCTCCTGACCGTGTGGGAGGGAAAGGGATGGGTACGGGATATCTTTTCTATTGTCAGTAGTGATGTGTTGGACCGTTGGGACACTAACGGGGTCCTGCCATTTTATAAATAGGTTTATGTGATATATCTGTTCCCTACCGTGTCCATGAGGGAGAGCCAATTTTTAGGTCATTGGGTTGATCTGTTCCAATACTTCGTACGGTCCCTGCCACTGTGCTAATAATTTCTTCTCACTACTGGGAAGGAGGACCAGTGCCTCATCTCCTACGTTTAGAGTACGAAGCACACTTCTGGTGTGGTATCCCTTCTTCTGTTTTTCTTGGGCTTCTCAGAGACTGGTGTGGTCCTTCTCCCAGACCAATTGTAGGTTCTCCCTCAATTCTTTGGTATACGTAAGGAGATCCTATGTTTCCACGTCCGTCTCTTCCCATTGTTCGGCTAGCATTTTGAGAAGAGTTCGGGATGGCCGGCCAAATAACAATTCGAATGGACTATGACCTAGGGAGGATTGAGTATGTGTGCGTATTGCGTACAGTACAAGGGGTAGTTTTTTCTCCCAATCTCTTCCATCCTCAGCAATGCTCTTCCTGAGTAAAGATTTAATAGTCCAGTTGAATCTTTCCACGAGACCGTTGGTTTGTGGATGATACACTGATGTTCTAATTTGTTTTATCCCCAAGGTCTTACTTACTTCCCCCATAAGCCGGGACATAAAAGATGTGCCTTGGTCAGTTAAGATCTCTTTAGGAAAGCCGACCCTTGAAAAAAACTCAATCATTGCTTGGGCTATTACTTTCGTGTGCATGCTGGGAGGGGAATAGCCTTAGGGTAGCGGGTGGCGTAATCAACCAATACCAGGACGTACTGTCTACCTCTACTGGACGGGTTGAGAGGGCAGATGATATCCATGCCTACCCGGGAAAAAGGGGTCTCTATAATTGGGAGTGGCTGTAATGGAGCAGGGGTTTGTGTGATGGGATTATATAATTGGCATTTCAGACAATTCGAACAATATCTACGAATATCCCCGAAGACCCCGGGCCAATGGAATCGCCGGAGTATTGCCTCCTCGGTCTTCTCCCTACCTAGATGCCCTTCCCCTTGGTCCCCATGAGCCAACTGTAGAACCTGTTGTCGGTGACTACTGGGGACTAATAATTGTCTCTGCCTGCCGTCAGTAGACTGGGGAAGTCTATATAAGAGATGATTTTGGATGAGGAATGTCGGTCCCACCCCAGGCTCCTCTTTACGCAAAGCCTTTTTGCCATGTGTTCTTTAAGGAGGGATCGTCCCTCTGACTCTGTCTAAAATCTCCTGCCACCGTTTATACCTTGCCTGTGGCTCCTGGATTCTTCTTGCTGTTTTCATAGTCTTTTCTCGAATATTGTTGTTGTTGTATCCTTTTCTGTCGTTTACTTAGACGACTTCTGGGTTTCCGACTATCCACCTTTCCCGCATCATATGGCATGTCTTTCCACCACATTTTCATAACATGTTCCTGTCCCGCTTTGGTCAATAAAATGGAAAAGGCCGCATAGTCAGTCCCAATGATAATATCCTCTTCAAGGTGAGGTAATACCCCCACCTTGAGATATTCTTCCTCTCCTCTCCATTGAAAATTGATGATTGCCACCGGATTGTACTCCTGGTCCCCATGGACATAGGCGATTAATACTTGTGCCTGGGTTAACCCTTGTCTGGGTTCGACCAGTTCTTGACGTATAACACTCTGGCTGCAACCTGAGTCCACCAGGGCTACCCTTTCCTTTCCATTGAGAAGGATAGGGAGTGTATATGTAGGTTTGGTTTCTCCGGGCCAAAACACCCTTCCTTTTGTGACTCCAATTTCCATAGGTTCTTCCATGTCCTTTTTCTGGAGGCAATATCGTGCTATGTGACCCCATTCTGAGCAGTGGTAACACTGAGGTCCTGTCGCGGGGAAAATGGATTGGAGAGGATGGGGTATCCGTACCCTGTCGGGATCGTGTGTACCCAGAGGTCTTGGGGCAGCTCCTTTTCCTAAACTGGGACGCACAGGGGAGGGAACTGGGGCTCTGCTGGGGTTTGCTCTAAAGTCTGGACTCCTGTGACTAGTGCAGGCTAGCTCAAGGGCCGTCTCATTGCTCAACCCGGGGTGTTGGCGAACCCAATTACGGGTAGTGTTGGGTAGGGCGTCTAAAAATTGTTCCAATACGATCACATCAAACATCTCTTCTCGGGTTTTCTCTGTGGGATGCAACCATCGACCAGCAGCATGTTGTACCCTGTAGTATAGGGTACGCAGGCTCTCCTGTGGAAGCCACTTCATGTGGCAGAACTTGGACAGATAACTCTCGCTGTCAAGTCCTACCCTTTCTAGGATGGTCTTCTTTATGTCTTTATACGGGAGATTACCAGTAGGATTGATAGCTTGGTAAGTTGCTTGTAGTTGTCCCGTCATTAGTGGGGCAATATACTGCCCCCAATTATCTTCTGGTCAGCTTGCCGAGCTTGCCACTCTTTCGAAATTAAGGAAAAAGGAGCCTGGGTCTTCCTCGTCCTGATAATTTTGTAATACACTACTTGCTACGTTGGGATGCACCTTAGTGTGGGCTATGGTATCGATTAGCTTGCCATGGGCGGTTTAATGGACTAGCTGGTTGTTGGCCATGATTGTGGCCTGGCTCTTAAGGGCTGTTTGTAGGGCCTCACGCTCCTCTCCAGCGTCCTTCATCTGTTGTTCCCACATTAATTGGAGATGACGTTGTCCCTCCGCTAACTGTGCTATAACATCCGCCATGGTGGGTTTTTCCTCCATTCTGGGGATTTTATTGGAAAGGGTCCCACTTCTGGAACCACTTTGTCGTAGGTTGGCCGATCAAGTACACCAGACTGCTTGTCTCTTTAGGTAAGTATGATTTATTGTTCTTTTACAGAGTAATTTTCTTTTCTGTTGGGAAAGTCTGAGGTAGGTGGTGGTAGATGTCTTCTCTTTTCTGGGCGCTAATCTCGTCTTCTTCTTTCTTTCCTCTCCAAAGGCCTCTCGGGAAGCGTGTGGGGACAGAAGAAGAATAGGTACGGTAAGTGATTGTTTAAACTCTCTTTCTCTCGCTCTATCTCTTCTCTCCACTCTAATGGCTCAACCCTTATTTTCTCTGTCTCTCTTCGTCTCTTCTGCTCTTATCTCGTCTTTTCGTACTGGTTCTTCCTTAACCCTGTTTCCCTTGTCTTACTCTTCTTCCCTGTTTCCTGTGGGGAGGGTTTCCTTTTTCTCTCTTCTCCCTGTCTATTTGTGTATTTCCGCTATCCGTTTTTCTCTTCTCCTGTCTCTTTCTTTCTTCTCCTCTTTCTCTTTAGTTTCTGTGTAGGAAAGTCCTTTTTTTTTGCCTGATCACCCCCACTCTTTCTGGATAGGTACTGGTGGTTACTGACTCTTGGCTGTGCCCTGGGTACTGCTTACCAGTCCCAGGGCCAGTGCTCTGTGTAAAATGGATATGCAAATTAGGCTAATTATAATTGGCTAAGTTAACCTACCTATAAGTCCCTAGTATATGGTAGGGCATGTAGGTTTAGGGACCACAGCATAGGTGGTGCACACCTAGGTGCATTGCTGAGGTGCCCAGTGTCATTTTAAAAGCAAGCCTGCCTTGCTGGCTGCTTTTAAATTAAAGTTATATGCAAATTCGACTTTGGAATTAAAGGTACTTCCAAAGTTTTAAACTACCTTATTTTTACATATAAGTCACCCCTAAGGTGTGCCCTATGTGCCCCTAGGGCTGGGTGCCATGTAACTATAAGCAGGGACTTTATAAAAATAGATTTATAAGCCCTGGTGAGGTAAAAACAGCCAAATTTGTTTTTCCCTCATTGAAGTAAATGGCCTTCATAGGCTAGAATGGGCAGACTTTATTTTAAATTTTAAAGTCTCCTTAAATGTTACATACCAAGAATTTGGTATCAAATTGATTGTTATAATAAATCCCACAACTTCCAGTTGTTGGATTTAATATAACTAGTGCAGGTAAAAAGTTTAGACTTTACCTAAAAAGTTGCCAATTTCAGCTCTGCATTGTTTTTGCTGCTGTGCTCTGATTGGCCAGCCTGCAGCAGCTTCTGCCAGGCCACTTTAATGAGGTGTGAAGTGGCCTGGCTTCACACAAAGGAATGTGCTTGGGGGAGAGAATCTCCCCTCAGCAGATGGTGAGGCAGGAAGGGGGAGGGCTGCCAAACTGGTCTTCAAAGGCAGAGAAGGACATCTGGAGCACCCAGCAACACCCCCACATCCTGCAACCCCAGACAGCTAGGTGCCCCCTTGATTAGATTAGGAGAGGGCAGGAGAGGGGTGTGTTTATGATTTTTAGCCACACCAGTGGGTGGGCTCAGCCAGATCTCTCCTCCAAAAATCAGATTCATCCATTTTGGATTTTTAGAGACTGTTGCCTTCTGGGATGGATTTTTGCCACACTTCCCAGGAAGTGGTCATCACAGGGGGACGACCCTGTCCCTGATTGGAGAAGCAGGGCCCCCCTGCTTTTCACCCAGGAGCAAGGATAAAACTGGCAGACCTGCACCCACGCCTCAGATCCCCACCAAATTTCAAGAAGAAAGAACTACAAGGAGAAGAAGGACTGCCCTGCTAGACCCCTGGCCTGCACCTGGACCCTGCACTCAGAAAGACTGCACCAGCTGCACACTTGGGCTTCACCACAAGAAGGACTTTGCCTGGCTTCCACTGGTTCAAGGAGGGACTCCCTGTTTGCTACAGGTGAAAAATTGCTATCCAGAGTCCCCTGCACCAACTCCTGAAAAAGTGACCAGCTGACCACTGTCCAGTGGCCAAAAAGGAGTTTGCGCCAGGTGCATTCTGGGAGTTGAAGTCCGCACTTCCCAAGGACCATCACAGAACTTCTGGACCCTTGGGGTGAGCTGTGGACCCCAAAAGAACCTTAAAAGAACATCTGGGTGAAGCCCCAGAAGTTTGGAAAAGATTGGAGAAATTTTGGAAAAAAGCTCCATAAAGTGACCGACCCGACGCGGAAATTCTAGCCGGCTTGCCTCAACCGCGACCCGGCCTGACTTCGTGGTTCGTCCCGGTAAAGAAAAACATCCAAAAAAGAGACTAAGTCCGAACGTAAAAAGTTGACCGGGACCTTCCAGCCATCGTATCCGAGAAGGGCTCCACGGACGTCGGATCAAGATCCAGGTTTACCCCGGTCGAAGGATTTTCATCTCGAAAAAACGACTAAGTCCGAAGGTAAAAATCACCACCGAGGAAACCGACTTCGCGTATCCCGACAAGGGCTCCAGGAGGTCGGATCCAACTGGCAGGTTCGTCCCGGGGAAGAAAAACATCAAAAAAGAGACTAAGTCAGAAGGTAACTTTTTAACCGAGGCCTCCCGCGACTTGTAGCCGAGCAGGGCTCCATCGCGGTCGGCCTGAAAGTTTGACTTTGCCCCGGTCCTGGTGCAACCAGATGACCCGATTGGCGCTTTTTGTTTCTAAGCGCTAGAAAATAATAATACTTTAAAAATTCATATCTCCGGTTCCCCTGAACCGATTTTAATTGTTTTTGTGTCATTTTAAAGATAAAAATATAAGCTATTTTTATAAATTGGTTTTGGATTTTTAAACTGTTTCCTGTGTTTTATTTAATTACTGTTTTGTGATATTTGAATGCTTTACACTTTGTCTCCTAAGTTAAGCCTTGACGCTCGATGCCAAGCTACCAAGGGTAGAGCTGGGATTAATTTACTGAGACCTAACTGTACTTACGTGGAGGTTTGTGGCTTGTTGCTAGGTGTAGGTACCTACCTGCCCTACCAATAACCCAACATAATTGGAAGCAGCGACGGGATCCTGTACTTGTGTTCAATATCACGTTACAGTTTTAGATAAAACAAATTAAAAATCCTTTAAATTGTCCTAGTGCAAAAATTGTTTTTAATTTTTAATTTTAATTTTTGAATTTTTAATTAATTTGGATTAATTTCAATTATTGAATTTTTGTAATTTTTCTAAATTCTTGTTACCAATTTTTGCAAAAAGTTTTTGTTGACACAAAACTAGAGAACCATGGAGCTTGATCTGGCTAGCCTACCCACACTGACAGTAGTCCAGCTTAGGGGGTTGTGTATTGAGAGGGGGTTGCCTGCAACCCCTGATCTCAGGAAGCAAATCCTGATTAAATCCCTGACAGCATGGGCTGAGGCCCAAGAGGTAGAGACAGAGGAAGCTCCAGAGGAGGAAGAAAAAGAGGAAGATGCTAACTCTAACCACTCAGGGGAGGGAAGGCATCAGACCCCAAGTGAGGAAGAGGAGGAACGGTCCTCACTGGATACAGTCACTAGGCGCAGACCCAAAGCTAGTGGTAGGAAGAGGGTCCATTCAGGAGGAGAGAACCCATCCATCAGGGAGAGAGAGCTGGAAGCCCAGCTAGCCTACATAGCTTTGGAAGCAGATAAGCTTGCCCTAGAAAAGAAAAAGTGGGCAAGCAAAGAAAAAAAAGATGGAAGCAGCGAGAAAGAAACTGAGGTGTCCCTGGGTGGGGGTTTTGCCCCCAGATTACCCAAAGGGGTGGTTCCTGCCTATGTAGAGGGGGATGACATAGATAAGTGGCTGGGGGCCTTTGAGAGGGCCCTCCAGATGAGGAAAGTCAAGCCTCAGTACTGGGGTTCACTCCTTTGGGAGTTAGTTCCCAACTCTGGGAGGGATAGGCTCCTAACCATGAGTGGGGAGGATGCAGACTCATACCCCAGTATGAAGAGTTGCTTGACTAAAAAGTTTGGTCTAACCCCAGAGCAGTATAGGCTTAAGTTTAGGGACACCCAAAAGACAAGCACCCAGTCCTGGGTGGACTTTGTGGACATTTCAGTAAAAGCACTGGAGGGCTGGATACAGGGCAACAGGGTAAGTACCTTTGAGGGGCTGTACAATTTGATTATGAGGGAGCACCTTCTAACTAATTGTGTCCAAGAGAGGCTCCGCCAGTATCTAGTAGACTCTAGGTTGACCAACCCCAGAGAGCTGGGGGAAGCAGCAGATGACTGGTTAAGAACTAGAGTTAACCAGAGACCCCCAGGGGGTGATCAGAAAAAGGGAGGATATGGTTCTTCTCAGGGGAAGAACCAAGGGAAAGATGACAAAAAACCCAAAGAGTCCTCACAAGAGTCCCCAAAAACTTCTCAGGGAGAGGGAGCCCCGAGCCAATTCACTTTTAAAGGGAAAGGGTATCAGGGAAAGAATTTTGATCCTGCTAAAGCAGGAAAGTTTCAGGAGCTTGCTAAGGCCGGCAAGTGTTTTGACTGTTATCAGCCAGGACATAAAAGAGGAGATGCTATCTGCACCAAGAAGCCCCCCACTGGTGGGCAATCCCAGGGGATTGCTAGTGTAGGGTTGGGGGTGGAAGTTGGCCCAGGGGTGGAATCAGGGTACACTGAAGTCACCTTAGTATCCGTGGGTGGGGTGGACATTGCAACTATGGCCACCTTACCTCCCATCATGCAGAGGTATAGGCAGAGGCCTAAAGTCAATAGGACTGAAGTGGAAGCTCTGAGAGATACAGGAGCCAGTGTGACAATGGTCACAGAAAAGCTGGTTTCTCCAGAGCAGGTCTTACCTGGTGTCTTCCACCAGGTGACTTATGCAGATAGCAGAACCAAACTCCATCCCATGGCTATGGTGAGTCTGGAATGGGGAGGTGTGACTGGCCCTAAAAAAGTAGCTGTAGCTCCTGCCCTCCCAGTAGAGTGTCTGCTGGGAAATGATCTTGAAGCATCTGAATGGTCAGAAGTGGAGAGAAGGGTCCATGCACAGATGCTGGACCTCCCTGAATGGGTGTGTGCTGTGACCAGGTCACAGGCAGCACAACAGGGAAATGCTGGACACTTGGACCCTGGAACAATGGGCCAAGCCTCCAAGAAGAAGAGAAAGGGCACTGGGTCTGGCTTACCAGCCCCAACAAGTACAGAGGGTCAGGAAGAATCCAACCCTGAGGGGGAGGATCTGAACTCTGAAGGAGGGACACCTTCCCTGCAAACTCTGCCTGACTTGGCAGAACTGCAAGGGGCAGGTGGGCCCACCAGAGAAGATTTGTGCCAGGGACAAAGAGAGTGTCCCACTCTTGAGGGCCTGAGGCAGACTGCTGCCAGGCAAGAACAAGGGGATACCAGTGGTACCCACAAGGTTTACTGGGAGGATGGAGTTCTCTACACTGAGGCTAGGACCCTTAAAGAAGGGGCTACTAGGAGAGTAGTGGTCCCCCAAAAGTATAGAGAATTCCTCCTTACCTTAAGCCATGATATCCCCTTAGCTGGTCATTTGGGACAGACCAAGACCTGGAGCAGGCTGGTCAACCATTTTTTTGGGCCTGAAATGTCAGAAAAAGTCAGGGAGTTTTGCAGCTCCTGTGTCACCTGTCAAGCCAGTGGCAAGACAGGGGGCAAACCAAAGGCTCCCTTGATTCCACTGCCAGTGGTTGGGACTCCCTTTGAGAGGGTGGGGATTGACATTGTTGGTCCCCTAGACCCACCAACTGCTTCAGGTAACAGGTACATTGTGGTGGTAGTGGACCATGCCACCAGGTACCCTGAGGCAATACCCCTCCGGACAGTCACTGCTCCCACAGTGGCTAGGGCCCTACTTGGTGTGTTCACCAGAGTGGGATTCCCAAAGGAGGTGGTCTCAGATAGGGGCACAAACTTTATGTCAGCCTATCTGAAAGCCATGTGGGAGGAGTGTGGTGTTACTTATAAGTTCAGCACACCCTACCATCCACAGACCAATGGTCTGGTGGAAAGATTCAATAAGACCCTGAAGGGCATGATCATGGGTTTGTCTGACAAACTCAGGAGGAGATGGGATGTCCTCCTCCCATGCCTGCTGTTTGCCTACAGGGAGGTGCCACAGAAGGGGGTTGGATTCAGCCCCTTTGAGTTACTGTTTGGGCACCCTGTAAGAGGCCCATTGTGCTTGGTGAGAGAGTCTTGGGAAAAGCCTCTCAAGGAATCCAAGGAGAATGTGCTGGATTATGTACTAGGCCTGCGGTCTCGCATGGCTGAGTATATGAAGAAGGCAAGCAGAAACCTGGAGGCCAGTCAGGAGCTCATGAAGCTCTGGCATGATCAAAAGGCTACCATGCCTGAGTATCACCCAGGACAGCTGGTGTGGGTTTTGGAGCCCATGGCTCCTAGGGCACTACAGGCCAAATGGACTGGGCCCTATCCAATCCTAGAGAAAAAAGGTGAGGTCACCTACTTGGTGGACCTTGGCACCCCCAGGAATCCTCACAGGATCCTGCATGTTAATAGGATGAAACCCCACCAGGACAGGGCAGACATGACCATGCTGATGGTCACTGATGAAGGGAAGGAGGAGGAGGGTGAACCTCTGCCAGACCTCCTGTCCTCAAAGGAAAAAGATGGGTCAGTGGAGGGAGTGGTACTCTCTCCCAAACTGACAGATCAGCAACAACAAGACTGTAAGCAAGTCTTGGGACAGTTTGCTAGTCTGTTCTCCCTGACCCCTGGACTCACCAATTGGTGTGTCCATGATGTTGACACTGGTGACAGCTTGCCTGTCAAGAACAAGCTGTACAGGCTGTCTGACCAGGTCAAGGCCAACATCAAAGCTGAAGTGGCTAAGATGTTGGACCTGAAGGTAATTGAGCCCTCTGATAGTCCTTGGTCCAGTCCAGTGGTACTGGTACCCAAAGCTAATCCCCAAGGTGGGAAGAAAGAATTAAGATTCTGTGTGGACTACAGAGGTCTAAATGCAGTCACTAGGACTGATGCTCACCCCATACCTAGAGCTGATGAGCTCATTGACAGGTTGGGGGCTGCCAAATTCCTGAGCACATTTGATCTGACCTCAGGATATTGGCAGATTGCCTTAAGTCCAAGAGCTAAGGAGAGGTCAGCATTTTCCACACCAGAGGGCCACTTTCAGTTCAAGGTGATGCCCTTTGGGATGAAAAATGCTCCTGCCACCTTCCAACGGTTGGTGAATAGAGTCCTATCTGGGTTGGAATCTTTTAGTGCAGCTTATCTGGATGATATAGCTGTATTTAGTTCCACCTGGAGGGACCACCTGGTCCACCTGAAGGAAGTGCTTCAGGCCCTGCTTCAAGCAGGCCTGACTATCAAGGCAAGCAAGTGCCAGATAGGGCAAAGTTCTGTTGTGTACCTGGGCCACCTTGTTGGTGGAGGCCATGTACAACCTCTCCAGCCCAAGATCCAGACTATCCTGGATTGGGAGGCTCCAAAAACCCAGACTCAGGTCAGGGCCTTTCTTGGCCTGACTGGGTATTACAGGAGGTTTGTTCAGAATTTTGGGACCATAGTGGCCCCTCTGACTGAGCTTACCTCCAAGAAACAACCCAAGAAGGTCATTTGGACCCCAGAGTGTCAGAAAGCTTTTGACACCCTAAAACAGGCTATGTGTTCAGCACCAGTGTTACTGGCCCCTGACTATAGCAAGGAGTTTGTAGTGCAAACAGATGCTTCAGAGGAAGGGATTGGGGCAGTGTTAGCACAAGTTAATGAAGAGGGCCATGATCACCCAGTTGCCTTCATCAGCAGGCGACTACTCCCCAGAGAGAAAAAATGGAGTGCCATTGAGAGGGAGGCCTTTGCTGTGGTTTGGTCCCTGAAGAAGTTGAGGCCTTACTTGTTTGGCACTCACTTCCGTGTACAAACTGACCACAGACCTCTCAGATGGTTGATGCAGATGAGGGGGGAGAACCCAAAACTGTTAAGGTGGTCCATTTCCCTACAGGGGATGGACTTCACAGTGGAGCACAGACCTGGGACTGCTCATGCCAATGCAGATGGCCTTTCCAGGTTTTTCCACTTAGCTGATGAGGACTACCAGGGTGTAGGTTAGTACCCATCACCTTTCATCTGGGGGGGGGCAGTGTAGGAAAGTCCATTTTTTTTGCCTGATCACCCCCACTCTTTCTGGATAGGTACTGGTGGTTACTGACTCTTGGCTGTGCCCTGGGTACTGCTTACCAGTCCCAGGGCCAGTGCTCTGTGTAAAATGGATATGCAAATTAGGCTAATTATAATTGGCTAAGTTAACCTACCTATAAGTCCCTAGTATATGGTAGGGCATGTAGGTTTAGGGACCACAGCATAGGTGGTGCACACCTAGGTGCATTGCTGAGGTGCCCAGTGTCATTTTAAAAGCAAGCCTGCCTTGCTGGCTGCTTTTAAATTAAAGTTTTTTTTTTTTTTTAACATATTTTTATTAAATTTTCAATAAAATCAAACATTTCGATGCATCCCTTTAGCAGCAGTGAAAGGATGTTTACAGTTACAATAGTTTGCTGGGCGCTTATTTATTAGATTTAACAAACAACCAATAACTTTCGTACACCGCTAGATCCGCGCTTTTATGTCTGTACTTACAGGCATTGCTAGTTCGCGCGTTTGATACTATCTTTCGTGCGGAAGTTTCGATGCCTGCAAGAGTTCTAGTTCAGGGCGAACCCTAAGATGGACGGGAGAGAGCGGGGGGCGGGGGAAGGGGCAACTTAACTTCTGAAGACCCTGAGTTTACTAGTTGGGGACGATGGGCTGTGTGTATTAATTGGCTAGTGTGTATTTGGGGGTGCAGTGTATTTATATCTGTGCTTAGGCACCATTGGCAGGTGTGTGCGCTACTCATGATTACTGTGGTATTGCAACCGGGGTGAAACCTACAATTGTCTATGTTATCGCGTCTGACTGCTATTCAGGGAGGTTTTTCGTCATTCTTTGTTTCTAGTTTGGAGACCAATGTGCCCCAGGTTTCACAGCCCGAGTGTCGAGGACCACCTCGCGCCAGTTTCGTTAGTACCTGATATTCAGCACGTGTCCAGCGAAGCGTAAGAGCGAGCCAAGCTCCATGGTCAGGGGCCTTAGAGGCCTTCCAGTTCATGGCTATTAGTCTTTTGTACATTGCATAAGCCAGGTCTACGAATCTGTGCATAAATTTGCTCCTTTTTGTTCTGGTCCTGAGGCCAAGTAGACAGGATTTGGGGTTCGCGTCCAAGCTCAGGCCAGTCATTTCCGACAGTGCAGTGGTCAGCGCGGTCCACTCCCCCCTTACCTGCGGGCACTCCCAGACCATATGATAAAACTGTGCTGCTGGGGTTTTACATCTAGGGCAAGTTGGGTCCGATCCAGGGAACATACGTTTAATTCTGGCTGGCGCTAAATAAGTCTGATGTAAGTAATTAAATTGTGTGTATCGGAATCTGGGGTTCCTTGAGACCTCGCGTGTGTGGCTCAGGGCTTTTGACCATTCTGTCTCTGTGATCGGGTCAGGCAGTACGGCATTCCACCTTTCTCGGGCTTTCTGCAGATTAGACTCCGGGGGCTTATTTAGTAGTTTGTATGTATTTGAGACTACTTTTTCACGTGTGTCGTAGCTCAGCATATGGTGTAGGTTTATTGAGATGTCTGGTTCAGCGTCCCCGGGCCCCCATGTACCTCTAATTGCATGACATATAGCGTGGTATGTCAGAAATTGCCCTGGGCTGATCTCTGTGAGGGCCTGTATATCTTCGAAGGACATTAGTTTTCCTTCCTCGAAGCATTCTCCTACCGTGCTTATGCCCGCTTCTATCCAGGTTGCGGATAGGTGAGAACCAGTTGTCAACCATCCAGGGATTCGTTCTAGTGGTATGAGAGGTGAGTAGGGAATTTTTTTGGCATCTTTTTGAATATACTTCTTCCAGTATGCATGTGCTGCTGCCATCAATGGGTTTGCGCATGTGCTTTTAGTTTGCTTGCTCGAGAGCCACTCAAGCAGGGGGACTCCCCGGAGTCGGGTTACCAGCCAGGCAGCTTCCGCCGACCCCGAGTTATGAATCCAATTTGAGATCCACTGCAGCTGTGCTGCCGCAGAGTAGAGCTCAAAGTTAGGGGCTCCCAGTCCACCCGCCGCCACTGGGTGATATAGTGTGTTGAGTGCGACTCGCCTTCTGCCATCACCCCATACCAGCTGCACCAATGCAGAGTTTAAACTGTTGAAGAAACTTTTAGGAATTATGATCGGCAGGGCAGCGAAGTGATATAGCAGCCTGGGCAGCACTAGCATGTTGGCTATGGCAACTTTTCCCAATGGTGAGAGCGGTAATTTATTCCAGAAACGCAATGAGCTCTTTATAGATGTCACCGCTCTCCCCAGGTTGCCATCCCTGAGGTCTTCAGCACTGTGATAGACGTTAACCCCGAGATATTTGAATGTGTCGAAGCACCATTTTAATGGGCCTGGTGAAGTGTTCTCTCGTCTCGCTGGGGACCGGCCAACCAGTGGGAATATACAGGATTTCCCCCAATTAACTATCAAGCCCGATATCTCTCCAAACTCGCGTAGCAATGACATCACCGGGGGCAGTGCCTCCCCAACACTGCGTATATAGATCAAAGCATCATCTGCATACAATGATATGACGTGGGATGTGCCGTTCCTTACCACCCCCCATTCTTCTGTTTTTGCACGGACACGCGCGGCCAGTGGTTCCATCGCCAGGGCGAACAACAGGGGGGAAAGGGGACAGCCCTGCCTTGTTCCCCTGCTAATTGGGAAGCTCTCTGATATGACTCCTCCTGTCTTCACCCTGGCCTGCGGGTTGGTGTACAGTATGCGTACCCATCTTATAAATTTTGGGCCTATGCCCATTCGCTGCATGGTGGCAAACAGGAAGTCCCATTCTAGTGTGTCGAATGCTTTTTCGATGTCTAGCGAGATCACTGCTTCCTCAGATGCACTCGGGGGGGTATCGCCCATTACGCTTAGTAGCCTACGAATGTTGAGAAAGGTGTTGCGTTTTGGGATAAATCCATTCTGGTCTTCGTGTACTAAAGTGTGCATATGAGGAGCTAGCCTGTTGGCTAGTATTTTGCCAAGTAGTTTGCAATCTAGATTTAGTAGAGACAGGGGTCTATAGGACCTAACGTCAGTGGGGTCTCGCCCCTGTTTCGGGAGGACCACTATCATTGCCTCTCTCATTGTGGGGGGGAGACTTCCCTTGATCTCTGCTTCTTCCATGACTTTTAGGAGATGTGCGACCAGGTGTGTTGCAAAAGTGGAGTAGTATTCTGATGGCAGGCCGTCTGCCCCTGGAGCTTTATTTCTAGGTAGTTGTTCAAAAGCCTTATTTAGTTCTCCTAGTGTGATGGGGGCCTCTAATGTCTCCCTGTCATTTTGTGTGAGTTGGGGCAGAGAGGATTCCACCAAAAAGGACTCGAGTTGTTGGGGGGTGCATGATGTGCGTGTGCTGTATAGCTGTGTGTAGTATTTCCTGAACGCATCATTAATTTCATCCTGTGTGGTTGCTATTGCGCCTACGCCTAACACTATTGCCCCTATTGGGGGGCATTGCCGTTCCTCCCGCAGGAGCCATGCGAGCAGCCTACCCGATCTGTCGCCTTCCGCTTGTAATCTGGTCAAGTGATATTTGTAGTCATGTAGGCGTAGTGTGGCGTCTGCAGCTGCGTATTCTGCGCGCGCATCTTTTAATGACGTATATGGTGTTTCGCTGCGGGCCACTGCGTTTTCTAGTGCTCTTAGTTTCTTTTCCAGTTTGGTAACCTCTGCATGGAGTGTGCGTCTTACCCCCCATGTAGTGGAAATGCAGTGCCCGCGGGTCACTGCTTTATGTGCGTCCCACTCTACTGCTCTTAAGCTTGTAGTGCCAGCATTCAATTCCCAGTACTGCTTGAGCGCTGTACTCAAAGCGTCTTTAAATGCAGGGTCCTGCAACGCTTCCACTTGTAATCTCCAGGTTGGGATCGCTTGTCGCCTCCTGCCCCAATCTAAAGTTATTTTAAGCGGTGAGTGGTCTGATAGTGACTTAGCTAAGTATTCAATCCCGTTGGTTACTGTGCAAATGTCCCGGGTACCCCATAGCAGATCTATCCTAGTGTATACTTTGTGTGGTACTGAGTAAAATGAGTATTCTCTGCGCTGCGGGTGCTTCATGCGCCACAAATCGCAGAGACCCATGTCACTGGCCCATGTCACCAGTGGGCACCCGGGGCGTCTGTTGGCCGCTGAATGTGTGGGGGGGCTTGACCTATCCAATGTCAGGTCCGGCGTATTATTGAAATCACCACCCCATATTGCAGGTGCTGCAGGGTTAGTCAATAGAGCTGGGGTGAGCGTGTTCAGGAACACAGGCAACGCAGTGTTCGGGGCGTATACTCCTATGAGTGACAATTGTTTTCCGTCTAATTTACCCTCCACCACCACGTACCTACCTCCCTGGTCTATCCTGTATGATGTTAGAAGAAATGGAACACTCCCTGCCATCCATATCAGGACCCCCCTCGCAAAGGTTGAATAAGATGTGCCTACGATCTGACCTCCCCATCTATTCCGCAGTTCTTGTAAGTCTGGGTCCAGTAGGTGGGTTTCTTGTAAAATTGCAATGTGTGTGCCCTGGCGTTTGAGTCTTGCATGCACCCTGGACCTTTTTCTGTGGTTCCCTAGACCCCTGACATTCCAGGTGACTATGATATATTTGCTTACGTTGTGGGCTGTTTGCTGGGCCATGTTTGTTTCGTAGTTGTGCATCTAACAGTCTGGTCCCTGATGGGGTCCAAGCAGTCCTCCCCCTCCCCATCGCCACTACAGCCCGTTCCCCAACCTCCATCTATGTGTCTTGTGTTATGCGCAGACCTGCGGTGTACAAACTGGTAATTACCCTCCCTCCCTCCCCAACTGGATCCCAACCCCAACTGTGAACCAACAAAAAAACAAACGCACACCCCAGAGAGGTGCGACCTAGGCAGTGTCCGTGTGGATGCCTGCGGGGGAGCTATAATACTATCCGGGTGCGGCTCATTATAGGGGCTCGCATCCTTCTGCAGATTCAGCCTGCAAGTTGTGTGGGGCATCCCCGGGGCGCAGCAAGCCAACCCTCCCCTGCCGCGCGTCACCTCCAATTACACGCAGGCTAAATACAGGAGTTGACTCTGAAAGCAGAGAAACAAGGATACATAATTTCAAGCGATATATCCAGCCGCTGTCGGCGGGACACACAATATTCAATCCTGTTCTCCTTCTGTGGCAGCGGGTCCCGCCCTGGTGGTGGGTCAGCATCAGTTGTTCAGAGTATGTCCGCAGTCCGGGGAGTAATCTCTGGGCCTTTCAGCGACCCCGTCAGTGTGGAATCCGAGCTTATTGAATCCGATTCCGAACCCTCCTCCGGATGGGTTCTGAGTGTCTCAAAAGCATTTTGTGTCAGCAGGGGAGTTTCCTTCAGGACCCTGGCTCTCTCTTCCGCAGCCTGTTTCTCCGTAGGTTGACCCCCGGGTCGTCTTTTGGGGCGTTTCCGATTGGATGCTGTGGACCAGTTGTCGTTAATACCGGTTTCTTCTCGGGGTTGGGCAAACCCCTTGGCATGTAGCCATGTCCAAGCGTCTTCCGGAGATGTGAACACGTGGGTGCGTTCATCTGTTAGTACTCTTAATTTAGCGGGAAATAGCAGAGCATACTTTATGTCATGTTCACGGAGACGTTGCTTAATTTGGGCAAAGGAGTTGCGTTGTCTTTGCACTTCCTGAGTGAAGTCTGGGTAAGCGTGAACAGTGGAGTCCTCATATTGAAATGGACCATTGCTGCGGAATTGTTGCAGTATCGCATCCCGGTCTCTAAAGTTCAGGAACCTGGCTATCAGCGGTCTTGGGGACTGGCCCGGTACTGGGGGGCGCCCGGGAGTCCTGTGTGCTCTTTCTACTGAGAAGAATTTCGACGGGGCTCCGTTCAGGACCTCTTTGGCTAACCACTGTTCCAGTTGAATCTCTGTGTTTTGTTCTATTGATTTTTCCGGGAGACCAAGAAACCGTATGTTGTTGCGGCGTGATCTTCCCTCCGCCTCTTCTGCTCTCCTCAGCAGTGTTTTTACCTCTAGGTCCAGGCGGAGAATTTGTTTTTGGTTGTCCGTTACTTTGGGGCACATGTCATTTAGCGTCTCTTCCGTTGACTTCACTTTTTCGGATAATTTGCGGTGGTCCGCTCTAAGAATATTTAGATCTTGCGATACCGTATCTATTCTATTTTCTAATGAAATTTTAGTGTCCATAATTGCTTGGAGTACTCTCTCGAATTGTGTAGAATGGGCCAAAAGTGTAGATTCCAGTGATTGTAAGGTAGGAGTAGGTTGTTGGTCCCCAGGCGCTGGTCCCTGCGTGCCCCGGTCCTGATTCCTCGCTGATTTTGATCTCCCGGCCATTTTGACTCGATTTATGGGTCTCTGTTTCTACTGCGCTTACATGAGCTCCTCGAGCCCCCGGTTGGACGGATATGGAGGGCTGTGTGTACTCACGGATCCCCACCGTCATGCGCTTTAAGTTTTTTGGATTACAAACTGCCTAATATTCCACGAACTGAGTTCCTGCTTGGTTGCCCGTTTCCAGGTCCCTCACCCGGCGCCAGCGGGGGGCGGCGGATAGCGGGATGATCTCCGAAGTCAATCCAATATGCCCATCATGTCGGCTCCAACGATTCAGGGCCTGGGCGTGGGTCCCCCACCCTCACAAGGTCAATTGCCATATGCACTCACTTCCAATTGGGCTTCCATGCAGGGTTCTGCTCCTCTTACCGGGGGAATGGTGGAGTCATAATATACTTCGGGGGGGGCCCCACTCGTAGCCCGCAGACGTTCATGAATTGCAGGAGCCACTAGGAGTGACCAGGGGGGCGTGTAGAGCAAACCGCCAGGGCTCCAGATGCGCACCGTGACTTTTACTGCGCGACCCCCCTAAGTCGAAGGGGGGGGCACGCCTTGCAGCCGGAACGCAGGCCAAGGGGGGGGGAACCGCCAAAGGTCCCCAATCACGGCTTCACTGCCCCTCCGCTCCTCCCCACCACGGCAGTGGAGAGGGTTGTTCAGCGGTAGAGGGGGGGGGGGAGGGAGAGCCCCGAGGCAGGTCCGCTGCCCTTCCGCAGCGGGATCCCCCCACCGCCGCACCCCCACCTCACCTCAGGGGCTCCGGGACGGAGCTCCGAGCCTCGCACCGAGGCAAAATGGCGGCCGCAGTCCTGAGGCGATGTCGTCCCTCGGCGGCTCCTCCGTTCAGCCCCGTGACTTTTACTGCGCGACCCCCCTAAATCGAAGGGGGGGGGCACGCCTTGCAGCCAGAACGCAGGCCAAGGGGGGGGGAACCGCCCAAGGTCCCCAATCACGGCTTCACCGTCCCACCGCCCCTCCCCACCACGGCAGTGGAGAGGGTTGTCCAGCGGTAGAGGGGGGGGGGGGAGAGCCCCGAGGCAGGTCCGCTGCCCTCCCGCAACGGGATCCCCCCACCGCCGCACCCCCACCTCACCTCAGGGGCTCCGGGACGGAGCTCCGAGCCTCGCGCCGAGGCAAAATGGCGGCCGCAGTCCTGAGGCGATGTTGTCCCTCGGCGGCTCCTCCACTCAGCCGCCCCAGCGCCCCCGTGGCCGTCAGCAAGGGGAGAGGGGCTCCTAGAGCGGGTTACTACTCTGTATGAGGATATTGGCGACCCCAGGGTGCCCCGCAATCGTTTTGGAGGCGAGCCCGAGACGGAGCGCTTTACGAAGCGTCCTTCCCGGTCGCCATCTTGGCTCCTCCCCCTTAAATTAAAGTTATATGCAAATTCGACTTTGGAATTAAAGGTACTTCCAAAGTTTTAAACTACCTTATTTTTACATATAAGTCACCCCTAAGGTGTGCCCTATGTGCCCCTAGGGCTGGGTGCCATGTAACTATAAGAAGGGACTTTATAAAAATAGATTTATAAGCCCTGGTGAGGTAAAAACAGCCAAATTCGTTTTTCCCTCATTGAAGTAAATGGCCTTCATAGGCTAGAATGGGCAGACTTTATTTTAAATTTTAAAGTCTCCTTAAATGTTACATACCAAGAATTTGGTATCAAATTGATTGTTATAATAAATCCCACAACTTCCAGTTGTTGGATTTAATATAACTAGTGCAGGTAAAAAGTTTAGACTTTACCTAAAAAGTTGCCAATTTCAGCTCTGCATTGTTTTTGCTGCTGTGCTCTGATTGGCCAGCCTGCAGCAGCTTCTGCCAGGCCACTTTAATGAGGTGTGAAGTGGCCTGGCTTCACACAAAGGAATGTGTTTGGGGGAGAGAATCTCCCCTCAGCAGATGGTGAGGCAGGAAGGGGGAGGGCTGCCAAACTGGTCTTCAAAGGCAGAGAAGGACATCTGGAGCACCCAGCAACACCCCCACATCCTGCAACCCCAGACAGCTAGGTGCCCCCTTGATTAGATTAGGAGAGGGCAGGAGAGGGGTGTGTTTATGATTTTTAGCCACACCAGTGGGTGGGCTCAGCCAGATCTCTCCTCCAAAAATCAGATTCATCCATTTTGGATTTTTAGAGACTGTTGCCTTCTGGGATGGATTTTTGCCACACTTCCCAGGAAGTGGTCATCACAGGGGGACGACCTTGTCCCTGATTGGAGAAGCAGGGCCCCCCTGCTTTTCACCCAGGAGCAAGGATAAAACTGGCAGACCTGCACCCACGCCTCAGATCCCCACCAAATTTCAAGAAGAAAGAACTACAAGGAGAAGAAGGACTGCCCTGCTGGACCCCTGGCCTGCACCTGGACCCTGCACTCAGAAAGACTGCACCAGCTGCACACTTGGGCTTCACCACAAGAAGGACTTTGCCTGGCTTCCACTGGTTCAAGGAGGGACTCCCTGTTTGCTACAGGTGAAAAATTGCTATCCAGAGTCCCCTGCACCAACTCCTGAAAAAGTGACCAGCTGACCACTGTCCAGTGGCCAAAAAGGAGTTTGCGCCAGGTGCATTCTGGGAGTTGAAGTCCGCACTTCCCAAGGACCATCACAGAACTTCTGGACCCTTGGGGTGAGCTGTGGACCCCAAAAGAACCTTAAAAGAACATCTGGGTGAAGCCCCAGAAGTTTGGAAAAGATTGGAGAAATTTTTGAAAAAAGCTCCATAAAGTGACCGACCCGACGCGGAAATTCTAGCCGGCTTGCCTCAACCGCGACCCGGCCTGACTTCGTGGTTCGTCCCGGTAAAGAAAAACATCCAAAAAAGAGACTAAGTCCGAACGTAAAAAGTTGACCGGGACCTTCCAGCCATCGTATCCGAGAAGGGCTCCACGGACGTCGGATCAAGATCCAGGTTTACCCCGGTCGAAGGATTTTCATCTCGAAAAAACGACTAAGTCCGAAGGTAAAAATCACCACTGAGGAAACCGACTTCGCGTATCCCGACAAGGGCTCCAGGAGGTCGGATCCAACTGGCAGGTTCGTCCCGGGGAAGAAAAACATCAAAAAAGAGACTAAGTCAGAAGGTAACTTTTTAACCGAGGCCTCCCGCGACTTGTAGCCGAGCAGGGCTCCATCGCGGTCGGCCTGAAAGTTTGACTTTGCCCCGGTCCTGGTGCAACCAGATGACCCGATTGGCGCTTTTTGTTTCTAAGCGCTAGAAAATAATAATACTTTAAAAATTCATATCTCCGGTTCCCCTGAACCGATTTTAATCGTTTTTGTGTCATTTTAAAGATAAAAATATAAGCTATTTTTATAAATTGGTTTTGGATTTTTAAACTGTTTCCTGTGTTTTATTTCATTACTGTTTTGTGATATTTGAATGCTTTACACTTTGTCTCCTAAGTTAAGCCTTGACGCTCGATGCCAAGCTACCAAGGGTAGAGCTGGGATTAATTTACTGAGACCTAACTGTACTTACGTGGAGGTTTGTGGCTTGTTGCTAGGTGTAGGTACCTACCTGCCCTACCAATAACCCATTTTCCAACACTGGAGTTGTCTGTTTCTTCATTAATATTCGCCCTCTTTTGTTCCCGCCGGGTCTGCTTCTATTTCCTTTCCTCTCATTCTCCTATTTCATGCTCATAAGATCTTCCTGCGTTTTATCCTTTCTTCCCTCCCCTCCTTCCAAAACTATTTTCCCACCCGTCCGTGCTCGTTGTGTTTGTGCCCGTGTATCCCCTCCTCCTCCCGCCTCCCGCCCTTTTACCCGTGTCAAACTCCATACCTGGCTTGGCTACGCTTCTCCTGAAGTGTGGCGGGTCCTAAACGTGTGCTCCCCGGGGCCAGCGGTCTTCGTCCCTGGGTCGGGACTGTGAGGTTGTCGGCTCCGGTCTGCTCTTCTCCCAGGAATTCCGGACGTCTCCCGATTCTGCTCTTCCGTGGTCGCTTTCGGTCTTTCCGATCCTCTCGCCGGTCGGCTCCTCCAGTATTCTCCTCCGGATCGTCTCTCCCTGACATTTCGGGGCCTCCCCTTTTACGGCCCATCCTTCCCGCGAACACTGTGGGGAGCCAATAGGAAGGCTGGCTCCTCGGGCTGCTTCCGTGACGCTAGGGGCAGAGGCAGCACAAGTCGCAGTTGTTTCCGGGTCGACATGGTCCGACCCGTCACAAGGCCACTGCAGGGAACCACTTGGAAAAGCATGCACAGACTGACTTCAAGGTAAGTCCAGTGGGTTCCCTTGGAATGTCTAGGTCGCAAGGGGTGTCAGACCCTTAGAGCACAGCTGATTCTTGGGTGGTTTAGATGCATTTTTAAAGTATGCCTCCATTGATTCCTATGGTGCGTAAGTACCCTTGGAACTGAGATATTTTCGAACTTTAATAATTCGTCACTTAAAAGGCTTTGATGATCTTGGTCTAAAAATGTTACAAAAATCTGAAGTATTTTAGTAAATTGGTCTTGAGTTATTCCTTTGAGTGTATGTCTTGCTTTATTGATACTGTGAGTACAACAAATGCTTTTCACTTCTCCAAGATTAGCCTAACTGCTTGACCAAGCTACCATAACATTTAGAGCATTAGGTGATGTAGCTTTTACCTCCATAAACCAATGTGTGGTTGCTAAGACCCTCAACACAGTGTTCCTGGTTTTGCACACTACATAGAGGGCCAGCCTCCTACATTTGATGTATCAGCTGTGGGATAAAGACTTTGCATTTGCTGACACCGCTTTGTCAATTTGTGAGCACATGAATAGCCCTCCTAATCATCTTTAACTTAATTAAATTTTTTCCAAATCTCTCGAATTTTTTAAATTTTAAACAATAACTGTTAGGGCCCTGGTTAGGTTCGTAAAACAATAGCAAAAGTTTAAAAGTCCTTACTTTAGTTGGCCTATCCAAAAAGGGGTTCCATATTTACAAAACAGTCCCAACTTTAGTAAAGTAAACATGTCTAATGCAAAGAACCACAGCCAGAAGCTCAATCTGGCCGCTTACCAGGCATACCGCTTTGCTCAGTTAAGGAAACTCTGTCAGCTGCACAAAAATTGCACAGAATTCATCCTGGACAAAGCCCCAGCACAGATAAGCTTAGGCTTCTAGTTGCCCAGCATGAAAAAGATTACTCCACAGACGAAGAGGATGATGAAGTCTCTGGGGGAAGAGAAGACCCTGTGGCCAATGGGGATGAGGGTAGCTGTAGCCCCAGCGTTAGTACACCCACAGAGGTAGTCCTGGTATTAGCATGGCTGACCAAAAGACTGGCCCTGGAACCTCAGCATTTGGAACTTGAAAAAAAAGAGAAAAGAGTTGGGCCTAGGAACTATCTCTGGTGGCAGCATCTAAGTATTGAAAGAGAGGCCTTTCAATCTTAAACTGCCAAAAGGAGTTGTCCCTCCATTTACAGAAGGGGATGATATAGTGAAATGGCTTTCTGCCTTTGAAAGAGCCTGCATTGGGTAGGGAATGGAGACAAAAACACTGGGGCCCACTGTTATGGGAGTTCTTCTCAGGAAAGTACGGGGTAGACTCCTGACACTGAATGAGGCTGATTCTAAATCCTATGTCCTTGTGATGGGTACCATGATAGAAGGCTTTGGGTTTACATCTGAAAAACACCACCTAAAGTTCAGGGAGGCTTGAAAACCCAGAGCCAAATTTGGGTAGAGTTTGTGGAGTTTTCAGTAAAAATGTTGGGTGATTGGTTAGCTTTTAACAAGGTACACAATGATGATGGGCTGCATAACCTTTTCCTGACAAAGCATCTGCTGATTAATTGTTACAATAAGAGGCTACATCAATACCTGGTAGACCTAGGTACACTTTCCTATCAAGAGCTGGAGAGGAAGGCAGACCTTGGCTAATACCTAGAAAATACTTAGAACTAGGGTGACCAAAACTACCACTGGAGGGGAAGACCAGTAGAAATAGGCCAAAATGCCCGTCCCAGGGAAACATGGGAGCCAACACAAAAATAGTCTTCTCAAGGGTCCAGAAAAACCTGCACAGGAGGGTGAGCCCTGAGACCCCTCACAGTTTAGGGGTGGGTACAAAGGAAAGAACTTTGATCCCGACAAGGCTTGGTGCTATGATTGCAAAGATAGAGGGTACCAAACTGAAGTTTCTAGCTGTAAAAACAAAAAAAAGCCTCTAGCCAACCTGCAGTGAATACAGTTTGCTAATCTCCACAGATGTGGCCTGACCATGTAAGTGATCCCACAGAAGTGGAATGTGTCACTGGGGGAGGGGTAGAATTATCCTGTGCTGTCTGGCCAAGTAATCTACAAAAATAGAGGTAGTACCCTTCGATTAATCAGGAGAAAGTTGAAGCTTTGAGGTACACAGGACCTAGTGTTACCATGGTAACTCAGCACTTGGGGGCACATGTACAAAGACTCAAATTTGAGAGTCGGTGATTGCGATTCAATGCAAATCGCAATTACTGACTCGCAAATCCAAATGTACGTACAAATAGAAGACCAATTTAGTGATTTGGTGCAGAGTCACATTGCAATTTGCATAATCGCATATTGCGAATACCTAAATTGACAATGGGGGTGTTACCAAATCGCAATTTGTGACCTGGCCTCACAAATTGCCATTGAGTCAATTAGCGAGTGGGTGCAAAAGAACAGAGACATTTCACTTCCTGATGATGCCGTGTAATAACCTTAGAGCCTGGAAGTGCCCCCCATGGAAGTGGGAGGCGTCTAGCCAGCACACACACCAGAGGCACACCCAGCTCAGAGGAGCAACTGCAGCTATGGCCAGCGAAACAAAGGAGGGAAACACAGCAGGGAGGAAGAGAAAGCTAATATTTTCAGAAAAAGAGTTGGAAGTCGTCACTGAGGAGTGCTGCTTACATCATGAGGTCCTGTTTGGGAAGGCAGCAGTGACTGTACCTGACTCACAGAAAAACAAAAGCTGGATGAACATACAAAGCAAAATCAATGCTATTAGAGTCAGACACCGCTCCATCGAGGAAGTGCGCAAAAGATGGTATGACCTCAGGTCAAGAACCAAAAAAAGGGTTGCAGAGTGGATGAAGGAACAGGTGGGGGACCATCCACAGTACCACCAGTAAGAGCAATTGAGCGAATGGTAGAGACCACACTGATCAGAGGCTGTTGTAGGAATTTGGGAGCTGAAAAGTTCAGCATGGGGAACCTCTTAAAGTAAGTAGCACATCTCTCTTTTTCAAAATTGTGAGGGCACTATGTACACAACCACAGTTCTCAAACCCATGCATCATTCAAGTATTTCCATGCCTGTAAGTCCAGCTCAAGTATAGTGCATTATTGGTAATGTAGTACAGTAGTCAAAATGTTGATGAATTTTTATATTGATATGCCACACATCTGAGAGGTACTGCATCCTCTGTGTCCCACAGGTCTCCCTCAGGTATCCTCAGTGTGGAGGGAGGTAATAATTCCATAGGTAGCAGAGGAGGCAGTCAGCATTTCCGCAGAGGAGTGCAACATACCAACCATTGTTCCCAAAGCACCTGAAACCACAGAGGACACAGATCTGGACAATGAGGGTGTAAACCTGATTCCCAGTCCACAGAAGGGTTATAGCCACCCATAGAGATTTGCAGGGCGTGGATGTAAAAGGCATCGTCTGACACGATGCAGGTGTTGAGGATGCTAGTACTCAACTATTTCTGGGAATGGAGGCATCCCTACTCAGTAGTCAATGCCTTCAAAATAAACATATGCACTTAATGGACAGGAATTTACACTGTATGCAACAGACTCTCACCCAGGCATTTGGTAATGTGGAAACACAATTGTCCACCATGAATAGCAACATGGTCAACCTCACCACTGCAATCATAGACCTCTGTAGGGAAATGGTGGCAGAGCGTGCCAATGTAAGGCGCCATGAGCGCAGCACAGCTACACGGTTGGACCGGCTAAGTCAGTCCATTGGCCGTCTAGCCACAACAACAAAATGCTTGTCGCGATGCACTGTCACGCTCCAGGTTGAACTGGGACATTTTGCTGGAGATGTGGTGAGGGGACTACAGCTTTGAGGTACACAGGACCTAGTGTTACCATGGTAACTCAGCACTTGGGGGCACATGTACAAAGACTCAAATTTGAGAGTCGGTGATTGCGATTCAATGCAAATCGCAATTACTGACTCGCAAATCCAAATGTACGTACAAATAGAAGACCAATTTAGTGATTTGGTGCAGAGTCACATTGCAATTTGCATAATCGCATATTGCGAATACCTAAATTGACAATGGGGGTGTTACCAAATCGCAATTTGTGACCTGGCCTCACAAATTGCCATTGAGTCAATTAGCGAGTGGGTGCAAAAGAACAGAGACATTTCACTTCCTGATGATGCCGTGTAATAACCTTAGAGCCTGGAAGTGCCCCCCATGGAAGTGGGAGGCGTCTAGCCAGCACACACACCAGAGGCACACCCAGCTCAGAGGAGCAACTGCAGCTATGGCCAGCGAAACAAAGGAGGGAAACACAGCAGGGAGGAAGAGAAAGCTAATATTTTCAGAAAAAGAGTTGGAAGTCGTCACTGAGGAGTGCTGCTTACATCATGAGGTCCTGTTTGGGAAGGCAGCAGTGACTGTACCTGACTCACAGAAAAACAAAAGCTGGATGAACATACAAAGCAAAATCAATGCTATTAGAGTCAGACACCGCTCCATCGTGGAAGTGCGCAAAAGATGGTATGACCTCAGGTCAAGAACCAAAAAAAGGGTTGCAGAGTGGATGAAGGAACAGGTGGGGGACCATCCACAGTACCACCAGTAAGAGCAATTGAGCGAATGGTAGAGACCACACTGATCAGAGGCTGTTGTAGGAATTTGGGAGCTGAAAAGTTCAGCATGGGGAACCTCTTAAAGTAAGTAGCACATCTCTCTTTTTCAAAATTGTGAGGGCACTATGTACACAACCACAGTTCTCAAACCCATGCATCATTCAAGTATTTCCATGCCTGTAAGTCCAGCTCAAGTATAGTGCATTATTGGTAATGTAGTACAGTAGTCAAAATGTTGATGAATTTTTATATTGATATGCCACACATCTGAGAGGTACTGCATCCTCTGTGTCCCACAGGTCTCCCTCAGGTATCCTCAGTGTGGAGGGAGGTAATAATTCCATAGGTAGCAGAGGAGGCAGTCAGCATTTCCGCAGAGGAGTGCAACATACCAACCATTGTTCCCAAAGCACCTGAAACCACAGAGGACACAGATCTGGACAATGAGGGTGTAAACCTGATTCCCAGTCCACAGAAGGGTTATAGCCACCCATAGAGATTTGCAGGGCGTGGATGTAAAAGGCATCGTCTGACACGATGCAGGTGTTGAGGATGCCAGTACTCAACTATTTCTGGGAATGGAGGCATCCCTACTCAGTAGTCAATGCCTTCAAAATAAACATATGCACTTAATGGACAGGAATTTACACTGTATGCAACAGACTCTCACCCAGGCATTTGGTAATGTGGAAACACAATTGTCCACCATGAATAGCAACATGGTCAACCTCACCACTGCAATCATAGACCTCTGTAGGGAAATGGTGGCAGAGCGTGCCAATGTAAGGCGCCATGAGCGCAGCACAGCTACACGGTTGGACCGGCTAAGTCAGTCCATTGGCCGTCTAGCCACAACAACAAAATGCTTGTCGCGATGCACTGTCACGCTCCAGGTTGAACTGGGACATTTTGCTGGAGATGTGGTGAGGGGACTACAGCTATGGACCTACTTCATACCTCCCAGGAAGCAAGAGGCACTGGAGGACATATCGAGTGTGAGCAGCATTTCCCCCTCAGATGCCTGCATTGTAGGAGGGTGTGATGTGATGACTCTAGGTTTTAGTTAAGGCACATGATGGGAATGTGTCAGGTGATGTTACACCATGTTTGTTTACTGGTTGGTATAAGCCACTATTGATTTAATGCACTCCTGACATTAAAAGATTATTTTTTTCAACAACCTGATTATGTGCGTTTTACGTTTGTGAGTGCAGTGTCGGTTGGCACTTGCCTGCCAAAGTAATGAGTTGCTATGTGATCCCATCACCATCTGCCCTCCATCGCAATCCTAGCATCCCCAGGCTGACGCAGTGGTAGCTCCTGCTCCTCATCCTCAGAATCTGTGTCATCTATGGTGAGATGTAGCCAACGCCTGGTTGCAATGTTGTGTGGGATGGCACATGTAGCCACAATCTTGTATGCTATCTCCGGGGCATATTGGAGTGCACCTCCACTTTTGTCCAGGCATCTGTAACTTGATTTCAACATGCCAAAGATCCTTTCAATGACGGTTCTGGTGCACCGATGTCGAATGTTGTAGCACCTCTCATTCTGATTTGCAGGTATGGGGTGAGTATCCATGGCCTAAAAGCATATGCACTGTCACCTATGAAACAAAACAGAAAATGTGAGCATGCCTTTACATGGTTATGCACTGACGCGTATTTATGACATTGGTGTGCACTACACAGTACCTAATAAATATCCATCATCAAGCTCCCCATGTTCTAGACGTTGGTGTATCCCACTGTGCCTGAAAATATATGCATCATGTGTGCTCTCTGGGTATTTTGCCACTAAATTGGTTACGACATTGTGGGCATCACATACCACCTGGATGTTGAGTGAGTAAATTTCCTGTTGCGAAACACATATTCCAGATGTGCAGGAGGACATATGGGTACATGTGCCCCGTCCACACACCCTATTGCATGGGGAAAGTTGGCAAATCTGCAGAAGTTCAATTTGGTTTTGTGTAATTTCCTCCGCATTCCTGTGAAGGTTAACGTATCTGGACATGTGTATGAAAATGGCATCTAAGAACCATCCAAAGAATTGTGTCAAAGCACTTTGGGACACCCCACCAGCAACAGCAATCACCCCCTGGTAGCCACCCGAGGCCAAGAGTTGCAGTGGGCACAGCACTTACACATGTGTGGGGATAGAGCAGCCGCGTGGGGTTTGGCTTTCTAGCTGACGTTTTAGCATTTCTATGATCTATAAGATGACTGTGCTGCTCAGTCTATATTTCTCATATATTTCCTCATCAGTCTGTTGAAATATGGTCTGCCTGGCTCAGTATATTCTCTCCTGTCTCAGCCTCCTTCCTCCTCTGCTGGGCAGCCTGGAATCGCCTCCTCCATGCAATCACATAGAGTGCAGCCATTGTGGTAAACCCAGATGCCTTCTGGGTCTGCTTTTATACTTTGCTTCTGCTTACCACCTGTTTGGAATCAGTGCTAATCTGCATGTGCAAAATGGCCTATTTGCGGCTAATCGTACTTTGCGACTACGATGTACATTTGGTTTGCGAGACGCAAATTGCGAATTCCTATGTGCAATTCGCAAAATCCAGTCACAAATATTTACGATTCTGTAATTGGTTGCATCGCTATTTGGGACTTTTAAATGGCATTTGTACATACTATTTTGCGTTTTGCATTGTCGCAAATAGCGCTGCTACCCATTTGCGAGTCACAAAACGTACGACCCCTTGGTCACTAGTGCCAACAAAGAGACAAAGTTCCATCCCATGGCTATGATAACATTTGTTTAAGGGGAGCAGTAGGGCAGAAAGAAGAGGTTATTTCCTCATCCATCCAAGTAGATTGCCTGCTTGGAAATGATCTGAAGCATTATACCTGGGCTGAAGTAGAACTGAAGACTCATGCAGCTATGCTTGGGATCCCAGAATATGCCTATGTCAGGACTAGAGCACAGAGAAAACTTCAGAGACAAAAAGGAGAGCTGGATCCTGAAATAGTGGACTAGCCTCCCAAGAGAAAGGTCATGAAGCCTGGGCAACTAGCTTCAAATCAGATCACGTCAGAACTCCTCTTCCCAGGAAGAGGACTTGCCATTCCCAAAGGGAACTGAGCCAGCTGAGCATGCGCCTTATCACCCAGAGATCTTGGGCCCAGGGGTGAGGAACTGTTCCAGGGGCAGAAAACCTGCCTGTTAGACCTGACAGCCTTAGGGTGGTCACCCCTAACCTTTTGCCGGCCTTGCTCTACTTTTAAGATTTTGTTTATGCTGCTTTTAAGGCTCTGCTATTCAGTGCTAAAGTACATATGTTCTCTCCTGTTAACCCTGGTAACATTGGATCATACCCAATTGGATTATTTAATTTCCTTATAAGTCCATATTAAAGTACACTATAGGGGTCATTCTGACCCTGGCGGTAAAATCCGCTAGGGCCAACGACCGCGGGAGCACCGCCAACAGGCTGGCGGTGCTCCCTTGGGCATTCTAACCGCGGCGGTACAGCCGCGGTCAGAAACGGAAAACCGGCGGTGTACTGCTGGTTCGCCGCCATGGGGATTCTGACCCCCATACCGCCGTCCTGTTCCTGCCGGTTTTGGCCGCCAGGAACAGGATGGCGGTATGGGGTGTCGTGGGGCCCCCGTAACAGGGCCCCACCAAGATTTTCAGTGTCTGCCATGCAGACACTGAAAATCGCGACGGGTGCAACTGCACCCATCGCACCCCTTCCACTCCGCCGGCTCCATTCGGAGCCGGCATCCTCATGGAAGGGTGTTTCCCGCTGGGCTGGCGGGCGGCCTTCTGGCGGTCGCCCGCCAGCCCAGCGGGAAACCCAGAATACCCGCGGCGGTCTTTTGACCACGCAGCGGTATTCTGGCGGTCCCAGCCAGGCCGGCGGCTTCCGCCGCCGGCCGGGGTCAGAATGACCCCCTATGTGTGCCCAGGGCCTGTAGATTAAATGCTACTAGTGGGCCTGCAGCACTGATTGTGCCACCCACTTAAGTAGCTCCTTAACCTTGTCTCAGGCCTGCCATTGCAAGGCCTATGTGTGCAGTTTCACTGCCAATTCAACTTGGCATTTAAAAGTACTTGCCAAGCCTAAAACTCCCCTTTTTCTACATACAAGTCACCCCTAAGGTATGCCCTAGGTAACCCATAGGGCAGGGTGCAGTGTAGGCAAAAGGTAGGACATGTACCTGTGTAGTTTACATGTTGCCCTGTTGCCTTGCAGCTCTCTGGCTGTGGTGAAGAACTGCTCTCCAAGGGCTTGGATAGAGCTTGGATAGAACTTACCTCCTGTTCCCTGAAGTCTCAGGACCAAAAAGACTCTACAAGAAGGACTCCTTGTGCAGCGAAATTTGATGCACAGCCTGCCAGAAACGACGCACAGCCTGCAGCTTCGTGAAAATTTCACCACACGCCGAACCGGAACGATGCAGCCCGACTTCCAGAGAGGAATCAATGCAGTTCCTGCCGTGTGGTAGAAAAATTGGTGCAAAGCCCACCTGTGACTTCATCCTGCTAGCGCAGGAAATCCACACATCGTCCCCGGGGCGTCTGAAAATCCCACAACCCGGATCCACGACCTAGCGCCAGAAATCGACGCACAGTCGTCCCTGCATGAAAACTAAACAATGCATCAGCGTGTGTGGCCCGAAAAATCATTGCACACCCATTTGTTTCCACCCATCTCCTCCTCTTTGCAGAAAGAGACTTTGTTTGCTTTTAAAAGACTTAAAACACTTTATATCACTTTTACAGTGATATCTGAACATATACTATTGCTTTTTAATCATTTTGACCTGCATTTATCCAGATAAATATTATATATTTTTCTAAACACTGTGTGGTGTATTTTTGTGGTGCGATATGGTGTTATTGTATGATTTATTACACAAATACTTTACACATTGCTTTCTAAGTTAAGCCTGACTTCTCAGTGCCAAGCTACCAGAAGGTGGGCACAGGATAATTTGGATTGTGTGTGACTTACCCTGACTAGAGTGAGGGTCCTTGCTTGGACAGAGGGCAACCTGACTGGCAACAAAAGACCCCATTTCTAACACTGACCCAATCTTGAAAGCCTGAGTCAGTAAGCTGAACAGGAAGAAAAGGGTGGTGTCAGTGGTACCCACAGGGTTTATTGGAGGATGTACTCCTTCACGCTGAGGCCGGAGACCTCAAGTCTGCTTCAACAAGGAGGGTGGTAGTATCTCAGCAGTTTAGAGAGTTTCCCCTCACTCTAGTTCATGGCATTCCCCTAGCTGAGCATTTGGGCCAAAATAAAACTTCAAGTAGGTTGTTTAACCACATTTTCTGGCCAGGAATGTCCCAAAAAGTGACAGACTTTTGCCAGTCCTCCATTAGTTGCCACACCATTGGCAAGGCAGGTGGGCACTTAAAGGCCCCCTTAATGCTGTGGTTAGGGTTCCCTTTGAAAGGGTAGGGGTTGGCATTCTTGGCCCCCTTGACCCTCAAACTGCACCAGGGCAAAGATACATTCTGGTGGTAGTGGATCATGCCACTAGATACCCTGAAGCTGTAGCCCTTAAGACCATTACTTCTCCTGCAGTTGCGAAAACTCTCATGGCTATTTTTAACAGAGTAGGGTTCCCTAAGGAGGTAGTATCAGACAGAGGTTCTAACTTCATGCCTGCATTCCTAAACACTTGTGGGAGGAATTTGGTGTTACTTATACATTCAGAACCCCATACCACCCACAAACAAATGGGTTGGTTGAAAGGTTTAACCAGATCCCTAAAAGGCATGATTGGAGGACTCCCTCAAGAACTCAAAAGGAGATGGGATGTCTCACGTCCATGTCTGCATTTTGCCAACAGGGATGTCTCACAAAAGAGAGTAGGATTCTCTCCATTTGAAATGTTGTTTGGGAATCCTGTTAGGGGACCATTAAGCCTTGTAAGGGAAGGCTGGGTAAGACCTCTGAAAGAGCCAAAACAAGATATAGTGAACTATGTACTTAGCCAACATTCAAGAATGGCAGAGTACATGTAAAAAGCCAGTCAAAATCTTCAGGCCAACCAGGAGCTGCAAAAGCTCTGAAATGACCAAAAAGCTGCTATTGTAGCGTTCCAACCAGAGCAGAAAGTTTGGTTGTTGGAGCCTGATACTCCAAGGGATCACCAAGACAAATGGTTTGGGCCCTATCCCATTCTTGAAAAGAAAGGGGAAGTCACCTTCTTAGTCTTTGCAACTTAGACAGTTGCAAAAATCCCAAAAGAATCATGCATGTCAACCGCCTAAAACCCTATTATGATAGAGCTGATGTGACTATGCTCGTGGTTACAGATGAGGGACAGGAGTAAGAGAGTAAGCCTGATCTCCTCTCCAGCAACCCACACAATGGTTCCGTTAATGGAGTGATCTTATCAGACACCTTCTTGGAACAACAGCAGGCTAAATGTAGGCAAGTCCTTACCCAGTATGCTAAGTTATCCTCCCTGACCCCTAGGGAGACTGATTGGTGTATCCATGATGTGAATACTGGTGACAGCTTACCTGTTAAAAACTAAATTTACAGACAGTCAGACCATGTCAGGGAGAGCATACAAACAGAAGTCAAAAAGATGTTGGATTTGGGTGTCAATGAACCCTCAGAAAGCCCCTGGGCTAACCCAGTAGTTTTAGTCCCCAAGGCTCACTCCAAGGGAGAGAAAAAGGAAATTAGGTTTTGTGTGGATTACAGGGGCCTCAATTCTGTAACCAAAGCTGATACAAAACCTATCGCAAGAGCTGAGGAGCTCATTGACAGACTAGGGACAGGCAAGTATCTAAGTACTTTTGATTTAACATCAGGATACTGGAAGATTGGCCTGACTTCAGGAGCAAAAGAGAGGTCAGCAATCTCCATTCCAATTTGGCATTATCAGTTCACTGTTATGTCCTTTGGATTAACCTTTCAAAGGTTTTTGAAACAAGTCCTTGATGGGTTGGAATCTAGATGACATAGCTGTCTATAGCTCCATCTGGCAGGATCACCTGATCTACCCAGGGAAGGTTCTTGAGGCTCTGCAGAAGGCAGACCTAACTATCAAGGCCAGTAAGTGCCAGATACAGGAGGGTAAAGTTGGTTACTTGGGCCACCTGGTTGGAGGAGACCAAATTTAACCCCTCCAACCCAAGATTCAGACTATTCTGGCTTGGGAAGCTCCCACAACCCAGACACAGGTCAGGGCATTGCTTGGTTTGACTGGGTATTACAGGAGATATGTGAAGGATTATGACACCATAGTTGCCTGTAGTGTCAGGAGATTGCCCATTAAATCAAACTTCCACAGGAGTGGATGCCTTTTACGCAACTCCCTCCAGCAGATGTGTGCTCAGAATTCACTGATTATCTGAACACTGCATCCGATAGGGGTAAAGGGGAATGGGAATAGAAAACGATAGACCGCCTCCAGATCCAGTTCCAGCCTTGTGTTTCCCACTTGAATATAGGATATTCAGTGTGTATCCCTGTAACCTGCACCTTTCTTCTTTTGGGGATTTCTTTAAAGGAAGGACCTGCAGTTGGGTGATAAGAGCATAGATAAGTACATTCCTACTGCACATTCAACTGTTCAGCCAATCACATTCCCCCAATTCTATCATTCCTCTAACCTGGATCTTTTGAGAGACTGGCCTCTCCCTAAGTAACAATGTTAACTTAATATCCTCTTTTCTCCAGGAATCAGAGGTACCCAAGGTTATCTGAAGAACAGTTCAAAGGTTCACAAATATACAATCTACTAATGTCTTTTACAGGAAACGAAAACTCCTTCTCAAGGTTCAGTTTTCTCAATCACAGTATCACAGTATCTAAGAATTAGTCTGAGCACTGAGGTTTGTCTCTAAGAGTGCCAAGTCTGCAAGACGAAAAGTTTTTGAATATATATGTATAAATATATATTGGCAAGTGTGGAAATCATACAAAAGGATTCCTCACTGCAGTTGCTTGAAGTTCTGTTAAGCCAAAACAAATTCTTCTCAGAAAGCCTATAGCCAGTTGTTGGAAGAAGGAAGAATTTCAGCTTCTCCAGAGGGGAGAAATCAGCAGGTGTGCACACCATGACAGGAAAAACAATTAATTACTCAAAACTGGAAGAATTCGAGGCGCCTCAGGAACACTGCTTATTCTCCTCAGGATGACAGTTGAAGTGCATAGCTCCCAGGGAGAAAGAGCTGGAGGGAAGCTTCAGCACAAGACTAAGGTTGAAATACTAGAGCGCTGACCTGACAAAGATTTGCGGCCACCATCTTGAGTGGCAGTTAAACCTGAAGAAGCTAGTTCTAAGAACAGCCTCCGCACGAGCCACCGGGAGTGAGGATACCGCTACAACCAACGTGGGTACAAGGAAAAGGGGAATCGTTTTTGCTGAGGGAAGAACTTAACAACACTGGCATTAGTTTTCCTGACAGTACCCCCTCCAAAGAACTCCCTCCCACAGAAGGTTTGTTGGGGAAAGTGTCATGAAATTGCTTTATCAAGCATGGAGCATGCACATTTCGGAAGGCTTCCCAGGACCTTTCTTCAGGGCCAAATCCTTTCCAATCAATGAGGTAATCCAATGTTCCTTTTTTTAACTTTAAGTCTAAAATTCTATTCATTTCACATTCTAAATGTGAATCTACTAGGATAGGATCTGGAGGGGTGGTTGTCCTAACATTGTGAGGGCTTCTTTTAAGTAGCGAGACATGGAAAACTGGATGAACCTTAATCTGAGGAGGCAAGGAGAGTTTGACTGTTACTGGATTAACAATTTTCTTTATTTTAAAGAGTCCTACATATCTAGGCTCTAATTTTTTGTTCCTTTTTAAATGTAAATGTAGAGTGGATAGCCAGACCTTCTTACCCTCTCAATAAGTAGGATTACCTCTCCTCTACATGTCAACATGCTTCATGTAAGAGACCTTCACATTGGTCAAACGTTCTCTAGCGGATTGGTAGGTCTTTTGAATTTTCTTACGGAACTCATTCTCAACTGGGACCGAGCCTCCTGACCTTCCTAAGATAATGTTTGGGTGCCTACCAGAGTTCAAATAGAAAGTAGAATAACCCATGGAGGAATGAATAGCATTGTTGTACTCAAATTCTGCTGTCCAAATGAAATATGGCCAATCAGTAGCTTGGTCCAGAAGATATAAGGGTAGGTACTGCTCTATCTCCACGTTAACTCTTTCTGTCTGTCCATCCGTTTCCAGATAATAACCAATAGATTAATGTGAGTCTATTCCAAGTTGTTTCATGAAGGACCTCCAGAACTGAGAAACAAATTGGGACCTGGATCTGAGATTACAACCACCGGAATGCCATGAGCTCTCACTATGTGCTGTGAAAATAACTGTACTAACTGAGAAGCTCTAGGAACCTTCTTCAGAGGGAATAAATGGCTCATTTTAGAAAAAGTGTCCACAAAAACTAACAATGTGTCAAAACCTTGACTTGAAGGTAAATCTACAATGAAATCCATAGTAATGGTGTGCCAATGATATGGTGCAATGGGAAGAGGCTGAAGCTCACCTTCAGGAGCTAGTCGTGTTGTCTTTCCTCAAATGCATTTACTACAGGTTTGAACGCATTGTCTTATTTGAGGGATCATGGCAGGCCACCAGAAACACCTCATAATTAATTCCGAAGTGTTCAAAATTCCTTTATGCAACTCACGAGTTACCAAATATACAGCATTTTCAACAAAAGGTAGATTTTTTAAAACCTTTCTTCCTTCCTTTTTGTTGGCCCATTCTGAAATTTCTTGGTCAGACATGGATTCTCAAACCTTCCTTTTTATTTCTGAAAATTGTAAGGTACAAACAAACTTGTCTGCTGGAATAATTGGAACCTTTTCAGCTTCTCCGGCTCCAGGTATATTATTCATTCTTAATAACGCATCTGCCTTCCCGTTCTCAGAACCAGGTCGATAGGTAATGGTAAAGTTAAAATCTGCAAAGTACAAGGACCATCTCAATTGCCTTGGAGTTATTGTCTTAGCAGTCTTTAAAAACAGAAGATTTTATGGTCGGTGAACACAGTGACTACATGACAAGCCCCTAAAAAATAATGGCGCCATTCCTGAAATGCATCCTTCACTGCCAATAGCTCTTTGTCAGCAATTGGATAATTTCTTTCAGGAGGAGTTAATGGATCGAAATGCCACTGGGTGCAGTTGACCAGTTTCTTGTGCCTCTGAGACAATACACCACCAATTGCTTGGTCGGAGGCATCAGCTTCCACAAAAACATTTCTCCTCAGGGTTAGGATGGAGAAGGATCAGGGGCTGTCGTAAACGTTCTTTTGAGGAACTCAAAAGAATCTTCAGCATCAGTTGACCAATGGAAGGGTACTACATTTCTCAAAAGTTTTGTAATGGGGACCACCTTTTTAGAAAACTCTTTTATAAACTGGCAATAAAAATTGGCAAAGCCAATAAAACTTTGCACCTCCTTCACTGTTATAGGAGAAGGGCAATACAGGATTGTTTGAATTTTAGCAGGATACATGTAAACTCCATTTTCCGATAAAAAGAATCCCAAGGATTCTACTTTCGTCACATGAAAGGCATACTTTTCTAACTTCACATATAGGTGAATTTCCAACAATTTCTTTAGACCTGCTCTCAAGTGATCTACATGGTCTCACAAACTCTGGGAGAAGATTAAAATATCATCAATGTAGACCACTACAAATTGATCTAAAAACTCTCTCAGAACATCGTTCACAAAGTGCTGGAAAGCGGCCGGCGTGTTACATAGCCCATAAGGAATCACTTGGTACTAGTATAGACTAAACCGGGTGTGGAAGGCCATTTTCCATTCATCTCCCTTAGCAACTCGAATTAAATGGTATGCTCCGTGAACATCTAGTTTGGTGTAGATTTTTGCATCTTTTAACTGATCTAGCAGTACTGAAATCAAGGGCAGGGGATGTCGATTCTTTTCCATACCTTGAATTAACACTCTATAATCAATACAAGTTCTTAACTTGTCATTTTTCTTCTTTGAGATGAAAAAAAGGGGGGAAGAGATTGGGGATTGCGAGGGACGTATAAAACTGTTTACCAAATATTTTTTCTAAATATTCTTTTAGGAACTTGTTCTCCTTTTCAGTAAGGGCATAGATTCTACTGCAAAGTACATTCACACCTGGCTCAAGTTCGATCGTGTAACCATAAGATCTGTGAGGAGGTATCTTTTCTGCCTCTGCTTGGTCAAACACTGCAGACAATTCTTTATATTCTGGGGGAATGACAACCTTTTCCAGAGAACAAACCACATTGGATTTAGTAGCTGAAACCTGAGCAGGAGATGGTGCACTACTTGTCTCTTGAGGACCATAACAATGTTTCCGACAGTAGCTTGAATTCAATTGGACAATCCTCTTTTCCCAATTAATTTCAGGGTTGTGCTCTGTAAGCCACGGTAAACCCAAAATCAGCTGAAATTGAGGAGCATCTCTGAGATTGAAAGATATCTTGTCTTGGTGTCATAGATGATCTTTCAGGACTATAGGTTCAGTTTCATTTGTGATAGGGACTAAAGAGAGTGTTTTTCCATCCACTGCACAAACAGGCTCTGTGATTCTTTTTTTGACAAAATGTATTCCCATTTCTGTGGCATACTGGATGTTGCAGAAATTTCCCAAAGCTCCTGAGTCAATCATCACTGAAACCTCCTGCAGTTTCTCTTCTCCGAAGATGAGGTCAAAGGAGATGGTTAGATGAGGGGAAGCAGACTGTAAGGTGTTTGCCACTAATTGGGGTTCAGGGGTTGGTTGGTGTGTTGAGTCAACCAATGTTACTCTCTTAGTAGAATGAGTTTTCTCTTTTCGTGAATTATCTTGTATTGGCTTCTTTGGGCATTCTCTTACAAAATGCCCTGACAACCCACAATAGAGACATAGGCCCTCCATATGACATTGGCAGTAAGTTCCGCTTACCGCCATGTTGACCTCCGTCAACATAACACCACCGCAGCGGTTTACCGCCACCCATATTATGACAAACACATAGCAATCCATCACTATTCAGCCACACTCACAAGTCTGTCAGACCAAAGGTCAGTGATAAACTGGTGGAAGCAAAACCCACACCGTTACCCCAACAAAACTACGCCCACAGCATTATGACCCACGAATCACTGCAGGGGACGTTCAACTGTGGTAAACAATTGGCGGTACATCCTGCCGCGCTCAAAATACACACAACCTAACAAAACAATACTACATTTGACAATTCAAACTACACACACCAGACAAACATACACACCCAACGTCACCGGAGAGGAGGTGTCAGCAACATCCAGTCTCCCCCAGAAGAGTACCACAGTGATGACAGCAGCTCTGGATGCCTGGATCTGGATGACCAACCTGGCCCATCAGAGATCTTCGGACAGTCGTTTACCCAGGCACAGTCTCACACCACCACAGAGCCTCCCCCCTCAGGAAATACCAGCACAGCACCCACCCAGCGGGCCCATACCTCTGTCCCCAGGACACATCAATCAGCAGTGTGTCCACTACTCCGGGGACCCCAGGCAACCCCACTAACACAGGACAATCAGGGACCTTGGGTCAGTGGCAGTGGGCACACGGTTCAGGGGACAGAGGCTCAGGACAACAGGGAAGCTGGGAGGACTGCTGTGTGACAGGGGGAGGACAGGCCCAGGGAACCAGCTCTCCAGGAGGCACTCACCAACATCCTGGGAGCATACCACAATTCCCTGGAGACGATGGGCCAGATACTGGAGAAGGTGCAGGAGACCCAACGGCTGCAGGGGGACAGAACCTAGGGATGAGGGAGGACCTGAAGGACATCCACACCACACTAGTCACCATTGCAGGGGTGCTGGGAGACATGGGCAATACCATGAGGGAGGCAGTGGCACACCAGCGGGACCCTTACACTAGCCACACCGATGAACAGCCCTCCAACTCCACTGCCCGCCACAGGACCAACAGACCAGTAGCACCCCTCCCCCTGCAGAAGGAGAACTACCCCGCAAACGATCCCTGCGATCCCGGCAGAAGCCAGAAAACATTGGCAAGACCCCTGCCAGGAAGTAGGGCTCTCATGATTGTCACCCTTGTGTCCCACTCTGTCACCCTGTCCACCTTGAACTGCCATTGCTCCACTTCCTTTGTCCCCTTGGACACCAGCGGGCCCCTTACACTAGCCACACCGATGAACAGCCCTCCAACTCCACTGCCGCTAGTGAACAGGAGGCCCGCCACAGGACCAACAGACCACTAGCACCCCTCCCCCTGCAGAAGGAGAACTACCCCGCAAATGATCCCTGCGATCCTGGCAGAAGCCAGAAAACATTGCCAAGACCCCTGCCAGGAAGTGGTACCCTTCCTGGCAGGGGTGCACCTGTGATACAAATAGACTGGACTCTATCCTGAACTTTTCTCCACCATCACCCCAGCCCATTGCACATACCCCTCTACTTATTAACACTTAAATAAATACCATTTGAATAAATACAGGTAGGAGTCTGTCAAATACTGCAATACAACTGTACAGTAATTTATACATAGGAAAGACCTGTAGTTGGCTGCAGTCAATACACCAGGTGCCAGAGTGGGGCACAGATATCTGAAAATAGAGATGCCAAAGGGTACAGTAAGTGGCGATAGAATTCGGCGAATCTGCCTACCATGTTCCGTTTCAAATACAAAACTGTGAATGCAAAGTGAAGTTACAGTGTCTTACCTGTGTGTCACTGGAAGTTCTGTTGTATAGTAGCTGTTCTGTTGTCCTCATCCTCTGCCTCCTCATCTTCACTGTCCACAGGGTCCACTGCTGCCACACACCCATCTCCGGCTTCATCCTCCTGCAGAAAAGGCACCTGATGATGTAAGGCAAGGTTATGCTACATGCAGCATGCCACAATTATCTGGCAGACCTTCTTGGGTGAGTAGTACAGGAATCCACCATTTAGATGGAGGCAACAAAACCTGGCCTTCAGGAGGCCGAATGTCCTTTCTATGATTCTTCTTGTTCACCTATGTGCCTCATTGTAACGTTCCTCTGCCCTTGTCCTGGGATTCTTCACAAGGGACGGTAGCCATGAGAGGTTGGGGTAACCAGAGTCACCTGCAAATGTCTAGGGATACCTGTTAGTCAAACACTAACCCTTATGGCCAACACCATACCCATACACCAACACCAACTGAGTGGGAACTAGGGCTCACCTATTAGCCACACCCGGTGCCTTTGGAGTTGAGCCATCACATAAGGGATGCTGCTATTCCTCAGGATATAGGCATCATGCACAGACCCAGGATACTTAGCACTGACATGGGAGATGTACTGGTCCGCCAGGCACACTATATGCACATTCATCGAGTGACAGCTCTTTCGATTTCTGAACACCTGTCATTTCTCCGGGGGGGACAAATGCAATATGTGTACCATCAATAGCCCCAATAATGTTGGGGACATGTCCCATTGCATAGAAGTCAGCTTTCACTGTGGCCAAATCTTCCAACTGGGGAAAACAATGTAGTTGAGCATGTGTTTAATGAGAGCAGCCAACACTCTGGTCAGCACTGTTGAGAACATTGGAAGAGACATTCCTGCTGCCAAGCCCACTGTCACTTGGAAGGAGACAGTTGCCAAGAAATGGAGCACAGATAGGACTTGCACAAGAGGGGGGATCCCGGTGGGGTGACGGATAGCAGATAACAGGTCAGGCCCCAACTGGGCACACAGCTCTGTGGTTGTGGCACTGTCCAAACTATAGGTGAGGATAATGTGCCTGTCCTTCATTGTTGCCAAGTCCACCAGGGGTCTGTAAACGGGGGATGTCTCCATCTCCTATTCATCCGCAGCGGTTACTGCAATGCATGTTGTGACTGTAACAGTATATTGTTGGATAGGCCCAAATGGTGCCTGGGTGTACTGTGGTGCAGTTAGGTGCCATGGCCTGCCCCCCCCCCCCAAAACGGCATCTGCCTGTCCTGTTTGGATGGACATGTGGAAATGAGGTAATGCCGCTAACGTTGTGTGCGACTGGGGGAGGCGGTCGAGTACCGCCGTGCAACTCCTCATTGGCTGTCAATGAGCCCTATGGGTTACAGTGGCCTATAGTGATGTATGCCGGTGGTGACGGTATGCACTGCCCGGACGTGACCGCCATTTTCTATCTGTTCACTCACTTGCTACCTGACCTTCAACAGGAGAGGACCTAGACTGCAAGTGCTTCTGTGACCTGTGTATGGAACTGACCATGTCTCGTGTCACTGGGGAAAGGGTCCCTGACTTTACCGCTGTGGAGTTGGAGAGACTGGTGGATGGGATCCTACCCCAGTACCGAATGCTGTATGGGCCTCCAGACCAACAGGTGAGTACACTGTGAGCACGATGCAAGGGGCACGGATGCATGGAGATGGAAGGGTTATGGTGGGCCATGAGTGTAACAGGCCGGACATTATAACTGATACCTTTTTCTATGTTTCTTTTCCTGCAGGTCAGCGCCCATCAGAAAAAGGGTATGTGGCGTGCCATCGCCGAGATCGCGAGGACCCTGGGGGTCTACGGCAGGTGGAGCACCCACTGTCGCAAACGGTGGGAGGACCTGAGAGGCTGGGCAAGGAAGACAGCGGAGGCCCAGGTGGGGATGGCCTCCCAATGGGGAAGGGGTGCCTGTCGAACCCTGACTCCCCTGATGGCCAGCATACTCGTGGTGGCCTATCCAGAGCTAGATGGGCGCTTGAGGGCATCACAGCATCCACAAGCGGGTAAATACAGTTTCCCAATCTACTATTGCGTGTGGTGCGGTGGTCTCTGGGTGGGGAATGTGGGCTTGTGGGTGCCCCAAGGCCAGGCCAGACATTGTAGGGTAGGTCCCGTGTTGGGAAGTGGCTGATGAACACCACCTCTTACCAAGCTAGTAGGCATCCACTACTGGGCAGGGGTCTCTGGGTGTCAGGTATGCTGCTATTGGCGTTAGGTATTCCTGTCCATGGCCTGGTGACTAGCATTGTGACTGGTAGTGCTTTGCCTAGTGCGTAGGGCTGTTCCCTGTGTGTGTGTGTGTGTGTGTGTGTGTGTGTTGTGTACGCCGACAGTGGTGTTGTTGCTGCCATTGACTGTAGGAGGCTGGCCTGGCTAATAGTGGGTACCTTGTGTTACTTACACTTTGTGTCAAGTCCATTTATCCCTTATTAATAGATTAGTAGTGTTCTAGCAGCTTAGGCTGATAGAGGTAACTATAGCAGAGCAGCTTAGGCTGAACTAGGAGACATGCAAAGCTCCTACTACACCACTTATATCATATAGCACTATATCATAAGAAAACACAATACTCATAGTTACTAAAAATAAAGGTACTTTATTTTAGTGACAATATGCCAAAAGTATCTCAGAGGATATATTCCCTTAGGAGATAAGTAATATACACAAAATATACACAAAAACCCAAAAATAAGGTAAGTAAAAAGTAGTGCAAACACTGTAGAACACAATACAATGCAATAGGAGAAAATAGGCCTGGGGCAACACAAACCATATACTCCAAAAGTGGAATGCAAACCACGAATGGACCCCAGGCCTAGTGCAGTGTGTAGAGTTTCGCTGGGAGTGTAAGAAAACACTAAAGGTGTCCAAGATACCCCATCCCAAGACCCTGAAAAGTAGGAGTAAAGTTACCCTACTACCCCGGAAAGACAGTAAAGTCGAGATAGGGGATTTTGTAAAGACAACAACTGACTGCAAAGCACTGAAGATTGATTCCTGGACCTGAGGACCTGCAAAGGAAGGGGACCAAGTCCAAGAGTCACACAAGTGTCCAAGGGGGACAGGAGCCCACTAAACCCTGGATGAAGGTGCAAAAGGGCTGCCTATGGGTGGAAGAATCGAAAGATTCTGCAACAACGGAAGGAGCCAGGAACTTCTCCTTTGGTCAGAAGATGTCGCACGGTGTGCTGGAGGATGCAGAGTTGTTTCCACGCAGAAAGACTGCAAACAAGCCTTGCTAGCTGCAAGAGATGTGGTTGAAGATTTTGTGTGCTGCCAGGGCCCAGGAAGGACCAGGAGGACGCCACTTGGAGGAGGAGACAGAGGGGGCACTCAGCAACAGAGAGTCCACACAGAAGCAGGCAGCACCCGCAGAAGCACCTGAACAGGTATTCAGAAAATCTGAGCATGGCAGTTGTCTCAGCACAACAAAAGAGGGTCCCATGAAGTCGGACGTCAACTCAGCAAGTTGGACAATGCAGGACGGAGTGCTAGGGACCTGGGCTATGCTGTGCATGAAGGAAGTCTTGCAAAAGTGCACAGAAGCCCTAGCAGCTGCAGATCATGCAGTACACAGGATTACTGTCTGGCGTGGGGAGGCAAGGACTTACTTCCACCAAATTTGGACAGAAGGACCACTGGACTGTTGGGGTCACTTGGATGTAGCTCCTGTGTTCCAGGGACCACGCTCGGCAAGATGGGAGAGGGCCCAGAGGACCGGTGATGCAGAAATGTGGTGCCTGCGTTGGCAGGGGGAAGATTCAGTCGACCCACTGGAGATTTCTTCTTGGTTTCCAGTGCAGGGTGAAGGCAGACAACTCTCAGAGCATGCTCTACCAGGAAACAGTCGAGAAAGCCGGTTGGATGAGGCACTACAATGTTGCTGGTAGTCTTCTTGTTACTTTGTTGCGGTTTTGCAGGTGTCCTGGAGCAGTCAGCGGTCGATCCTTGGAAGAAGTCGAAGAGAGAAGTGCAGAGGAACTCTGGTGAGCTCTTGCATTCGTTACCTGGTGAGAAACCCACAGGAGAGACCCTAAATAGCCCTCAGAAGAAGGTTGGCTTCCTAACCAGGTAAGAGCCTATCAGGAGGGGTCTCTGATGTCACCTGCTGGCACTGGCCACTCAGATGTCTCCATTGTGCCCTCACACCTCTGCATTCAAGATGGCAGAGGTCTGGGACACACTGGAGGGGCTCTGGCACCACCCCTTGGGTGGTGATGGACAGGGGAGTGGTCACTCCCCTTTCCTTTGACCAGTTTCATGCCAGAGCAGGGGCTGGGTGATCCCTGAACTGGTGTAGACTGGTTTATGCAAGGACGGCACCATCTGTGCCCTTCAAAGCATTTCCAGGTGCCAGGAGAGTCTACTACTCTCAGGCCCTTAACACCTATTTTAAAGGGAGAGGGTGTAACACCCTCTCTCAGAGGAAATCCTTTGTTCTACCTTCCTGGGACTGCGCTGCCCAGGCCCTAGGGGGGCAGACAGCTGTCTGAGGGTTGGCAGCAGCGGTAGCTTCAGAGAAAACCCCAGAGAGCTAGTTTGGCAGTACCCGGGGCCCATGCCAGAGCCCCTGGGATGCATGGTATTGTCCCTCCCAATACCATCAATTCCATGATCCCAGACATGTTACATGGTCATAATGGTGTTGGGGGGACAATTTCATGATCCTAGACATGTTACATGGCCATGTTCGGAGTTACCATTGTGACACTACACATAGGTATTGACCTATATGTAGTTCACGCGTGTAATGGTGTCCCCACGCTCACAAAGTCCGGGGAAATTGATCTGAACAATGTGGGGGCACCTTGGCTAGTGCCAGGGTGCCCTCACACTTAGTATCTTTGCACCTAACCTTCAATAAGTGAGGGTTGGACATATAGGTGACTTATAAGTGCAGTGTAAAATGGCTTTGAAATAACGTGGGCGTTATTTCACTCAGGATGCAGTGGCAGTCCTGTGTAAGAATTGTCAGAGCTCGCTATGGGTGGCAAAAGAAACGCTGCAGCCCATAGGAATCTCCTGGAACCCCCAATACCCTGGGTACCTAGGTACCATATACTAGGGAATTATAAGGGTGTTCCAGTGTGCCAATCAGAATTGGTAAAGCTAGTCACTAGCCTGCAGTGACACTTTTAAAAACAGAGTGAGCAAAAACACTGAGGTTCTGGTTAACAGAGCCTCAGTGATACAGTTAGGCACCACACAGGGAACACATATATAGGCCACAAACTTATGAGCACTGGGGTCCTGGCTAGCAGGATCCCAGTGGCACATATCAAACAAACTGACAACATAGGGTTTCCACTATGAGCACTGGGGCGCTGGCTAGCAGGATCCCAGTGAGACAGTAAAAACACCCTGACATATACTCACAAACAGGCCAAAAGTGGGGGTACCCCCCTTTTTGTTGTGTCATCCTGTCCTTATGTGCATTAGCATCATCTGGCGGAGGAGCAGAGACATTGGCGATGGAGGGAGCTGCATCCCACAGGCCCAGGAGGCCGAATCCACCGATGGTGAGGGTACCAGTGGAATGGAGGGCGAGGGGAGCACCACGGCTGGGACTGGAGAGGACAGTTCTGACAGTGATACCTCCTCCGATGGATGCTCCCTGGTGATGGTGGACGCCTCTGTGCCCACCCCAACTACAGGTACAGCCGCCACCCCGTACCAGCACCACCCTCCCAGCAGCCCCTCAGCGTGTTTCCCGTGCCCGCTCACCCAGGAGGGTGTGCATCTCCTTCGCCTGAGACACGTCAGGCCCTGCCTCAGTGAGCCCTGCTGTCCTCAGTGAGGAGGCTTTTGACCTCCTGCAATTCATTTCTGTTGGGCAGTCAACCATAGTTGATGCCATCCAGGGGCTGGCAGCCCATTTGCAACAAACAAATGCATTCCTGGAGGGCATTCACTCTGGCTTGGCGGCCCAACAGAGATCAATCCAGGCTCTGGCCTCCTCCCTGATGGTAGCCATTGTCCCTGTTTCTAGCCTCCCCCCTCCAAACTCCTTTACCCTGTCCCATTCCCCTCAACCCCAACCGATCCCAAGCACACATTCAGACCAGCATGCACCAAAGACAACACACAGGAGTGGCTTAGGCAAACACTAGCACCACACATCATCCCACAGCAACTCACACAAACACCATCCAGAATCAGACATACCAACATCCAATGCCTCCACTGTGTCCCCTTCCTCCTCCTCATCCACCACCCTCCCAGTAGCGTCTCCACTCACACCTGCATGAACTACATCCTCATCCACTACCTCCATCACCATCACGCCTACCAGAACACACCCCTCACTGGCAGTCACCACCCCCCCATTCATGCACAAATCCCCTGTGTCCTCTCCCACTGTGTCTGTGCCCCCTCCTCCCAAAGTACACAAACGCAAGCACTCAGACACCCAACAGCCATCCACCTCACAACAGCATCCAGCCCATGCACCTGCACCCAAACACAGCAGACTGACACCTCCTACAACCATTTCCTCTTCCAAACCTTCTCCCTCTTCCCACCCCAGTGTCCCTGAGAAGCTTTTCCTCTCCACTGTTGACCTCCTCCCAACCCCTCCCTCCCCCATCCTTCACGTCGGGCCAGGGTGGTAAGAACCAAGACAATCACCACAGCCGCCCAGTCCACGGCCGAAGTAGTGTTGGCAGCTACTGCAGGTGAGAGAGGCTCCAGAGAACCAGCCATCAGCACTGAAAGTGTGCCAGCCCCAGCTGCCAAAGGGAAGGGCAAGGAGGCACCACCAGCTGCAAGGGGAGGGTCAAGGAGGCATCACCAGCTGCCAAGGGGAAGGGCAAGGAGGCACCACCAGCTGCCAAGGGGAAGGGCAAGGAGGCACCACCAGCTGCGAAAGGGAAGGGATAGGGCCCTGCACCTGCAGGAAGGACAGGAGGCCTGGTGCTGGGACTGATTCTGAGCCCCCACCACCAACCATGGCGGATCCGCCATCCGAGGCTGCAGGGGAAGGGCTGGAGCCTCCCCCACCACTGCCTGCACTGCCACCAGCACCTCCACCAGCAGCCCCAATGGGCAGCCGTCCAAGGCTGCAGGGGAAGGGTTGGAGCCTCCCCCCACCACTGTCAGCACTGCCACCAGCACCACCACCAGCAGCAGCAGCCCCAGTGGACAGACATCCAAGGCTGCAGGGGAAGGGCTAGAGCCTCCACCCACCACTGGCATCCCCAACACCAAGACCGCCACTGCCACTACTGAGCAGCCGTCACCGCCGGCAGGCAGAGTATAGTCCTGCCTCCATGGGCTGTAGCGCGTCCTTGACCCTGCAAATCCTGTAGGTGTGACACCCAGGTGAGAGACTGTGACCTTGCACTCCCCAAGTGCTGCATCACAGGGCACAAGACCCCCTCCAGAACCAGTGGAAGAATCCATCCACTCACCCCCTTCTTGCCAGGATGAAGCACACTGAGCACAAACACCCCTCCAGAACCAGTGGAAGAAGCCATCCACTCACCCCCTCCTTGCCAGGATGAAGCACATTGGGCACAAGGCCCCCTTTAGAACCAGTGAAAGAAGCCATCCACTCACCCCCTCCTTGCCAGGATGAAGCACACAGGGCACAAGTCCCTCTCCAGAACCAGTGGAAGAAGACATCCACTCACCCCCTCCTTGCCAGGATGAAGCACACTAGGCACAAGGCTCCCTCCAGAACCAGTGGAAGAAGCCATCCACTCACCCCCTCCTTGTCAGGATGAAGCACACTAGGCACAAGGCTCCCTCCAGAGCCAGTGTAAGAAGCCATCCACTCACCCCCTCCTTGCTAGGATGAAGCACACTGGGCACAAGGCCCCCTCCAGAACCAGTGGGCAAAACACCCACTAGAGAGACTGTGGCTTTGCACTCCCCAGGACCAAGCAATGGGCAAACCACCCTCATGAGAGACTGTGACCTTGCACTCCCCAGGACCAAGCAATGGGTAACCACCCACTTGAGAGACTGTGGTCTTGCACTCCCCAGGACCAAGCAGTGGGCAAACCACCCACTAGAGAGACTGTGGCTTTGCACTCCCCAGGACCAAGCAGTGGGCAAACCACCCACTTGAGAGACTGTGGTCTTGTACTCCTCAGCAGCAAGCAGTGGGCAAACCACCCACCAAAGAGACTGTGGTCTTGCACTCCCCAGGACCAAGCAATGGGCAAACCACCCACTTAAGAGACTGTGACCTTGCACTCCCCAGGACCAAGCAGTGGGCAAACCACTCACTTGAGAGACTGTGGCCATGCACTCCCCAGGACCAAGCAGTGGGCAAACCACCCACTAGAGAGACTGTGGCTTTGGACTCCCCAGGACCAAGCAATGGCCAAACCACCCACTTGAGAGACTGTGGCCTTGCTCGCCCCAGGGCCAAGCAGTGGGCAAACCACCCACTTGAGAGACTGTGGCCTTACACTCCCCAGGACATTGCACAGGGCATGTAGCTCCCTCCAGGACCAGTGGTGTTGTACCATCTTCCGGCTGAGGTGCCCCCCATTCCCCATCCCCCTGAGGTGCCTGTGTATTTTTTACCAGATGCCCCAGCCGCGTTTTCTCTGTGTTGTTGCAGGAGTGAGGTTGGGCCTTGGCCTATGTGATGTGGCCCTGTGGCCAACGGATATTGAGGACTGGGCAGTATATATGTATATACTGTTTTGATTTTGAAGCACATATTTCTACTTATTTATCTTATTACACTCACTTTAATCAATTCCTTTTGTCCTTGCATGACTCCTGAGGGGTACGGGGTAGATATGCGATGTTATTGCATCTGTTTGTGTGTATGGTGTTGGGGTTGTTGCATGTTCCAGGTTGCGTGTGTGGTCGCCTTCGCCGGCGTTGATGTTCGGAATGCATGAAGAGGTATAGCAGCACGGGGAAGATGTGCAACTCGGGCTCCACGGCATTGCGGTTCTTCCTCGAGTCTCCAGAGGTGAGTCCTTTAGCTTCTGTGTACTGTTTCCGGCCTGCTTCTGATATCATTGGTACCTCCCCGGAAAAGGTGGCGGATAGGTGTGTCATATTATTGTGGGTGGAACATTGTCTTCCGCCTGGCTGTTGGCGGTTACCGTTGCAGTGCTTGTTGCTACCGCCGTGGCAGTCAGTGTGTTAAAGTGGCTGACTCTGTGGGCGGTTTCCGTCGTGGACATAATTCCATTTTTTTTATTGCCGGCCTGTTGGCGGTATTACCGCTGCTTTATCACTGACCGCCAGGGTTGTCATGAGGGCCATAGACTCAGGGAACCTCTAACACTGCAGATTTTGCTTTGCCTCTTCCAAAGAGTGTGCCACGAAGGTCTTGATACTTTCCACTTTACTCCTGTCGAAGAGCTGCAGGATTGGACGAAATTCTCACTTTCATTCAGCTTTTCTTTCAAACAGACACAGATCAATCTGTAAGACTAGATAATTAATTTTGACACATCAGTAGGTCAATCTGGAATCTGGGCTAGCCCATCTTTTAGTTCTTCTAATAAACCTCTGTAAAAAAACTGCAGCCCTTTTGCTTTTGGTCCAACCACTCTCCAGAATTAATTTGTTGACTTGGGCCAGATACAAGATTAAATCCCTATTTCCTTGTTTTAAGTCTAGTAATTCATTATCTGTGGCTTGGGAAATTGTTCTGTGGTCAAAAATTCAAAGGAATTTGGTTTCAAAAACTTCAAAATCATATAATAAAGGGTAATTTTGTGACACCAAAGGCATGGACCATGAATCCGCATCTCCACTCAAATAAGACAAAATGAACGATATTTTTGACTGATCCTCTGTAAAAATAACGGTCCACAAAGGAAGTGTATGGAGCACCGGGTTAAAAATATTTGCACCTTGTAAGGGTCTCCACTAAAATATTCAGGTGGGGCAGGGGAATGATAGGGGAGATGGAATGAATGACTTGTGTGGATATTTCTGAGGTAGACAAAGGGAAGGTTTTACCTAAAACCCCACTAGTTCCAGCGGTATTCCCAGAAGTGAAGTTATTTAATTTGTCCATGAGCTGTTGGGTCTCAACATAGGATCTTTTTATTTCCTCTAAAATCTATACCTTCAGCCTAAATAAGTATTTTTAGGCACTTCATTCTGTCAGGAGATTGCCCATTAAATCAAACTTCCACAGGATCAGATGCCTTTTACCCAAATCCCTCCAACAGATGCATACTCAGACTTTACTGATTATCTGAACCCTGCATCCTCTAGACGGAAAGGAGAATGGTAAAAGAAAAAGAGAGACCGCCTCCAGATTCAGTTCCAGCCTTGTGTTCCCCACTTGAAGATAGGATATTCAGTGTGTGCTTCTGTAACCTGCACCTTTCTTCTTTTGGGGATTTCTTTAAAGGAAGGAGCTGCAGTCGGGTGATAAGACCATAGATACGTACATTCCTACTGCACATTCAACTGTTCAGCCATTCACATTCACCCAATTCTATCGTTCTCCTAACCTGAATCTTTTGAGATACTCACCTCTCTCTAAGAGAGCAATGTTACATAATATATTACTTTCTCCAGGAGTCAGAGATATCCAAGGTTCTCTGGTGAACAGTTCAAAAGTTCACAAATATACAATCTACTAATGTATTTTACAGGAAATGAAAACTTCTTCTCAAGGTTCAGTTTTCTCAATCACATTCTCTAGGAATTAGCCTGAGCACTGAGGTTTGTCTCTACGACTGGCACGTCTGCAAGGCGAAGAGTTTTTGAATATATATGTATATATATAGAGAGAGAGAGATATAGAGATATAGATATATAGATATTGGTAAGTCTGGAAATCATACAAAAGGATTCCCTACTGCAGTTACTTGAAGTTCTGCTAAGCCAAAACGAATTCTCCTCAGAAAGCCGATAGCCAGTTGTTGGAAGAAGGAAGAACTTCAGCTTCTCCAGAAGGGAAAAATTAGCTGGTGTGCATACCGTAACAAGAAAAAGAATTAGTTACTCGAAACTTTAAGTATTCTCTTTGAAACAAAGCGCCTCAGGAGCACTGCTCATTCTCCACAGGATGACAGTTGAAGTGCACAGCTCCCAGAGAGAAACATGTAGAGGGAAGCTTCAGCACAAGACTAAGGTAGAAACACTAGATCGCTGACATCACAAAGATTTGCAGCCACCATCTTGAGTGGCACTTAAACCTGAAGAAGCTAGTTCTAGGAACAGCCTCCACAAGAGCCACCAGCAGAGAGGATGCCGCTGCAACCAACGTGAGTACAAGGAAAAGGGGAATCATTTTTGCTGAGGGAAGAACTTACCAACACTGGCAATAGTTTTCCTGACACAGAGCTAACCTCCAAGAAAATGTCCAAAAGGTTAACTGGACAGTGAGTTGTCAAAGGGCCTTTGACTCTCTGAAGAATGCTTGTGCTCTGCTCTAGTTCTACAAGTTCCAGACTGCTCCAGGCAGTTTATGTTTCAAACAGATGCCCCAGAACTGTGGGCAGGAGTGGTCCCAAAACAGAATAATGATGAAGGACATGACCAGCCTGTTGCTTTTATAAGCAGAAGACTGCTCCCTAGGGAACAGAAATGGAGTGCCATAGAGAAGAAAGCCTTTGCTGAAGTTTGGTCCCTGAAGAAGATGAGGCCATACCTATTTGACTCTCACATCATAGTTCAGACTGACCAAAGGCCTTTCAGATAGCTACAACAGAGGAAAGGTGAAAATCTCAAACTGTTAAGGTGGTCCATTTGCCTACAGGGAATGGACTTCCAAGTGAAACACAGACCTGGGACTGTTCATGCCAATGCAGATGGCCTTTCCAGGTTCTTCCACTTAGAGGATGAACACTCACTAGGGAAAGGGTAGTTTTTTTCATTTGGGGGAATGGGGTATTGTGAGAAAAATCCTCTTTTGTCATGGTTAGCCCCCACTTTTTGCCTGCTAACTGATGTAATCTTAAAGTTGTTAGTGCCCAGGGCCCCTGTGAACCAGAGTCCCATGCCCATATCTCTTTCACTAAAACTGTTGTGATGCATTGGCATAATCGGCAACACCTTTATCTGCCAGTATAAATCCCTAGTAATTGGTACTTGGGTACCCAGGGCATGGGGTACCAAGAGTTGGCCCCTGAGAGCAGCAGCACAGATTGTGCTGCCCTCTAGGGCAATGCATCTAGATGCGCCCAGCACTGCCATTGCAGGCTGAGTGTTCTGGTTCAATCCTAAAGTGCAAACTCAACATGACACACAGCCTGTGTGTCCTGTCCACTATACACTGCATGCTGTATAGGTAAGTCACTCCTCTGGCTCTGGCAAGCCTTATAGCCCTAAGGCAGGGTCAACTATACAGTAGGGGTAGCTGTTGATGCATGAGCAATATGTCCTTTCTGTGTCCTTGCCAAACCTGTGACCTAGTAAGTGAACAGGGAAGCCATTTTAAATGCATGTGCTGGACACTGGTCAGTACGAGTTTCACAGCTGCATTTTGGCCACTCTGAACCCTGGGTCATTTGGTATCAAACAACTCAGAATGATAAATCCACCTTGTTGCCAGTATTGGATTTATTATAAAATGTACCCAGTGGTCACCTTAGAGGTTGACCCTGCATAAGCTAACTACCCTGGCATGGTTCCTGGCCAGTCACTACCAGCCTGCCACCACCAGACAGGATTCTGAAACCCTGGGGTGAGTGATCCTGCTCTCTGGGTCCAAAAACAAAGCCCTTCCTGGGCAAAGTGCTAGTCAGCTTCAATTGACTTACTGCCCTACTTCACCCCAAAAACTGCAGCTAGCAGCAGAAGCCTCCCCTGTTGCAAACCCCCACTTTTGGTGGGAGCAATGGCAGGAAAACATACAAAGGACAGGAGGAGTGGTCAGCCCCAGTTTGCACTACCCCTAAGGTGTTGGATGCGAGGTCACCCCTCCATTTCATTTCCCACCATCTTGCATGGAAGTAAAATAGTCAATCAGGTGTAGGGAAGTGACCTCTGCCCACAAGAAGTGGTCACTTAGTGGGTGTAGCCACCCTGTGGTCGATGACCCATTGGTCCCTTCTAGGTACTCCCCTAAACACCCACTGGTTTTGCACACTACATAGAGGGTCAGCCTCCTACACATCTCCATCTCTTCCTTAAGCTACAAACCTAGGCCCTGATTTATAAAAGTGGCCTAGGCAGAGTCACTTTTCTTGTGCCCCTTAGCACCCCCTAATGCCACAATGTGTGCGCCATTTCTATGATACGGCGCACCATGCCCGTAGTTAGGGGAACTAGCGTCAACATTTATGATGCTGGTTCGGAGTTTGCAGGATTAGCATAAAGTTTTGTGATGCTAATCCTACAAAACCCATTAAGGCCCATTGACAACAATGGCCTGCCTCTCTTTAACGCCTGCTCTGAGTTCATTAGCTTCAAGATGGTACCCCAGTGCACAACAATGTAGAGTGAGTTGTGGTTAGAGGATGTTTTACCAAGATATGTCACATTTGTGGTCTGCGCTGCAAGGTCTAGAGAGCATACTATGCAACGTAAGTGGGCATGCAGGTTGTGGGGCAGGGAGGAGATCAAATATTCCCTATTGAGCGGGTGTTGTGTCCACCATGCTTCAACTAGAGACCAAGTAGTCATCCATTCATTCATGCAACAGAATTACTGCCACTGGGATACCAGGGATGGGGGTGTAAAAGGTCAAGAGCAAAGTCCCTACCCTGGAGTCACTTAGAGTCTACCTCAGTTGCCAAGTGGGGAGAAAGGGAAGCAAAATAATAGGGTTGGTCAAAGTTAAAATCATAGAAGCATTGTAGGACTGTCAATTGACAGTCAAGATAGCCTTGGAGCAACACATAGTACCCATTCTTATCTTTGACCAAGGAACACCTGGTGAATCCAGGTAATGGCACCTCTGGAATAGGAGGTTGTATAGAAAAGTTGTCTCTGCCAGCAGTCTCTCACTCTCCTTCCAGTCCCAATGGGTCTCTTGCAGGAACACTATGTGGGTCCCAGATCATGTAATCTGCGAATAGACATTATATTGCTTGGCCGCATACCCCATGCCCAGGATATTTCATGTTTGGAGCTTATAAGTTGCAGGTTGTGTCCAATGCATCACAGTATGTTGCAGAATGTCCACTCTCCTATTGGGGGGTGAAGGTTCAGCTGATCACCAGCTTTAGTAGTCAGATGTAAAGAAATGGGGAGATTCCAATAAACAGAGCTAAAATACCCAAAACTAGTGAACCATCTGAACAGATCTTCCAAAACAGGGGACCAGAGGGAGCCTAGTGGCCATGTCCAAGGGGTGAAGGGGGAGGCTGGCAACAAGAGGGGTGTCTGGAGCGAACTGACAATGGGCAGAAGGAAGAAGCAATAACCCAAGGAAATATGATATCTTGAGGCTTTCCACCATAATGAAGCTCTAATCTAGTCGAAGAAGTGTGTGCAGCCATCCACTACTACTGGGAGCTGTGAGAGAAAAAAAGAGGGCCTATTGAAGACCATTGTAAGCTAATTCTTTTTTTTAACCTCCCTGTAGGAAACCCTGGATTTTTGGAGCGTTAGGATGAAATCAGGAAAGAACACTACTCTGGAGGATTCCACCGGCATTGGTTCCGTCGCTCTGGCTTTTCGAAAAATATAGTTATGATCCTGAGTTTAGCATTCTAGCTACCAGTGGGTGGGAGGGCCGTGCCAGGAAAGTGCCAATCTTTGTACTCGTTTCAGAACATATATTGGCAAAAGAACAGCCTGGTTCTTCATGCTCCAAATCCAAGTTTCAATGTACGCCGTGGCATCCGATCTCTCTACTCCCTCAGGGAAACCCATTAAGCGAATATTGTTGCAGCAAGCCGTGCCTTTCACATCTTTAACCCAGTGCTCCAATATTTTCACTCAGTGTGGCAAGTGAATGAGTTGAGCTGGATGCCCCTCCAATTTGGGGGCAATGCCTTGCACCATAGTGGTATTCTGTCGATCCCTGTCATGTAGCTTATGTTGGTCATCCAAGAGGACACCCAGATCTACTGCTAAGGTGCAAATTTTATGCTCCAAGGTGGAATGTGATTTACAGATCTCCATCAATATTAGATCCAGCTTGTCTGTCGTGGAGCCCGTAGTAATCACTGAAGAGGGAGGGTCAGAAGAGTGCTGAGGTGAGCCCTACAGTGCCATAATTCCTTATATGACTGTGCAGCAGGGTGCGTCCATACTGGTAGTTTTAGTTTTGTCCATGGCAAGGCTCGAGTAGGGGGACTGCGGCCTCAATTGTCTGATGCAAAGACTCAAGAGGTTGACTGCACCGGGATCACACCAGTCGCTGCCAGGTGGCCTGCCAGATGCCCATCCTCAGAGCTGGCAAAAGCAGCCTGAGGCATAAGTGGATGCCAATCCATTTGGATAGGTCCTCTGGGTAACAGTATTAGCCTGCCCAACAGTGCAGCCAGGGTGCTCTAGGGGTGTCCAGGTCTCAAATTCACAGGGTGTCCCCAATGTAGACACCGGGTGATGATGTAGAATGGCCAGAAAGCCCCATGAGACTTCAGGGTCCCAGTCACTGGCAAGGGGGCAAAACTCTCTTCTATAAGGACCTCCTAAAAGGCTGGGTTGCCAGCACATCACAGCTCTTCCCAGAGTGTCCATGATTGTGGATTCACAGAAGTTGTAATGGAGAGCCCCCTTCCTTGTCAATGGGCCCAGTCACACAAAGGGCCATGATGACTGGCCCGTACATAGGGGTAGACTAGGAGGGTCCCCTGCGACAACACGAATGAAGCAAAAAAGGCAAGGGGCCTTCTGATGTCATTCAGCCCAGTTGTCACCACCATTTAACCCTCAGGACCTGGCTTCCTGGCATCAGACAGCACCCCCCCAGCTCACAAGTGATGTAGTTACATGTGTTCCTGGATTTGCAGCATGGAGATGTAGGCCCATATAGATTACTAAGGGGGCAACCAATATCCCCCTCCTCGGTGACCTCTGATGCTTGCCATGCCCCACTTGGAAACTGTCTATTCCTATTGCCTCACTTAGGCAGCACAGGTTGACACACAACTTTAAATCCCACAAACACCTGAGAGAGACCACAACTGGTGGAAACGAGTTATAACATTAAATGGGTCTGGTCACATCTTTTGAACATAAATCTTGCAAAATTCTCTTAAGAATATTCGTGTGAGATGCTGATACATTTCTCAATTTTTGCCCCACTGGGTTCAGGCTTATAATCCTGTGTTTATATCCCTGGAACTTCCCTAAATCCCCATGGAACACAGGTCACAGTTACACCCACAGCATACACCATTGGAAATGCCTTCATGCCTATGTTCATAATCTGTTCCTTTTGATGTGGACAACCCTAGAGTGATATCCATTTCTCTATTACAGACATTCAGTTTCTATGCTTACTAGCCCCTCCTTCTTTTTCTTCCACTTTTTCATAATTTTACTTGCAATTTTCATTACTACACTCAAACCCAAATTTTCATTCTTCTTGCTCACCTTCTGGATGCCCCTCTCTGACAGTTCAATGGCTTTCACTGCAATAAATTGTCTACTTTATGGTCCTAGCATCCATCCCCGCCCACACTTTTCCTGCCCTGTCTTGGACTTTGTTGTCATTAATATCTGTTCTCTCAAGACCAGGTCATACACATTATGCATAGACTTAAAAGATGCCATGAGATCCCTTACTGCAGCCACATACCCTTCTGTGTTCTATGTTCTCCTCCTCTCTTGACTACTAGAATAAAATGTGTAGCTTTTTAAACTATATTCACTGTTTTCCCTTTCCTCTTCTGTAACTGTTTGTTTGTGATTTACTAAACATTCTAGTAGGGTGAATCACACACAATCCAAATTAGCCTGTGCCCACCGCCTGGTTTCTTGGCACTGAGCAGTCAGACTTAGCTTAGAAGGCAATGTGTTAAGTATTTGTGCAATAAATCATACAGTAACACAGTGAAAACACCACACAGTTTAGAAAAATATATGATATTTAACTGGCTAAATTTAGGTCAAAATGATAAAGATTCAATAAGCACAAGTTGAGATACCACTTTTGCAAGATTAAAAAGAGTCTTAGCTCTTAGAAATCAACAGTTGTCTCTTGGTTTCACAAAATACCTGGTTTGCGTTAAAATTACCACGTACGGAGACCGCAGAGGAGGAGATGCGTGAAAAAGTAAGGTGTGCATCGGATTTTCTCTTGTGGCACAGATGATGCATTGTTTCTTTCCACGCTGCAAGGGACTTTGCGTCGATTTTTGGTGCACAGTTTTGGTTCCTCACTGCGATGCGAGGATCTTTTGGTGCTCAGGGCCGATGAGGGGAAATCCTGGGCATGCAGGAAGAATTCACAGGTGTTGCTTCAATCCAGTAGGCAATGTGTCTAATTTTCTGTTGCACGGCAGACGCTGTGTCGAATCCTCACTCTGGAAGTCGGCTGCGTCATTCAGGCTCAGCTGTGCGTTGATCCAGTAGGGCTGCGTGTTGAATTTCTGGCTGCAACACAGGTGCTGTGTTGATCTTCTCTCGGGAAGTTGGGCTGCGTTGTTCCGGTTCGGCTATGTGGCGATTTCCTCATTGCAGGACAGTATGTGCATTGTTTCCAGCAGGCTGTGCCTTTTTGTTTTTTGGCACAAAAGGAGTTTCCTCGAAGAGATTAAGGGCCAGATGTAGGAAGCGTTTTGCATGGCGCAAACTGCGAAAATCGCAGTTTGCGCCATGCAAAATGCGCATCACGATGCACATTCCCATTTTGTGAGTCGGTATCAACTCGCAAAATGGGAATGCGACTCGCAAATAGGAAGGGATGTTCCCTTCCTATTTGCGACTCGCACCACGATGCTGAATTGCTTTGTGACCGTGAACGCGGTCGCAAAGCAATTCGCAGTTACCACCAGTGTCACACTGGTGGTAACCCATTTGCAAAAGGGAAGGGGTCCCGATGGGACCCCTTCCCCTTTGTGTATGTCGTTTGTAATGTTTTTTCAGAACAGGCAGTGGTCCAGTGGACCACTGCCTACTCTGAAAAAATGATACCAAATGGTTTCGTTATTTTTTTGTATTGCAACTCGTTTTCCTTTAAGGAAAACGGCTGCAATACAAAAACAAAACTGCTTTATTTAAAAAGCAGTCACAGACAAGGAGGTCTGCTCTCTCCAGCAGGCCACCATCTCTGTGAGTGCCGGGAATCTCAATGGGGTCGCAAAGACCCACCTCATTAATATTATTGCATCCGATTTTGCGAATCTGAAATTGCGAGTCGCACCGACTTGCAATTTCCAATTCGCAAAATTGGGTTTTACTACATCTGGCCCTAAGTCTTTTTGGCCCTGAGACTTCAGAAAACAGGAGGCAAGCTCAATCCAAGCCCTTGGAGAGTAGTTCTCAGCAAAGTCAGAGGGCAGCAGGGCAACAGCATGGCAGCAGTCCTTTACAGCAAAGCAGTCCAGATGAGTCCTTTGGGCTCACTTTCTAAAAGTGGCATTTCTAAAATAGTAATATAAAATCCAACTTCACCAATAAGCAGGATTTTGTATTACCATTCTGGCTACACTAAATATGAGCTGGTTACCCTTTTCTAATCAGAATCTACCACTCAAACTGTATATGAGTGTAGTCCTGATGCTATCCTATGAAAGGAGCAGGCCTCACAGTAGTGGAAAACCAATTTAGGAGTTTTCCACTACCAGGACATATAAACCACACATGTTAATGTCCTGTCTTTGAACTAAATAGCACCTTGCCCTATGGGTTACCTAGGCCTACCTTAGGTGTGACTTACATGTAGAAAAAGGGGAGTTTAGGGCTTGGCAAGTACTTTTAAATGCCCAGTTGAAGTGGCAGTGAAACTGCACACACAGGCCTTGCAATGGCATGCCTGAGACATGGTTAAGGTGCTAATTATATGGGCGACACAACCAGTGCTGCAGGCCCATTAGTAGCATTTAATCTACAGTCCCTAGGCACATGTATTGCACTTTACCAGGGACTTATAAGTAAATTAAAAATGCCAATTGGGTATGAGCCAATGTTACCATGTTTAAGGGAGAGAGAATATGCACCTTAGCACTGGTTAGCAGTGTTAAAGTGTGAATAGAGTCCTAAAACCAGCAACAACAGTGTCAGAAAAGTGGAGGTAGGCGTTCAAAAGGTTAGGAGATGCCCACCCTAAGGCTGTCAGGTTTAACAACGGTGTTTTCTAAAGCTGGGATATGGCTGTCCTCAGCAGCTGCCAAATCAGAAGAAATGGCTGGAGGAAGGAAGCAAAAGGAATTCAATGTCCAAGGTGTGTCTGTCACTGAATGATGCAGTCATTGTTTACTACAAGGTGGACTTAGACTTACTTCATTTTCAATACACTAAACATGTGCCTATTACCGACCAATGCAGACAAACAGTTATGCACAATATGCTACACAGTGTGATGGATAGCTGGTCCCCAGAGATTCTACTTGTTGTTGTACAGTGCTGATCCAACTGCTCAATAAGATACACAGCACAATAATCTGCTGGTTTCCAAGGTTACTCCATGTTGCCCAGTTGTTCTGGTCAAAATGGCTGCAGCACAAAATGAGGTCCTGTCAGGCTATCATTGTCAGCCAGCCACTATTACTATGGCTGGTTGGGTGCGCACAACAATTCTCCACAGCAATGCTCACATTCATCACGTATTCTTCACTGGCCATTGGCACAGTCCCAATACTTGTTCGTGCCAGGATCTTAGCAAATATGATGAACTACACAGATATCACCAGCAAATCCCTCAGTTAAGGCTCACCTTAGGCTAGACAGATTGTGACAGCATCTATGCCCTCTGCACATACCCTAGATCATGGAGGGAATAATCAGTTGGCAGTTTGCCAAATGACAGCCTTGTTGCTCCACCCGCTTGCCAACATTTTAACAAACAGGGTCCTTGTTGGAAAACAGCCCTCTCTGAAGGGCCACCCCAAATATTTTGCCTTCATCCTCCTCCTCTTTTTGTTCGCTTTAGGACTCTGAGCACTTTAGCACTGCTAACCAGTGTTAAAGTGCATGTGCTCTCTCCCTAAAACATGGTATCAATAGTTCATATCCAATTGGCATATTTAATTTACTATGTACCTAGAAAAGTGCACTACATGTACCCAAAGCCTGTAAATGAAATGTTACTGGTAGGCTTGCAGCACTAATTGTGCCACCCAAATAAGTTGCCCCTTAACCATGTTTAGGCAGGCCAACACAAGGCCTCTATGTGCAGTTTTGCCTTCCACTTTGATTTGGCATTTTAAACTACTTGACAAGCCCTAAACTCTCCTTTTATTACAAATAAGTCACCTTTAAGATAGGCCCTAGGTAGCCCATAGGGCAGGGTGCTATGTAAATAAAAGGCAAGGCAAGTACTTGTAAGTTTTACATGTCCTGGTAGTGAAAGACCAACAAAGTAGTTTTTGTGCTACTGTAAAGCCTGCTCCTTCCATGGGCCAGCATTGGAAATTCCCTTATATACTTTTAAGTGGTAATGTCTGATCTGAAAGGTGTGGCATTGTCATGTTTGGTATGGTTGGGATGGTAGTAAGAAACCCTGCTTACTGGTGAAGTTGGAATTAACATTACCACCTAGTCAGTGAACTGCTCTGCCACTTCCTAGCTCCACTGGCAAGTGAAACCCTTCTGTCCTCTGAACTATGACCTCTGTCAGGAGTTCGAGCCCCTCCTCCACCACGGGCTTCTGCCTGCGCCTCATCCCTGATGTCTAGTGGGAAAACTCTACTCTTCTGCTAGGCTGCCCTCTGCCTCTTTTCTCTTTTTCCTCTTTTGCCTCTTTTTACTCTTTGTGTTCTGTTCCTTTTGAGTCTTTCGTTTCCTCGTTTATTCTCTTTTCCAAATTTTTCTCCCCCCACTCCGCTCTCTCTCTCTTCACTCTCACTCTCCCTCCCCTGCCGCAGCTGCCCCTGCGGTCCCGTCCCCCTCCTCTTTCTCCATCTCTATCCCTGCGCTGCTGCCCCGCAAACTCCTCCCTTTTTTCATGCTGTTTCCCGCTCCCGCCTCGCAGCTGCCCTTTCCTCCCCACCCCTTACTTAATGGCAGCCGCTGAGCGGTAGGACAAGCAACCTCACTGACCTAGTCAGTGAACTGCTCTGCCACCTCATATCTCCAACGACAAGTGAACCCCTTCTGGCCTCTGAACTCTGAACTCTGACATCTATCAGGAGTTCGAGGCCCTCCTCCACCCGCAGGCTTCTGCCTGCACCTCATCCCTGATGTCTAGTGGGAGAGCTCTGCTCTTCTGCTAGGCTGCCCTCTGCCTCTTTTCTCTTTTTTCTCTTTGTGTGCTGTTCCTTTTGGGTCTTTCACTTTCTTTGTTTATTCTCTCTTCCTCCTTTCCCTCCCCTCACTCCACTGTCTCTCTCTTCACTCTCGCTCTCCTCCTCTCTCACGCTGCCCCGCTGCAGCTGCCCCTGTGGTCCCGCCCCGTTTTTTTGTGCCTTTTCCTGCTCCCGCCTCACAGCTGTCCTCTCCTCCCCCCCTACTTAATGGCAGGCACTTCTCAGCCGCACAGCGGCCGCGCCTTTTGCGTAAGGCAAGCCTGTCTGCGCCTGTCCGTGACCTGAACACAACCAGCGCCATGACCCCTGGTCCTGCCATCCGCCGCCTCTACACAGCAGCAAAACTCATCGCACTCAACCCAGGACACAATAGCAACTTCAAGCAAGCATCTCCAGGCAATACACACAGTCCCTTCAGCTGCCTTTGCTGCTGTCAAACCTGCACCACCACCAAGACCTGGGACCCAGAACAACCCTCCAGCAACAACTCTATGAAACCGAAACCTGTGCATCCTCCTCAATGTCTGTTCCCTTCATTAACACGCCACCGAAATCTGCGACCTCCTCAACAGCACCACCCTGGACATCGCATTCCTCACCGAGACCCAGACCCACAACACCTCAGGTCCAGACATCACCACTGCCATCCTCAAGGGATACAAGATCACCCTGAAGGACTGCCCCAGCCACACAGGGGTGGGGGAATCGCCATTGTACACCCGTCCAACATCCGCCCGAACACACACTCCGTAGAGTCCAAAGAAGCCACAAACCTGATGGAACACCTCCACTTCCAGCTACACACCAGCCCGACTTCCACCATCAGGGGAACCATCATCTGCCACCCCAGAACTCGCACATCTTTCGCCAACTCCATCACAGACTGCATCTCTGCACAAGCCTTCGCAGCCACCAACTACACCCCGCTGAGAGACCTCAAATTCTATCTTGAGAATCTACAAGACCTCAACACCGCATCCCTCCTAGACAACCTCCACAACATAGGACTCTGACAGATCGTGACAGAGTCAACACATTCAGCAGGACACACCCTTGATCCCATCTTCAGTACAGGAACCTCTGCTACCTTCAGTCATACCATGGAACTCCCATGGACAGACCACTGATGCATCCACTTCACCTTCAACACAACCACCATCACTAGAACCCCAACTCCAGCCATCGCATAGAAACTGGACAAGCACTCACCTTCTACAAATGGATCACCGACTGCGCCAACACCATAGCCCCCCTCAAGAAGAACAACAACACCAATAGAAAGAAATCCAGCTGGTTCACCCCAAACTCCAGAATCAAGACGCACTTATTGCCTCTTCGAGAAAATTTGGAGAAACACCAAATCCCCAGAAGCCCACAGCAACTTCAGAGCCACCACCAGCACACACCACCAACTCATCAGAAACACCAGAAAGAAGGCTAACAAAACAGGATCTCCTCACAAGCACACAACAGCCAGGAACTCTTCAGCATCATCAAGGAGGTTGCCCAAACCAACAGTGAAACAATGGGCATCCCACCCTCACATGATCTATGTGACAGACTCAACACCTACTTCCACCTCAAAATCAAGACAATCTATGACAGTTTCAACAAGGGCAAACCACGGGCAAAACCCCTCCTTCAAAACCCTGACACCCACAAACCTACAATCTCCACCCGGACTCCCCTCTCTTCCGAAGATACGCTGAAAACAATGAGGTCCATACACTCCAAGGCCCCCATGGACCAATGCCCCCATTACGTCTTCAACAGAGCTGCAGACACCATTGCCCCCAAGCTCCGCCTCACCAACAACTGCTCACTAGCTGCCGCCACCTTCCCTGATGACTGGAAACATGCCCAGATCAACCCCCTCCTCAAGAAACCCTCAGCAGACCTCCACTGCCCTCAAAAACTTCAGGCCCATCTCCCTACTTCCATTTCCTGCGAAAGCCATTGAAAAGGCACTCAACAGTGAACTCACCACGTTTTTAGAAGACCACAACATCCTCGACATCTCCCAATCCGGATTCAGGTCAAACCACATCACCAAAACGGCCCTCCTGGCCGCAACAGACGACATCCTCTCCCTACTGGACAAGAGACAGATGGCGGCACTCATCCTACTTGACCTCTTGGCAGCTTTCGACACAGTCTCCAATCAAACCCTGATAAGAAGACTCCACGAAGCTGGCATCAGAGACAAGGCCCTAGACTGGATCCAATCCTTCCTCTCCAGAAGAACGCAACGAGTGAGACTCACCTTTCTTCCTCCCACACACTCACTATCTGCGTAGTGCCCCAGGGATCCTCCCTCAGCTCCACGCTGTTTAACATCTACATGGCCCACTAGCCACCCTCGTCAGAAGCTACAGAATAAACATAATCTCCTATGCAGACAACACCCAACTCATCCTTTCCCTCTCCAGAGATCACGACAAGGCCAGACACAACGTCTACGCAGGCATGAAAGCAGTCAGCAACTGGATGAGAAACAGCTGCCTTCAACTCAACAAAACAAGACTCAAGTACTCATCATGGGCCCTCAACCCAACCCATGGAGTGACTTCTGGTGGCCACCCACCCTCAGAAACCCGCCCACCCCCGCCGACCAAGCCCACAACCTCAGAATCATCCTGGTCCCCAACCTCAGCATGAACCATCAAATCAACTCAGTCACCTCAATCTGCTTCCGCACCCTCCGCCTCCTATGCAAGGCCTTTAAATGGATCCCCCTCGAACATAGAAAGACTATCACACAGGCCCTCATCACCAGTAGACTGGACTACGGCAATGCACTATACATCGGAATCAACAAAAAACTTGCCCGCAAATTTCAAAACATCCAGAACGCCACCTCCAGACTGATCCTCGACCTACCCCAACACTGCCACATCTTTCAACACCAATGTACACTGCACTGGCTCCTCATAAAGAAAATAATCACTTTTAAGATACTCATCCATGCACACAAAGTCCAACACAACAGCGGACCAGCCTACCTGAACCAGCGACTCAACTTCCCATACCCCACAGGGCCCTACGCTCAGCCCAGCTCTCTCTCGCAGAAGTACCCCGCATTAGAAAAACCAGAACAGGAGGATGCTCCTTCTCCTACCGTTCAGCCACCTCCTGGAATGCCCTACCCATCCTTATCAGACAAACCACCTCCCTCTCCAGCTTCACGAAGGAACTGAACACATGGTCTTTTTAATCCACCTGACCGGTACATGCTACACCCCACCCAGCGCCTTAAGACCCGAACGGGAGAGTAGCTGCACTTTACAAACAATGATTGATTAATTGATTGATTTTAGAAATGCCACTTTTAAAAACAAAGTATTTTTCTGCACTTACTGCTCTCTGTGCCTTACAACCTGTCTCCAATCCACACCTAGTCCATGCTGAATAACAGTTCCCCTTGTGCATTCTACCCATACAGCCATAAACATAGGACACTCAGTTGCATCAGCATTCATCTGCATACCGATGGGTCTTTCTGGACAGAAAGGGTAGAGGGGACTCTCAGACTTCAAAGGCTAGTGGCCTGACCTCACACAAAGGACTGATACCCCCCTACAGATCCCCTGGCAGAGAGGACTGGGTTGAAAGGGGAACTGGTGTACTTCAAAACCACTCTTTGAAGCTTTCTTCAACTTCAAAGGCACATGTGGGTGTATGTGTACTGGATCGGTAACCCCCCAAAATCAGACAACTCTGGACCTACAACTCGTCCTTGTCAGAGGGACTGCTGTGCTGCCCATAAAACTCATTTGAACTGATTCTCTGGAAGGACTGCTCTCCTGCTTGTTGGCCTGCTGCTTGCTGGCCCCTGACTCTGCTGGAAGGACTCTGCCTTCCCCCACAAGTGCTCTCCAATGGCTTGGACTGAGCTTGCCCCCTGTTCTGAAGTCTCAAGGCCATGAGAGATTTCATCTAAAGGAGAAAACCCACAGTGCCAGAAAAAACAACACAATGTCTGCAAAATTTGATGCACCGCCTGCAGATTCGACACAGTGCCTGTCTCAAGGCTAAACAATCACCACATTGTATGCCAGATCAATGCAGTGCCTTTTGTCTCTTCGCAACGCATTTTTGATTTTCCATGCATCTTCCCTGTGCATCAAAATATCCCCGCATTGGAGTGAGAAGCCTAGGCTGCGCTTCCAGAAATCGACGCAGCATCTTGCCGCGTGGAAAGAAACAATGCATTACTCACACACACAGACCAACATTAGCAAACCAGTGTGCTACACCCTTTCCTATGGTATGCCATTGTCATAGAACATCTGACTGCAAGGATGTCAGGTCAATTTATACACTGTCTTCTAGTTTCAAAGCCCTGTTAGCACATGTAGATTGCTTCCCCTTGTGAAAATCTGTTGGCCCTTAGAATGCAAGTCTCACCTACAGGACTGGTGAGAAACAGATGCAGTCCACACCTGTGATCACCTCCATGCACAACACCCATTTAAAAAAGCACTGCCCCTGATGATGCCTGGAACAGCATAGGAGTTGCCATTATGTCAAATACACCGTTAAGCATTGATACTAATTAAGCCGTGTAACACAACCCTTGTGGTCATTTGTCACCTTCAAAAACACAGGACGTACACAGTTTGACATGTCAACTGTCTAGATTGTCCTCAAAACAGTCTCAGTAAGACCACTGATTACGTAACTTGTCAAGTAACTGGATCCTGAAACACCTTGCATTCTGTCAGCCTGACTGGCAACTGTCTGTGTGTCACACTAAAGTATCCCTGTGTCTACATATGTACCACACTTGCGTTAGCAAACCTCTCATTCATCAGGGGACATTGGGCATGGGCTTCTTCCATGCATACCCAAATACATTGTATAGCATCATCTGCCTTTTAACTGTACCATTTGAGTTACATCCTCTTGGAAAAGCAAAATTCATGGCCTATCCCTTGTCTGGGTTGCATTTATGCATGAATGACAAAGTTTGACAGTGTCCCAGGGCTGTAGGCAGGGATTGGGTACCGGGCTTTCAGCACAACCAGCAACCTCTGATAATGTCCATGAATAATACACAAATGTCAAGACCCTGACAGTTCACACACAGCATCACAGTGCGCAGAACATAGTGATGGACCATGTGTGGTGAATAGCTGCGAGAATAATCAGCACAGAGTCTATGATGTTCCCAGATGCAGTGGGAAGTGCAGAGGCCAACCTGTGTACAAATGTTGTAATGACACCTGCCGGAACATGACACCTGAGACATTATCTCACTCAGCACACCAAGGTTGCCCTGTTGACTGTCTCATTACACGTCTTTAGTGACAGGGTGGGACCATCCACATGTTGGTTCACATGTCCACATCTACTTTACTCACATTGATCAACCAAGGATACTCAGTAGATACAGGAATAGCTGCCACTGACTTATGATGAGTTCTGGACCGACCTGTGACAAATTACATCCCAAACAATCTACAGGATCATCATTGGACCACACACATGAACAAGACACCTATGTGCATTTGATCACTGGAAATAAATGGACACATGCTGTCTTGTATGCTGGTCCACCACAGCCACTTGAAAGTTGGGGCTCACTTCTATGGCCTCAACTGTGGTCTCATCATACATATAAGATTCACCCTTGTCTGTCTGTGCAAACAACATGGTACCCACTTCCTCAATGCATGTGTATGACTCACTGTGGGATTCTCCAAGTAGTGCCAAGGAAGCTGTTACCAATACTCTAGGACATAGGATGTAGAAAATGTGGACCATTGACATGAACAAGTATCTGCCATCCATCTGGTGCATGCTATGTCACATGTGGTGTCTACATGACCCTAAAACTTGGAAGTACACTTTACGGGTGTTGTTACATGTATGACTAACACATGCCCTCGCTCCTTTTCAATTTGACTTGCATCTAAGGATTGGACACATGGACGTCACATTCATACAACCATATGTACAACTATGCTTCATGTGATACACACACACTTGTTCAACCAACACATTAGTTGTCAAAGCACACACTTTGAGCCAAAGGCATTCAGGTATTGTACATATGTGCATCACATTGCTATCCTCTCCTTATGCCAAACATGCACAATTTGTGCAACACATATATGTAGGCCACACTTATGACCATCTATTGCATCAGCCAACTGTAAAAATACTGTGAAGGGTTTAGTGGATCATGTTCCACTGCAGTATGATGTCACACATTTGAACATACACCATCAACACCATACTGTTTTCAATTAGCCAATCTCTGATGTGTTCCAAATGTAAAATAACCCAAAAAGTAAAAATGACCCAAACCAGTTAATGCACTGTAATTTTGACGTCCCTAGCAGTGTGCTCATTTTTTGACAACCAAAACTGTATTTGCGGCATTTTGTTTACGCACAGGAGTGAAATTTAGCCCGCATCCAGATATTTGTACAGTCCATGTATCATTATGTGGATGCGGGTTAATATTCACGTCTGTGCGTCAAAAAACATGACACAAATACAGTTTTGGTAAACAAAAAATGACGCATAACGTGAAAAAGGCGGCACTTTTCATACAGGAAGTGATGTAATAGGACATCCTGTTTACAGATCATGTACAGTGGGTGTACTTTCACTTTGCAGTCTATGATCCTTCTAGACTGTGTGGCTGTGTAGAGTGTTGTCCTGAGATTTTGTACTGTTTTTGTCCTGTGTGCTATCTGTAAAGTTCATTTGTGAAATAAATATTGTTTGTGTATACTGTACTACTGTGTTTTGTCTACATTTGTCCATTTATCTTGTGTTTTTCTTGTTTGTGGGAGTCTGTTGTGGGTAGTGTTAGTTTGGGGATAGTTGGGCTCTTTTAGTGTTTAGGTTTACTTTTTGTCTGTCTTTGTACCCCTACTTTCCCCCTTTTCCCCTTTCTATTTTTTTTACCCCTATTCCATATCATCACTTATAAGTATGTCTGGTAGGCCACGTCTTGGCAGAATGGGGGAAGAGGAGTTGGGGGGCTTCATCTGGCTGGTGGCGCATTTCTTGCCGCTCATGATCCAGGCAGGGGGCAGGGTGATACAGGGGTATCCGACAGAGGCGCGCAGAATCCGGTGGGGAAAGGTGCTGCATCACCTGCCGCGTGTGTATGCCAGCCAGAGGAGTGACCACCAGCTGAAGCACCGGTGGGCTGACCTCATCACCAGGGAGCAGGATCTCTTGGACCACCTGGGAATCATGATTGGTGGCACTGTTGGTGAGTACGAATTATGTTAATGTGCACGATTAAATGCTCTGTAGTGACATCAGGGGATTGGTGCAAGCTAACTTGCTGACTGTGTGTAATGCTGGGGAAATATAAGGGGATCATTGATGCACTATGGTAAGGATCACAATTGCTAGCTGTCAGGTAGCACGTGTTCAGCAAACTTACAGGTTACTTTTCCATGAAGGAAATTGGTGCGGCCTTTTTGTCAGAACAGCTAACAAAATATGAGCCAATCATGTCTATATAGGGTACTATTGACAGAGAAGTACAGATGTACCAACATTTAGGCCAACTATGTTGACGCTATTGCTAGACTGACTTTAGAATCACTACATGATGCTGAAAATGAGTGCTGCCTTCACGTCAATTGATAGTAGCAAAGTGGCTCAGGCATATGTCCCATGTGAGTCTGGTGAGTGTGGAAGGAAAGCGTTCACAGAATTACTATGAATGTGTGGGATTATTGTGTTCCTTGATCTTTTTGGAGACATATCAGTTATTGATTCGAAAACATCCTGAAAAGGTGTAAGGTGCCCTCAGCTAACATCTTCAGATGTTGGTTGGAATTAGTTGAGCCACAATCCAAATATGGATGGCCGTCCAAGTGTATGCACATGGCCTCACATCTCCATGGTTGGTGCAAATCACCATAGCTGGGCCACATAAATTGACTATACTGTAACAACAGGATGGCTTACAAAAGTCCCTGCCCCTCCCTCTGTACATTGGGCCTATGTGCAATAAATGTGTCATGGCCACAAGGCATGTTTGACTGGTAATACAGTCCTCAAGTAACCAGGCTTTGGATGTCTCTCTTGGATGCACATGATGAGACGATGACACTCCATATTTTTTAGTGCTCACCAATTATGGGGCATGTTTGCAACCACATGATAGTTAGGGACAATGTATGTGTGCAGATATGTGTGTAACTGTCACAGGAGACCCATGCTATGTACAAGTTGGCCGTGATATATCAGCTCCAGTACCATCATGTCTGAATGGCTGCCATTTCATTATTAAGCCTATGCATTGTAAATATTTATGAAATTGTTGCACTGTGCACAGATTTTGAGCACATTTCTTCCTTCCATACCTTACAGGTGGACCGGCACCTTACACTGTGGGAGAGGTGGCGACATTTGAGGACCCCAACCACTCCAGTAAGTGTTGATATGTCTGTTATGTGTTGTGTTTGCTGGTTCTGGACTCGTGTGAGTTGGATGCATGGCAAGGTGTGATTCGTTGGGCAAGCTTTTCTCTTGTTCCATGAGTGGGAATGAAGTTCTCACATGTTTTGAGTTTGCCAATGCGTATCCAATTGTATCATGTAGGGATTGTAGGACATCCCTGTAGGCTCCACTGTGAGTACAGGGGATAGTCATGTGTATGAAACTTGTATCACCAAGAGTCGCAATGGAAGTCAGCCCCAATTTAGTCAGCCTGTCAGACCCACATTCTCTAAGATTGGTAGAGCTAATACCTTTCCAATAGACATCTGCTTCCCTATTTACCTACTTTATTTTGAAACAGTAGGTAGAACCTCCTAGCAGCATGTACTTCCACATGTAGTGCAACAAGTCTGTGGAACCTGAGTGCAATGGCCTAGGTGTGCATGTAATTCATGATCGTGGGTGTTCTAGCAAATCTGTGTCTGATGTAAGTCAGGCCTCACTGGAAGTATATGTTGTGTACTAAGTTCTGCATTTCCTGACATGTCTGACCCTATGAGTGCTCTAGGGTTTGCTGACTCCTAATTGTAGATAGACCTTAACTGTGGTGTGTCTGTAGAGACAAACATATGGGGAGTTTCCTATACACTCTTCGGTGTACATGTTGTTGGCAAATCATAGTTGTGTATCCGCCGCCCCCCCTCAAACACGGCCATGGGTTTGTGAATGGGGTACCTAGTACTGATGCTACCAGTATGTTACACATACATGTGAATAAGTGACGGTTTGGTTGCATACTAGTATACACACTCAGGTTTGGCACTAGGTACTATACTGGCAAGTCCAGTTACAACTTGCAGACCATGTGGCTTTAGTTTTGCTTTCCGTACACTGACATTTGTACCCCATCTCTTGGCGGAGGATACGCAGCATGATTCTTAGATGATAACTGTCAGAACGCAGATTGCAAGTCAAAGCCAGTTATTACCCATCTTGTAGGTTATGGATGTGCTTTGTTTGATGTGACCTTTGTAGTCTGGCCTGCCATATACTTCCTCAGGGACATTCAAATGATGCGCGTTCTGATATGAGCTGTTACAAGTACAGTAGATGTAATGTCTGATAAACTTGCTGTGCCATTTCACACAATGCAGTTACTAATGTAGAATATCTGCATTTGTCTTCACAGCTGCTAACATGACTCCAGACCAGGTCCGTGAATTTCAGCGCCGGGCCATGGGATATCAGCACATCCTGCTGGTGGAGTCGGGGTTCTGGAGGATGGCCCGGCGATATCACCATGAATGGGCCTCCAGGGCATGGCGAGCCTTCCCACAGGGTGGGCCTACTTTGCCCACCACAGCCACCACCAGCACAACCACCAATCAGAACCAGGTGGCCCCACCCACAGCTGCCACTGTTGGTCCAACATCTGCTGGACTTCCTGGCCCCAGCATTGCCACCGGTGCAGGACAGCCCACTAGGCCTGGCACCACACCCACACAGACCTCCTCCACCGGTACTCAGACTGCCACTGCTCCATCTGTTGACCATGCAGCCTTCAACAGAATGGAACATAAGATGGACAAAGTGCTGCGCAAGTTGAGCCACCTGAGCCAGGATGTGCGGCACATTAACCCGCGGGTCAAGGACATTAAGAGGACCCTCCGGAGGGCCAACCTCTAGACACTTTTTTTTATGGACATGATTCCCTCCCCTCCCTCCTCTTTCCTTGTTCTTATAGTTAGTGGGCTTAGGGGGCTTAGTGTTAGGTTAGTATAGGCTGTTAGTTTAGTTAGTGTTGGTGTGTGGGGGTTGGGGGTCCTCATTCTTTATATTTTTACTTATTAACTGTGTGGGTGGGTGAGGGGCTATGTTAGGGTTCTTGTGTGTTGAAAAAAAAAAAAAAAAAAAAAAATTAAAAAAATTGAAAGAAAAATACCAAAAAAATATATATTTGTTTAGGATAGTATAGTATGTGTTTAGGTTAGTATGTGTTGTCCTCCACGTGTCCCGTCTCATAAGGGGGTGGGGGGTAGATGTTTAGAACAGTTTGTTACATGTGATAAGTAAGTGTAGCTTAGGTTAGTTAGGGACAGTTGTGGGTAATGAGTAGTCAAGGTAGATTAGGGTAGGTAAGATTTTTCCCTCAGTTTCCTCATCTGTGGTTAGCATTAAATAAATATTTGGTTACCCCTTAATAGTATGTGTTGAATGGTACTTGATCGTGGGTTTTGATTCAGTGTACATCAATTTGGTACTATAACATCTATGTCCTCTGCTACAAACAAATCCCAACTGAGCTGTACGATTGGCAGCTAGCCCAGAGCTACCTTGCAAAGTGTCGACCCTTTGTTGCAACCACTAATCACAGGTAATATGGATCCCAATGTGTTTCTGTTGATAAGTGTGTTTTCAAAGTCACTAACAGTGCTTCCAGACTTGATATTGGGGAAACAGTTTTAGGTCTGACTGCAGTGTGATGATCATGCACACCCTTATAAGATGAGTTCTCATTGGCAATCTTGTATTCTTGTCTTCATGACCCTCATACATAATTTGTGACACAGTTCAGCATGATTACCTATTTGTATGTTAACTCAGACACCTTCATTTGTGTAGTTTTTGTAGTGTTTACATAGATTAGTGTGGCATGTTTATTGTGTTATTTTTGCATGTTTACAACATTTTGCGACAACTATTTTATGACTTAGTTATCCCCTAAGGAAGCATTCTTCTGTCCAACACAGCATGGTGGTATATGGTTTCTCACTTCATCTGATTTGTCCCTCAGGAAGGGTAGAGTATGATGCAATCATGGGCACTGTGCAGAATTCGCTGACTACATATTATCAGGACAGTTGTATTGACAAGCTACGTAATTTGACAGTAGGCACATTTCAGTTATCTACTTCACAGTTGATATGTCACATTACCCAGACAGATTTGTTGTGTAAGTGCTATTTATTGAAACGTGCTGTAGTGCTATCTGTACATTGTCCATGATTGTGAGTCCATTATAGTGACATTTTAAATTGGGATCCAACACAAGGGGTTACGGAAATGATTTTGACATGCTGGGGTTGATGTTTCAGACAGTGCAGAGGGACAGGATTTGGCAATGAGTAGGAGAGAGACAATCCTTGGGCTGGGTGACAAGATTTACAGTGGTTTGCAGAACAGTGCTCGAGTAAAGTTGTTGCAAGACTGGCATATTACAATGCGCAGGACCTTGGTAAATGTGGGCCTTAAGGGCAGTACTGCAGCAAGGAGGGTCTGCTGGTTCTTGAGAATAGCAGCCACATCACAAGGGTAGGCAGCCAGGTCGGCCCTGAGGGAGTCATGATTGCATTTGTGCACACAGTGGAAGGTTTGGGGTGCGAGGTGTTGTGGCAACTCCCTTACTACAGTGGTGAATTCCTTGACAGTTTCTTGTAGTCCTTGCAGCATGGATGTTAGGGCTTGCATAGCTGCTGCCTGATCTGCAGATGACATCATGCACGAACTGCCATAGTTTGCATCCCCACCCGCACCTCCTTGGCCAGCTCTCGCTGTACTCCAAATACAGTTCTCTCAAAGCTGGTGCCAGTGTCGTCAGAGTCCTCAGCTGTATTGGAGCTGGCAGGTCCTACAATTGGGGTGGTGGGTGGATCCTGTGCGATGGCCTTTTGTTCTGTGCTCCTCCTTGTGACTGAAGGTGGGGTCTGGAGGGTTTCAAGGACCTTTTGGATAGTCTCCTGGGGAGTGTTTATCGGCTCGTCATCCATGTCATCAGGGAAATCTGGGACAGGCATATCGGCAGGAGATCCATCTTCCTCTGCAATGAAACAGGGTACAATTAGTGTGTCTGTGTTGTGGCAATTTTGATGTGACGTGCCTGCCTTTTGATGAATTCACTTTGTGATCTTGTTTTGTGTTAATTTCTCCAGTCCTTCAGATGGGCATTCTTCCAGGCCTATGGCCCACCTGTGTGTCACATGTATGTAATTGAGTTATCAGACTTGTCAGCCTCATCACATCTAGATGTTGATATATGCCAAATAGTGAATTGCCACATTCTTTTCCTACTCGACCCTCCGTGTACATCCATTCTCATGGTGAGACCTTTCACTGGCTGTGGGTGTACTGATGGCCCTGGTAGCACACTTAACAATCTGGACCTGCCCCAATCTCTGATCGTTCACATCCACTTAAATGTAATTGACATGTGGCATATCCTATGCATGGCAATGTTATGATCTGATATGGATGTTGACATTGGTAATGTGTCCTGCTGATGTTGGGGAATGTGTTTTACATTGGATTGCCCTGATAGTCGTATCAGTGTCCTATTTCATCCTCTGACTGTGCAGGTGTATTTCATTGACCAGTTACATGTGTCCCCTCCTCAATGCTGTTGTCTGAGCAGTATGACATTTGAGATGTTGCCTTGTTACCCAGGCACAGGATGGACCCTGACATATGCAGCATGGGTGTGTCCTTAGTGCTTTGAGCATTGACATTTGAGAGTACTGGGGCCTTTGTCTTGTTTCTGGGGATTGTTGCAGTTGTCATCCTCAACCCATAATTTAGGCGTGTATGATCCATGGGGAGGTTACTGCCATTGACTACTTGATCTGCACACAGAGCAGAGGTGGTAGTGGCAACTGTTGTCCCAGTTACATTCCAGTTGTCGGTATGGCTAGAGGATTGCTAATAGGGCCCTAGTTAATGTAGGGGGTATGTTGGCTGACGTGTGCCAGGATGTCAGTTTGATGTAGTAGCCTTCCCTCCTTGCGTGGCTTTCCCTTTGCTCCATCGTTGGCATGACGGCATGCCCCCATGGGACTGTTGTTGTTGTTGTGTAATGGTGTGCCCCACGTCTTCTCAGAACGGGCCAAAAATAATGACTCCCACCTGTTGTTTGCGCTTCCGTGCGTCAAAGTATAAATATGACGCCCGCACAGCGCACCAAAATGGCGTTAGCCGGCGGTAATATTTTTTTAGCAAAACTGCGCTGGCGCAGTTTCGCGTCAAAAAGTATAAATATGGGCCTATATATTTTGTGGAAAGCCACACTTTGTCACCTGGTTGATATTGCAGTCCCTCACAATGGGGGTCATTCTGACCCTGGCGGCCACCGACCACGGGAGCACCGCCAACAGGCTGGCAGTGCTCCCACGAGCATTCTGACCGCGGCGGTTCAGCCGCGGTCAGAAGGGGAAAGTCGGCGGTCTCCCGCCGACTTCCCGCTGCTCGGGGGAATCCTCCATGGCGGCGGAGCGCGCTCCGCTGCCATGGGGATTCTGACACCCCCTACCGCCATCCTATTCCTGGCGGGTCTCCCGCCAAGAACAGGATGGCGGTAGGGGGTGCCGCGGGGCCCCTGGGGGCCCCTGCAGTGCCCATGCCAATGGCATGGGCACTGCAGGGGCCCCCGTAAGAGGGCCCCACTGTGTATTTCGGTGTCTGCAATGCAGACACTGAAATACGCGACGGGTGCAAACTGCACCCGTCGCACCCCTGCAACTACGCCGGCTCAATTCTGAGCCGGCGTCCTCGTTGCAGGGGCATTTCCTCTGGGCCGGCGGGCGCTCTTTTGGAGAGCGCCCGCCGGCCCAGAGGAAATGTCTGAATGGCCGCCGCAGTCTTTTGACCGCGGTGCGGTCATTTGGCGGCTCCCTCCAGGCGGGCGGCTCCTGCCGCCCGCCGGGCTCAGAATGAGCCCCAATGTTTCTTGTCATAATAACTTCTATATTTTTGTTTGGCTTTTTCTAAATGCTGTTGAATCAGTTTCTGGGTTTGATGTAAATGCTGAATGTTTTCTGACACAGCTGGAGTAAGAGAACTTTCTTGAGGAATTGTGATGGGCAAGGTGTCAGGATGATAGCCAAATAAACCAAAAAAGGGTGTAACGCCAATAGAAGTGTGGAATGAGTTATTGTAAGCTAACTCAGCTAACCAGAGCATAGATGTCCAAGAATGAAGTGCCTTTTCAGCGTAGGCACGTAGTTATTGTTTCAAAGTCTGATTTAGTCTCTCCGTTTGACCATCTGTTTGAGGATGGTGACTAGTAGATAGCGTAGATGTCACTTGGAGTGTTTTACACCATGTCTTCCAGAAACTGGAGGAAAATTGTGACCCCGATCAGAGAGGATAACCTTTGGCAGTCCATGATAACGAACCACTCTGTTCAGTAAAATAGTTGCTAATTCACTAGAAGTGGGCAATTTTTTACAGGCGATGAAATGTCCATATTTCGTGAGACTATCTACTACCACCAGAATTACTGAATGCTGTTGAACCACTGGCAGACCGGTAAAAAAGTCTAAAGAAATGTGCTCCCATGGACGACTTGGGGTCACAAACTTCACAGTTGTTTACCATTGCTTTTATATCTTTTGTTAGGGTAGGCCACCAAAAATAGCGTTGGATCAGTTCAAGAGTTTTAGGAGTACCTGGGTGACCTGCCACAGGTATAACATGCAACCAATGAAACACTATCTTGCGGAGTTTGGTAGTGGGTACGAACAAACAAGCGTCATGATCGGTAAACCTTGCTTGATTGACCTTTTGGGATCTGCTTGGGCCCATGTTTGCCATTTTTCAACAGTGAAAGAGTTGCGAATTTCTTCAAAGAAATCTTCAGTTATTATGATACATAGAAGCTTGTCAGGAGCAATGATAGCTCTGGAGGCTTGAAATGCAGGCAACGTGGTAGACTCTTGACGGGACAAGCCGTCAGCCTTGCGATTATCTTTACCAGGCCGGAAGGTTACTACAAAATCAAATTTGGCAAAAAAAAGTATCCAGCGTAATTGCCGAGGGGTCAAAAGTCTGGCGGAACTCTTGAATTGAAGATTACGATGATCAGTATATACTGTGACAGTGTATTTGGCACCCAACAAATGATGTCTCCATTCTATAAAGGTGTCACAAATCGCCAGAAGCTCTTTTTCAGTAATGACATAGTTCTGTTCAGCTTCGTTCAACTTCCGAGACATATAAGCTACAGGATGAAGTTGACCAGTGTCTTTATTTCGTTGTGATAAGACGGCTCCTATTGCTACATCTGAAGCATCAGCTTCCACTATGAAAGGTCGATTCGCATCAGGATGAGTCAAGACTGGGGCAGTGGAGAAAGCTTCCTTCAAAGTCGAGAAGGCTTGATCAGCTTCTGGGGACCATACAAACTTTTCTTTCTTTCTTAGTAGCTTAGTGATTGGAGCCACTGTCTGGGAGAAATGATTTATGAACCTCTGGTAAAAATTTGCAAACCCCAGGAAACATTGTACATCATGAACAGTCTTCGGGGTGGGCCAATCAGATACGGCTTTTACTTTCTTTTCTGCCATCACCATACCTTGAGGGGTAAGAATAACCCCAAAAAACTCAACTGTGGTAACATGAAACTCACACTTGGTTAGTTCACAATATAAACGGTGTTTTCGAAGGGCTGCAAGAATTTTCTTGACATGTTGGACATGTTCGTTTTCATTGTCTGAGTAGATCAAAATGTCATCGATGTTGACTATGGCAAATATGTCGAGGTACTCTCTAAGAACGTAATTCAAGAACAATTTAGATGCTGCTGGAGCATTACACAGACCAAAAGGCATGACGGTGTATTCAAAAAGGCCATATCTTGTCTTGAACGCTGTTTTTCATTTGTCACCTCTCTCATTCTGACCAAATGATAAGCACCTCAAAGGTCAAGCTTTGTGTAGATTTTTGCTCTCTTTACTTGTTCTAATAAGACCGGAATTAGGGGTAACAGATATTTATTCTTGATGGTGACTTTGTTCAAACCCCTATAGTCAATGCAAGTTCGAAGTTCTCCATTAGCTTTTGGAACAAAAAACAAAGGCGAAGCTGCAGGAGACTTAGAGGGGCGAATGAAGCCATTCTCCAAAAATGTTTCTAGGTATTTTCGTAAATGTTGATTTTCATGTTCTGACAGGGCATATACACGACAGTTGGGAGGCATCGCCCCTGGGGCTAGATCAATTTGATAGTCATAAGATCTATGAGGAGGTAGAGTCTCTGCTCCTTTCTCATCAAATACATCTTTGTAAGATGAATACTGTTTGGGCAGCTGAATTTCTTTCTCTGCACCAGCACCGCCACCACCACCAGCAGCAGCAGCCCCAGCGAGCAGCCGTCCGAGGCTGCAGGGGATGGGCTAGAGTCTCCCCCCACCACCACCACCAGCAGAAGCACCACCACTGCCACCACTGAACAGCTGCCTCTGCCAGCGGACAGTGTGTTGTCCTGTATCCATGGGCTATTGTGCAGCCTGGCCACTGCAAATCCTGTGAGTATGACACCCAGCTGAGAGACGGTGACCTTGCGCTCCCCAAGATCTGCATCACTGGGCACGATGCCCCCTCCAGAACCAGTGGAGAAGCAATCCACTTACCCCATACTACCCAGGGTGATGCTTTGTGGGCATGATGCCCCCTCCAGAACCATTGGAGAAGCCATCCAATCACCCCATCATACCCAGAATGGAGCTCACTGGGCACGATGCCCCCTCCAGAACCAGTGGAGAAGTCATCCACCCGAGAGACTGTGGCCTTGCACTCTCCAAGACAGAGCACAGGGCATGTTGCCCCCTCCAGAGCATGTGTCAAGTCACCCAGTTGAGAGACTGTGGCCTTGCACTCTCCAGGACAGTGCAATGGGCATGTTGCCCCTTCCAAAGACAGTGGGCAAGTCACCCACTCAAGAGACTGTGGCCTTGCGCTCCCAAGGACAGAGCACAGGGCATGTTGCCCCCTCCAGCCAGTCCCTGCAGCCAACCCCTAGCCCAACCAAACCCTGTAAGGCCCCCCTCCCCAGGCCCATTTCTGCCCGAGGACCCCATCCCCTAGGGCCCAGCCCAAAAATGTAATTTGTTTGGGGGTGGGGCCCTGAGAGGACCCACTCTCCAAGCTAATCTTGGTCCCTGGTACTCCATCCCCCAGGGTCCCGATTAATAATTCCTTTTTTGGAGGGATGGGGGCTACGTGCCCCTCCCTCCCCAGGACTGATTTTGGCCCCAGGTACCCCCAATGTCTAGCATAAATATTTTTATTTTATTTTTTTGAGGAGGTGGCCTCATGGACTCACTCCTCAGGCTGATCTCGGTCCTGGGGACCTCACCCCCTGGGGCCCATCATACATATTTTGTTTTAGGGAAGGTAAGCCATGCGCCCCCCACCCCAGGCTGATCTCTGTCCCAGGGATACATGCCCCGGGACCCAGACACATTTTTTTTTTTTTTTTTTTTTGGGAGGGGGCAGCATGGCCACTCTCACCAGGGCCCATCTCAGACCTGGGGACCCAGTCCTTCGGAGCCTAGCCATATGACCTGGCCACAATGTAGGCCCCCACAATCCTAGCTGGCTACCCACCTTCCGTGGGAGCCAGCATTGATGTCACAGAGAGGGAGCCGCTAAAGCAGCTCCCTCTCTGAGAGAGCAGTTTCCTCTGTGTGCCTGCCTGCCTCTCTAAGGGCAGGCAGACAGAGGAGATCTCCACTCCGATCTCTCCCTTCATCGGAACAGAGTGCGTGTTGTGGCTTGGTGGAAGCTGTGAAAGCTGCCACCAAGCTCCAGAAAACAGCTATGTCCTAGAGGTGGGTACTCCAGGACATAGCAGGAGCCAGCCCTGGGGGTGGAGGTCCCCAGGGCCATCATAAGCTCCTTGAGGGGAGATGTGTGGCCCCCGGCATAGAATTAAATTGAAGCCCCGGGGAGGTAGTGGTCTACAGGGCTGAGCGCCCTCATGCATAGAACTATAATACAGCCCCGGGGAGGTAATGGACCCCAGGGCTTTGAGGGGGCATGTGGCCCCCTACATAGAATTATATCCAAGCCCCAGGAAGGTGGTGGTCCCCGGGCTGTGAGGGGGCCCAGACATCCACCTTACAAATCATGAAATCTCCGGGGAGGTGGTGGTCCCCAGAGCTCTAGGGGGCCGGGGTGTCCCCCACAGTATATAACCAATGCCCCCGGGACTTGGCCCACCCAGGGTCTTCAGAATTACAAAGCACTGGAGTCTGCACTTTGTTTTTCTTTTCATTCTAACCAGATCCACCATGACTTCTAGCAAATACTTTTTAAATATGCTTTTTAGCCCTGGAGGGTACCAGTGGGACCCAGCACCAGAGATAAGGGGTCAGGGTGCTCATACCCTAGCCCCTTTTGTTTTTTTATTTTTTTGTGGGACTCGGCTGAAGCCGAGTCCCAACGTGGCTTCCAACACTTCCTCCTACTTAGCAGACTGATATTGAAGTGTTGGCAGCCAATCAGATCTCAGCACGAGATTAGGAGGGGTCGCAAATTGTTCACATCCCCATATATTTACATATTTGGATTTCCTTTAATTTCCTAAAAACTGAATGGATGTAAACCAAATAACAAAAAGTACTCTTTCTGGACCAAGAGCTACCTTTATGCCAAATTTGCTGTAATTCCATCCAGTGGTTTCTCCACTAATGCTGTTCAAAATCCCTATGGAACAATAAGTGGGGAAAGTGCATTAAGCCCCCCTTTTTTCTCAGCCCCTGCTTGACGGATCACCCCAAAACTTCTCAGACAGCAGCTGAAGTAAGCGTCATATTTTCGTGGAAACTTTTGTGAAGATTCATCAAACGGTGCCAACGTTATTACCAAAACAAAAAAAATTTTCTATAGAAACTGGGTCCTAGCTGTAAATAACTAGTGGAGACTGCCACTAGCTAATATTCATATATATATATATATATATATATATATATATCCATATTTAGAGATACCTCTCTGTCTATATATGTATATATAAATTCACTTGAAAAAAACCAAAGGTTACAGGGCTGTTATAGTAAGGTTCTGAATTTACTAACACAAAACCAGAGAAATTCAGTAGTTAGAGTTATTTCAAGTAACTATAACTTGCAGCCTAAGGTAACTGTAACTTGTGCCCCACTGTGCACATTCTTTTCTTCATGAATTTGACTACTAAAGCTTCATTTATATTTTTAATAATTTTACAGAATTTGTCATGAGTGCTGTAAAATCTGTGGAACTTAGTTTTGCATGGCGTGGGAGCAAGTTATAGTGACCTTAGGCCACGTGTTACAGTTACTTGAAATAACTCAAACTATAACTTCTGAATTTCTTTGGTTTTGTGCGAGTAAATTCAGAACCTATTATAACATCACTGTAAACTTTGGTTTTCTAAGTGAATTTCCATGGTTTTTGTTAACATAAAGTAATTTTTATTACTGTATGTTAATCAAACCACTGCAGCATACATGGGCATCAGAGGCCAGTTCCTGCAGCCAACCCCCTACCCACACAACCCCAAATTGCACACAACCTTTGGCCAAGCACAGTGGGAGTTGGCCCCAGGGGTTTTCTCTCAGGGTATGAGAATACACATGAGAGGGTGTCTTTTAGGTGTAAGAGTGGCTGTGAGAGAGTCTGTCTGGGTGTGTGAAAATCATCTTTCAACATTGAATCATGAAGTGAATACACTTGATTTGCCTTTGCCAAGCTCAGGAGTTAGGATCATTTGTCCTTTCCAGAAGTGAAGCTTCAAATGGGGTACCTCCTATGTTTATATTTGTAAGTGCTTCCTGTTGAGGTTATAATTTCTGTAAAATGTGCACCAGGGCGAGAACATAAGAGTATTTATTTATTTATTTATTTAATTTATTTATAGCATTTGTAGAGTGCTCTGTCACCAAACAGGTATCCTGGTGCTAGCCATACACAGAAGACAGTTCAAATGAACTACACATACAAAAATACAGATCAGCTACTCAGGAAAGAGCCAGGTCTTAAGGGCTTTCCTAAAAGAAAGAAGATTGGTGATCGATCTGAGGGATGCCGGGAATTGATTCCAGAGTCTGGACGCCCCAACCATAAAGGTCAAGCCACTGTGCCTTACCCTCTTGAATCTAGCTACCTGGGCCAGGCTGGCCGAAGAGGAATGGAGGTCTCTTTTCATCTTAAACCATGTATACAGTCATGGAAGATATCCAGCTCCTGACTCACAGACAATGACAGAATCAACTTGGTATCGTCAGCGTAGTTGACAAGTGGTATTGTAAGCCTTGAGCTGAATAATTAGCAGACCATATAAATATTAAAAACAATAGGGCTAATTGCCTAGCTCTGAGGCACTCCCTGAGTCATCCTTCTATATTCTGAACGAAAAGGAGTGAGTGCAAGTTCCTGATATCTATCTGCTAAATAGGAGCAGAACCATTGTAATGCTGACCCTCCATTCCCTGAATCACAGGACCGGGAGAGCATGGTATTGGGGTGGACCGTATCAAATGTGGCCGAAAGACCAAGCAGAATCGTTACCCGTTTATGCCCCTCATCCACCTTCATTCTGAGCCCCTCCATAGCCGTAGGCAAGGCTATTTCCATTCTGTGACCATCCAGAACCCAAATTGTTCCCCTTCCAGATAATTATTGTCTTCCAGATATTGTGACGATCTTTGACTTACAAATCTCTCCCAAATTTGCACACACGTTTGGACAGTAATGAAATTGTCCTGCAATTGGCCAAGATGGACAGTTCCCGGAAGGGTTTCTTCAAGATAGGCTTCACTATAGCTCTTTTCCAGGAAGCCGGTACTGATCCCACCTGTAGCGATTGGCTGCAGATTTGCCAAAGTTGCCTGTTTATGCAACAAGAATCCACAGTTTTGCTAAAAATTTCCATCAAAATGTAGCACTGTTTACTGGTTAGTTAGTAAGTGCTATTATTAGGAGAATGGCCAGTGTGAGGGTGTGGAGGGGTTCATCTGATTTTGGCCTTGGGGACCCCATCCCCCAGGGCCCACTACAATTCTATTGGGAGCCAGGGGTCACCCCTCCCCGGCCGATCTGGGTCCCAGAGACCTCATCTCCTGAGGCCCAGCCTTTGTTAAATGGAAGGGGGGGACATGTGCCCCCCCTCACCAAACCAATTTCACTCAGGGACCCCATCCCCTGGTGCGCAGCCATATTTTGGCCCATGGGACCCCATCCCCGGGGCACAGCCATCTGTACTGGGTGCCCAATGGGACCACAGGGGTGGCCTTAAGGCCCCCACCACCCAGTAAGCTGCTCACCTCCTGCAGGAGCCAGAATTGGTTTTCCTAACAGAAAGCTGCTAAACAAGATGCTCCCATTCTGAAAAAGCAATAGTTGACGTCAGTGCACTCGTGATGCACTGGCATCACAGATGGGCAGGAGGGGGAAAGGGCAGAGACATTGAAGCGATTCCAAGTTTCCGTCCCAGAAAAAAAAAGAAATCCTCTAACACTTTGCACTGGAGGAGCTATTGGCTGACACACACAAACTTAAGAAGTTAAACCTATATGTTTTCACCACACTTACACACACATACACACACCTGTATCCTTCTTGCACACATCCCACACATATTGGAATTGCAAGTTTTTGTTTGAGCCTTTTCCTACATAGCTCATTAAGGATGGAACCACCTACCACTACGCATTAGATGCTCATCATGAAATTGTGATTTATACAGGAATGGAAAAATATGCCATTTGGTTTATTTGCAATATCCTATAGGCGTGGCTCTATTCACACTTGTTGCACACCTCCATACACAACAGGATGACAGTGTGATTTACTAATCACCATACCAAACCACAAAATAACAGAATAGAACATAACGTACCATAGGTAGAAAAAATAACATTTTATACATGCATAATTATTTTTAGAAATGCACTATGTTAGTACATCCTTTGTCTCCTTATTTAATGATACAAATTATCCCATATTTGATTTATGTACTGTTTTCTAAACCCAGAAGTGGAATTACACACATAAGTTTACGCTCGCAAATATTTCAATGTGTGATGTAGCACTGCTGGGAAGCTCAACAGAGGATTGTACGTCTCAAATGTGTGACAAATTGAAGACAGTAATATCTCAAGAGGCCAGTCTAACAATACAACCTGCAACCATAACCATATGCGGATAACAATGTCATAGTAGACCACATTCACATACATGTGCATTGCATCAGCAGGGCAGTGACTACATAGGCTGTGATGTATTGTCTAATCAAAATCATTCTATCATTTTAGAGGTGATCCCAGGGAAGCTTTTTGAAGACGGCAGCTTTTTGCCTTCAGGAAAATCTCGCAAAAGAGAGTAATTCCATAAAAAGAGGTTAAGATTCATCACCTGCAGGATTGGGAGAAATGGGAGACACCAGAGGGGTCAGATTTAGTCACATGTCACAAGAATACAGCGAACACACAAAGTTGCAATGCTACGAAGAGACCAGAAAAATGCCTTATGTTCAGAGCTTTGGCAGTATCCTGCTCCCCCCGGTGTGGGCACACACATTTGGTACCATTCCAGCATAAAATGCAATGTCTAGACAAACATTAACATTTCTCAAACTTTGGGTGTGTGCTAATACCGTTCAACAAACATTCAAAGATGGAAATGGTATGAGAAATAAAAGTGTTTCTCCTTTTAATGGCTGTTTCAAAGTGACATTATTGTTTGGTGCAAAACCATGTCTGTAATTGTTAGTGGAAAGACTTTTGTGTTAAAATCATGGGAGGTTGCATGGGAATGCCCATGTACCACCCATTGAATGCCTCCTTAACACAGAGTATCACATATTACTACTTCAGGGGTCATTAAGATCCCGGCGGGGAAACCCACCGAGATCGGTGCTGGCGGTCAACAGAAGACCGCCAGTGCGCAGAACCCCCCGCCGGCCACATTATGAACATCCAGCTGGGCCTGCTGGCGGAAACACAGCTGGCCCACCTGGATGCAGGGCTTGAACATTGACACCGGCTCCAAATGGATCCGACGGCAATGTAACAGTGTGTCGGGTGCCGCTGCACCCGTCGCACATTTCACTGCCCATAAATCGGGCAGTGAAATGTGCGACGGGACTGTGCATGGGGCCCCCTGCACTGCCATGCCAAGTGCATGGGCAGTGCAGGGGCCCCAGGGTGGCCCTGAGTCACTCATTCCGCCAGCTTTTCCCTAGCAATGTATATCGCCAGGGAAAGGCTGGTGGAATTTGACTGATTATCCGTCGGGCAGAGCTGCTTGCAGCGCTGCGAAGTCAGATCAGAAACGCCGCCACCACCAGGCTGCCTGGTGGCGGAAGCCTGGCAGTAGTGGCGTTTCAAATGGGGCAGTTCAGCCACGTTCATTATATGGCAGTCTGGACTACCATGCCATTGGCAGCAATTACCGCCACCGCCGGCATGGCGGTCCAGACCGCCGTGTACATAATGAGGGCCTTTGTGTTACTTTGAGGCAACTTTCCAATACTAAACAAGCTTTCAGATGAAAAGTAAATTAAGCAAATAAAAGTTACTGAGCTATACACACACCTTTGCGCAATAGTGCAAGAGTCTAGTATAGATTTTGCTCTGGAAGGGTACCCTTCCAATATAAAATACTATGCTTAGACTAATAGTAGAACTTTTCTCCTTTAGCATGTGTGCTGTATAGTGCTGCACACATGTGAAGTGGGAAACGTTAGGTGAAATAACAGTGTTTCTCAATTTTAACCCTTGCTTCAAAGTGGCTGTATTTTTCGATGGAAGCTCTCTCTACTATTCTTAGTAAATAAAGTCTTGCATCAAAGCTATTGAATGCCACCCGACTCTGATATTTGTTAAACTGGGAGTAGGTATTGTAATAAACTTTACATATATAACCATTTTGGCAACTAATCTTCTATACTTAAAAAATAATTGCCTAATATATTGGCCTAGTTATAAATGAATGATTATCATTGGAATTCATCTGGAATATTTCTCACATATATATTACATTAGTCTTGCTATTATTTAGACTATATTATATCAAACATTACAAATTACCAAACAGCCAATTCACCTTGATACCTAAATGGTAAATTAAATCTTTCTCATTGGCAACTATGCTGGTCGATCGATGTTGTACTTGCTGCATTGCTCTTTCAACCCATTGGTCTGTTATGCTGATAAGCCACATGTGACCATCTAGTCAAACTGTCAAGTTGTGGGTATCCCTGCCCAAAACACCCACCAACACTCAACACCTTAGGAAGGAAAATCAAACCTTCTAATTCCTCCAACTCATATAATGGTTAAGAAATTGGTTGCCTCTTGTTGTCAGACCTATGATTGCCATTAGATATTTTGAACAGATTGCTCAAATAGAAAACAAAAATAAAGATAGCAACAATAGAATAGCAACTATATATTTAAATATAAACAAAGTACTGACAATACTACGTAATAAAAATCGCCTACTAGTAACAGCCAACCTTGTTGACCACTAGTCTCGCCACTACAAGCTCACAACTTCAGCTCCTCTCTCTACCTAAAGGTGTACAAAGACCATGGTGCTCAAGTTGCTGTGCATTTCCTCACAATGTGTAATAATCTAAGCCTTTCATGTGGTGTTGTGCTACTTTTTACGATGCTGGACTCACATAGCAGAAAACACTTCACGCCAATATAGTAATAATAAGAAATGAGACATACAGTTATTTTTTACATTCCTTAAACTGTCTATTTAAATTTCATATTTATTTACATAATTAGTATTAAAAAATGTTAAAAAAGTTAGTGGTAGGTATTTGAAATTAAATCTTACTTTAACTTAATATGTTCATAAATGCAATGCATGCATAAAATGCAGTTGCTGGCATAAAAGGGCTTTAACATTGAAGTTATCACTCCACAATGTATATGTATGATAAAACAAAAAATAATATTTTGACCTTCACCATATTTCTTACGAATGAATGTCAAAAAGGACTGATTGATTTGTATTTGTCTTATTACAATGTAGGGTCACCCCTGTTACAGTACCAATAGAGAGACATACTTTTCAGTATATGTGTATGATTATGTACTTTTTAAAATCTATTTCAAGCATTGTAAATGAAACATATAGTGAAGACATTGGCCAAGATGAACACATATTTAGTACTAGATTTGCATCACAAAAGTGTAAAAAAAATTAACTTTCATTAATTTGCGGTGCAAAACCTTTTTGTGCTGTACAGTTCCCTCAAAGTAATGCTAAGCAGCACTTAGCCCTGCATTGCATTAGGCTGGGAGCATAGATTGGATGGTACTTTGTTATTCCCATTCAACTATCCCTGGTTTCTAAGTACAACATCATATTCTAACAATAGACAGGATTTTTACTATAAAAATCAAGCCACTTTGAAAGAGGTGTTAGAAAGGAGAAATGCTCATATTTCTCACAACATATGCCACTTTACTTCTGTGCTGCACATATCCAAAGACAAAAAAGCTCTCAGTTTAATGTAATCATAGAATTTTGTACTGCAAGACTCACACAGACACCGATGCAATATGCTGTAAAGATGTGGGAGTGGCACTCAGTTACCTGATTGCGTGCCAGTTCTAGGGAAAGAGCATACATTTGAAGTCACCCTTCCTTCTCCTTGTCACACAACTCAGCGCAGTAACTTTGGTTGCCCTGCTGGATTATTTGATGCTTTTGATAACCTTGGCTAAAGTATTCACATTTAGAAATAAATAAATGTGGCCATGTGGTCTGGAGTGAACTTAAGAATTTATGGGACATACCCTCAAGTGGTTCAGCAATTTTCTTACCGGAAGAACCCAAACTGTCAACTTGGCATCCTACTCCTCAGAAGCACAGGAGCTCTTTTGGAAAGTTCCAAAGGTTACTTGCTCAACCTAATACTATTCAACAAATAAATGACTCCACTGGTAGATTTTATCCTGCCTTACAGCATCAACATTCTCACCTATACAGATCATAAAGAGTTGATATTTCCCCTCTTGGAGAAAACATCCAACACCCGGAACAGCTTCAATGCTTGCATGACCGAAATGGCCATGTAGGGGAGTCCAGCTGCCACAATCTGAACATACAAAAGAACGAAGAGGTGTTCTTTTTGAGACATTGTGGCATGGGACTATACCTGGTGGTCTGCAGACTGCAGACTAACCCCCACAGCCAGGCCACTAGCAAGAAATCTCTAAATCATTATATACAGAAAGACATGTCAACACACTTGCAATAGTATGTTTCAACACACTGACCATGCTAGTGAAGATCTACAAGTGGCTACTGGATAATACCAGGAAAATTCTTATCAGAAGCAGACTGTAGTACAGAATACCCTTTACATAGGAATACTCAACAACCTCAATAGCAGTCTTCACACCACCTCAATCTCCTATTCTGGGCCCACATCACATCACACCTAAGAGAACTGCACTGCCTCCCTTTACACAAGCGCACACACTTCATGGTCCTCACTTACACCTACAAAGCACTCCACAACACAGTCCATGTCTACTCGAACATCCACTTTTAATTCTAACAATCTTCAAACCACCTCTACTCTGCTGAACTTTTACCAGTATATATTGCATGCATACCCAAAAACAGATTAGGAGGTTACGCATTCTCATACAAGACTCCTTAAGCGTTTAACAATCTCATAAAACACATTAGAGCCTCCTCCATCCTTGTTGACTTACACTATAATGAAAAGGCCTGCCTCTTCAAGAAAGCCTGGCAACGCTAGCTGTGACATGTGCTACTGAATCAGGATACCCTTATGAACAGCTAGTGCATAATAAAAATTACAGCTAACATCTTGTGTTATGTGTATAAGTGAAACACAGTCCTGTCCACAAAAATCTCAATATGGCCATTATTCACTGAGAGAGATACTTAAAATACGCAGCTGGACAAAGCAGCATGCTGTGGACAAATAAAAGTCCACTACCAATAACAACTGTTGGATGAGGTCCTGAGTAAGGTGTTGACTTTTGCTCTTTAAAAAATAAATACAACGAACACTTTCTGAACACTATAGGTCCATGACCAGCTAGGTATTTCTGACGTGTTGTGCACAATGGATATGTATATATTTAGAGTCAGTCTTTTTTAAACTTCGTTTCTCAAAGTCTGCCATGCTGCATACTTACATAAACACTTCTCCCCAAGGCCACATTATGTTGTGAAGCCCCGCAGGAGAATGATTGGTGTGATGAAAAAAATCTGCTTGTGAGGTACCACTGTCTTTTAAGCAAGCAACAATGCCCCTTCATCTGGTTGGCCTGGTGGGTTTCTCCTTATTCCCCAGAGTTATTCAGGATAAAAAAACATTATATGGGCCTGTTTTGTTTACATTATAGCTTGAGTACACTTAGACGGCATCAAAAAGTGCATGGTGTTGTGAACAGCACTTTGAGCTCCACAATAAATCCAGTAGCACCCAGAAGCAAGGGCCAGAACATCCCAAGTCTGAAGTGGTTAGCTGGCCATTGCAGTTAACAGGCATCTTCATACTTGCTGTATCTCTATATATTGAACTGGATGTCATACAACTGTCCCTTCCAGTCGCATACTCAACATAGGTTCAGGAATAACAAACCCAGTTATTTCTGACATATTCAGAGGTCACAGACAGCAGATTCAGCCCATGTCCGAATTCAGTGCAGGTCCTGCAGGGCTCTGGAAAGTATTGTGATTAAAATGTTTTTGCCAGGCACCAGCATGTGGGTGCCCTGAATCCTTGATAATACATAATTATTGTGTTGTATTTTCGTGGGGTGACCCTACAGTATTATATAATATTTGCAGACTGCCTACAGCAGGCAATTCCACAATAACCCTCTACATCAAACTCCAGCTTGCCAGAACCAGGCTTCCCCTGTGCCCAGCTGCAGTTCCCAACAAGATGTGTGCTGATAGAAATAAAAATAACCCTCTTCTGTGTTCTCTTTTTGTCCATTAGTCAAAATGATCATTGATAAAAATGTAACACTACTTATATTTAAAACTTGATTTCACATGTGTAAACTAAAATAATACTGTTTTTATTGTAACAAATTTGCTAAGACCTGGTGTAAGCATGATACTTTTGATCTTCAAATAACTAGCCCTCAGTTAAACCTCAACACCATCTTGCCTTAAATCGTTGTTCATACTTACTTTGTTCTTCTGCTACACATGGTGAAGCAAGATATTGATCTGTTTATTTTTTAATGAGAGTGTTCTCAAAGAAGACTCTCTGACATGGGCTCATTATTAATACATTTTTACAGGATGTTTCCCTAGCATGAACTTTCCAATGACATTAGGTCAGCAAGGCCAAGACACTGTTTATGTAGTAGGACAGTGCAGAGGTGGTAAGGATGTATGAGAATGTTAACTTCTGTCTAACTTTTTTTTAAAATGCATGTATTGTGCTCAGACCACAGCCACTTTTCAGTTTCCATACTTTTATCATGGTGATATTTGGCAGATAAATCCTTACAGGTGGGGATGAGCCACTGTTCTTTGGGCTATACTAGTAATACGGTTAATTAAGTAATGATTTTGCTGCACATTTGACAATTACCCTAGTATTCATTTAGACTAAAAATCTGTAATATTAGTGGCAATAAATCATGGTTTTAAGTTTGATTTAATGGATCTGCAATTAAATATTTTTCTATCACACTTCTTTGGATTTTTAAGCAAACATCTTGGTTTTATGGCAGGACACAGAGGCTAACATTATGCAATCTCCTTTTATTGCCACTCCTCATAGCAGCCACTTTAAAGAATTTAGAACTTTTAAAACATTCTATAAGTCAATAAAAGGCCAGAACCCAGAGCCATCTTCCATCTTTTCACAGCTGCTCCATGCAGATAAGTACTATTTGCGCTAATGATATCTACTTTTAAGAAAGAATGAGCAAGTTTTGAATACCTGGATGAATTTGGTAGAATCTATTTTAGGTTCTCTTATGTTGTGAAAGTTGTGTGAGATCAATTATTGTTTTAGATGATGCTTATTGAGAACCATATTGATTGATAGGTGTTGTTAGAATTAGGATGTTTCATTGTTTGATTTAAGCTTTTGTAATATTTTTAAATCATGTTCTTGCTTGTTATTGATATCACTGAAGAGAAAGCTGTTTTGTTGTGAAGTCTGCTCATGTGTGTTTTGAATGCTGCTTCATTGTGAAGTCAGCCTGTGTGGGGAACGGGTCCTTCTCACACAGGAGCTGGACAAGGAGAGCAGTTCCATGCACTGACATCCTTGTTCTGGGGCTGTTTATCTCAGCATGCCACTCAGGGTGGTGGCTCCTCGTGCGGTGAAGGTAATCTCTTGTAATGTATTGGCACGTTGACAAGTTTGGAGTCTGTTCAGTGGAGGACAATAGAGATTGAAGTAGGACTCTGTGGATGCTTGCCTGTGTGTTGCATTGCAACGTAGGTGAGCCATCTTGAAGGATTGGAAAAGTTATGTGAGGCATTTGATTTGACAGTTGGAAGGTGACATTTGATCAGAGTGGCTATTTTGATGACCTTCTGCTGATTTCTATGGTTATTTATAACTATAGCAGATTATGGCCCTCATCATAACATTGGTGGTAAGTACCGCCTACCGCCGCAGTGACGGCCGCCAAAAGAGCATAGCCGTTGCTACCAGCTGTCCGCCATATTATGACCACAGCCGTGTTTCCTGCACACGATGGGCTTAAATCCGGCTGTGGCCATACTGGTGGATAGTGGTAAGGTGGCATTGCTACCACCAGCAGTGCCAGGCGAGTAGACTGCCACCAGCCGTATTATGACAAATAATACAGCCTGGAGGTGTACTGCTGGCCCGCGCTGCTGCAGTAGCAGCACCCCGTCCCGTCTCCTGCCAGAAGACCCCCTGGATCCAGGTAATTTGGGTCTCCGACAGGGAAGGGGGGCAGGGGGTGTTGTGTGTGTGTGTGTGTGCATGTATGTGTGTGCATGATTGCAGGTGTGTGTTGAGTAGTGATTGCGTGTATGAATGTATGTAAGTGTGAGTGCGTGTATGTTGAGAAATTGTAATGCATGTCTGCCTGTATGTTTGGAAGTGTGTGCGGATGTGTGTGTGATTGGATGCATGCATTCATGTATGTATGTGTGAATGAGTGTGTGTATGCGTGTGTGTGCGTGTGATGGTGGGTGTGGATGTAGGGGGCTGGAGATGGTTTAGAGAGGTAGGGGGTGGGGTGGTGGTGTCTTTGGAGAGGTGGAGGGTTTTAGAGGTAGTGGTTTGGGGGGCCCCTATCAGTGACAGGGAAGGAATTCCCCTTCACTGATATGGCCTACTGCCATGGTTTTCGTGGCGTTACGAATGCCATGAAAACCATGGCGGTAGGCACGCTCATAATCCCGCAGTCGGCACAATGGCAGCCGCCAGGCTGGAGATGAATATCTCCAGCCCGGCGTCTGCTACCGCCATGGCGGTCGGATTGGTACATTGGGAGGTTGGTTTCAGCCAACCCGCCAATGTCATAATATGGCAGTAAGTACCATCAGCCTGGTGGGGGGTACTACGGCCACATTATCGCCGACCGCCGGGGTCAAGTCAAAATGACCCCCCATATGTTCAGGTTGTGTTGTAGACTGCGCAGCTTAATTTGGGAAAACATTTATTCAGGTGGTGTTCCAATATATATTTAGTGACTAAACTTTGAAGAGTCTTCCTTTTACAATATCTGAGGAGAGGATTCAGAATAAACAGGAGGTGATGTTGGAGGACAGATTGTTGAAGGTGAGAAAATTACCTCTGAGGTCAGAAATAGGATGTAGAAGAGACTTGATTGGATGTTACAGGCAAGAGGTTTTGGATCTGAGGAAGAGCATTTTTGGTTGGCTGGTGAAATAAATACTCAATTATAGAAGGGTAAGGTGGCAAGAAAAAGGAAAAATATTGGTGTACGTTTCTCTCAAATTTAAAGAGGGAGATCTGCAGAGGCATATCAAGGTTCCAGTAAATGCACAGGGCAAGTAAGTGTTGAGGACACTCATGGAGGACATGTAAAAGGCCCAGGGAAAAAAAAAGAATGTTTTTAATGATGCACATAAACACACTGCTGTCCAATTTGATGAATCCTTTGGAAGTGTGGCGGTGGAGTTAAGTTGTTTGTCTGATTTTGGTTCAGATGATCAATCTTCTGAAAAATCTGAAAAGAAAGACGTTTTGGAGACTAATAAGGATGTTGATTCGGACATATTAATGGATCCCTTGGGTGAGTCCATGTTTGATCCTTTGATGATAAAGCATCTAGTTTCTCCTGGAAGGACAGCAGCAATGCATGTTGCAGAGTATGTGGTATCTTGGTTGAGAAAACAAATACCTAAGGAGGTGAGAATAAGGGTAAAGTTAGGAGTGTCCTAGACCTTCTTTGGCAAACAAGATAATGATGTCACCAGAGTTGGATGCTATATATTAGTATTTATAGGAAAAGGATACTGGGATCCTCACAAGGGCTTAGTTAAGGGCCTGAGAATGTGCCAAGATAGATGACTGGATGTGATTGGCCCATTGAGAATTTTTTTCGATATGGCAGACAAGGCACATGTAAATAAGGAAAATTTGGATGTTAAAGAGTTGAGACAATGGATGCAAAGTGCAGTGTGTTTTTTGGGGAATGCTATCACTGCAATTTCAGTTAAATACAGAAAGAACATCCTGCTTAAAATGTGTCCAAAGTTAGTAAATTTAGTGGATAATGAGGCAGGTCCAGCAATGAATGGCCTCTTATTTGGTGATGCTTTCATTAAAGAGATGTCTAAATTTGTGGGTGCGTATAGTTCCAGCCAAATGTCACAGAGAAAAGTAAAGAAAGTTTTCAGTGAGCATGTTTTTGGTTAGTACAGGCATACGGGGTGGGTTCCCCGGCTGAAGTCAAGGAATCTGAGAACTTATTTTTCATAGGGATTCGGACCCTACATGCAGAACCAGGTTTCAGTACAATCAACTGGTTTATACCCTTCAAGACAGAGATATAGAGGAAGTGAAACACTTCGCACCTTGGGATTAGGTAAGGTTAGACCTTATTGTTATCTCGTTAAAATTGAGTGCCAGACTTGCTCAGTTTAATCACATTTGGATTTGGATAAGAGCAGATCCTTGGGTTTTGCAAACAGTACAAGGTTATCACATAGATGTAATGGAGGAACCAAATCAGCTTTGTGCTCCAGAAATTATAATCTTCAATGCAGATTGGCAAAGTTGGTGGAAAAGGAGGTTCAGGAGTTGTGGAGGAAGGTGCAATAGGGGAGGTGCATGAGGAGTTAAATGGTTTCATAAGCAATATTTTTCTAGTGAGAAAAAGGGCAAAGGGTTCCGTCCAGTGATAAGTCTGAAGAGTCTCAGTGATTTGGTGACTTACCATCATCTCAAGATGGAGGGGGTGCATATGTTGAGGGACATATTACAGACAGGAGATTGTTTAATACATTTAGATTTGAAAATGCATATTTAACAATCCCAATTCGGGAACCACATCAGAGTTTCCTGCAATTCATATGGGGTAGAAAGATGTGGAAGCTTGTACCTGCACCAATTGGTCTATCATCTGCCCTTTGGTGCTTCAAAAATGTCCTTCGTCCAGTAGTAGCTTATCCTAAGGAACTAGGGATATGTTTGATTATCTGTTTAAAAGACATTTTAATAATGGATCAGTACAGGTTGAGAGTGAAAGGTTTTCCAGACATGGTGATAAACTTGTTAGAAAGTTTGAGGTTTGTAGTGAACAGGAACATCATTTGGAGCCAAATCATGCAACTCAGTTTTTGGGGTTCTTTGTAGATACATTGAAGGGAGAGATATGACTTCTAAAAGAAAAATTGAGGAGAATAAGTAAGGAGATTCAGAGGGTTCTTATTATGGATAACATTTCTTTGAAGATTGTGGCTCATGTGATAGGATAGGTGTCATCAATGAGTCATTCTATCTTTCCTGGACCTTTGAATTATCAAGCAACTGCAGCAGGTCAGGTTCTGGTGAATCGATTATCGGTGGACCAAGATATTTTGATAAGAAGACTAATGAGGAGCAACACTACCACTTTCCAGATATCATTCAGTCTGGGATGTTACAAAAGTGCTATCACATATTGAGAGATGGGGATTGAATATTGTCTTGTCATTGAAGGTGGCTATTTTGTGGGGGTTTGGTGTCGTTTAGGATAGTGTCTTATGTGAAGGCTCCTAATGTGACAAGTAGGATTTTGCTCCTAAGGGGTATGTTTATATTTCACCAGGAGGACAAAACTAGTTCTACATCTATATGTTATTCATTTTTAAGGAGAATGAAAACTTGTGTGAAATATGTTGTTTAAAAGAGTATGTAAGGAAAACTTTGAGTGTGAGACTGTTGGAGGTTTCACAATTACTGATTTCATTTAAGAAACCTTTTACAGCTGTGTCTTCCCCCACTCTTGCAAGGTAGGTTAAGGAGGAGATGTTGAGAGGAGGTGTCAATGTGAGTGTGTTTGGGGCACACTGTGAAAAGCGTGGCTGCTTTGAAAGCCCTTATAATGGTCATGACATTTTGGGGTGTACAGATTGGTCAAATGACATAACTTTCAGAAGGTTTTATTTCAAACCTATAGAGAATGCAGCTTGTTGTCTAGTTGAAAAGCTTTGAACTTGCAGAATGTTAGCCTCCAGGGCTTGCCTTAGAATGTAGATTTTCCCTAGTCTAGTGGGCAGAAAATCTAGATTTTAGTAAAGACACAGAAGCAAATATTATTCCTCTTATTAATCACTCCCTTGTTTCATCATTTTTTGTTTAACTTGAAGCTCATGGACAAGTAAACTGACGGAAGAGAGCCAGCTATCCATTGTTGGACATATATTCATGAAAATGGAGGAGAGGAGGATCTTTCATTATTTTTAATGTTTTAAGACTGTTTAAGTTGATTGTTTTTATTATATATTTCAGCAGCAAAGAAAGCAGGAATATGACTGGGGTTCTGGCATTTTATTGATTTATAGTGTGTTTTGAAAGTTTGAAAGCTCTAAATCATTTAAAGTGGCCCCTGTTAGTAGGAGATTGCATAATTTTAGCCTCCATGTCTTTAACCTCTTCTGTGCCTTGGACGAGATGATCTCGTCCAAGGCTACAGTTCCCCTGTGCCTTGGACGAGATCATCTCGTCCATGGCACAGGGGAACTTGGGGGCGCGCTAGCGCGCCCCCCGTGCACCCCCCTTCCCCCCCCAAGTCGGGGATGGAAGGGGAAGACCTTCCCCTTCCACCCCCGACCCCCCCCCACCCCCCCTGTGACGTCAGCGCGCGCGCGCGCGCGCTGATGTGTCACAGGGGCCTCCCTCGTCGCGCTGGAAGCTCTGCTTCCAGCGCGATTGAAAAAGAAATGCAAAAGCATTTCTTTTTCAATCACTTGGGAGGCCCGGAGGGGCTTCAAAGGGAAGGAAAAGTATTTCCTTCCCTTTGAAGTCCCTCCGAGGGTTTCAAAAGCCGGATTGCTTGCAATCCGGTTTTTGAAACCCCACTAGACACCAGGGATTTTTTTTTTTCCGTACAAATTGACAAAAGGGAGCGACCCCTTGGGCAAGGGTCGCTCCCAGGGGGGGCATTTTTTTGAAAAGGCCTTTTCTGCCCCCCCTGGGGGCAGAAACCTCTAGGCACCAGGGACCATTTTTTTCTTTTTTTTTTTCATTTTTTTTTTATTGAGGTGGGGAGCGACCCCTTAGGCAAGGGTCGTTCCCCTTGGGGGAAAATTATATTTTGGCCATTTCTGCCCCCCTTGGGGGCAGATTGGCCTATTTTGATGAGGCCAATCTGCCCCCAAGGGGGGTGGAAACCACTAGACACCAGGGATTATTTTTTTTTTTTATTGTTATTGACAAAAGGGAGCGACCCCTTGGGCAAGGGTCGCTCCCAGGGGGGCATATTTTCGGGAAGGCCTTTTCTGCCCCCCCTGGGGGCAGATCGGCCTACTATTAGGCCGATCTACCCCCAGGGGGGGCAGAAACCTCTAGGCACCAGGGACCATTTTTTTTTTTTTTTTTTTTTTTTTTTTTTTTTTTTTGGTGGGGAGCGACCCCTTAGGCAAGGGTCGCTCCCCTTGGGGGAAAATTATATTTTGCCCGTTTCTGCCCCCCTTGGGGGCAGATTGGCCTATTTTGATGAGGCCAATCTGCCCCCAAGGGGGGTAGAAACCACTAGACACCAGGGAGTTTTTTCTTTGCGTGAATTTCACGCAAAGGGAGCGACCACTTAGGCAAGGGTCGCTCCCTGGGGGGGAGGGGAATTTATTTTAGGCCATTTCTGCCCCCCCTGGGGGCAGATTGGCCGATTTTAGGTCAATCTGCCCCCAAGGGGGCAGAAACCACTAGGCACCGGGGATTTGTTTTTTGGTGCCAATGTCACGCAGGGGGAGCGACCCCGTAGGCAAGGGTCGCTCCCGGGGGGGGGGTGGGGGGGCAAATTTATTTTAGGCCATTTCTGCCCCCCCGGGGGACAGATCGGCCTATTATTAGGCCGAACTGCCCCCGGGGGGGGGCAGAACACTCTAGGCGCCAGGGCAATTTCTTTTTTGTGTTTTTTTTTTTTTTTTGTTTCTTTTTTTAGAGATGGGGAGCGACCCATCAGGCAAGGGTCGCTCCCCTGGGGGGGCAAATTGTATTTAGACCATTTCTGCCCCCCTGGGGGCAGATTGGCCAATTTTAGGTCAATCTGCCCCCATGGGGGCAGAAACCACTAGGCACCGGGGATTTGTTTTTTGGCGCCAATGTCACGCAGGGGGAGCGACCCCGTAGGCAAGGGTCGCTCCCGGGGGGGGGGTGGGGGTTGGGGGGGCAAATTTATTTTAGGCCATTTCTGCCCCCCCGGGGGACAGATCGGCCTATTATTAGGCCGAACTGCCCCCCGGGGGGGGGGCAGAACACTCTAGGCGCCAGGGCAAATTTTTTTTGTTGTTGTTGTTGTTTCTTTTTTTAGAGATGGGGAGCGACCCATCAGGCAAGGGTCGCTCCCCTGGGGGGGCAAATTGTATTTAGACCATTTCTGCCCCCCTGGGGGCAGATTGGCCAATTTTAGGTCAATCTGCCCCCAAGGGGGCAGAAACCACTAGGCACCGGGGATTTTTTTTTTGCCGCCAATGTCACGCAGGGGGAGCGACCCCGTAGGCAAGGGTCGCTCCCGGGGGGGGGGATGGGGGTTGGGGGGGCAAATTTATTTTAGGCCATTTCTGCCCCCCCGGGGGGCAGATCGGCCTATTATTAGGCCGATCTGCCCCCGGGGTGGGGGGGGCAGAAACCTCTAGGCGCCAGGGGAATTTTTCTTTTTTTTCTTTGTTTTTTTTTTTTAGAGATGGGGAGCGACCCATCAGGCAAAAGTCGCTCCCCTGGGGGACAAATTGTATTTAGGCCTGGCTGAGTTTAGGTCAACCTGCCCCCAAGGGGGCAGAAACCACTAGGCACCGGGGATTTGTTTTTTGGTGCCAATGTCACGCAGGGGGAGCGACCCCGTAGGCAAGGGTCGCTCCCGGCGGGGGAGGGTGGGGGTTGGGGGGGCAAATTTATTTTAGGGCATTTCTGCCCCCCCCCCCCTGGGGCCGGCTGAGCTACAGGCCAAACACCACAGGTAGGCACCTTGCAAAAAACACCTCTGTTTTCTGCGAAAAAATATGTTGTGTCCACGTTGTGTTTTGGGCCATTTCCTTTTGTGGGCGCTAGGCCTACCCACAGAAGTGATGTACCATTTTTATCAAGAGACTTAGGGGAACGCTGGGTGGAAGGAAATTTGTGGCTCCTCTCAGATTCCAGAACTTTCTGTCACCGAAATGAGAGGAAAAAGTGTTTTTTGGGCCAAATTTTGATGTTTGCAAAGGATTCTGGGTAACATAACCTGGTCAGAGCCCCGCAAGTCACCCCATCTTGGATTCCCCTGGGTTTCTAGTTTTCAAAAATGCACTGGTTTGCTAGGTTTCCTCAGGTGTCGGCTGAGCTACAGGCCAAAATCCACAGGTAGGCACTGCTTTTTATTAAAAAATGTGATGTGTCCACGTTGTGTTTTGGGCCCTTTCCTTTCGTGGGCGCTAGTCCTACCCACACAAGTGAGGTATCATTTTTATCGGGAGACTTGGGGGAACGCTGGGTAGAAGGAAATTTGTGGCTCCTCTCAGATTCTAGAACTTTCTGCCACAGAAATGTGAGGGACATGTGTTTTTTTAGCCAAATTTTGAGGTTTGCAAAGGATTCTGGGTAACAGAACCTGGTCCGAGCCCCGCAAGTCACCCCTCCTTGGATTCCCCTAGGTCTCTAGTTTTCAGAAATGCACAGGTTTGGTAGGTTTCCCTAGGTGCCGGCTGAGCTAGAAGCCAAAATCTACAGGTAGGCACTTCGCAAAAAACACCTCTGTTTTTTTCCAAAATTTAGGATGTGTCCACGTTGGGCTTTGGGGTGTTTCCTGTCGCCGGCGCTAGGCCTACCCACGCAAGTGAGGTATCATTTTTATCGGGAGACTTGGGGGAACGCTGGGTAGAAGGAAATTTGTGGCTCCTCTCAGATTCCAGAACTTTCTGCTACAGAGATGTGAGTAACATGTGTATTTTTAGCCAAATTTTGAGGTTTGCAAAGGATTCTGGGTAACAGAACCTGGTCTGAGCCCCGCAAGTCACCCCTCCTTGGATTCCCCTAGGTCTCTAGTTTTCAGAAATGCACAGGTTTGGTAGGTTTCCCTAGGTGCCGGCTGAGCTAGAGGCCAAAATCTACAGGTAGGCACTTCGCAAAAAACACCTCTGTTTTTTTCCAAAATTTAGGATGTGTCCACGTTGCGCTTTGGGGTGTTTCCTGTTGCCGGCGCTAGGCCTACCCACGCAAGTGAGGTATCATTTTTATCGGGAGACTTGGGGGAACGCTGGGTGGAAGGAAATTTGTAGCTCCTCTCAGATTCCAGAACTTTCTGCCACAGAAATGTGAGGGACATGTGTTTTTTTAGCCAAATTTTGAGGTTTGCAAAGGATTCTGGGTAACAGAACCTGGTCCGAGCCCCGCAAGTCACCCCTCCTTGGATTCCCCGAGGTCTCTAGTTTTCAGAAATGCACAGTTTTGGTAGGTTTCCCTAGGTGCCGGCTGAGCTAGAGGCCAAAATCTACAGGTAGGCACTTCGCAAAAAACACCTCTGTTTTTTTCCAAAATTTAGGATGTGTCCACGTTGCGCTTTGGGGTGTTTCCTGTCGCCGGCGCTAGGCCTACCCACGCAAGTGAGGTATCATTTTTATCGGGAGACTTAGGGGAACGCTGGGTAGAAGGAAATTTGTGGCTCCTCTCAGATTCCAGAACTTTCTGCCACAGAAATGTGAGTAACATGTGTATTTTTAGCCAAATTTTGAGGTTTGCAAAGGATTCTGGGTAACAGAACCTGGTCCGAGCCCCGCAAGTCACCCCTCCTTGGATTCCCCTAGGTCTCTAGTTTTCAGAAATGCACAGGTTTGGTAGGTTTCCCTAGGTGCCGGCTGAGCTAGAGGCCAAAACCTACAGGTAGGCACTTCGCAAAAAACACCTCTGTTTTTTTCCAAAATTTAGGATGTGTCCACGTTGCGCTTTGGGGTGTTTCCTGTCGCCGGCGCTAGGCCTACCCACGCAAGTGAGGTATCATTTTTATCGGGAGACTTGGGGGAACGCTGGGTGGAAGGAAATTTGTAGCTCCTCTCAGATTCCAGAACTTTCTGCCACAGAAATGTGAGGGACATGTGTTTTTTTAGCCAAATTTTGAGGTTTGCAAAGGATTCTGGGTAACAGAACCTGGTCCGAGCCACACAAGTCACCCCTCCTTGGATTCCCCTAGGTCTCTAGTTTTCAGAAATGTACAGGTTTGGTAGGTTTCCATAGGTGGCGGCTGAGCTAGAGGCCAAAATCTCCAGGTAGTCACTTTGCTAAAAACAGCTCTGTTTTCTGTGATGTGTCCACGTTGTGTTTTGGGGCATATCCTGTCGCGGGCGCTAGGCCTACCCACACAAGTGAGGTATCATTTTTATCGGGAGACGTGGGGGAACGCTGGGTGGAAGGAAATTTGTGGCTCCTCTCAGATTCCAGAACTTTCTGCCACAGAAGTGTGAGGAACATGTGTTTTTTTAGCCAAATTTTGAGATTTGCAAAGGATTCTGGGTAACAGAACCTGGTCCGAGCCCCGCAAGTCACCCCTCCTTGGATTCCCCTAGGTCTCTAGTTTTCAGAAATGCACAGGTTTGGTAGGTTTCCCTAGGTGGCGGCTGAGCTAGAGGCCAAAATCTACAGGTAGTCACTTTGCTAAAAACAGCTCTGTTTTCTGTGATATGTCCACGTTGTGTTTTGGGGCATATCCTGTCGCGGGCGCTAGGCCTACCCACACAAGTGAGGTATCATTTTTATTGGGAGACGTGGGGGAACGCTGGGTGGAAGGAAATTTGTGGCTCCTCTCAGATTCCAGAACTTTCTGCCACAGAAATGTGAGGAACATGTGTTTTTTTAGCCACATTTTGAGGTTTGCAAAGGATTCTGGGTAACAGAACCTGATCCGAGCCCCGCAAGTCACCCCTCCTTGGATTCCCCCAGGTTTCTAGTTTTCAGAAATGCACAGGTTTGGTAGGTTTCCCTAGGTGGCGGCTGAGCTAGAGGCCAAAATCTACAGGTAGTCACTTTGCTAAAAACAGCTCTGTTTTCTGTGATATGTCCACGTTGTGTTTTGGGGCATATCCTGTCGCGGGCGCTAGGCCTACCCACACAAGTGAGGTATCATTTTTATCGGGAGACGTGGGGGAACGCTGGGTGGAAGGAAATTTGTGGCTCCTCTCAGATTCCAGAACTTTCTGCCACAGAAATGTGAGGAACATGTGTTTTTTTAGCCAAATTTTGAGATTTGCAAAGGATTCTGGGTAACAGAACCTGGTCCGAGCCCCGCAAGTCACCCCTCCTTGGATTCCCCTAGGTCTCTAGTTTTCAGAAATGCACAGGTTTGGTAGGTTTCCCTAGGTGGCGGCTGAGCTAGAGGCCAAAATCTACAGGTAGTCACTTTGCTAAAAACAGCTCTGTTTTCTGTGATATGTCCACGTTGTGTTTTGGGGCATATCCAGTCGCGGGCGCTAGGCCTACCCACACAAGTGAGGTATCATTTTTATCGGGAGACGTGGGGGAACGCTGGGTGGAAGAAAATTTGTGGCTCCTCTCAGATTCCAGAACTTTCTGCCACAGAAATGTGAGGAACATGTGTTTTTTTAGCCAAATTTTGAGGTTTGCAAAGGATTCTGGGTAACAGAACCTGGTCCGAGCCCCGCAAGTCACCCCTCCTTGGATTCCCCTAGGTCTCTAGTTTTCAGAAATGCACAGGTTTGGTAGGTTTCCCTAGGTGGCGGCTGAGCTAGAGGCCAAAATCTACAGGTAGTCACTTTGCTAAAAACAGCTCTGTTTTCTGTGATATGTCCACGTTGTGTTTTGGGGCATATCCTGTTGCGGGCGCTAGGCCTACCCACACAAGTGAGGTATCATTTTTATCGGGAGACGTGGGGGAACGCTGGGTGGAAGGAAATTTGTGGCTCCTCTCAGATTCCAGAACTTTCTGCCACAGAAATGTGAGGAACATGTGTTTTTTTAGCCAAATTTTGAGGTTTGCAAAGGATTCTGGGTAACAGAACCTGGTCCGAGCCACACAAGTCACCCCTCCTTGGATTCCCCTAGGTCTCTAGTTTTCAGAAATGTACAGGTTTGGTAGGTTTCCCTAGGTGGCAGCTGAGCTAGAGGCCAAAATCTACAGGTAGTCACTTTGCTAAAAACAGCTCTGTTTTCTGTGATGTGTCCACGTTGTGTTTTGGGGCATATCCTGTCGCGGGTGCTAGACCTACCCACACAAGTGAGGTATCATTTTTATCGGGAGACGTGGGGGAACGCTGGGTGGAAGGAAATTTGTGGCTCCTCTCAGATTCCAGAACTTTCTGCCACAGAAATGTGAGGAACATGTGTTTTTTAGCCAAATTTTGAGGTTTGCAAAGGATTCTGGGTAACAGAACCTGGTCCGAGCCACACAAGTCACCCCTCCCTGGATTCCCCTAGGTCTCTAGTTTTCAGAAATGCACAGGTTTGGTAGGTTTCCCTAGGTGGCGGCTGAGCTAGAGGCCAAAATCTACAGGTAGTCACTTTGCTAAAAACAGCTCTGTTTTCTGTGATGTGTCCACGTTGTGTTTTGGGGCATATCCTGTCGCGGGTGCTAGGCCTACCCACACAAGTGAGGTACCATTTTTATCGGGAGACTTGGGGGAACATAGATTAGCAAAACAAGTACTATTGCCCCTTGTCTTTCTCTAAATTTTTTCCTTCCAAATATAGGAGTGTGTGTAAAAAAGACATCTATTTGAGAAATTCCCTGTAATTCACGTGCTACTATGGTCACCCCGGAATTCAGAGATGTGCAAATAACCACTGCTCCTCAACACCTTATCTTATGCCCTTTTTGGAAATGCAAAGGTTTTCTTGATAGCAATTTTTTACTCCTTATATTTCAGCAAATGAATTGCTGTATACCCGGTATAGAATGAAAACGCACTGCAGGGTGCAGTTCATTTATTGGCTCTGGGTTCCTCGGGTTCTTGATGAACCTACAAACCCTATATATCCCCGCAACCAGAGGAGTCCAGCAGACGTAACGGTATATTGCTTTCGATAATCTGACATTGCAGGGAAAAGTTACAGAGTAAAACGTAGAGAAAAATTGATGGTTTTTTCACCTCAATTTCAATATTTTTCTTTTTCAGCTGTTATTTTCTGTAGGAAACCCTTGTAGGATCTACACAAATGACCCCTTGCTGAATTTAGAATTTTGTCTACTTTTCAGAAATGTTTAGGTTTCTGGGATCCAGCATTGGTTTCATGACCATTCCTGTCACTGACTGGAAGGAGGCTGAAAGCAAAAAAATTTGCACAAATGGGGTATGCCCCAGTAAAATGCCAAAATTGTGTTGAAAAATTGGGTTTTCGGATTCAAGTCTGCCTGTTCCTGAAAGCTGGGAAGCTGCTGAGTTTAGCACCGCAGACCCTTTGTTGATGCCATTTTCAGGGGAAAAACCACAAGCCTTCTTCTGCAGCCCCTTTTTCCAATTTTTTTGAAAAAAACGAAATTTTCACTGTATTTTGGCCAATTTCTTGGCCTCCTTCAGGGGAACCCACAAAGTCTGGGTACCTTTAGAATCCCTAGGATGTTGGAAAAAAAGGACGCAAATTTGGCTTGGTTAGCTTATGTGGACAAAAAGTTATGAGGGCCTAAGCGTGAACTGCCCCAAATAGGCAAAAAAGGGCCTGGCACAGGAGGGGGAAAAGGCCTGGCAGCGAAGTGGTTAATAAAATCCAGATTTTCTGCCCACCAGGCTGTGAAAAATCTACATTTATTTATATTCCATTCTGGAACTCATTGTGTCATTCCTTTATTATTTTTCTACATTTGCTGTAATGCTGTTTGGTACCTTGTCTTACAAATGTTGAGGTGGTTGCATGCTTGTCTGTTGTGTGCTTTGGTTGGGTCAGGGAAGAGGGGTTTGGGTTTGGGAAGAGGAAGGTGGAGGGAGGACAGGAGATAAAGGATGACTGGCTGCCGTAAGTGTAGAGGCCAGAGCCTGAAAGGATCTCTGTAGGCCAACCAGTGCACCATGAATGCCCTCCAGGAACTAATTACTCTGTGGGCGTGAGTTGGCAGTCTCTGGATGGCAGTAGGCTAACCGGGGCTAGGGCACAGGTGCCTGAGGCAAAGGAGATGCCCACCCTTTAAGGTGAGTGGGCATGGCCAACTGGGTGGGTGCTACAGGGTGAGCGGGGTGGTAAGGTGGTGATAGACTGAGATGGTGCTGGGGTGTTCCCGGGTGGGTCCGCCACCACCAGGGAGTGTCTACTGAAGGAGGATAATGAAGATGAAGATCTCGATCCTGTCTCCCGGGTGGCACTCTCCTCGCCCTCCGGGCAACCGGGTCCCTCGGTGTTGGTCGTATCAGCCCTCTGGGTCTATGGCCAGCACCTTCCCCACTCGGTTGTACCCTGTCTCCTTTGCCTGATGATGTTGATGGATAGAAACAGAGACAGATAGAGGGTCATCACATTCTTAACATACACATACATATCATTATACACAACAGTAATATCACATCTATGTCTTAGAAAGCTTAGGGAGGAACCATTTAGAACCTACATCATGTCATAACTACATACTTCCAAAAATCCTATATGACAACAGTCTCACCCACAACATGAGCCAACCATCTGACCACTACATCACCATCCCATCAATTTAGCTGGAACACAAACTATTCATGCACAAGCTGAATTGGCAACATAATAATGCTCTCCCTATGCAGATCATCACTTTGTATCAACAAATCAGCCTAAGCAAATGCTGTTAACTGACATCACAATATCATGTCTACCTCTAATCTACACTTGCCCAGTCCATCATCAGTACTCATGTTCCATGAAAGTAAACTCATCTCACTTCAACTACAACACAGTGGCCCTCAATATGACTTTGGTGGTCTCTCAGTGAGACCGACAAAGCCACGGGCACCAGAAGACCGCCAGTGCTGGTGGTCTCCCACCTGCCATATTATGGTTACTGCCGGATTTCCGCCACACTTTGGGCGATATCTGGCAGTAGCTATGCTGGTGGGCAGTGGCGCTCTGGTGTTGCTACCATCTGCACCACCCCGCCAGTAGGATTCTGCCAGCTGTATTATGACCATTAATACAGCCTGGCGTTGTCCTGCTGGCGGGGCGCTGCCGGAGGTAGCAGCGCCCCTTCCCGTTCCCTGACAGATGACCTTCTCCTCGGAACAGGTAAGGTGATCGTCCGACAAAGGATGGGGATGGTAGGGTGGGGGTGTTGTGTGTGAGTGTGTGGTATCTGTGTGTGTATATGAATGTTTGTTTGCATGTTTGAATGCGACTGTGATTGTGTGGTGTATGCGTGGTCGTATGCGTGTGAATGAATGCATGTTTGTATGTTGAAATGAGTTTGTGTCTCCATGTCAGTGTGTATGCGTGTGAGTATGAGTGATTGGGTGTTTGTGTGTATGTGTGCATGAAGGCATGTTAGTATGCATGCCTGAATGCCTGTGAGTGAATGCATGTTAGTATGTGTGAGTGAATGTGTGTATGAATGAGTGTGAGAGGATGCGTGTCTGAAAGTGTAAGTGAGTGGGTGTATGTGTGGTGCCTGTGGGTAAATGTGTGCATGTATGCAGGGAGGGGTGAAGTGGGCACCATGTAAGTAGGGGCAGGGGTTGCTGTGACTGTAAGGGGATGGGGGCCTTGTGACTGTAAGGGGGGTGGTGGTGCTATGTGTGTAGGGGGTGGAGGGTCAGGTGGTGGGTGAGGGAGCCATCTACGGTGACAGTTCAGGAATTCCCTGTCACTGGTAGCCCTACTGCCATGGTTTTCATAGCATTGCTATTGCCACGGAAACCATGGCGGTAGGACGACTCATAATGCCGCCTGCGGTCTTCTGTGGACTGCCAGTTGTCGGAGATGTAAATCTCCAGCCCGGGGGTTCATACCGCCATGGTGGTATGAGTGGAGATGTGATGGGTTGGTAGGAGCCAACCCGCCACACTCATAATGTGGCGGTGTCAGCCTGTTGGCGGTGATACCGCCACATTAACCTTGGTGGTCAAAAGACTGCCAGGGTTATAATGAGGGCCACTATGTTGCTTTACAATCACATGTGACTCTTCCATAACATTCAAAATGTCAAATACCGCAGATTAAATCACTACATATGGTAAACTCAAATAGGGAGGCTCATAAAAATCCCTAGCATGTTATTTAAATACCTATCAAAAGTATTTTAAAAATATTTTGATAGAGATTCTGGACCCACTCATCTTACTCATTGACACATAGACAACAATGTAATTTCCATCAATAGGGGCCTACTGAGCACACAGGATAAACCCATAGACCACCACAGGGAGCATATCAACTCCTCCAATACATTTGACAGTAATTACGTGCATTATGGACGCACACCATTTCACTATTCATGCTGAGTAGAAAAATTTACATGACTACATCAACAAACCTCCATCACTAAAATCTGTTCAGACATGTGTAACCTGACATCTTAGGACTTAAGCAACACTGCCATAAGCAACTTCTAATGTAATCATGATGGACACATACACCTAGAGTCCAGCAAATTGATTGACAACATATCCCATTCCACCAACATGTTTATGTCAAATGGAACTTCTGCTACATTATTAAGTCTGGCCAAAATGAGCTGATCCCTTACAAAATCTATCTAAACAGCCTCAGATTAGCAAGGATAAGTATGACAAAGTAGAGGCTTCAACATAACAAAAGGCATGAAGTACCAATTGACGCATGATGTAGGCACAAAACAGTGCATGTTGTACCCATATAGGTATGGGACTGTCCTATGTAGCATGGACATAATACATGGCGTAACAGACCAGCAGGCTAGCCACTTAACTTCTTATTCCCATATATTAGGTACAAGAAGATCTAGAAGACATGAAATGAAATGTCTTGTACTTTTAATGTTTAATTACCACCATCCTTTTCACAATGTAGTCTGTCCACCATCATCAATCATCACATTTGCCAATATATAATTCAAACATAACAATGGGAACACCTCCTCGCACCTCAGATGGAGTGTAGTAAGTATGCCATTTCAAATTCCTGATTGGGATGACAGACTCACATGAAGTTTCCATCTATATCAGAAAACAGGATTGTTTGGCCCTGTTACTCAACTGTCAGACCGTATGTAGCACACAGAGCAAAGATTCAGAGGACCAGGACTGGTCAGAGACCAAAGAGCTGGACAACTTACCAACTGAGTATATGGAGTGTGGATCAGCCAGTGGGAAGGATAACACAGCAGGTGACACATTTGTATAGCAGTGTAGAAGCATACATATGACACTGTCACATGTTCATCACCAAATGCTGTCATACTATTTGGTAAACATAGGTGAGTAACGTCCCTACACAAAATACATGCCCACATCTGTGTATCAGTGGTGGCAACTGTAGTACTATGTCCTCCCAGGAGACCCCTTACCTGTAGCATTTACCACATGCAGGCCATTAGGGGTTCAAGGTCCGACGGAAACCCCTCCCTCGTTGGGAGGACATTCCCAGCTGGGCCCCTGCAGTCTTCTGGGCACAGTGCTTCAGGTCCTCCCAGAACTTCCTAAAGTGGGTGCTCCACCGACTGTGGATCCCCAGGGTCTGCACTTGCTTGGCAATGGCACGCCAGATTCCCTTCTTTTGATGGGCATTGACCTGCGTGGATGACACAGACAAAAGCAAAAAGTCATGTCCACATGCACCATACCAACACATGGGGACAGAACACTTCAGTGACAGCAAGTAGACAAACATTACCATCCTCTCAGTTCACACGCATGCACAATTTAGCATCTGCAAGCATCAACACCTTCACAACTTCACATTTCAGCTACACCATCATACACCCCAGCTTTCATGCGTTGGTGTACCTTTGGACTCATCTGCTCCTCTGGTGCATCATATAGCTGTCCAATCAGGGGTCGGACCCCCTCCACGAGTTGTCAAGCTCTTCTGGGATGAAGACTGAGGCCCTATTACCTGCAGGACTTGCCATGATCGCTCCCAGAGGCAGTACATAGCAGCTCAAATAGTGGAGGTCTTGCTCGCAACAGTGTCAGGAGTCAAGTGAGCAATACTGCAGAAGATGGCGGTCTGTCTGCCACATACAGGACAGTCAACGACAGGGACAACGCAATTGGCCCAAGTCTGCAAAAGGCAGCAATGTGTTCCAATGGCAATTTCCACTGTGGTAGTAACCGCCATGACGACATCCACTGACGGAGTTAGGCCAGTTTCACATTTCCAGTACAGTAGGTCAGGCGACTGCCATTTTGAGCACGTTTCATGTATGGAAAAGTCTTTCAATCTGCATCATTAACAAATCCCTATATTGTGCTAATTATCAATAAGTACTGCCTTCAGGTGTTTTAGCTTATTTGTGCACCTGAGTAGCTAAAGCAGTGTAACAGAGGAATTTGTGGTGATAGAAATGTACACTGATTCTTAACATCATATGTGTGTTGGTAATGTAGGTAATGTGCTACAAAATGTGTTTCACAGGTGAAGTCGGTTGGACTAACAAACACTGACAGTCACAGATAAATATGCATGTATAGTATATTAGATAATTGATTGAATGTACACCAAGGGGAGCGTCATAGGATGCATAGCAATATGTGGTCTTGTCCTCGATTGCAGATATTTGTGAGTTGTATATGTAAATGTGTTCATTGTTCATGTCATATACACATTTTATATGCTTCCACATAGTTACCCTGGCATGAGGAGAGGAAGACAACCCCCAGTGACCGCCCACTAATAGACCTGCACACCATGGAAGAGAGGCATACTAGCCAGACATTTCACCTGAATAGGCATGCAATCATGGATCTTTGTGATCAGTTGGAGCCTGGTGTGATGCCTGCCTTTCACAATCCTTATAGCATACCTCCCATCATTCTAGTAATGTCAGTGCTACACTTCCTGGTCACTGGGACCTTCCCGAACACATTGGTCCTAACTGCAGGGATGTCTCAGCCCATGTTCAGTCTGGTTTTGAAGGATGTACTATCTACATTGTTGAAACACCTGGATAACTACATCAGGTTTCCACAACATGCGGATTTGGCCTTTGTGAAGGCAGAGTTTGATACAATGGGACACATTCCACATGCACTCATGTAGCCTTGGTTCCCCCCGGTGTCAATGAACAGGTATATAGGAACAGGAATAACTACCACTCCATCAACTTTCAAGTGGGGAGCTTGGCAGACAACTACATTTCACAAGTAAGGGAAAGTATCCTGGATCAGTCCATGATTCCTTCATCATGCGCAACAGCAATATCTCACTGCTGATGACACAACTCAACACAGAGACGGCCTGGCTTATTGGTAAATCAGATATGACATGTGTTTGCAAAGTTTTTCTCCTGCTATCACAGTAGTTCATGTCCTCAATATGTGTCTGTGTATTTTTATCTATGTGCTTACAGGTGACTCTGGCAATCCAAACCGTCCTTGGTTGTTGACACCAGTGAGGTACCCAACCATGCCAGGGGTCCGCTACACTGAGTTCCACAAAAGGACTAGGCATGTTGCGGAGCAGACTTTTGGGCTCCTGAAGGCAAGATTTCACTCCCTAGACAGAGCTCCACAATCTTGCCCTGAGACATCAGATACCATTTCTACCAGATGAGGGGAGGCAGCAGAACTAGTGGGTGGAAACGCAGAGTTGACAAGTGATGATGAGCCAGATGAAGATGAAGCAGGAGACTTCAGGGCGGATCTCATCAATCAGCACATCAACTGACTCAAGGTATGTGATGTCTTCTCAAAGCTGTGATATACATTTGTATCCTAGAGTTGATGGGTAGCATGTCACCTCCTTTTAACCATCAGCTATGAGGTTTTAGGTAGCTCCTATGCCTACGGGTGAGTTGTGCATGCAGACTGTTAATTTGTATTGTGTACAGAACAGAGTCTTCTACAGTGTCCTGTTTTGTTAATGCACATGCAAAGTCAATGTTGTGTACATGACTTGTCTGAATTGAGGAATGTTTTCTGCTCTGCCCTATCTCTTATCTCTGTCAATCACAGATTTGATGAGTTCCAGTTTGACTCCTCATCCTTGGCAAGTCACAGACAGCATCAGAAGCAGATGGGAATTGCAAGTAGACAAGAGAAGTGGACAAGGCTGGAGTCAGGTACTAATTACTATGAGAATGTGGAGTATGACTAACATGGTCAGACTGTGAGGACACAGGGGTGTAATTGTGTTTTCCAATCAAGATAACCTGTAGGGTACTGGAGGTGGTAATATGGTGTCATTTGCATGTCCATATCTGTCTGATGTATGAAAACTGTAGAACCATAGCCTTTACTGTCACAGTGGTTTCTTGTGTATGTAATCTACCTTAAACCTAGCTGTTAGTGCGTTCCTACTTTGCAAACCGAAGTGCATGTCTCTGTCGACTGACATAGGTAAGTGTCAAGCCTAGCGATATGTGACCAATGTAAGTGAAAGATCTCTGGACTGGGGACATCATTACTGATATCTGTCATTACCATGGGATATGACTATTGGGAAGCTAAGGTATGGGAATGTAAAAATGCTTTACTAGGTGTTACAAAGGACCAATCTGTGTGCCTCCTGGCTTTTAGGAATAATGGCATGTCCCTAACTTCTGTATCCTGTGGTTTAGCAGTATCTGACACAGTGGCAAACATCCTGATTTTACTGTCAGTTATACTCTATGTGCTCTTCCCACATTGTTAGAAATGGGGTCCTTGGTTGGCAGTCAGGTTACCCTCTGCCCAAGCAAGGACCCTCACTCTAGTCAGGATAAAGGAGAATCACTCTGAGCTAACCCCTGCTCACCCCCTGGTAGCTTAGCACGAGCAGGCAAGTTTAACTTCAGAAGCAATGTGTAAAGTATTTGTACTAACACACACAGTAACTCAGTGAAAACACTACAAAATGACACAAAATAGGTAATATTAATCTAAACAAAACAAGACCAAAATGACAAAAATCCAACATACACAAGTCAAGTTATGAATATTCAAAAGAGTAAGGGGCATATTTATACTCCGTTTGCGGCCATTGTGCGTCAAAAAATTTGACGCACAATCAGCGCAAACGTTGCCCCATATTTAAAATCTGACGCCCGAGCCCGCAGACGACAAAATTCCGCCGTGTGCGTCATTTCTTGGATGCGGCAACCCGCCCTGTGTTAATGATATGCAGGGTAGGCGTTCCCGTCCTAAAAACCACGCAAACGGCCGTGCGTTGTATTTATGTTTTCGGGGAAAAATGACGCTCGGCCAGGAGGCGGAGCCAGAAAATGACGCACAGCCCGATTTGCGTCAAAATTTAACGTCTGGGTCAGGGCAGGCGTTAAAATGGCCCAAACACACCTGTATTTAATCAGAACACACAGAACAAAAAGCAGAGCAGCAGAGCAGCAGAGCAGCAACAGGGAGACATGGAGGTGATTCTTATCCAGCGTGCACGCAAACACAGATCCCAGCAGCAACAACAGCAGCTACCACAACACCAGTAGGGACCCCAAAGGCAGCGCAGAAGGCAGGAGAGGATATTCCGCCCAAGAACAACCCTCCAGGGCCTCAGGGAACACGACATCATACAGAGGTACCGGTTGAACTGGCAGGCCATCCAGCAGCTGCTGTGAAACATTGAACAGCAGTTGCCCCCCACTTTGGTGACATCCCGCACCATACCAACAGAAACAAAGCTGCTTGCCATACTTCACATGCTGGCAAGTGGCTCTTTCCAAACAACTGGTGCCCTGGTTGGCGGAATATCAGAACCATCATTCTCCGCATTTCTGCCAAAAGTACTGGATGCCATCATTCGACTGACACCCCGCCACATCTGCTTCCCTAACACACTGCAGAAGCAGCAGGAAACTAAACAGGGGTTCTACGCAATCAGTGGCTTCCCACACGTCCTTGGTGCAATCGACTGCACACATGTACTCCTTGTGCCACCTGCTGCGACTGAACACCTCTACCGCAACAGGAAGCACACACATTCAATCAACGTGCAGGCCATAGTCGATCACCAGGGATTGATCACCAACATCGTGGCTAAATATCCTGGGAGTGTACATGACTCATTCATCTTCTGTCACTGTACCATCAACCAACACTTCCAGGATGGACGGTATGGCAATGGACTACTTGTTGGTAAGTACAAAAACCTACTTATAAACACACTGTATAGCAGCCCACTAGGACACACAACACATACACCACAACAGCAACATCTACACAGGAACATACAGAGGTCCTGACATCACTAGCCATGTTTCTTAACTCACCATTGAACCTGTCACACATCGGAAATTACTGTACAGCCTAATGTGAAGACGTCAATGAGTGCGGTTGCCTAAATGTCACCTTGCAAATTGTAAGTCTCACAATGACCTTTACATTAATACATTGCCTAAGTCTAAAGGTATGGGATGTCCAGGGTACTTCCATATGAACGTGCTAACAACACTTATAAATTAAACTCTACATTGAACTATCTACTCACCCCAAGTGAAGACACAGGGACACCTGTATCACAAGTCACAATGCTATGGAGAGCACACTGCACTGAAAATCACCAAACATACTGATGACAAACGGTTAGCAGACAAACACGTGCTCAGCCAAGGTAAAAACACAATGCAGATGGTATAGCCTACAAGTATAGGATATCACATCAGTACACAAAAGAGTCACAGACAACACAAGACAACTACTGCCATTAAAGGTCTTTTCAATAATGCAAGCTACATCAACATGATCCCATTATGTTTTTTTCTTTCAGCTGATCAGGGGTATGGCATCCAGCCATGGCTAATGACACCATTTGGGAACCCGAGTACTGCTGCAGAGCGGGCATACAACGACGCCCATGAGAGGACACGCAGCATTGTCGAGCGGACCTTCGGCATCCTCAAGTCAAAGTTTCGCTGCCTCAACATCACTAGTGGTAGCCTACTATATTCCCCCGAGATGGTCTGTAGGATCATACTCACATGTGCAATATTGCACAACATTTGTGTCAAAAGGAACATTCCCCTCCTCGAACCAGACTCATACATGCCTGAAGACAAAGAAGAGGAGGATGCTGGCCTGCAACAGGAGGGGGAACAACCAAACACGGCTGCTGGAGTGCGTAGGCGCCAACAGATTGTAAATAATTTATTTTCATAATTATCACCATCACCACTTAATGCACTGTTGTAAATAAACACTGATAACAAACGCCACATCATGGTTTGGACTATTCATTTCTGCCCACCTTTAGCTTGAAATATCAGAAGAAGAATGTCGTCTCATTGAGCAATAATGGTATAACAATCAGGACACAGAAAAATACACTACAAATGTAATGGCCACCATACAATGGTCACATACACACACAATGTAAATGACTGACATCCTGTACAGTTCACCTTTGAAGGGCAATAGCTGAGGACCACACATATCACACACATACATGTAGGAAACATGGATCATCGCAGCAGATGGCACACAGCTAAAAAACCATCACTCAACTAGGGGAAAACAGGCCTCATACATCAGGCATTTCACATGCTTATGCTTCAGGAACAGGAATGTATTACCAGACTCTTGGCAACAGTAATTCCAACTACTTACTATCTTTGCAATGACTATCTGTCACTAGAGTTACACATAAGCAGCACATACACAGCACAAGTGCTACACCTATGACAAGCATCCAGCACATCACTACCCATCTACATGTCAGCCCTTTTCTAAAAACATTACACACACCTGCGGCTGGTCAACACCCCACCTGTCTGAAGAAGTCCCTGGAATGCTGATATGTGTACACTGGGATTCCCTCATCTACACACACACACTCACAAGAGTCATCCAGTGTGCCACACCCTTTCCTATGCCTACCATTGTCATAGTACCATCTCACTGCATGGAACTCAGCTCATATAATACACTGGCTTGGAGTTTTTAAGGCCTGGTATCACCTGTAGATTGATTCTCGTGTGAAAGGTACTGTAGGCTAATTTTCAGCAAATCTCATCTGACAGGACTAGTGAGACACTGATGGAGGCCACACCAGTTATCCCCTCCATGCACAACACCCAAATGTACATGACCCGTCCCTGCTGATGCCTCCTACAGCATAGATGTTGGCATTTGGGCAATTACATCATTAAGCATTGCTACTAATGTTGCCGTGTAACACTATATATGGTTTCATGTGTCACCTTCAAAACAACAAAGGACATACACATTGTGACATGTCAACTGTCTACTCCTCCCTCTGACCAGTCCTAGTCAGACCACTGATCATGTAATTTCTGAAAGAACTGGCTCCTGATTGACCCAGCATCCTGTCAGCCTGACTGGCACCTGTCCGTGGGTCACCCTAAAGATACCTGGGGTCCACCTATGGACCACACGTGCTGTCCAAAACCTCTTGTACCTCAGACACTAATTTGTCATTAGCCTCATCAATTTATACTCAAATACATAGTATTGCATCATCTGACTGTTATTTGTATCATAATTGTGACAGTGCCCTTGAATAGCTAAATCATGGCCCTTCCGTTGTCTGGCCCTCATTAATGCCTAAACTACAAAGTGTGACAGTGTACCTGGACCATAGTGTTTGATGGTGTAAGTGGCCTCCAGCCAAACCAGCAACCTCAGATAATGTCCATGAAAAGTCAACACATATGACGACCCTGACAGTTCACACGCAGAGTTACATTGTTCAAATAATAAAGATGAGTCGTGTGTGCTGAATACCAGCCATTTACTTCTGCACAGAGGCTATGATGTTGCCTAATACATTACCATCCACAGAGGCCAACTTGAGTACAAATGTTGCAATGACACATGCCGGATCCAGACACCTGAGACATTCTCTCACTCAGCACACCAAGGTTGCCCAGTTGAAAGTCTCATTACACGTCTTCAGTGACAGGGTTGTACCATCCACGTGTAGGTGACCATGTCCTCAATGACTTTTCTCAAATTTCGCTACAAGCGATACTCATTAGATACACGATTAGCTGCCACTAACTCATGAGGAGACCTGGACGTTACAGCATCAACATACACCTTGACAGTAGATACTGGATCATTATTGGACCACACACATGTACATGTACCATCCAATCAACAAAATGGTTGCAAGCAGCCCATCACAGTAGTGTCCCAGTTGCAACCTAGCAGGAAGAATGAAACATGCCTCTAAACCAGGTAATGCATAAAGGGCCACATACATCAAGAACCTATTTGCTATCATGACATAAGGAACGTTGAGATTTTGCTATAAAATCAATGCAAAATGGAATGTCAGAATTCTCCAAAGAATCAATAGGGCTAACGTCATATGGGCAAATGGGATTACAGATTAGGAAACAGTGAATCATACCCAATTTGCTTCCATGGGCCTGCTGCCGATGGTTTAGCATTACTGAATTTGGGAAACCCTTGGATAAAGTTGCAAGTCTGGAAGACCAAACCCCAGGGTGCTGGGGGCCTAAGTCCCCCTCTGCTGCCCCCCAAATATACATTTTGTATGCACATGTGAAGCACACACATGCATAAGGCGCATGTGTGCCCTACATGTCAAAAGTGAAACACATTTTAGATAAATTAACTTGTAAATAGGACATGGTTACCCCCAAAAAATGTTTAGGCGACAATTGCACTACCTAATTGGCCTTTATGCAATTTTGAATAGCTTGATACATGTGGACACAATTTTGCTAAGGAATACATCCTGGTATCTCATTCATATTTTGAAATTAGCAATCAGCAATTACCTACATATGTGTACAATTATGAGTAATATCCATTCTGGCCAATCATTACTATTGCACTGTGAATACCTTCTATACATCCTATAAGGGACATTTGCTATAGCTAACCCCAAAGTTTATCACTTAGCACCGTTTGGTCATGACAAAATTCCTTTCTCAATTGGACAAATGAAAGACATATTTGTCATAATGCGTCACATTTCCACGCATACAGCTTGTGCGTCATAATTTTTGACGCACAGGAGTGCAGATAATGCAGAGTCAAAAATATATTTCATAAATAGATATCATAATATCCTGCATAACATGTCCTCCGTTTTTTTCCATTATGCTACATATTTCCATGCATACAGCTTGTGCGTCATTATTTTTGACGCACATGAGTGCAGATAATGCTGAGTCAAATATATGTTTCATAAATAGATATAATATTTTGCTGCAGCTTAATTTTCAACTCTAGAACAGTAAAATATGCCTCAAACAAATATTATATCCCAATAATGAATTTTTTTTTGACTCTGCATTATTTGCACACCTGTGCGTCAAAAAATATGACGCACAAGCTGTATGCGTGAAAATATGATGCATAGTTGGAAAAACGGCGGCCATTTTATGCAGGATGTGATGTAATAGGATATCCTGTTTAAAGAATCTGTACAGTGGGTGTACTTTCACTTTCACTTTGCAGTCTCAGATTACTCTAGACTGTGTGGCTGTGTGCAAAGTGTTGTCCTGTGTATTAGTGCTTTTGTGTTCAGTGTGCCATCTCACTTGTGCTTTTGTCATCATTGTCTTGTTGTAGAATACTGTCTGAGTCTGTGTTGTCATAATTTGTCAAGTCCAGTGTTGTATTTATTGTCTGTGGGAGTCTGTTGTGGGTACTGTAATATAGGGGATAGTTGGGCTCTTCTTCTTAAGTTTTCTTTGTATTTCCCCACTCTACCTTTCCCCATTTCCCCCTTTTCCTTTTTTCGACTACTTTTTCCCCTTTTTCAGTGCTGACATGTCTGGTAGGCCACGGCTTTCCAGGATGGGTGAGGAGGAATTGATGGGGTTTATATGGCTTGTTTGCCATTTCCTCCCACTTATGCTGGAGGCTGGGGGTAGGGTGATACAGGGGTATCACACGGAGGCCCGTAAAGTACAGTGGGGGAAGGTGAGCCATCACTTGGTGCGTCTATATGGTAGCCAAAGGAATGACCATCAATTGAAGCACCGCTGGGCTGATCTGATCTGATCTCCAGGGAGCAAGATCTGCTGGACCACCTGGGAATCAGGATTGGTGGACATGTTGGTGAGTACAGATCATTTAAATGGGCACAAATTAAAGCTGTGTTGTGGCATGTGATGATTGTTACACAATCTGCCGGGTAAGTAGCTGACTGTGTGTAATGCTAGGGAAACATACAGGGTAATTGATGCACAATGTGAAGGATGACAAATGCTAGCAGTCAGGTAGCTCATGTTTTCTACACATACCGGTTGCCTGTAGCAGAATGTAATGTAGTGCCGCCTTTGTGTCAGACAAGCAACACATTAATGACGCAATTAGGACTCTACAGGTCACAATAGCCAGTGAAATATGGATGTAGAAACATCATACCTACATATGTTGACGCTATAGCTAGACTGACATTTGTAAACCCTACATGACGCAGAAAATGAGTGCTGCCTTCACATCAATTGAAGTTAGCAATGTTGTCCACACATATGTCACATGTGTGTCTGGTTGGTGTGTAGGGAAAATGTTCTTGGAAGTGCCATGCCTTGTCGTGATAAATGTGCTCCTTCACATTTAATTGTTACATGCCTGATCTGAGCATGAACCATATTTGTTAAGGACTCAGGTGCCCTCAGCTAACATTTTAGACAGGTATTTATTGTCACTTGTGCCCAAATCAGAATAGGGATGGCAGTCCAAAGGTATGGACTAGGGTACAAACATATATGTTTGGTGCCAATCACCATTGTTTGGACACATCAATGTATGAAACTGTAACAACATGAGGTATTGCCAAAGTACCTGGCCCTCTGTACCATGTACCTATCAGTCACATTTGTGTCATGACCACATAGGCTGTTTGAGAGGTCAGGAGGCCTCAAGTAACCAGCTTTTGGATGTCTCTCTTGGATGCACATGATGAGATGAATGCACACCTATATTGTTGGTGCATACTAATGGAGGTGAATCGTTGCCACCACATGACAGTCCGGGCCACTGCATGTGTGTAGTAGTGTGTGTAACTGTAGCAGGAGACTCATCCAATGTAAATGTTGCGCATGAATAATTCCATGCAGTATGAGCATGTGTGAAAGTGTTTCATTACTCATGTCATATTATCACATTGTCTTTGTATTTGCAATTGTTTGTCAGTGGACGTACTCTGAGTATATTCTTCCTTTCATGCTTTACAGGTGGACCTGCACCGTACACAGTGGGAGAGGTGGCTCATTTTGAGGACCCCGACACCTACAGTGAGTGTTGCATGTGTGGTATTTTTTATGTTTGCTGGTGATGCATGATGGACTACTGTGTGTTGAACAGATTGCAAGATTTGATACGCTGCCCAATCATTAGTCTTGTTCCATTAGTGGGATTTCAGTTATCACTTCATTTTGAGTTGACCTATGCTTAGCCATTTATTCCTGTAGGGCCCGCTATGGGAAATGGGGTGAGTCATGTGGAATACACTAGTCAATGTAAGAGTTGCTCTGGGACTCGTCTCGGACTGAGTCTGCATGTAAGACTGACATTCTCCCAGATAGCTTCTGCAAATGGCTTGTTTGAAATCTGCTGCTTCCCTAGTAAACAATGTACTGAGTACACTGTAGGTTGGATCTTCCGGGAGCATGTACTTCCACAAGTTGTACTAGAAGTGTGTGGGACTACAGTGCAACGGCCTAGGTGTACATGCTATTCATGATCATGGGTGTTCTTGCTCCTCTGTGTCTGTAGAAAAATATGCCTCACTGGAAGTATGTGATGTTGGCCTAGTACATTTTGACATGTGTGGACCTTGGATAGGACAAGGTTTAGCTGACTCCGATTTGTTGATAGCCCTTCACTGATGGTGTGTGTGTGGAGGCAAAACATGTTGATTTTTCTATACACTCCTGGGTGTGCATCGATTTTGGGATTGTTGGTTGTTCTTCCCACCCCCCTCAAGGATAGCCATGTGTTTGGGAATAGGGTACCTAGGACTGTAGCAACCAGTATGTTACACATACTTGTGACCATTTGAGGGTTGTGATTGTTATCACATACACTGACATATGGAGTCCAGGCAATAGGCGGAGGAGGTGCAGCATGAATGTAGGCTGCATTTGTAATTTTTATGATGAGAAGTTTAGGCTGATGTCACCCATCATGTAGATAAGTGTATATGCTATGTGTGAGATGACCTGTGTATGCAGGCTTCCCATGTACTTCCTCTGAGACTTTCAATGATCTATATGGTGATATGAGCTGTTACAACTACAGTAAAAGTAATTTCCGATTGACCCATTGTGCTATTCCACACAATGTATTTCCTATGGTAAATAGTTGCCCTTTCTCTTCACAGCTGCAAACATGAGTGCTGCACAGAGGCATGAATTTGAGAGGCGAGCCATGAGGTACCGACACATCCTGCAGGTGCAGTCGGGGCTCCGACGGATGGCCCGAAAATACCAGGCGGATCGGGCCTCCGGAGCATGGTGGGCTTCACCACAAGGTGGCCCAACGTTGCCCACTACAGCCACCACCACCACAACCACCAGTTCTCCCCAAGTGCCCCCAGCAACGGCGGGGACAGTTGTCCCTGCCTCTGCAGCACGACCAGGACCCAGCATTATAAGAGCTGCAGGACAGTCCAGTCGGCTACGCTCAACACCCACACAGAGCACCTCTGCCGGGACCCAGACAGCAGCAGCACCTCCTATTGACCCTGCGGCATTCCAGGCTTTGGACCGCAAAATGGACAAGTTCATTAGGAAGGTGGACAAGCTGACCCAGGATGTGGCCTACATAAAGAAGTGGGTCAGGTCCATCAGGCGGACCCTCCGGAGGGCCAACCTCTAGGACTGATATGGTCTATTTAAATTTATCCCTCCCCTCCCTCCTCTTTCCTTTTTATCATGATTAGTGGGCTTGGGGGATTAGTGTTAGGTTAGTATAGGTTGTTAGCTTAGTTAGTGTTAGGGAGGAGGGTGGGGGGTCCTTATTATTTCTACTTTTCATTATTAAGTGTGTGGGTGGGTGGGTGGGGGTCAGTGTTGGGCTTCCTGTCTGTTTGGAAGAAAATAATAATAATAATAATATAAATAAAGAAAAAATCTCCCCAAAAATATATGATTGTTTAGGATAGTATAGTATGTGTGTAGGTTAGTATGTGTTGTCCTGCATGTGTCCTGTCTCATAATGGTGGGTGGGGGGGTTGATGTTTAGATCGATTCGTTATATGTGTAGAGTAACTTCAGCTGAGGTTAGTTAGGGACAGTTGTGGGTTAGGAGTAGTCAGGTTAGATTAGTGTAGGTATGACTTTTCCCTTAGTTGCCTCTGGTGTGATTACTTATGAAAAAATATATAGTTAACCCTTTGCATTATGTGTTAACTGCTACTTGATCATGGCCTTGCCATCAGTGTAGGTGATTGTTGTTCTATGACATTTGTGCCTATGCTACAAACCAAAGAAATAAGAGGTTTAAAATGGCAGCTACCCCTGTGCTAACTTGGTAAGTATCCACCATTTGATAGAACCACCATTTGGAGTTTACATGGATCACAAAGGATTTGTGTTGATGAGTATGTTTTCTACATCACAAAGTGTGCTTCCAGACTTGGTACTGTGGGGAATTTTTTAGGTCGGACTGCAGTGTGATGTTCAGGGACATCTTTGAAGATGAGGTGTTGTTAACACTCTTGTCTTTTTGTCTTCAGTACCTATTTGGAAGTTTACTCAGAAAGGTTGATTGATGCTGTGTTTAGTTGTGTTTGTTTAGATTAGACTGCATAATTCAATGTATTAGTATTGCATGGTGACCACATTTATCAGCCACCATTAGTTGACTTTGATTTCTATTGATGAAGCACTATTCTGCCCAACACTGCATGATTGTGTGTGGTTTCTCCCTTCATCAGTTATTCTCCTCAGGATGGGCAGGCTATAATGCAATCCTGGCCACTGCACAGATGTATCAGACTACATGATGTCAGGACAGTTGTATTGACAAGCTACATGGTTGTCACACAGGCACTTTTGAGTTATCTACTGCACAGTTGATATGTCAAATTACACAGAGACATATTAGGTGTGCAAGTGCTATTTATTGATAGGTGCTGTAGTGCAATATGTACATTGTCCAGCTTTGCTGAGTCCGTTCTAGTGAAATCTTACATGGTGATCCTACAGAAGGGGTGTGGATGATGCTCCTGACATGCTGGGGTGATGTTACCGACAGTGCAGAGGGACAGGATTTGCCAATTAGTAGGAGAGAGACATTCACTGGCAATGCTGACAAGTTATACAGTGGTTAGCAGAACAGTCATTGACTATAGTTGTAGTGAGACTGGCAATTGACAAAACGTAGGACCTCGGAAAAAGTAGGCCATGGTGCAGGGACTAATGCTTCCGGGTACTCTTCCATGTGAATGTGATCTGTTCCATGTCTTCTTCTTCTGATGTGTGTGTTGCCTGCTTTGTCCTTGTTGTTGTTGGTTGTGAAGGGGCAACACACACCTCAGTGTTAGAAGACGTGGAGTTAGACATCCCGGTGGCTGCTCCTTGTGAAGGTCTTAAGGGCAGTACTGCAGCAAGGAGGGCCTGCTGGTTTTTGAGAATAGCAGCTACATCACGATGGTAGGCAGCCAGGTCAGCCCTGAGGGAGTCATGATTGAATTCGTGCATGCAGTGGAAAGTTTGGGGTGCGAGGTGTTGTGGCAACTCCCTTACTGCAGTGGTGAATTCCTTGACAGTTTCTTGTAGTCCTTGCAGTATGGATGTTAGGGCTTGCATAGCTGCAGCCTGATCTGCAGATGACATCATGCACAAGCGCACCCCCTCCAGGCTGGCTGCCATAGTGTACATCCCCACCCGCACCTCCTTGGTCAGCTCCTGCTGTACTCCAACTACAGTTCTTTCACAGCTGGTGCCAGTGTCGTCAGAGTCCTCAGCTGTGTAGGAGCTGGCAGGTCTTGCAATTGGGGTGGTGGGTGGTTCTTCTGTGATGGCTGCTTGTTCTGTGCTCCTCCTTGTGACTGAAGGTGGGGTCTGGAGGGTTTCAAGGACCTTTTGGATGGTCTCCTGGGGAATGTTAATGGGCTCGTCATCCATTTCATCAGGGAAATCTGGGACAGGCATATCGGCAGGAGATCCATCTTCCTCTGCAATGAAACAGGGTACAATTAGTGTGTCTGTGTTGTGACAATTTTGACGTAACATGCCTGCCTTTTGATGAATTCACTTTGTGATCTTGTTTGGTATTGGTATCTGCTGTCCTTCAGATGGGCATTGTTATAGGCCTATGGCCCACCTGTGTGTCACATGTATGATATTGAGTTATCAGACTTGTCTGCCTACTTGCCTCTAGGTGTTGCTTTATTCCAAATAGAGAATAGCCAGCTTTTTGTCCTACTCAACCCTCCGTGTATATCCATTCTCATGGTGAGACCTTTCACTGGCTGTGGGTGTTCTGATGGTCCTGGCAGCACAATTGCCTCTCAGGACCTGCCCCAATCCCTGATTGTTCACATTGACTTAAATGTAATTGACATGTGGCATTTCCTATGCATGGCAATGTTATGATGTGATATGGATGTTGACATTCTTAATGTGTCCTGCTGATGTTGGGTAATGTGTGTTACATTGGATTCCCATGATTATCGTATCAGTGTCCTATTTCCCCCTCTGACTGTGCAGGTGTATTTCAGTGACCAGTTGCATGTGTCCCCTCCTCAATGCTGTTGTCTGAGCAGTATGACATTTGTGATGTTGCCTTGTTTGCCAGGCACGGGAAGGACCCTGACATATGCAGCATGGGTGTGTCCTTAGTGCTGTGTCGCTCCTATTGCTGTTTAGTTTGGCTGATGTATGTGACAACTATGGGCATTGACATTTGAGTTTACTGGGGCCTTTGTCTTGTTTCAGGGGATTGTTGCAGATGTCATCCTCACCCCCTAATTTAGGTATGTATGTTCCATGGGCAGGTTACTGCCATTGGCTACTATAGCTGCACAGAGATCAGATGTGGTAGTGCCAACTGTTGTTGCAGTTACATTGCAGTTGTTGTTTTGGCTAGAGGATTGCTGATAGGGCCCTAGTTAATGTAGGAGATATTTTGGCTGACGAGTGCCAGGATGTAAGTTTGATGTAGTGGCCTTCCCTCCTGTCGAGGCTTTCCCTTTGCTCCATTGTTGGCATGACAGGATGCCCCCATGGGACTGTTGTTGGTGTAGTGTAATGTTGTGCCCCAGCTTATGTTTGTGCAGGCCATGCCCCCTGCCGTGCCCCTTTACCCATGCCACTCCATGTATATGATGACTTACATGCAATGTGTAGTAGGTATTTCCCCCCCTGCTTACAGTCAACATTATTGTATTTTTAATCCCCATGCGACTTACCCTGCATGTGCGTTGTCTCGTGGTAGTCTGCACTGTCCTGTCCTTGAATCCCTGTGACGATCTCCTCGAGGATGACGGCTGTGACCATCTCCTCCATGTGGTCCAGGGCTTCCTGGTGTGCTGGACTCCCCCCTCCAGTCTGCAGTGCTGCCTTCCTGTTCCTGGCCATTTTTTCCTTTGTCCTACGTTTGCAGTCATGCCAGCGTTTCTTACACTTGGTGACTGTTCTGCGTACTTCAGCCACACTGTTGATCTTGTCAACAATTTGTTGCCATATGGCCTCTCTCCTACTGATTGGCAACTGTGAGGTGATAAACAGTTGGTGCTGGTGTTCCGTCACCTCTTTAACCAGGATTTCCTGCTCCTCTGCACTGAAGCAACACTTTCTTTTTTTTATATATATGTCCTGGTTCTTGTATGGATCGTCCTGGCTGGCTCCTGGTCTGCTGTCATCTTCCTGGGGTCTGTAGTGGCATCTGGGATCCATTTTTGGCTCTCCTCTGCTGAAAGGGCAGTGTTCGCGGGTAATTTTGACGCTATTGCGTCAAAAAAAGGCACATATCCAGGTTGTGGTGTCGTAAATCGACCCACAGTCATTTACGCCGCGTTAACCTCATTTTCCTTTACGACTTGACGCCGCGATGTGCGTAAAAAAAAATGACTCCCACCTGTTGATTGCGCCACCGTGCGGCAAAGTATAAATTTGACGCCCGCATGGCGCTACGACATGGCGTTAGCCTGCAGTAATATTTTTGACGCAAAACTGTGGCGGCGCAGTTTTGCGTCAAAAAGTATAAATATGGCCCTAAGAGTCTTAATCCTTAGAAAACAATGAGAACGCTGTTAGAGCATGAAAATACATGGGTAACATCAAAATAAAGCCGCATGGGTGAGTGTGCCTAGAAAAAGGCAAGCGATGCGTCGATTTCTCACCCGCAAGCGAGAACGTGCATCGTTCCTCCTCCGGTTGGGTAGGCATGCGAGATTTCTTCTCTCCCGCAAGAGAGCGAAGCATTGATCCAGACAGGCACCTCGGGTCTAGGGAGAGGTGCAAACAGCCCAATGTGAGTCTGACCCAGACAGGGAATCCATAAACAAGCAGAGTCACAAAATGGTTTAAGCAAGAAAATGCCTACTTTCTAAAAGTAGCAATTTCAAACACACTATCTAAAAACCAACTTCACCAAAATATGTATTTTTAAATTGTAAGTTCAGAGACCCCAAACTCCATATGTCCATCTGCTCCCAAATAGAATGTGCACTTTAATCATAGTTAAAGGCAGCCCCCATGTTAATCTATGAGAGAGATAGGCCTTTCAACAGTGAAAACCAAATTTGGCAGTATTTCACTGTCAGGACATGTAAAGCACATGTCTCACCTTTAACATACAATGCACCCTGCCCATGGGGCTATCTAGGACCTACCTTAGGGGTGCCTTACATGTATGAAAAGGGAAGGGTTAGGCCTGGCAAGTGGGTACACTTGCCAAGTCAAATTGACAGTTTAAAACTGCACTCACAGACACTGAAGTGGCAGGTCTGAGCCATGTTTACAGGGATACTCATGTGGGTGGCACAATCAGTGCTGCAGGTCCACTAGATGCATTTGATTTACAGGCCCTAGACACCTCTATTATAACTTTACTAGGGACCTACTAGTAAATCAAATATGTCAATCAGAAATAAACCAATCAACAATACAATTTACACAGAGAGCTTATGAACGTTAGCACTAGTTATCAGTGGTAAAGTGCCCAGAGTCCTAAAGCCAACGAAAACAGGTCAGGAAAAATAGGAGGAAAGAAGCAAAAAGATTGGGGATGACCCTGCAAAAAGGGCCAAGTCCAACACATATCTATCATTAAATGTGTGTATATGTAGAATACAACTGTTTTTGAATCTGTCCATGTTACAATCCTAATGTAATGAGTCTCCTGCTGATACTGTCCATGTGTGATGTCCATAACAAAGGTTGTAAAATACAGAGGGACATATTGATTCTAGAGTTGGCATGCATAACAGTTGTACATGGTTGATAAATGACATACGCATGACCTGTATTTAATTATAATCTATTGTGGACAGTAAAACAATATGTGTGACTAGCACCTAAATACACACAAAATAAAAAGCAAAGGGTTCAGTCATGGTGGCACAAGTCATGAAGGTAGCTGATACACCATTAGGATACACATGTCCAGTGTCCTTGCACCATGGGAAAATGGAGATTGGTTTCAGAACAGTCAACAGGGTGTATCTGTGGCATACAAGAACAAGTCAGGAGAGGTTCACTTCCTGGCAATGGGTTTGGTCTTGGCATCTGCTATTCCTGTATGTCTTAGTGGGGGGTTACTCTGCTACAGAGGGTGGGGTGTCTGAGGCATGGCCTTCCCCTGGCAGGGCCTCAATTCCACTAGCAGCTACAGATGTTGAAGGACCTGAAGAGTCATTACTAGTGAAAGAGGCCTGATGTGTTGCAGACCTACTCAGGGTAGTTTTGATGTACCTCAGCATCCCAGCATGGAAACCAGGATGGCATTTTGTGCCTGCCACTGCTGCATGACTTCCTGGTAGTTATCCTGCTGCAGCTGCTGGAATTCCCCCATCATAGTGATTACCTGGCCCATCATGCCTTGGGAATTCTGGTAGGCTCCCAAGACTTTATAAATTATTTCCTGGTCAGTATTGTCCCTTTTAGTCCCCATTCTCTGGCCCACAGCATCCCTATCACCCACACTACCCCTACATGCCTGTGCCCTCTGGCACAATATGCCCACTCAGGGGTGACAAGAGGAGATTTAGGTACCTGTACTGTGAGGCACACAATGGATGAGACAGTCCTTGGAACAGAGGTTTGGGGGTGAATGGGTGCCTGTGATGTAGATACAACAGGGCTCAGAGTAGTCGCTATGGGCAGGGTGAGGCTGACAGTTGTTGACTGATAACTGATCCCTGGTGGGCCAGCTTCCTCATCAGTGTCCAGACATCCAGGGGTGTTGTCCTCACTGGGGCCTTCATCCAGGGGGGTTGCAGCAGTCTCTAGTATCCTGTCCATGGTAACATTGGCAAGGCTACCTGTGGGAGAAATGGAACACAGACTTGCTTTTACATTTAGGGTATGTGTGAGATGCAGACAGTGCCTTAACACGATCCCCAAAAATGACAATGACAGCTGCCGCACAATCTTGCTTTGTACAACATGAAACTGTAATTTCAATACCATACACCATGCTTAAAGCTGTTAAACCATGTTGGTAGTGATTGGACTGTTGATACCATCTTATGCTGTCTGATTATTGACATGGGTGTTCATCATTGTTTCCTACTGAAGGGTCTGACATAATACATAGCACAACAAGGATACATTACAGTGTCAGAGTAGTGACACAGTATGGGACAAAGCAATGGACATTGACCTGTAACTTGATGTACTGCATGTGCATCCACTTTGGCATCTACATTTCTTCCCCAGGTGGGTGTATTTGAATCTTTGGAATCTTTATTGGAAGGGCATTGTGGTTGGGCACTCAGCTATATCTGTGTTTTGCTAGTGATGATAGTGAGAGTGGGCCATTGCATTGCTGTCATTGGCATTAACTGTTTCACACTTGCACATATAAGATGGGTTAGTTTCACATGCATGACATCTCACATTTGGTGCACTGTTCAGATTTTAACAATGGTGGGAAATTGCATGCTCAGAATAGTAGTGCTAAGAGTTGCCAGTGCTTCAGTGATTCATGTGCCCTTCACAGGGGCTGTGGGGCCAGATAAGTTTAGTGACAGAGAGGGGTATTGGAACATTTGGACAGAGGTATAGTGGGTGGTATGTTAATTAGGGTGGGTTAAGAAGGTGAGGGAGCATGCAGGACATGACAATTGGTTGACATGGATTTTGAGGGAACCTACTAGACTCTACTCCCACAGGTATTACTGTCAGTGCAGTATGTCCAAGACCTTCTCCTCCCAAGATGTGAAAGTAAAGGGAGGAGGTGGGGCCCACCGCCAGTCATGAGTACCACCAGCTGGTGCCTAGATGCCATGGAACGTACCTTCCCCCTGAGGTCATTCCACCTCTTCCTGATGTCCTCCCTTGTGCATGGGTAGGTACCTACAGAATTGACCCTGTCGATTACTCTTTGCTCCAACTCCATTTTCCTGGCAATTGATGTTTGGTGGACCTGTGCTCTGAACAGGTGTGGCTCTACCCTCACAACTTTGTCCACCATGACCCTCAACTCATCATCCGTGAAACATGGGTGTTTTTGTGGGGACATGGTAGTGGTGGTGAAGATGGTGTGGTAGTCTTCAAAGGAAAAGGCAGGAGAAAAAGGTAACTGTTGAGAAGGTAGGTGCTGTGATGTGAGTAGGTGACAGTTGTGCATTCTGTGTGCTAGTAAAATGTGTGTTGTGTATGCTATGCAGGTGTGTGATGTGTGTATAGTGAAATGTAAATGGGTCCCTATTCAAGCATTTTGTATCCTTTGAAAATGTTGGTTATCTGCGGCTGTGTGAGGTGTTCTGTTTGCAAAGGATTGTGGATTGTGTAGGGTGTGTTCTATAGTGCAGTGTGTTGGGTGTGTGGATGTGTGTCAGGTGTGGGGTATTTAAACTAGCCAATTTGGTGCTGTGTTCAGCATGATGTGAGTTGAGACCACCACGGCTCGCACTGCCAATGGTTTTCAGCCACGGAAGAACTGCTGTTGTGATTTGTGGATCATAGTATGATGGGAAGATTTTTGTTGAGCTAGCGGTCCTGGTGACAGAAGCTCCTCTTTTCTGTCCTCCAGAGTCCTGGAGGTTTCAGAAATTTGGCTGTTTTATTGGCACACTTCAAAGTGTGACTCTTAATACGCCTGTCGGATTACCACCAAAATTTGGGTCTTTTGGTAGCCACCACCACAGCAATCTTACCGTCAGACCGCCAAAGTCGTAATGAGGCCCATTGTCTCATTAAATTTACTTTAACATTGTCCACGTTAACTGAAGCAGTGCCTGCGCTTTGGTGGCGTTCAATTTTAGGGTTTTTGAGTTCCACACTGTAAACCACTACTGGTGAGTTATCCACTCACACTGGAATTATTGGGACCATTAATAGATAGATTAACTAAGGGACAGTTGTTAACAAAATCCATATGTGACATACATGGAACTATTTTAAGATATTAATCTTTGTTATCACAGCCCCCGGCATATCCGACATTTCCATTGTAATGATACGTGAAACACTAAGCTGTTATTTGTACTTTTAAACAGTAACTTTCATTATGCCTTATGGCCAATACACCCCATTTAGGGGTGAGTTTATTTGTATGCTAAATGATTATTTGATTACCTAAAGATGTTTATTTGTATACATGTCATTTGAAGTTTAAGCGTTCACAACAAGGCTTCAACAGCTAAAAAGGAGAAAAGTTTTACATTTGTGTTTCAGCAAATGACACAATATATATTGCAATACACGGTTTGTATGGAAACTTCAAGGCCAGGATAGACTTGGAAAAAATATTCTACTGACCTATAGGAATATATAATTTTACAACAAGGTTTAACACTAATTTGACCTGTGTAATTGTGGAGTTTACTAATGTTTGGCAGGAGTAAATTTCACAGAGAAGGGGGCAAAAGAAAACCATTGTTTTGAGACATGTCGTGAGGAACGCAAAACAATGACATTCCAGACACTGACATACGCCAAAAGTATGATATGTGGACTGACTGTAAAGTCAATAAAAATAAATGAGTGCAATATGTAAAGGTAATTGTTGGGTTCCACAAGTTAGCGCGCATAAATAATGAAGGAACCAGGCACACATCGTCTCACCAACTCCAGAAAGCAAACAGTCTTTCAACAACATTCTAAGGCAAGCTCCAGGGCATTCCAATGCCCAACATTCTTAGGAGCTGTTGTACTATACCACTAATATAAAATTAATACTAATATGTGAGTATGCAAATTATACGCTGATTTAGTTGTTTAACCATTTTGACACTAAACCAATAACTATGATACAATGTTTTCATACATAAATTGTACGGTTACAACATATCTCCTTTCCTTACTGTTCAAAAACAAAGTCTTTGTGCCATGTCGGGTGCTTAGTGGTCCTGGTGTGCCTGTTCTAAGAATAGCGCTCCAGCACGTCTTCCATTTCCTCGTCAGAATCCTGTCCGTGCATACCAGTTGGTTCCTTGCTGCATGAAATTCTGTCCATACTCCACACCCTGCCATCTTCTAGCATTACAACATTCTTTTGCACCTTAATGATCTTTTTTGGTTGAGAAAACCTGCTACCATCTTTTTTTGTGGGTTCAGGAAGCTTAATTTTAACCTATTGTCCCACCTTCCATGGTCTCCTCCGGGTGCCAAAACGATCATCATACCACTTTCTGTATTTCTCTTGGTATTGCCTGACTTTTGCTGCAGCCTCCTCTCACTGCTCATCGAATGGTTCCCCTCCCTTCAGCCAATTAGGACTAAGTTTGGTGCCCGGGTGCCTTCCTTTCAGTGAAAAGAATGGTGAAATTCCCGTAACCAAATTTGGTGTGGTGTGATACGACCACAACATTTGCTTAAGAGCTATTTCACACGGTACATGACGTGTTGAAGCCAATTGCAAACACTCCTTAATCATCCTGTTGGCTCTCCAACTAGACCATTCGCACAGGGGTTGTATAATGCCGTTCTAAAATGGTGTACACCGCACTTCATCAAAAACTCTCTCATGGCTTCTGAGGTGAACTGCACACCATTGTTGGTCACTAGGGTGCTAGGGATTCCTTCCCTCAAGAATGCCTCAGATAGGAAATCAATTGCATCCTGGGTAGTCACCTGATTCACTATCTTGAACATCATCCAGTGCGAGTGGTAGTCCACTAGCACAAATAAGAATCTGCCTTTGACACCTGTTTGTGATATGGGTCCTAAAATGTCCAATCCCAACTTGTCCCACGGTTTAAGTGGGACAGAAATAGGGGACAATGGAGTCCTCCTTGTAACATTAGTCTTGTCGCTCTGGGCACAACTGATAAAATCCCTTACTGCGTCCTCCACCAACCTATCCATGGTGGGGAACCAATAGGATGCTCGAAGTCTACTCTTAGTAAGGTTCCTCCCTAGATGCCCTTCGTGAGCTAGACCCACTAATTTGTTCCACACCTCACACGGAGGTACGACTCTCTCACCTCTCATTACCATGTCCTCAGATATGTGGAGTTCTGACCTCACGTTCCAATATCCTTTGAGATCTTCTTCCAGATATCTAGCTCTCTCTGGCCAACCTTTGACTACTTTTTCCCGGAGCAATTTTAATACACGATCATTTGAGTTTTTCTCTATCCATTCATCTCTGGTAAGGCCAGCCAATGCTATGTGTAGTACAGGTTCAAGAGTGTCATTCCCTTCCTCTACTCCAACCCCCCTCGGTGATCTGGATAGGAAGTCAGCCACAACGTTATTTTTACCAGGAACATACTCCATCCCACAATGATATCCTTCCAATCCTAAAATCCACTTGGCAATGCGTGGGGTGGCATGTTCTCTTCCCTTGGTGGTGAATACACTGGTGAGGGGTTTGTGGTCGGTTCTAATGGTGAAGGGTAGACCCCATAGGGAAAAAATTAAATGATTGATAGCCCAATAACATGCCAGCGTTTCTCTATCTATGGTGGAATAGTTCACCTCTGCTGCTGTCAGTGACCTGGATGCAAATGCTATGATTCTTTCCTGTCCCTCTACAACTTGGGAAAGGGTGGCTCCAAGACCCTTCCCACTGGCATCAGTAGTGACCCATGTTTTCTTTTTTAAATCAAATTTTCCTAGATTAGGAGAATTCAAAATGGTCTCCTTCACCTTGCTAAAAGCCTCCTGACATTCCGTATTCCTTTCAAATGGGACATTTTTTCGCAACAATGCTCTCATAGGAGCTGTGAGCTCGGCAAAATTATGCACAAACTTGCCATGTACTCAGCTAAACCTAGGAAGGATTTGAGTTCCTGCTTGTTGATAGGTGCAGGTGCCTCTTTCACAGCTACCATTAAATCGAGTTTAGGCTCCACCCCATTCTTTGTGATTTTATGGCCCAAATAATCAACTGACTCCACTCCAGTTTGGCATTTATCTCTACGAATAGTCATGCCAGCACGTTCTAGCGCCGTAAACACCTTCCGCAAGGTAACATCATGCTCTCTTTCCGTAACCCCATAAACGAGAATATCGTCCTGAAAGCACATTACCTGGTTTATACCTTGCAATATGCTTTGCATGATACGCTGGAAAACAGCCGCCGCCGAGTCTAAGCCAAAAGGCATTCTGCAAAATCTGAATGCTCCATACGGGGTGATAAAAGAGGTTAGGGAACGAGAGGAAGGATGAAGTTCTACCTGGTGATATGCCGAGGACAGGTCTATCACGCTGAAGTATTTGGCTGGGCCCATAGTGCTCAACATCTCATTAATCCTGGGTAGGGGAAACCTATCCACCCATATGTTGGCGTTAAGGTCCCTATGTTCAACACATAAACGGATTCCTCTTCCTCCCGATTTACTAGTGACTACAATGGGGGCCAACCATATTGAACTTTCAATGGGTGCCATGACCCCTAATTCTAGCAGCTTGTTCAATTCTTGTTTTAGAGACTCCTGCATTAGGTAGGGGATCGGTCTGGCCTTATGGACTTTTGGAATAGCATTCTCCTTCACCTTTATCTTATGTTGGTAGTCCCTCAGCAACCCCAATCTATCTCCAAACAAATCTGGAAATTCCTCGCAAACACTCATACCACATCTAGATTCACCCACTTGTAGTACCGGTTCATCATTGTTAGGGTCAAGCTTGATTCCTAATTCCCTTTGATGTTTCCACCCTAAAAGATTGGAACCCTTGTCTGTGAAGTACACTTTCCCTTTAGTATGACAACCTTTAAAGGTTATTTGGAGACATAACATGCCCCTCAGGGGTATAGGGTCATTATTGTAACCACCAGGAGAGATGTCTGCAGGTTGCAGTTTATACCCCTTATTTTTAAAATTCTTTTCAAATACACTGTAATCCATAAATGTAAATGGAGAACAGTAGTCTGCAAATACCCTTACACATATACCATCCAGTTCAATAACACACGTAGGGTATAAAGTACCTCCTTTTCCGCTCTCACTCAAGTTTTTCAGTTGCTGCACAAACTTGTTCTTTATATCTTGGGTCTCTTCAATAATATGTATATTATTTTTCTCCTTACGCCCACCCCTCTCAGTCTTGCACACCCTCGCATAGTATCCCCTCGCACCACACTTCCGACATACGCAGTTGCAGGCCAGACACATAGGATTGTTGGCCAGATGTCTGCTGTTTCCACACCTAAAACACTTACTTTTAATCCCATCCATGTTACTCGGGGTATTTTCTTGAGGGAAACTTCAGGAATTTTGCTATCTTCTTCTAGATTAAGTGCACTATTCTCTTGTTTGGGATAAGCTTTAACCTCTTTAACCTCTTTGACATCTTCTTTCCCCGGGGAATGTTTAATTAGTTTCATGCACTCCACCGTGTGTTCTATCCCCTTTGCTATATCCACAGCCTCCTTCAAGGTAGGATTGTGAACTAACAATTTTTCCTGAATTTTCAAATTATTGGTACATCTTACTAACTGGTCACGTATTAAGGAATTCTCAAGGTAACCAAACTCACAGGTGTTGGCCAGTCCCCTCAAACAGGCAATATAACTGGATATTTTTTCATTCTTACCTTGCGTCCTACTGAAACATTTATGTCTCTCAAGCACTACATTGACTTTATGGCCAAAATGATTTTCTAACTTCCTGACCATTCTCTCATAACCATTTAAGCCATCCCCCTCACCCTCCTCTTCATCATCAGGGTCTGTTAAATTTTCATACACCTTTCGTCCATGTACTCCCAGATTGTGTAAAAGAATATGCTGCTTTCTCAACGCCGAGAATTTTTCCCCTCCAATTGCTATCAAGTAAGTAGTGACATGCCAGCTGCCGCCATTGTGTAAGTTGTCACTAAGTTCCAAGGGGAATTTGAGAATTAAGAGTATCTGAACACCGACACTCCAACACTGTCCAACGTGGTTGTTTTTCTTTTTTTTCTTACGATTCTTGTCTTTCAGTATTAATGTGCCGATAATCTATCTGGGCCCCACTACAGTAAAAGCCCCAGCAGGCAATCATATGGAACAAAAGAAAAGAACTCCCTTCAGATGAAATTATATCTCACTTGCAGAAGAAGTAAATACCTGTAGTCTCTCAAAACCCCTGCCAGCGCAGCTACACGTCAGCTGCAATTTCAGGGGAATGCGTGCCAGCTCTCACACAGTGCTTGTACAGCCGTGTGGTAACTGTTCCCGCGAGGCGCCGTGCCCTAGAGTTCCCAGACGATCAGCTCTGCGTTACCTCTGGTACCGATCAAGGAGCAACACTCTCACCTCCTTCATGGTAACGCCACGCCGGATGGCGTGGTGCCGGGAATGCAGGACTTCGCCTCCCCAACGTCAATGCTGTTTTAATCGAGGAGCGACGCCGGACTCTGCCTTCACAGCGTCAATGCTGCTTCAATCGAGGAGTGACGCCCCTCTGCCTAGGGTCGCACCTCCTTCTCGCAACGCCACGTCGATAGCGTGACGTTGTAACCCTAAGCCGGGTCCGCCTACCCGGCAATACTTCCTTCCCGACTGTATCCCAGGGAAGAGTATCGCCGCAACTCCCTCAGACAATGCTCACTAGTCGAGGGAAACAAAGTTCTTAAATTCAGTACGCTCGAGGGAAATGAAGCGCTTTCACTTCAGGACGCTCGAGGGAAACAAAGTGCTTCAAATCAGGGCGCTCACAGCCACGCAACAATGGGCTCTTCCTCAGAACACCACAGAGGGCTGAGAACGGCACGACTACTGCACCACCAGTCTCCAAACATCACCGGTGAGCTCAGAAGAACGAAGCGCCCAACACCACACTGGAGCTCTTGGATGTCCAACGGAGACGATGAAGGCAATCAGGGGTGAGGAGTTTCACTGCCCCCTGCACAGGCATCCCATCCTCGTCGCCATCAAAGATGTTGGGTTCCACAAGTTAGCGCCACATAAATAATGAAGGAACCAGGCACAGTTCTGTTGAATTATCCTGTTTAATCGCTAAACTCCTCACACATCGTCTCACCAACTCCAGAAAGCAAACAGTCCTTCACCAACATTCTAAGGCAAGCTCCAGGGCATTCCAATGCCCAACATTCTTAGGAGCTGTTGGACTATACCACTAATACAAAATTAATACTAATATGTGAGTATGCAAATTATACTCTGATTTAGTTGTTTAACCATTTTGACACTAAACTAATAACTATGATACAGGTTAATATGAACAATGTGTACATACATAAATTGTACGGTTACAACAGTAAGCCCAGATGTCCTTCTTTAACAGTCAACATGAACTGTATGTCCTTGTCGTTATAAGTAGTACATTATTAAACTACCCATACATGATTGACAGAAAATTACAAATTTAAAGAAACACTCCGTAGGAACTGTGAGTACACAAGGAGGTGTGTATCAATTTGTAATGAGTGTGTGAATACAACCTTCAATAGATCATTAATAACTAACCCAAGCATCTGATTAATTTTGACTGTAGTTTATTTAAGCACATTGTTAATATGGTTAGTTGCTCATAACATGCAACATAAAAAATATTATGATGTTTTGAGAATGCATGTAAAATCATGTTACTTTAAATTTTCATATGTGGAAATATCTTTAAAGTTTATTTTTTTAGTCACAAAGAGTAAAATAGACACCACTAGACATTTATAAAGGGCCATAATTACTTTATGCAAAGTATGTTTCAAACATGCTAAAACTTAAGGATTCTTCTAACATATCAATCAGAATAGTTAAATAATACAAAAGAGAAAATGACAATACAAGTATAATATTTATCATAGCAACACAAAAGGATGATGGACAGAGTGTTGAAACTTTTCAAACACTCACTGCCTGTCACAGATCTGGGTTTAATCCATCGTTCTTTTGCTCACAATGCCACCCCAGTTTGGACCCAGCCATATGCAAATCAGTCGTGACCCTGTTCCTCATGGGAACAATCCAGTCTGAACTGCCAGGCCAGGTACTCCCTGGACCGGAAACAAGCATACTGGGACCGGTTTCAGCTAGGCTAGCTTGAATCCAAACTATATATTACCTAGTGGAGGTTGCCACTTGGTTGTTAAAAATTAGAATTGTTTTACCAAAGCAAATGCATTTTTCTGGTGTTAATAACATTGATGCCAGTCGATGAATCACCACAAAACCTTCTGAGGAGATCCACCAAATGAGTGCTGAGAAAAAGGAGGGGTCCCAAATGCATTTCAAAGTTCCATAGGCACTTTAACCCCTTCGCTGCCAGGCCTTTTCCCCCTCCTGTGCCAGGCCTTTTTTTGGCTATTTGGGGCAGTTCGCGCTTAGGCCCCCATAAATTTTTGTCCACATAAGCTAACCAAGCAACATTTGCGTCCTTTTTTTCCAACATCCTAGGGATTCTAGAGGTACCCAGACGTACCCCTGAAGGAGGCCAAGAAATTAGCCAAAATTTAGTTTTTTTCAAAAAAATGGGAAAAAGTGGCTACAGAAGAAGGCTTGTGTTTTTTTCCCTGAAAACGGCATCAACAAAGGGTTTGTGGTGTTATAATCACCAGCATCCCAGCTTTCAGGAACAGGCAGACTTGAATCAGAAAACCCAATTTTACAACACAAATTTGGCATTTTACTGGGCCATACCCCATTTTTAAAAATGTTTGTGCTTTCAGCCTCCTTCCAGTCAGTGACAGAAATGGGCATGAAACCAATGCTGGATCCCAGAAACCTAAACATTTCTGAAAAGTAAACAAAATTCTGAATTCAGCAAGGGGTCATTTGTGCAGATCCTACAAGGGTTTCCTACAGAAAATAACAACTGAAAAAGAAAAATATTGAAATTGAGGTGAAAAAAACAGCAATTTTTCTCTGCGTTTTACTCTGTAACTTTTTCCTGCAATGTCAGATTTTCGAAAGCAATATACCGTTACGTCTACTGGACTCCTCTGGTTGCGGAGATATATAGGGCTTGTAGGTTCATCAAGAACCCTAGGTACTCAGAGCCAATAAATGAGCTGCACCCTGCAGTGCGTTTTCATTCTATACCAGGTATACAGCAATTAATTTGCTGAAATATAAAGAGTGAAAAATAGCTATCAAGAAAACCTTTGTATTTCCAAAATGGGCACAAGATAAGGTGTTGAAGAGCAGTGGTTATTTGCACATCTCTGAATTCCGGGGTGACCATACTAGCATGTGAATTACAGGGCATTTCTCAAATAGATGTCTTTTTTACACACTCTCTTATATTTGGAAGGAAAAAATATAGAGAAAGAAAAGAGGCAATAACACTTGTTTTGCTAATCTATGTTCCCCCAAGTCTCCAGATAAAAAAGATACCTCACTTGTGTGGGTAGGCCTAGCTCCCATGACAGGAAATGCCCCAAAACGCAACGTGGACACATCACATTTTTTGAAAGAAAACAGAGGTGTTTTTTGCAAAGTGTCTACCTGTAGATTTTGGCCTCTAGCTCAGCCGGCACCTAGGGAAACCTACCAAACCTATGCATTTTTGAAAACTAGAGACCTAGGGGAATCCAAGATGGGGTGACTTGTGTGGCTCTGACCAGGTTTTGTTACCCAGAATCCTTTGCAAACCTCAAAATTTGGCTAAAAAAACATATTTTCTTCACATTTTGGTGACAGAAAGTTCTGAAATCAGCGAGGAGCCACAAATTTCCTTGCACCCAGCGTTCCCCCAAGTCTCCCGATAAAAATGATACCTCACTTGTGTGGGTAGGCCTAGCGCCCGCGACAGGAAATGCCCCAAAACGCAACGTGGACACATCACATTTTTTGAAAGAAAACAGAGGTGTTTTTTGCAAAGTGCCTACCTGTAGATTTTGGCCTCTAGCTCAGCCGGCACCTAGGGAAACCTACCAAACCTATGCATTTTTGAAAACTAGAGACCTAGGGGAATCCAAGATGGGGTAACTTGTGGGGCTCTGACCGGGTTCTGTTACCCAGAATCCTTTGCTAACCTCAAAATGTGGCTAAAACAACACATTTTCCTCACATTTTGGTGACAGAAAGTTCTGGAATCAGCGAGGAGCCACAAATTTCCTTGCACCCAGCGTTCCCCCAAGTCTCCAGATAAAAATGATACCTCACTTGTGTGGGTAGGCCTACCGCCCGTGACAGGAAGTGCCCCAAAACGCAACGTGGACACATCAAATTTTTTTAAAGAAAACAGAGGTGTTTTTTGCAAAGTGCCTACCTGTAGATTTTGGCCTCTAGCTCAGCCGGCACCTAGGGAAACCTACCAAACCTTTGCATTTGTGAAAACTAGAGACCTAGGGGAATCCAAGATGGGGTGACTCGTGGGGCTCTGACCAGGTTTTGTTACCCAGAATCCTTTGCAAACCTCAAAATTTGGCTAAAAAAACACATATTCCTCACATTTTGGTGACAGAGAGTTCTGGAATCAGAGAGGAGCCACGAATTTCCTACCACCCAGCGTTCCCCCAAGTCTCCCGATAAAAATGATACCTCACTTATGTGGGTAGGCCTAGCGCTCACGACAGGAACTGCCCCAAAACGCAATGTGCACACATCACATTTTTTTAAAGAAAACAGAGGAGTTTTTTGCAAAGTGCCTACCTGTAGATTTTGGCCTCTAGCTCAGCCGGCACCTAGGGAAAACCTACCAAACCTGTGCATTTTTGAAAACTAGAGACCTAGGGGAATCCAAGATGGGGTGACTTGTGGGGCTCTGACCAGGTTTTGTTACCCAGAATCCTTTGCAAACCTCAAAATTGGGCTAAAAAAAAACATTTTCCTCACATTTTGGTGACAGAAAGTTCTGGAATCAGAGAGGAGCCACAAATTTCCTTCCACCCAGAGTTCCCCCAAGTCTCCCGATAAAAAGGATACCTCACTTGTGTGGGTAGGCCTAGCTCCTGCGACAGGAAATGCCCCAAAACACAACGTGGACACATCACATTTTTGGAAAGAAAACAGAGGTGTTTTTGGCAAAGTGCCTACCTGTAGATTTTGGCCTCTAGCTCAGCCAGCACCTAGAGAAACCTATCAAACCTGTGAATTCTTAAAAACTAGACACATAGGGGAATCCAAGATGGGGTGACTTGTGGGGTTCTGACCAGGTTCTGTTACCCAGAATCCTTTGCAAACCTCAAAATTTGGCTAAAGAAACACATTTTCCTCACATTTTGGTGACAGATAGTTCTGGAATCAGAGAGGAGCCACAAATTTCCTTGCACCCAGCGTTCCCCCAAGTCTCCCGATAAAAATGATACCTCACTTGTGTGGGTAGGCCTAGCGCCCGCGACAGGAAGTGCCCCAAAACGCAACTTGGACACATCACATTTTTTGAAAGAAAATAGAGGTGGTTTTTGCAAAGTGCCTACCTGTAGATTTTGGCCTCTAGCTCAGCCGGCACCTAGGGAAACCTACCAAACCTATGAATTTTTGAAAACTAGAGACCTAGGGGAATCCAAGATGGGGTAACTTGTGGGGCTCTGACCGGGTTCTGTTACCCAGAATCCTTTGCAAACCTCAAAATTGGGCTAAAAAAAAAACATTTTCCTCACATTTTGGTGACAGAAAGTTCTGGTATCAGAGAGGAGCCACAAATTTCCTTCCACCCAGCGTTCCCCCAACTCTCCCGATAAAAATGATACCTCACTTGTGTGGGTAGGCCTAGCGCCTGCGACAGGAAATGCCCCAAAACGCAACGTGGACACATCACATTTTTGGAAAGAAAACAGAGGTGTTTTTGGCAAAGAGCCTACCTGTAGATTTTGGCCTCTAGCTCAGCCAGCACCTAGAGAAACCTACCAAACCTGTGCATTTTTAAAAACTAGAGACCTAGGGGAATCCAAGATGGGGTGACTTGTGGGGTTCTGACCAGGTTCTGTTACCCAGAATCCTTTGCAAACCTCAAAATTTGGCTAAAAAAACACATTTTCCTCACATTTTGGTGACAGAAAGTTCTGGAATCAGAGAGGAGCCACAAATTTCCTTCCTCCGAGCATTCCCCAAAGTCTCCCGATAAAAAGGATACCTCACTTGTGTGGGTAGGCCTAGCGCCTGCGACAGGAAATGCCCCAAAACGCAACGTGGACACATCGCATTTTTAGAAAGAAAACAGAGGTGTGTTTGGCAAAGTGCCTACCTGTAGATTTTGGCCTCTAGCTCAGCCAGCACCTAGAGAAACCTACCAAACCTGTGCATTTCTGAAAATTAGAGACCTAGGGGAATCCAAGATGGGGTGACTTGTGGGGCTCTGAGCAGGTTCTGTTACCCAGAATCCTTTGCAAACCTCAAAATGTGGCTAAAAAAACACATTTCCCTCACATTTTGGTGACAGAAATTTCTGGAATCAGAGAGGAGCCACAAATTTCCTTCCACCCAGCGTTCCTCAAGTCTCCCTATAAAAATGATACCTCACTTGTGTGGGTAGACCTAGCGCCCGCGACAGGAAATACCCCAAAATGCAACGTGGACACTTCACATTTTTTCATAGAAAACAGTGCCTACCTGTGGATTTTGGCCTGTAGCTCAGCCAGCACCTCGGAAAACCTAGCAAACCAGCGCATTTTTGAAAACTAGAAACCCAGGGGAATCCAAGATGGGGTGACTTGTGGGGCTCTGACCATGTTCTGTTACCCACAATCCTTTGCAAACATCAAAATTCGGCCAAAAAAACACTTTTTCCTGTCATTTCGGTGACAGAAAGTTCTGGAATCTGAGAGGAGCCACAAATTTCCTTCCACCAGCGTTCCCCTAAGTCTCTCATTAAAAATGGTCCCTCACTTGTGTGGGTAGGCCTAGCGCCCACAACAGGAAATAGCCCAAAATGCAACGTTGACACAACACATTTTTCAAAGAAAACAGAGGAGTTTTTTGCAAAGTGCCTACCTGTGGATTTTGGCTTCAGCCGGCCCCGGGGGGGTCAGAAATGGCCTAAAATAAATTTGCCACCCCAACCCCCCCCCCCGGGAGCGACCCTTGCCTACGGGATCGCTCCCCACCGTGACATTTGCGCCAAAGCAAAAATCCCCAGTGCCTAGTGGTTTCTGCCCCCTTGGGGGCAGATTGACCTGAAATCTGCCAATCTGCCCACAAGGGGGGCAGAAATGGTCTAAATACAATTTGTCACCCAGGGGAGCGACCCTTGCCTAATTGGTCGCTCCCCATCTCTAAAAAAAAAAAAAAAAAAAAAAAAACACAAAAAAGAAATTGCCCTGGCTCCTAGAGGTTTCTGCCCTCCCTGGGGGCAGATCGGCCTAATAATAGGCCGACCTACCCCCAGGGGAGGCAGAAATGGCCTTAAATAAATTTGCCCCCTACCCCCCCCTTGCCTACTGGGTCGCTCCCCCTGCGTGACATTGGCGCCAAAAAAAAATCCCCGATGCCTAGTGGTTTCTGCCCCACTTGGGGGCAGATTGGCGTAGCAAAAAATGGCCGATCTGCCCCCAAAGGGGGCAGAAATGGACTAAATACAATTTTCCCCTCCAGGGGAGCGACCCTTGTTCAAGGGTTCGCTCCCCATCTGTAAAAAAAAATAATAATAAAATCCCCGGTGGCTACTGGTTTCTGCCCCCCTTGGGGGCAGATCGTCCTAATCAAAATAGGCTGATCTACCCCCCGGGGGGCAGAAATGGCCTAAAATAATTTCCCCCCGACCCCCGGGAGCGACCCTTGCCTAAGGGGTCGCTCTCCTTGCGTGAAATTCACGAAAACAAAAAAAACTCCCTGGTGTCTAGTGGTTTCTGACCCCCTTGGGGGCAGATTGGCCTCATCAAAATAGGCCAATCTGCCCCCAAGGGGGGCAGAAATGGCCTAAATATAATTTGCGCCCTAGGGGAGCGACCCTTGCCTAAGGGGTCGCTCCCCACCTAAAAAAAACAATAAACAAAACAATTAGAAAAAAATAAATAAATGATCCCTGGTGCCCTAGAGGTTTCTGCCCGCCTGGGGACAGATCAGCCTAATAATAGGCCGATCTGCCCCCGGGGGGGCAGAAAAGGCCTGCCTAAAAAATGCCCCCCATTGGGAGCGACCCTTGCCCAAGGGGTCGCTCCCTTATGTCTATTTAAAAAAATAAAAAAAACATCCCTGGTGTCTAGTGGGTGTTTCAAAAGCCGGATTGCAAGCAATACGGCTTTTAAAATGCTTGGAGAGACTTCAAAGGGAAGGAAATGCATTTCCTTCCCTTTGAAGCCTCTCCGTGCCTCCCCCACGTGATCGATAGAGAAATGCAAAGCATTTCTCTTTCGATCGCGATGGAAGCTGAATTTCCAGCGCGATGGGGGAGGCCCTGTGACAAATCAGCGCGTGCTTGCGCGCTGACGTCACGGGGGTGGAGGGGTCGGGGTGGAAGGGGAAGGGCTTCCCCTTCTATCCCTGCCTATGAGCATGGGAGGGAGCGCTAGCGCTCCCCCCAGTTCCTGTAACTTGGACGAGGTGACCTCGTCCAAGGCACACAGGAACTGGAGCCTTGGACGAGGTCACCTCGTCCAAGGCACAGAACCGGTTAAACATAGCTACAGTCCAAACTATTGAACATATTTACACTAAATCTGGCAGAAAACTAGATCTTGGTTTAAAATGAGTGCTGTTTTACATCATTTTGCGCAACTTTTGAAGATGCATTTAGTACCTCTTCGCTTCCCTATATGCATCAGATCTGTCTTACCATTCTGCAGCACACATAGAAAGAAAAAAATGCCTTTAAGGATTGTTTTTGTTCAGGAAGGTGTCACTTCCTGCACACAAACACTCTTGCCCATAATCCAGGCATGATTGCACTATTTGATTTTAGTTCTATTTTTCACTCAAGGGCCTGGATAGAATTTCTCATTGAAACAGAAGAACCTATTATAAAAAAAACAACTGGGCGAGAGTCAGGCAATTAGAAGATATTCGAAGTAGCTCCTATGTAAATTACAGTAGGGAGTTACTGGAACAAACTGACAATTGAATTAAGGAATTTAGGCCCATATTTATACTTTTTTATGCTGCATTTGCATCATTTTTTGATGCAAAGGTGGTGCAAACGTACAAAATATAACTGTATTTTGTAAGTTTGTGCCGCTTTTGCTTCACAAAATGATGCAAATGCAGCACAAAAAAAGTATAAATATGGTCCTTAATGTCCCTCACACAGACTGGGGAGATTAAGAAATTACAAAAAGATATTAATAACTTGTCAAACAAAAAGTCTGTCCTGACCTAAAAAGGTGATTTTATGGTAAGTCAATAAATACCTGTTCTAAAATCTCTTCAAGTGACTCTAGCAATGGTGGGTGTCCCGTGACTGGCACAATGGCAGATGTGTAAGCCAAGCTCTCCTGGCCCATTGCTCTCACATCTGCTCATTTCACCTATTTTGGGTGATCTCTCCATCGGTCTCCACCAGACGGGAGTGGAGGGGCTGCTTGAGATGAGCGGTGGAAGCACTGTTCCGGCACAGGATACCTTTGTGTCCACATTGGGACCCAAAGGGAGTGTAACCAGCAGGCTGCTTGCCTGGGCCTGATCGTGACCTGGTGTTGCTTGCCTTGCTGATTCCACCTTGTGCCTGTATTGGGGAGCAGCATTTGTGGGACAGATGAGTAGGGGCACCGGCTTGTGGCCCAAAGGGGAGCCCAATACTGTGTAATCAGCCCTTTACTCTTAGAAGTGAGTGTGGCCTACCCCAAGCTGCTGTGCTGTGAACCATGACCTGCATGGGGTACACCCATCTGTTGCTTCCACAGGGTGATAACCCACACCTATGTGTCCTATTTTGGGGAGACACTCTTGAGATGGAAGTGGGCTGGTGGCCAGTGCACCTGTTTTTTACTCGGTTGGGGGAGCTCCTTATAAAAGCCTGTTGGGGATTGGAGTGTCCCCATCAAACCTTTGAGACTCACTGCAGCCTGCCTCTGTAACCCAGAGCAATTTCCCCTTAGCCTGCTCCTTGTACTTCCAGGCCTTTTGAGGGTGCTAGGCCCACTTGTTCAGACATCTATCGGAGCCTACCTAAATGATAGACCTCAGTGATTCTTCTCTCCCCAGCCGGGCTGTCACCTTTACATGTGACCCCAAGGATGTGAATCATTAGGCTCTCTGCCTCTTGACACACTCTGAGGATCCTGGTCCATGGGGCAGTGTTGCACAGCCAGTAAACCTAGTGGATGATGAAACCAGGTACTGCTCTGGAGGGCCCAGCTGACTGTTGACCAGCCCCCTGTGCCAAGGGGCCCAAGTCATTTCACAATTCAAGATTTCACCGTCCTACTGTTGCATAGGTTGCTCATTATCCTAATGAGACTACTGGATTTGGATGGCAGAGTCACCTGAGTTGTAGGGTACTGAGTACAATCCCACACCATCTGAAGCCTGTCAGCCTAATCTGGGGTTTGCCGGCCAACCAGCAGTGCCTCATCTATACCCGAGAGTGGGGATGATTGTGGCAACCAGAGGCCTCCTCAGGGAAATTGTGGTCGATATCATCCCTTCCTCTCAGTTACATTAGTCTCACACGTGCAAAGACAAAGAGAAGCAGGGCATAGTTTGAAAAAGTTTATTGAAGTAACTGCATCTTAGGTAAAGTGGCATGTATTGCAATAACTAGGATGATAAAACACACGAGAAGCAAAATTGTGACAAGGAGAGTGAAAGGCAAAAACAGTCCCACCATACTGTCAATAAGAACAATATATTTGTTTCCTACCTAAGCTATGTTAAAGCACAGCGTGATAAACCCTAATCTGCCCTTCAGGTTTCCCCCATGGGAAGACATCATCCACCATACCTGGTCAAGGAAGCCTCTTGTCGAAAAATGCACTATCCCCATGTAGGCCAGGGATTTGGCAGTCTAAGTAAGCAGCTGTAGCAAAGACTATCAGCAATCAGCATGCAGTTTTGGTCATCTGGCTGGAACCTCCCTCTAATGTGTATGGGACAGAGAAGTATTTGTATAATAAAACAATGGATGTTGTAGGAAACATTTACTCACATAAGGATGTGTATGTTTCTGTGAATGTTAGATACACATCATACCACTTTTGCTAGCAACCTTATCTGACTGCAGCCTTGAGGAAAGCACAAAGTGAAATTAATGCTATGCTAAGGACGAGATGCTTTCCTAGGCAAAAGAACATCTAGATAGGTCAAAACAAAACAATGCCAGGAAAAAGAGATGCTGAATAAAATGTAACTGGGCTAAAGTGCACAACAGCAGGCCTAGTTTGCTAAAATAACATGTCTGAAACATGGCTAAAACAGCTATACAACACTATTTCTATGTGGAAAGAGCCAGCCGGATGCTGTGCACCACTCCCCTCCAAGTATCCCTGCATTCCAAGATGTGGCCAAGATCCCCCTTAATTACGTCTAGGATGCTATTCTGAAAAAGTCCAGGAAAACCAATCAAATCCTTAAGGACAACCATCATATCCTCATCTTCCAAAACAACACACTAGCTATTCATCAGCACAGGGTTTCTTTTCTGAGGGTCAAACAGAATCTGTGAGACATGGGAACAAGGTACGCTCTCCTCTTCCCTGCAAAACTCAAAATCATTGCTCATCAGAAGAGCCTCTTCTTTTCAGATTCTTGAGACACCTGGCACTGCACGGAGATCAGGAGTGCATCTCCTACCTCACCCACCGAGAAGCAGCCACCACTGTTCATAGAGAGGAACTGAGAAGACCTCCTCCTCCTCTACAGCTCTATCCCAGCAACAGGTTCAGAGCAGTCAGTGTTTATCCCTCAATGCTGCAGCTGCCTTCTGTCACATTCAGGTGAACTCCCTTGGCTCCTCGGTAGAGGCCTCAAAAGATGTGATGTCTGTTCTCATATACTGCATGACACCATGGGCCTGATTCTAACTTTGGAGGACGGTGTTAAACCGTCCCAAAAGTGGCGGATATACCACCTACCGTATTACGAGTTCCATTGGATATAATGGACTCGTAATACGGTAGGTGGTAAATCCGCCACTTTTGGGACGGTTTAACACCGTCCTCCAAAGTTAGAATCAGGCCCCATGTTTTCTCCCTGGTTGACTCTGAATACTACTGATGACTTTTTGTAATTCTCACTATCCTGTCATTTCCCCCACTGACTAGAAACTCACTCTGCATGACCTCCCCACTGCTGGGACCTCCTTATCAGGGAGTTGAGGATGGGTAGTTATTTCTCACTCCTCCTGTGAAGGGCTTCAGGGTGGCCACTCTTGATGTGCTATGGCCAATCTCCTCTGCCCCTGCTTCATGAATCTACTCCATTGAGGGATGAAGTCATATTTGCCAGCTCCAGCTGAGGCTCCTCCTCTGCTCATCAGTCCCTCTGTGGGCCTTTGGAGGCATTCTCTGGGAAGACCTTGAAGGTCATCATTCACGGTTTGCTGGACACCCTTTTTCACACAACACTGATCTCTCCTCCTTGGAGCCTGCCTTTTTGTCAGTCCTAGCCTCCTTGAGTTGTCTTCTTGACTGGTCTGGACAGTCATCAACCACTTGCTGTCCTTTGTTTTTGGTTTGAGTTCTGTATTGTTTGCTAATTTTCTAGTTCTTGTTACGATGGAGCCAGCAATTCCACTGTCTTCCCTACTCAATCTACCACAGGGCCCTGGCACTCTGCTGGGCACTGGGCTTGACAGCTACTCAAAAATACCAAATAATCTCCTTGAACCTTAGTGGCATGCAAACATCATCTAGGCAATGTCAAATTTACTTATTTCTTAAACACAAAAAGGTCCACATTACACCACTGTGGGAATCTCATATTATGCAATCTGGTACGGATAGACTCCAGAAGAAGTGGTGATGGATGTGGAATGGGAGACATTCAAAGTGGCAGTAAGGGGGTCATACATTGACTCTACCCTTTGCAAATGTAAAGTACTGAGTTGAGAATTGGACAGAGTTAAGAAAGCCTATATAGTCAATGAAACAAAAGTTGTTGAAGATCAAATGCTTTGACCCTGCTTCTCTCAGCTGCTTGAGGAGGAAGGCAGGCTGAAGGGATGGCTATGTTGACTAGGATAGTTAGCCTATATCAATGGTTAAATGAAAATCAAGGCCCATTGAATCTATCATAAGGAATAGCAGTACGGATGGAGCCCATGGAGCCCATGTCTACTGACGGCACCATTCAAGGCATCCCTTTCAGTGCACTTTCCGGTATTAAGGTGCATGCAGCACTCAGGTTTATTTTTCTGTTTAGGAAATGTCTTGTTACATATGTTATTGCAAAGTATTTTTCCTCCCCGTTGCCTGAACAGTACACATAGACATTAGATAATACCATGTCATTAATCAGCTAACCCCTCAAAGTGCCTACAGTCAACCTTGCCGCATGCAGCACTATACCAGACTCTTGAGTTCCAGCCTCACTGGCTACACTGTGACACTCAGAGCAATACTAAATGTCATGTCACCCCACCCTCTTTTAGGCTGGAACTGTTGTGGGGAGCACGAGTCACTCACGTGCCCCCACCCCATCGATTTGGGAAGGGGGAGAAGGTATGCTATACATGGGGGCAGTGGTTGAAGCCGCTGGAGCACAGGCTGAGCTTGGGCAGGAGGCTCAGTCTATGACACTCATCTATAGGAGTGGGATTGGACAGCTGCTCAAGAGAGATGTCACCCCAACCTTCAGGAAGTAAGTGCATGTCTAGGGGGTGAGCCCTACATTACTCATCTATACATAGCAAAGATATGGAGGATAGTTTGGTTGGTCAACTGATCAGATTAGAGGTTTGCACATATCCTAACAGTTTTGAGCTTGTTTTAAGTAATAGAATGTGTGTATAATTCAAACCCTAAGGCACTGCTCTGTTTGTGAGCAGTGATACAAGGAGGAATGGGTAGCTTGAAAAGATGCTGTGTACCTGTGTGCACTGTAACATGAGAGCTGTAGTTCCTAGTCCAGTAGTACTTTCCACAAAACCACAAATGTCCTGCCAGAGGAAATTAATGTAGTGCTATAAACCTCATCAATCACCTACATGTTGAGATACATTCTTTTGTGGTGTGTTACGTGACATTTTGTTATGGATAATACAATAATAAAACATTTTCACATGGTGATTCAACCACACTGTTGGGCTTTTTAAGCACTCTAAAAAAGTGTCACTTGATTTAATGTTAGTTTTAACTACAGCAGGTGAATGTAGCACGGTGTGATTTCCAGATCACACCCAATGCCAGCAGCGAGTACTTAACATGTAGAACTTTCTTATCAACTAATTTCAGGTCTTATTGCGATGTGTTCCTCATGGTTAGATAATATTTTGTGTAACAGTAGACAATACTGTTATTGCATTACGCCATTTTTTATTATGCCACATGTGTGTTATCTTGCCTCATTGTGGTTTCCATTATGGCATTAAGCATTGCCAAGGGCTTCCATATTACAGCCCTTTTTGTATTCTGTTTCACGTATGTAATATTTCAACCACGTTCCACAGTTGTACTACTATATGTGCAAAATACATTCACCAATGTTCCTTCAGATTCTCCCTCAGCACTCAGCTTGCTCCCTCATGACCCTTGCCTTCCTTAAAAGGTCTTTCATATAAAGTCATCGACATCTCACAGAAAGAATATTCGCTACAATAGAAGCAAAGCCCTAAGACTTCTCAAACTCCAAATTTCATGAACATGTCTTCATAAAACATATCTGTTCAGGCCATGGGCCCAGTAAGATAGAATGTCCTACCTGCACCATCTGTCCAGATCTTTAAAACTAAACTGGACACTCAGTGCAGCGAGTCTGATCTCGGGTCCCTAGTCTCACCTGGTACTGTGTCAGTAATCGGTTAGTGGTAGGTGCAAATCCACAGAATGTCACTGAGTGTTTATGATACTGGGCAGAATTCCGCAGAGTAAAACTCCATGAGCTCTGCCCACCCCTGATCAGAACGCACTATCAAACTTGCAAGCCCTAACCCTAATCCTCTGCATAATAAAAGACTTCAAATCAACACTTCATAATTTTTCATTGACTTTAAGACTGCATTTAGAAATGTTCCTCAAGATCTTCTTTGACAGAAAGTGGCTAAGTTGTGGATCCCATAAAACTAGGATAGACACTGAAACATGGCTTTGTGTTAAGCACTGAGATGGCACCAAGCTGTCCACTACTATCAGCCTAAAACACGAATGTGTTTTAGCCCCAATACTATTTAACATCTATATATCAAGCCTGTGTAAAGAAATATACCTCCTACAGGCATAACCTCCTAATTTAGAGGGTCGTCCCCTATCCCACATCCTATACGCTAACAACCTACTCTTAATGAGCATCAATCAATCAATCACTCAAACATCTATATGTGTGACTTATCACCCAGGGGCTCTCAAGGCGCTTGATGGGGGGCATGGCACTTGCAGGGGGCGCGAAATCTTCTGGATGCCCTGTTATTCTTCACAAAATAGTGTAAACATGAAATCAACTACAAGAAAACGAAAATTGTGAAGTTCCATTAAAAAAAACACAGTCCACCTCCAACGTTTTCCTCACCAGTGCAGCTACAATTAAGACTAGCAAAACAGACTATGGCCTCAAACAGCTCTTTTATAAAGATGTGCTATAGCTTTAAATTGACTGAGGAAGACACACTCGCTGCACACGTCTGGCATGAAATAAAGAAGCAGAATTCAACCTGCTGATTTAGGTGCTTTTTACTTGATGCCTCGATAGCGATCCAAGTCACCAATCAATGGACGACACAGGTTATCAACTGACAAGCTCACAAGGATACTACATAAAACACAAGCTCACTTTCTATGCAAGAAAAAAAAAACAATACTAGGGAGGAGGGCTCATGTTAGGCAAGTGATAAATTCTTAATCGCTCAATATCACAATCCTCGATCTTCGATCTTGGTTATTCATTTTATATTAAGCTCAAGTTTATGCGCTTCGGCCTAGGAATCCAACCAACTATGGATCGTCTTCTACTCGGTATTGGAAATTAGACATTAATACATATACTCTACATTTGTTCGGATATGCTACCCGAAGGTAGGAAGTTACACTCGGACCCTTTAATCAAGTTGCTATTCGTACGTGCAGACAGGCTATCATCACTACCCTCAAATTGGAAATCAAGGTCTAAACATTCGGGCGGTAATGTTCATAGGAATCTTCAAACTAGAATAAAGACCGCATGAGCTAATAACCCATGGTGGGAAATTGGACACCACAAAAACCCTGTCACTTAAGTAAACTTAGCACAAGCGCTTCCAAAATGTGAGGCAGAATATTATTATTATTATCATTCATTAATTTCGGTTCAATAAAATCCATAAAAGGTATAAAAGAAAACAAAATATATAGAAAAAAGACTCACATTCCTAAAAAAAAACCCATAAATAAATCATTATAGTACAGAATGTATAGAAAGAATTGGAGTAGACGCAGCTCCACCCATACAACCGTAATACAAGAATCACATTTTGTACTCGCGGAGGCTTTACACTTCCATGGAGCTTGAGGGGTCAAATTTCCTCCACCAATTTTTCCACCTATGCCAGATGCACCTTTATTTGTATAAGAGCTGGCACCCCTTTAGTCCCACTATCGGCCATGGTGGATGCATAAGGCCGATACACACTTGTTGAGGGACTGCTTGATGGCCGTAGCATACTCCTGGGCTCCATTTCTGCACCCAACTCAGATCAACCAGCATTCCTTAATCATCTCATGAGGGTGGTATCATATAGGTCTGTGATCCTGTGGCTCTTTGGGGGAGATTTTAATAGTGTGCTTGATACTAACCCTGGATCATTCTCTCCCCCCTCCCTTCGTATGACTGTCACTACCAGCGCTCATGCATTGGCCACATGGCTTGCACATTGGTGCCTCAATTATGTCTGGAGGGACCATAACCCACAGATTAGAGTCTATTGCTTTTACTCTAGCCTGCATAAGCTTCATGTCCGTATAGACTGAATTACGGGCTCCCAATCTTTTTTTTCCCTAATAACACACACTGACTACCTAGGTTGCGCCCATTTGGATCATAATCCCCAATGTCTCTGTATTGACTGGGGCGCCACCCCTCTCCCAAGTCCTACACAACAGCTACAACTAGCTACCCTTGAGGACCCCTCCCTTTTGATTGGCTCTCAACTCTGCTATAGGTAATCATTTTTACTTAATGTTGGTATGGTATCCTCTCACTTAATTGAATGAGATGCTACAAGACAGTGATCCGAGGTCATTGTTTGGGTTCCACCTGGAACATGAGGAGGACCTTATTCAGAAACATCTCCTGCGTTGAACAAGATCTTCTTGATCTTGAAAGCCAAGATCTAACAAAACCTAAGGCTTTCCGTATCCTCCACAAGGCACAACGTGAACCTGTCATGCTTCTGGAGCATCTTCACTGCATTAATTGTGCTGCACACATGGCCATAACCCACGCTTCTGCAGACAAAACAGGCTCCTTATTAGCATGGCTCATTAGGCAGAATAATCCCAGGGATCCAGGGACAGTGTTGCTTGACTTGTCTGGAGGCACCCTCTTACACACACAAACATCCACTCAAGCTGAAATGAAACGCCATTATACCAAAATGTATTTGGGTGTTGGGTGCATGTGTGTGGTGTGTGCATGTATATGTGGCAGAATGGGTGTTCATGAGTGTGTGTGTGTGTGTGTGCATGTGTGCATGGAGGGTGTGAGTGTCTGAAAGGAAGAGGAGGGGAAGGGGGTGTTCGGGTGCAAGTGCGTGTGTGTTTGTATGCAGAGGGGTGGGGGTATCTGTCTGAGTGCGTGACTGTGTGCGAATGGGGTGTCTGAGTATGTGTATTTGTGGGAATGGGGGTGTCTGAGTGCATGTCTGTGAGCGAGTGAGTGGGGATGTCTGGATGTAGGCGTGCGGTCGGGGGTGTTGATGTATGCAGATGAGGGGGGAGTGTGTGAATATGTGTGTGGATGAGGGGTGCATGTGTGCAAGTCTGTGAGTGAGTGAGGGTGTCTGTGTGTGTGCGTGCAACTGAGTGGGGGTGTCTCTGTGTATGGGTGCGGTCGGATGGGGGTGCTTGTTTGGAAGTGTGCAGATGTGGGGGTGTTTCATGGAAGTGAGCATATGGGGGTGTGAATGTATGTATGCATGGAGGAGGTGGGGGTGTGCATGAATGCGGAGGGGGTGGGGCTGTGAATGATTGTGGAGGGAGGTGCATATGTGTGAGTGGGGGGGTGTGTATGAGTGTGAGAGCAGGTGGGTGTGTAAGTATTGATGTGTGCGGTTAGGTGGGGGTTGTTTGAAAGTGTGTGGATGGGTGGGGGGCTGTGCATTTGTGCGGACATGTGGGGGTACGTCTGCTGGTGACAGGATGGGATTCATGTCACCGGGTGCATTACCACCAGGTATTTCGTGGCGGGGTGACCACTACAAAAAGCCTGGCAGTATGCTACCTCCAAATACAGCTAGAGGAGCTCACTGCAGGCTGTATCAGTGCAACCGCACAGGCAGGCAGGCTGGGTGGTGTTGTGGTGGTTTGGCTTCGGCCAAACCCCACAACTCGTAATGCTGTGGTCGTTACTGCCGGGTCTGCAGTGGTAAGACCGCCAATAGGGGTGTGGTAGTCTTAAGACCGCCTCACTCATAATGAGGGCCTGCCTCTTTTCTTTCCCACATAACACTGCCTACTATTGCTCCCAATCAGAGACTGGAATTAGATCTCACCATTTTCCCTTTTTGAGGTACAGGAAGCTATATGTAATTGGCTACAGAAAAGTCTCCAGGACCCGATGGGCTACCATTGTGATCTGCAAAGCCTACACTACACTTCTGGCTCCACGTCTCCTGACATTATATGAGGAAGCCCTACAAGTAGCCTGTTTACCACCCTCTCTCTAATAATCTCTCTACAAAACCTGATTCAGACCCACAATACTGGGATCATATCGCCCACTTGAGCTCCTTAACAGGAACTACAAAATACTTGCTAATATATTAGCTGATCTCTTGGTTCATTTGGTTCCTGCCCTCATGCACCCAGATCAAAACAGGTTTGTACCTGCTCACAGTACCTCCCTAAATATACATAGGCTTTTCAGGGCTATGAAAAATGCTCCCAACATTTGGCCAAGGTCTGACTGTCTGGTCCTTGATTAGGAGAAATAGTTTGATTCCTTGCTATAGGATTTCCTCTTCACAGTTTTGTCCCATTATAGACATTGCCCCAGGTTTCTTAGACTGGTGAGGCTTCTATATTCCCAAACATTGGTGCATGTAAAAACTGGTCCACCAATTTTGGACCCCATCTTGATACAGCAAGGCACCTGTCAAGGCTATCCACTCTCACCTCTGCTCTTCTCTTTGGCCATTGAACCAGTTGCGGTAGCTCTGCACTCTGTGAGAATGATTTACTGCTTTAACTCTGAGATGTCCAAGATATCACATCAGGCCTGACTGACATATTTCAGACATGTGTAGACCTTTCTGGCCTCAGAGTCAGCTGGAAAAAATGAATTATTTACTCCGTCTCCGCAATGGTCTCGGACCCAGCCTTCTTTCATGGGAATGCCTATCTTGCATCTCAGCCCAATACGTTTAAGTGCATTAGTATTTTAATCTGTTGTGACCCTGCAAACTTACTTGATGGCAATATTACACTCACTGGAGTGTCCTCCATATGCTCACAATATTTATTTTGGAGAACCCTCTCTATGGTGAGCAGGATGGCGCTGGTCAAAATGGTCATACTCCCCTGTCTGCTACCATTTTGCTAACCTTCCCCTATATCAGCCCCAATCCTTTTTTCGCATGTTGAATGGCCTTACATGTGACCTAATATGGCATAACACAAAAAGAAGGGTGGCCCTATGTAAACTCAAATTGCCAACTAAAAGTGGTGGATTGGCAGTCCCTAATTATGAACACTACTATTTCCCTCTCAACTGCAATGGGTCGCCAGATGGCTGTCGAAGTTACAGTTAACTGACACTGCCACTGCCTCATCTCCCTAGAGTCTCCTGCAGTTATTACATTTGTTTCACCCCTGCTTTGAAAGCCGCACTTCCCTATCATTGCTGTTGAAGATAGTGTATCCATTTAACACTTTGTCAACAGAGGAGGGCCTTCCAATAGGACATTGTCTGCTATATAACTCCCTGATTGATGATCTTGAGACTGCCTGGAGCAACATACACCTGGAATGCCTTTTGCATCTTATGGTTCAGTATTCACATGTGATGGGTTCTAGCTGCCACCTAACGTTCTGGTTTGCTGACTCATTGCGTACACACACTGCTAATTCACAGCTCCATTGCAAGCTTGATGGGAGCAGAATCTAGGTCACCCTTGTACTGACAAGGAACAGTTGGCCATAATGGAGTCCCCTCACTTATCCCACGTAATGCCCGCTTTGACCTAATCCAGCATTACACCCTCCACAGGGCTTATCTCACACCAGTGAAAATGAATTTCTTTTATAATAGGACAAATGCTACTTGCCCTCATTGTAACCGGTTTGATGCTGCCCTAGTACACGTTTTGATATTGCCCTTCTCTCCACCAATATTGGTGAGGAGTGACGTGTATCCTAGCTCATGCTACAGACCAATCGTTACCACACTCATGGGTGTCCTGCATGATAGGTCTTTCACGCAGAAATAAGAAACATAGAGTGACCACCAGAGTAATTGATATAGGCCTGATCCTGGCTAAACGCCTCATCACAAGAAGCCGGAAAGGCCAAAGGTTGTTGCATGGAAGATGTTTGTGAAGGCATGGGCTACTGCTGAGGGGGTATCATTGCATAGGGAGGATACACGCGGACTCCATAAATATCCATTATCTGCTTGTTGGGATGCCACTCTAGATGCCTTCCAATTCACATTCCACCAGGAAGAACCATCTTCTAGTCACATGTCACCATCACTGGGAAACCTCCCAGCCTCAGCTACACCTACTACCTGATTCTGCCAAGCTCTATATTTTACTCCCTTCCCTACCATTCCTACTTATACCAGTTGAGAATGCTTCTTCCTCTCGCACCTTCCCAATCTGCAGCTATTATGCATCCCTAATTCTCTTTTATTTAGCGACAGTCTTGCCCACCAGCTCCCCTACCCTCATGACAGTGCTGGGCTTGTACATTGGGTTCTCCATTTTTTTCCCTCCGGTTTTATTTTTGCCCTTTTACCTTGTTGTTTATCACATTTATTTTGGATCTGAGGCCCTCATTAACCCTGTCACCCTCTATAATCCAATAGTGCTGTGACATAGCTTCATGTTATCACTGATTACGGTGGTTGTGCTGTTCCATTTCTTAATGTAACCTATTAAAAAAAATGCAATAAAGAGATTCAAACTAAAAAAAAAGCATTGGAGGAAACAACCTACCACAAGTATCTTGCAAACAGTAAATGTTCTCTATAATAGAGTAATCTGCACAGTCTGCTATAAAATAAACTAGTTTTGCTCATGATAAATAAACATTTGCACATATACATTTTACACAAAACAAAATGTTCCTATTACAAACATTTTCGAAAAAACAAAACCTTAAGAACTCATAGCAGTGTAATCTCCAATTATAGGAGCTGTTTTCCCTTAGTGTCCTTGGGCCCAAGGGCCTTAATTCTTAAGAACCATATTGAGAACAGGTAACTTGCATTCGGAAAATCCAATGCATTCACTAATATCAGCCTTGTATACCCGTAAGGCATTGTTTAAGCCAAGGGGATGACAAAGTGGGCTAAGCTAATAAGATTGTTGTTTCCTGTAAGAACTACAAAAAGATATGCTTTATCATCTTCTACTGAGTGGCAGCCCCACAGACACAACATGGTGCAATTACTTGTCTTATGCCAAGAGCAAGTAAAAGGGGCTAATGGTAAAATATTTAATCTGAATTTGCTCGTGCAGGTGAGTTCTTGATATAGTTCATAAAAGATTCAAATTCTGGTGCACATTGGAAAGATAAATAGTAATCAGTAAGACTACCTGTGATTGCAGCAGATACGTTAATGTCTAAAATATGGACCCAATAACACTTATTTAAAATGTCATGGGTCTGCTCTGGTATGCCTAATGGATGTAGCCAATACTCTTTTAGGCCTAGTTTTAGCAACCATGTTTAACGTGGAAGAGCCAAAGGGTTAAAATGATTGATCTCCCAATTAACAGCGCTCTACGAAAGACCCAAAATTGTACCAGATCTTCTGTGATCCATAGTCTGAGCAAATATAGGATGGTTTTCAAGGCCGCTAAATTCGCTTTTCACTACCAGGACATGTAAATCATAAAAGTACCTGTTCAACTTTTTATAAACTGCACCTGCCCTGCCCTTGGGGCTGCATAGGGCCTACCCTAGTGGTGACATCTGTATTAAAAGGAAGGTTTAGGCCTGGAAAATGTGCTATTCTGTAATAATACGTATTAAAGGTGCACTCCGTGTTTTTTTATATATATAATCCTCTTAATCCACATAGAGTAATTCACAAGTATCCTTTGTATGCTACTGTGCAATGTACCACCACCACCCATTACTCTAACTAGCATTCTTAGCATGATGTTGTGTTACGTGTATTGGAGTGATCGCAGACACCTATTTTATTTTGATTTTCGCTGGACTCCATGCTTATTTCCGATCTCAAAAATACACACTATGTATTTTTTAGGGATCATTTCCCCTGATGAAGGGCAATGGCTCAAAATGCATTGGGACTGCAAAAAAGATTTCCAGTATATATTGAATTGAGAAATGAACTGGAAGATATGTGATTTCATTTGTGCACATTAAATAATCATTGGAACCATTTGATCGTCGGTGATATGTGATGTTATAATGATTACAAAAACACACAGAACTGCGGTCAAGAAATTCCACTATTCAGCTAAAAGGTGGATAAGTCTCGGGCATGAGACATCAAAGTAGTGCACCAAGGGGACGCTACTAAGTGTAGCAGTGCAAATCACAAAGGGGTTATTCTTCCACATTGAAATGGCAGTTTAAACTGCACACTCAGGCTCTGCAGTGGCAGGCCTGAGATATTTTACCAGAGCAATTTTATGTTGGTGGCACAATCAGTGCTGCAGGCCCATCAGTAATTTACAGGCCCTGGGCACAGGTAGTGCACTTTGCTAGGGACTTATGAGTAAATTAAATATGCCAACTGGGGTTAAGCCAAAGTTACTACGTTTTAGGGAAAGAGCACAAACCTTTTAGCAATGTTTAGCAGAGGTAAAGTGTGCAGGATAATGAGGCCAGAAAAACAAAGTCAGCAGAACAGGAGGTGTTAAGGCAAAAAATCAGGAGGCAACCACACCAAGGAGGCCATGTATAACAATACCCATTTCAAGTTTTATTATTTGGAAGCCCAGCTGCAATGGCTATCCTGATTGCTGTCTGAACCTGTCTTTGAAGACACAAGTGTTCTCGACCCCCTCTTCTAGATCGGACTGCTGTTCTGGCCTGGACTGCCTCAGGGGCCCATCCCACAAGGGCCCACCCTCACCTACTTCTAGAGGCTTTGAATTTCTTGGTTAGAGGCCATTGGCTCACCAGTTGTCTCCCTCCCAAATGCCCAATATACCTCTCCTGAACCTTCCTGAATGGCTCAGGTGCCTCACTAGATACGAGCTACGGCCTTGGGATCATGTAAGACTTTATATCTTTGACGATCACATTCAGGGCAGATAGCGTATATCCTTTGGAGCTTTGATGGTGCAATTTATCCTTCACAGAGGTCAGTTTCTATTCCATGGCCTTCTAAATTGCATTCTTCACAACACATGCCAAGTAGAAGATTCAGAGCCTGCAACTCACCATTTCATAAATTCCATGGGCGCTTCTCACTCATGCTCAGATTTCATTACAACCACTGAGACATACCTGGGAGGCAAAGTTAGGCAGAGTCCTGCATATCAAGGATTTGACGAGATCCATTTAGTAACCCCAAAAGGATTCTTGCAATGTGCCCCTAAAGCTCATACAGTTCTATCTTCTAAATAGGGTTTATCTCTTATCCCAAATGGATTAATAAAATCTCCCCGGAGGCCTCGGACTCTTGTACTAAATGTGCTTTCCCAGCTGTAGACCTCAAACATATGTTATTGGATTACCATGGTCTGCAGTCATACTGGACTGAAGTGTCAGCAAAATATATTGGTGACCACATGATTGCTAAGAGAGAAGTAGTTGGAAGATGGGGGCACTGGCCATTTATGAGAGGCCTACAAAGCAGAGGGTGGCCATTCACTTCAGGGGCAGGGCTTTAGGGCCACGAAACATGAGACTACATTGAAATTCATCGCCTCCCTGTAGTGTGGCTTGGCAACACACAGTGAAACTGTGGGCTCAGGCCAAGGCTGTGGCTATACATAGAGTACATAGAGAAGAAGATAAAGATCTTCACCGATGTCTAATAGCTTATGCAATGGACCAGATTCTATTTAACATTACAGGATCCACATGAAGATAGCACCTTTCCAACATGAGCGCCTCTTCTGCGCTAGGCCCCTCCCCGCCAACTTAGTGGATTGAGTGGTTCAGGTTCTGGGCCCTGTTACTACATCCTGTGAGGTCATATCTTAAGGGGAGAGAGTCAGCGGTTTATCCCTCTCCTCTTTTTATGACACCTCAGCCCACTCACCGGACTCCTACTTCCCCTTCCTCTATAGCGGGAACCTTGTTTTGATAAGTCACTCATTCAGGCATGCAGTTCACTTGCTAACCCTTCCATCCGGGATCTTAAACCTTTAGCTCCATTCCAGTTCACTAGGGTTCCTTGAGGCCTTCTCCTTTCCTTCCTTACCTAGTTTTTATATGTGCACCTACACCTAGATAGTTCTGCAGTCTCACAAATTCCGTCTGACATCTCCTACTAACTGGTTATGTCTTTGTATTTTCCTCCATTGTCTCTCTTATAAGGCTTTATTGTACATTTTGGTTGTGACGCAAAATCCTATTTCCCATATCATGGTACCCATTTCTTCTACATTTATGTAACCCTATTAATCTCTCTTGTGGTAACCATCTTTTGCATGGTATTCCCCTAGATTTTTGCCTTCTGTTGCTGAACCCATTTGTGTTGGTGAGAGGACTGTGTGCACTTTACCCTTGCTAACCTGTAATAAATTGCTGGTGTCCTCCCTTTCAAAACTCTTAAAATTGGTATACACATGAAATGCACACTTAATTTGTTTGTAAGTCAGCCTTTACCCAGAGCCTGGAAATTAATTGAAAGCCACTAGTGGGCTGCAACAGCCATTGTAACACCCACTACTGTAACACTTAAAAACATGTTTCCAGGTCTCTCGGCAGTTGGGATAGGTAGTTTTAAACATTATTTTCAAACTCGCAAAATTCACCATTTGCTAAGCCTAAATCTTCCTTTGTAATACCTATAGCTTCCCCCTAAGGTAGGCCATTAACGCCCACGGCACAGAGTGTGAGGTTTTTAAAAAGCTGTGCATGTATATTTTATGTTTGACATGTCCGGGAAGGCAGACTCTCCCCTTTTCCAAGTGCTAAATTCAGTTTGGGAAAAACTAGAAAAAGTGTACAAGGGTTCATTGTATTAGTAATACAAAATCTGATTTTATATGGCTATTTTGGAATTACACTTTTAAATAAGTTCCCCATTTTCCTGCTTAAAACCAAACGGCTTTCCTGCCAGTGTCCAGCTGGGGGCTGTGACCAGCTTATTTCTTAGCTTCAAAGGATGCCTATAGTGTCAATAGAATAGGAAGCTCACACCTAGCAGCTTTTGTCTCTCTACTCAGGCTGGTTTCTAAACCAGTAAGGGGGGAACTGAGCAGAACTTGCCATCTATCTGCAGGCTTTTACTGTGCATATAAATGTACCCTACAGATGTCTCCTCAGAAAACTCCTGAACCTGTAGAAATTAGAATAAGGACTGCCCTGCTGTCTGAAGAGCTTGAAGGAAGATTGGACCTGCTTGTCAAGAAAAACAGGATCCTAGACAAGATGCCAAGGATCAGACGTCTGACCGCCTATTTAAGCAACAGGGAAACCACAAGCTTCTGTAGGCCTCTCTACCTGCAACTGCCCAGCTCTCTTGTCCCCAGACTGTAAGCAGAAGGTCTTAGAAGCTTTTTGGCAACTTTGTGCCTAGAGACCCGATGGAGAGTATGGTCGCCATTGATGCTGCAGTAGCGGAATCACTGCTTGGCCTCAACTTGCTGGTTTGCCTCAGTGAAGGAGATCAGACTTCTAGAAAAGTGTCTAAGTCTGAACTTACAGGGCTTCCTGGGCTGACACTGAGCAGCATCAGCTCAATGTTGAGATTTTCCTGGGCACTGACGTCAGACTTTGCCCCCTCAGAGCTCTTCCTGTTTCATCCACAACTGCATCTGGACCCCTCTCTTCAGTAACCCACCATCGTCAAACTCCACTTCAGATTCAGCTTGCCCTATAACGATTTATTGATGACCACTTTTTCTCCATTAAGGTTTGCAAGTCAGAAGGTAAACTTTCCCTTTGGATTAACCTGGTCCCTGTATCTACCCAGTGATCTAGCACAGTAGGCCTACTTCCGACTTTGACACAGACTAGTGCGACCAGACACCCTTGGTTGGTGCTTTGCGATCAAAACTTTAAAATGTATATCCCTGGTTCTACCTATTGGATTTTTGTTGTTTGCTGTCAATTAATTAATAAAAATATTTTCTATTTTTCTGAATTGGTTTAGTATTTTCTTGTGTTGTTTTCACTTCATTACTGTTTGAGTGTTGCCTAAATACTTTACACCAGAGGAACCCAAACTTTCTAGAACCACAACCCAATTTTTAGAATGACAAACTTTCAAGACCCACCTAGCTTTAATGAACATGAGGTGGGTGATTTTGTAATGTAACTAACGCATGGTGTGGTAGTGCACTGACATTTACAGAAAGCACATTTTCAATTGAAATGACTGTTGCATTTGCACAGACACGCACAAACGGAAATGTGTGTAAATTGCATCATGTAGTGTAATTACTTTTTTTAATCATATGAAAGTATGTGTTTTCAACACACTTCAGAAATAAAAAACGCACTTCATTTCTGTTCCTGTTGCTGACATACCCTAAAATACTTTTACAGTTTATTTAAATATTGGCATGTGGTAGAAAAAAACTATTTTCTTTCCCCCCAGTATCCAGCAAGATTGTCACATAAATCCTCTCAATTTAGAGTCTGAGGAAGTAAGGTAAACAAGCGGCCTGGAATACAGCACCTAGCATTTGACCTGTATCTTTGAATGCACAGCAAATGAAACAAGATAAGGACAAGAATCAAAGGCCTGTTTAAAGAAAGGGAGTCAATGGAAGAATATAGTATGTATGTTTTGTAAACCGGTGGGATGAACTGATCCTGTGGAGCCTAAACCAAATAAAACCAGCAAACAGAAAGCCAGAAGATGTGAGTTACAAAACACAGAGCCAATGGTAATCAACAGGAGGAATGTATCCACAGGTCAACTTCCTGAAAGTCCCCAAGATGTCTTTAGCAAATCAGTCAGCGGCGCTGTCTGGCAGGCTGCCACCTAAAAACTTCTTAACAGAACTAAAATGATGGCCCGGTATACACCAAGAGAAGTGTTACTCACTCCTAGGGTACACTGAAGGTATAAACAACAGATATGCATTTCTACATTTTATCAAAACTGGTAAATCTTATACATCATCACAACTAAACAATCTATGGATCACTCTCAGGACACAACAAAACTTAAAAAAAATGACGGAATCAGAGACCACCCAAAAAGTAGCTTGGAATTGCCATCCTTAATTTGGTACCATAAATGCCAATCACGCAATGCCTGCGAACAAACCATGGAAAGTGATGAATTTGTGTATAATAGTATTACTAGAAAAGACACAGAATTCACAAACTACAATTTTCAGTATGTTATATATGTTATCATTTGTCTGTGCAACCTAGCTTACAGCGTAAAAAACAAATCAGAAAATTAAAGCAAGGATTATGAAACATAAATCAAGCCTACAGTACAAAACACAAAGTGTGGCATTTGTGGACCATTTTACCCTATTATACTACATGGGATCCTACAATCCCTGTATAAATGACACACCCAGCTGCTCATTATAAAGAAAGGATGTCAGAAGTCAACTGTAATAAGTTATTACCTCCAAGTTCTGAAGCCACAATATCTGCTGGCAAAGCTGAGGTGAAATGCAGGTCAGGTCATGGAGTAGCTGTTTAAAGTAAGGAAAATGAAATTCTGCTTTTTTTCCTTCTGTTCTATTTGTCTAGCTTACAGTGACAAGCGGAAAGAACATGTTTACTTTTAGCACTCCTTAGATAATTATACAGATTTTAGAATATTTCAGTATGTTTCTACACATTTCAAGATACTGTAGCAAATAAAAAAGACTTGCATTGAAAAGTGCTAATAACGTTTTGCAACAAATATTTATCATGTTTTTGATGTGTTTAATTTTGCCCTATATGCTCTATTGTTATTCTTAATGTTTTCAGACATGTTCTCCATTCTGAAAGAGATATGTATCAAGGTTTCAGAAGGTTTGTAGGAAAGGTGATGGCATGACCATGTATTATACCAGATAAATTACCCTGCCAAACATGAAAAGGATATTGCCAACTTGGAGTTCCATAACCTTATAAAGGAACATCTGCCTCATTCTTCTCTATGGTTATGGAACTCCTGAGTGACTGGTGATATAATTATAATGTACAGCAGGGGGTACTCTATCACTTATATAACACTCAGACGAATATATATAACATGGACAGCAAAAATCGAATTACAAAAAACATCCAGGAGGAGGGGAGGTGGAAGGAATGCTCTTCTGACCTAAAGCCACAATGATTTTAACTTTCAAAACTGACATCAATGGATTAAACAAGATGGATGACATTAACAAATTATTTGGAGATATTATACAAAGCCTAAATAGTGCAGATAATGGCGTACAACAAAACATCTTCAAATACAAAATACTTTAATTCTCATGAGCCTTTGAGAACAATCACTACCACTTAGCCTTTGATAATGTTACTAACCTATGGAAGCATTGTTGCTGGTAATTTTCTCTGTACAAGATACTACACTTACCCAAGTAACCATAACATTGCACCAACCAGTGCTTAATGTGTAAAACAATAAGTGGAGGGTGCTAGGTTTAGTTCAGAAGCCTACAGTTGGTGCTCTAAAAAATCAGGGTGCTGAAAACCAACGCTGCATAGTCTTGATGCCAACTCATGCCTCTTTAATACAACACCAGACACCAGACTTTACCTTCTTTATCTTACTCTTATAGGCATCTTTGCTTTCCTTTGTTGTTTTTGTTTTCCATTTTCTTCTTCTCCTTTGGTGTCTTTCTCATTGTTGCGATGGATGAAGGCTTGTTGCGGCAAAATAAGTGGAGAACCTGAAAAATGAGTGCAAGTGGGCCCCACGTGCGTCCACTGGCTCAAATGAAGCACTGTCTCCAAAACATGATATTTAGTTAAACTTTTCACATGAATAACAGAACTAATAGGAATTTAAATATATTACCTGCAGAGAGGTAATGTCACTTCACTGGTCTTGGTCCTCCCTACAGGGTCACCCACAAACTGCTAACCAGTGCTAAAGTACTTGTGCTCTTCCCTCTAAAAAATGGTACAATCGTCTTACATCTGATTGGTGCATTCTATTTACTTGTAAGTCCCTCATATACCATAACAAAGGTACCCAGGGCCTGCAAATTCATGCTACTAGTGGGCAGTAGCTCTCTTTCTGCAGCCCACTAAAAGTAGAATTTTAAAACATGTCTCAGGTCTGCCACTGCAGAAATGTATTTCCTACCCTTTGAAGTCTCTCTCTGCGTTTTGGCAGCCGGATTGTAAAGCAATCCGGCTGTCAAAACAACCACTAGACACCAGGGATGTCTTTTCAAAAATGAAACTGGCCTAAAGGGAGCGACCCCTTGGGCAAGGGTCGCTCCCAGGGGGGGGCATTTTTTTTTAAGGCCTTTTCTGCCCCGAGGGGGCGCAGAAACCTCTAGGCACCAGGGATATATATATATTTTTTTTATTTTTAGTTTTTTGAGGTGGGGAGCAACCCCTTAGGCAAGGGTCGCTCCCCTAGGGGGCAAATCATATTTAGGCCATTTCTGCCCCCTTGGGGGCAGATTGGCCTATTTTTATGAGGCCAATCTGACCCCAAGGGGGGCAGAAACCACTAGACACCAGGGAGTTTTTGTTTGTTTGTTTGTTTTTCACGTAAGAGGAGCGACCCCTTAGGCAAGGTTTGTTCCCCTGGGGGGCAAACTTATTTTAGGACATTTCTTCTCGCTTTGGGGGGCAGATTGGCCGATTTTAGGTCAATCTGCCCCCAAGGGGGGCAGAAACCACTAGGCACCAGGGATCTTTTTTTTGCGCCGTCACGCAAGGGGAGCGACCTTGTAGGCAAGGGTCGCTCCCGGGGTGGGGGGGCAAATTTATTTTAGGCCATTTCTGCCCCCCCGGGGGCAGATTGGCCTATTGGTATTAGGCCGATCTGCCCCCAGGGGGGGCAGAAACCTCTAGGCGCCAGGGCAAATTTTTTTTTTGTGTTTTTTTTTTGTTTGTTTGTTTTTTTAGAGATTGGGAGCGACCCATTAGGCAAGGGTCACTCCCCTGGGGGACAAATTGTATTTAGAACATTTCTGCCCCCCTTGGGGGCAGATTGGCCGATTGTAGGTCAATCTGCCACCAAGGGGGGCAGAAACCACTAGGCAACAGGGATTTCTTTTTGCGCCGTCACGCAAGGGGAGCGACCTTGTAGGCAAGGGTCGCTCCCCGGGGGTCGCAAATTTATTTTAGGCCATTTCTGCCTTCCCCCCGGGGGCAGAAACCTCTAGGCGCCAGGGCCAATTTTTTTTTTTTTTTTTTTTTTTTTTTTTTAGGCAAGGGTCGCTCCCCTGGGGGGCAAGTTGTATTTAGACCATTTCTAAATTTCTGTCCCCCCATGGCCGGCTGAGCTAGAGGCCAAAATCCACAGGTAGGCACTGTTTTCTATGAAAAAATGTGATGTGTCCACATTGCGTTTTGGGGCATTTCCTGTCGCGGGCGCTAGGCCTACCCACACAAGTGAGGTGTCATTTGTATCGGGAGACTTGGGGAACGCTGGGTGGAAGGAAATTGGTGGCTCCTCTCTGACTCCAGAACTTTCTGTCACCAAAATGTGAGGAAAATGTGTTTTTTTTTGCCAAATTTTGAGGTTTGCAAAGGATTCTGGGAAACAGAACCTGGTCAGAGCCCCACAAGTCACCCCATCTTGGATTTCCCTAGGTCTCTAGTTTAAACAAATGCACAGGTTTGGTAGGTTTCCCTAGGTGCTGGCTGAGCTAGAGGCCAAAATCTACAGGTAGGCACTTTGCAAAAAACACCTCTGTTTTCTTTAAAAAAATGTGATGTGTCCACGTTGCGTTTCGGGTCATTTCCTGTCGCGGGCGCTTGGCCTACCCACACAAGTGAGGTATCATTTTTATGAGGAGACTTTTGGGAACGCTGGGTGGAAGGAAATTTGTGGCTCCTCTCTGATTCCAGAACTATCTGTCACCAAAATGTGAGGAAAACATGTTTTTTTAGCCACATTTTGAGGTTTGCAAAGGATTCTGGGTAACAGAACTTGGTCAGAGCCCCACAAGTCACCCCATCTTGGATTCCCCTTGGTCTCTAGTTGTAAAAAATGCACAGGTTTGGTAGGTTTCCCTAGGTGCTGGCTGAGCTAGAGGCCAAAATCTACAGGTAGGCACTTTGCAAAAAACACCTCTGTTTTCTTTAAAAAAATGTGATGTGTCCACGTTGCGTTTTGGGTCATTTCCTGTCGCGGGCGCTAGGCCTACCCACACAAGTGAGGTATCATTTTTATGAGGAGACTTTTGGGAACGCTGGGTGGAAGGAAATTTGTGGCTCCTCTCTGATTCCAGAACTTTCTGTCACCAAAATGTGAGGAAAATGTGGTTTTTTAGCCAAATTTTGAGGTTTGCAAATGATTCTGGGTAACAGAACCTGGTCAGAGCCCCACAAGTCACCCCATCTTAGATTCCCCTAGGTCTCTAGTTTTCAAAGATGCACAGGTTTGGTGGGTTTCCCTCGGTGCCGGCTGAGCTGGAGGCCATAATCTACAGGTAGGCACTTTGCAAAAAACACCTCTGTTTTCTTTAAAAAAATATGATGTGTCCACATTGCGTTTTGGGGCATATCCTGTCGCGGGCGCTAGGCCTACCCACACAAGTGAGGTATCATTTTTATCGGGAGACTTGGGGGAACGCTGGGTGGAAGGAAATTTGTGGCTCCTCTCTGATTCCAGAACTTTCTGTCACCAAAATGTAAGGAAAATGTGTTTTTTTAGCCAAATTTTGAGGTTTGCAAAGGATTCTGGGTAACAGAACTTGGTCAGAGCCCCACAAGTCACCCCATCTTGGATTCCCTTAGCTCTCTAGTTTTCAAACATGGACAGGTTTGGTAGGTTTCCCTAGGTGCCGGCTGAGCTAGAGGCCAAAATCTACAGGTAGGCACTTTGCAAAAAACACCTCTGTTTTCTTTTAAAAAATGTGATGTGTCCACGTTGCGTTTTGGGGCATTTCCTGTCGCGGGCGCTCTGCCTACCCACACAAGTGAGGTATCATTTTTATCAGGAGACTTGGGGGAACGCTGGGTGGAAGGAAATTTGTTGCTCCTCTCTGATTCCAGAACTTTCTGTCACCAAAATGTAAGGAAAATGTGTTTTTTTAGCCAAATTTTGAGGTTTGCAAATGATTCTGGGTAACAGAACTTGGTCAGAGCTCCGCAAGTCACCCCATCTTGGATTCCCCTAGGTCTCTAGTTTTTAAACATGCACAGGTTTGGTAGGTTTCCCTAGGTGCCGGCTGAGCTAGAGGCCAAAATCTACAGGTAGGCACTTTTCAAAAAACACCTCTGTTTTCTTTCAAAAAATGTGATGTGTCCACGTTGCGTTTTGGGTCATTTCCTGTCGCGGGCGCTAGGTCTACCCACACAAGTGAGGTATCTTTTTTATCAGGAGACTTGGGGAATCGTTGGGTGGAAGGAAATTTATGGCTCCTCTCTGATTCCAGAACTATCTGTCACCAAAATGTGAGGAAAACATGTTTTTTTAGCCAAATTTTGAGGTTTGCAAAGGATTCTGGGTAACAGAACTTGGTCAGAGCCCCACAAGTCACCCCATCTTGGATTCCCCTAGGTCTCTAGTTTTCAAAAATGCACAGGTTAGGTAAGTTTCCCTAGGTGCTGGCTGAGCTAGAGGCCAAAATCTACAGGTAGGCACTTTGCAAAAAACACCTCTGTTTTCTTTAAAAAAATGTGATGTGTCCACGTTGCGTTTTGGGGCATTTCCTGTCGCGGGCGCTAGGCCTACCCACACAAGTGAGGTATCATTTTTATGAGGAGACTTTGGGGAACGCTGGGTGGAAGGAAATTTGTGGCTCCTCTCTGATTCCAGAACTTTCTGTCACCAAAATGTGAGGAAAATGTGGTTTTTTAGCCAAATTTTGAGGTTTGCAAATGATTCTGGGTAACATAACCTGGTCAGAGCCCCACAAGTCACCCCATCTTAGATTCCCCTAGGTCTCTAGTTTTCAAAGATGCACAGGTTTGGTGGGTTTCCCTCGGTGCCGGCTGAGCTAGAGGCCAAAATCTACAGGTAGGCACTTTGCAAAAAACACCTGTTTTCTTTAAAAAAATATGATGTGTCCACATTGCGTTTTGGGGCATATCCTGTCGTGGGCGCTAGGCCTACCCACACAAGTGAGGTATCATTTTTATCGGGAGACTTGGGGGAACGCTGGGTGGAAGGTAATTTGTGGCTCCTCTCTGATTCCAGAACTTTCTGTCACCAAAATGTAAGGAAAATGTGTTTTTTTAGCCAAATTTTGAGGTTTGCAAAGGATTCTGGGTAACAGAACTTGGTCAGAGCCCCACAAGTCACCCCATCTTGGATTCCCCTAGGTCTCTAGTTTTCAAACATGTACAGGTTTGGTAGGTTTCCCTAGGTGCCGGCTGAGCTAGAGGCCAAAATTTACAGGTAGGCACTTTGCAAAAACACCTCTGTTTTCTTTCAAAAAATGTGATGTGTCCACGTTGCGTTTTGGGGCATTTCCTGTCGCGGGCGCTAGGTCTACCCACACAAGTGAGGTATCTTTTTTATCAGGAGACTTGGGGGAACGCTGGGTGGAAGGAAATTCATGGCTCCTCTCTGATTCCAGAACTATCTGTCACCAAAATGTGAGGAAAACATGTTTTTTTAGCCACATTTTGAGGTTTGCAAAGGATTCTGGGTAACAGAACTTGCTCAGAGCCCCACAAGTCACCCCATCTTGGATTCCCCTTGGTCTCTAGTTTTAAAAAATGCACAGGTTTGGTAGGTTTCCCTAGGTGCTGGCTGAGCTAGAGGCCAAAATCTACAGGTAGGCACTTTGCAAAAAACACCTCTGTTTTCTTTAAAAAAATGTGATGTGTCCACGTTGCGTTTTGGGTCATTTCCTGTCGCGGGCGCTAGGCCTACCCACACAAGTGAGGTATCATTTTTATGAGGAGACTTTTGGGAACGCTGGGTGGAAGGAAATTTGTGGCTCCTCTCTGATTCCAGAACTTTCTGTCACCAAAATGTGAGGAAAATGTGTTTTTTTAGCCAAATTTTGAGGTTTGCAAATGATTCTGGGTAACAGAACCTGGTCAGAGCCCCACAAGTCACCCCATCTTAGATTCCCCTAGGTCTCTAGTTTTCAAAGATGCACAGGTTTGGTGGGTTTCCTTCGGTGCCGGCTGAGCTGGAGGCCAAAATCTACAGGTAGGCACTTTAAAAAAAACACCTCTGTTTTCTTTAAAAAATTGTGATGTGTCCACGTTGCGTTTCGGGTCATTTCCTGTCGCGGGCGCTTGGCCTACCCACACAAGTGAGGTATCATTTTTATGAGGAGACTTTTGGGAACGCTGGGTGGAAGGAAATTTGTGGCTCCTCTCTGATTCCAGAACTTTCTGTCACCAAAATGTGAGGAAAATGTGGTTTTTTAGCCAAATTTTGAGGTTTGCAAATGATTCTGGGTAACAGAACCTGGTCAGAGCCCCACAAGTCACCACATCTTAGATTCCCCTAGGTTTCTAGTTTTCAAAGATGCACAGGTTTGGTGGGTTTCCCTCGGTGCCGGCTGAGCTAGAGGCCAAAATCTACAGGTAGGCACGTTGCAAAAAACACCTCTGTTTTCTTTAAAAAAATATGATGTGTCCACATTGCGTTTTGGGGCACATCCTGTCGCGGGCGCTAGGCCTACCCACACAAGTGAGGTATCATTTTTATCGGGAGACTTGGGGGAACGCTGGGTGGAAGGAAATTTGTGGCTCCTCTCTGATTCCAGAACTTTCTGTCACCAAAATGTGAGGAAAATGTGGTTTTTTAGCCAAATTTTGAGGTTTGCAAATGATTCTGGGTAACAGAACTTGGTCAGAGCCCCACAAGTCACCCCATCTTGGATTCCCCTAGGTCTCTAGTTTTAAAAAATGCACAGGTTTGGTAGGTTTCCCTAGGTGCTGGCTGAGCTAGAGGCCAAAATCTACAGGTAGGCACTTTGCAAAAAACACCTCTGTTTTCTTTAAAAAAATGTGATGTGTCCACGTTGCGTTTTGGGTCATTTCCTGTCGCGGGCGCTAGGCCTACCCACACAAGTGAGGTATCATTTTTATGAGGAGACTTTTGGGAACGCTGGGTGGAAGGAAATTTGTGGCTCCTCTCTGATTCCAGAACTTTCTGTCACCAAAATGTGAGGAAAATGTGTTTTTTTAGCCAAATTTTGAGGTTTGCAAATGATTCTGGGTAACAGAACCTGGTCAGAGCCCCACAAGTCACCCCATCTTAGATTCCCCTAGGTCTCTAGTTTTCAAAGATGCACAGGTTTGGTGGGTTTCCTTCGGTGCCGGCTGAGCTGGAGGCCATAATCTACAGGTAGGCACTTTCCAAAAAACACCTCTGTTTTCTTTAAAAAAATATGATGTGTCCACATTGCGTTTTGGGGCATATCCTGTCGCGGGCGCTAGGCCTACCCACACAAGTGAGGTATCATTTTTATCGGGAGACTTGGGGGAACGCTGGGTGGAAGGAAATTTGTGGCTCCTCTCTGATTCCAGAACTTTCTGTCACCAAAATGTAAGGAAAATGTGTTTTTTTAGCCAAATTTTGATGTTTGCAAAGGATTCTGGGTAACAGAACTTGGTCAGAGACCCACAAGTCACCCCATCTTGGATTCCCCTAGCTCTCTAGTTTTCAAACATGTACAGGTTTGGTAGGTTTCCCTAGGTGCCGGCTGAGCTAGAGGCCAAAATCTACAGGTAGGCACTTTGCAAAAACACCTCTGTTTTCTTTAAAAAAATTTGATGTGTCCACGTTGCGTTTTGGGGCATTTCCTGTCGCGGGCGCTAGGTCTACCCACACAAGTGAGGTATCTTTTTTATCAGGAGACTTGGGGGAATTCTGGGTGGAAGGAAATTCATGGCTCCTCTCTGATTCCAGAACTATCTGTCACCAAAATGTGAGGAAAACATGTTTTTTTAGCCACATTTTGAGGTTTGCAAAGGATTCTGGGTAACAGAACTTGGTCAGAGCCCCACAAGTCACCCCATCTTGGATTCCCCTAGGTCTCTAGTTTTCAAAAATGCACAGGTTTGGTAGGTTTCCGTAGGTGCCGGCTGAGCTAGAGGCCAAAATCTACAGGTAGGCACTTTAAAAAAAACACCTCTGTTTTCTTTAAAAAATTGTGATGTGTCCACGTTGCGTTTCGGGTCATTTCCTGTCGCGGGCGCTTGGCCTACCCACACAAGTGAGGTATCATTTTTATGAGGAGACTTTTGGGAACGCTGGGTGGAAGGAAATTTGTGGCTCCTCTCTGATTCCAGAACTTTCTGTCACCAAAATGTGAGGAAAATGTGGTTTTTTAGCCAAATTTTGAGGTTTGCAAATGATTCTGGGTAACAGAACCTGGTCAGAGCCCCACAAGTCACCACATCTTAGATTCCCCTAGGTTTCTAGTTTTCAAAGATGCACAGGTTTGGTGGGTTTCCCTCGGTGCCGGCTGAGCTAGAGGCCAAAATCTACAGGTAGGCACTTTGCAAAAAACACCTCTGTTTTCTTTAAAAAAATATGATGTGTCCACATTGCGTTTTGGGGCACATCCTGTCGCGGGCGCTAGGCCTACCCACACAAGTGAGGTATCATTTTTATCGGGAGACTTGGGGGAACGCTGGGTGGAAGGAAATTTGTGGCTCCTCTCTGATTCCAGAACTTTCTGTCACCAAAATGTGAGGAAAATGTGGTTTTTTAGCCAAATTTTGAGGTTTGCAAATGATTCTGGGTAACAGAACTTGGTCAGAGCCCCACAAGTCACCCCATCTTGGATTCCCCTAGGTCTCTAGTTTTAAAAAATGCACAGGTTTGGTAGGTTTCCCTAGGTGCTGGCTGAGCTAGAGGCCAAAATCTACAGGTAGGCACTTTGCAAAAAACACCTCTGTTTTCTTTAAAAAAATGTGATGTGTCCACGTTGCGTTTTGGGTCATTTCCTGTCGCGGGCGCTAGGCCTACCCACACAAGTGAGGTATCATTTTTATGAGGAGACTTTTGGGAACGCTGGGTGGAAGGAAATTTGTGGCTCCTCTCTGATTCCAGAACTTTCTGTCACCAAAATGTGAGGAAAATGTGTTTTTTTAGCCAAATTTTGAGGTTTGCAAATGATTCTGGGTAACAGAACCTGGTCAGAGCCCCACAAGTCACCCCATCTTAGATTCCCCTAGGTCTCTAGTTTTCAAAGATGCACAGGTTTGGTGGGTTTCCTTCGGTGCCGGCTGAGCTGGAGGCCATAATCTACAGGTAGGCACTTTCCAAAAAACACCTCTGTTTTCTTTAAAAAAATATGATGTGTCCACATTGCGTTTTGGGGCATATCCTGTCGCGGGCGCTAGGCCTACCCACACAAGTGAGGTATCATTTTTATCGGGAGACTTGGGGGAACGCTGGGTGGAAGGAAATTTGTGGCTCCTCTCTGATTCCAGAACTTTCTGTCACCAAAATGTAAGGAAAATGTGTTTTTTTAGCCAAATTTTGATGTTTGCAAAGGATTCTGGGTAACAGAACTTGGTCAGAGACCCACAAGTCACCCCATCTTGGATTCCCCTAGCTCTCTAGTTTTCAAACATGTACAGGTTTGGTAGGTTTCCCTAGGTGCCGGCTGAGCTAGAGGCCAAAATCTACAGGTAGGCACTTTGCAAAAACACCTCTGTTTTCTTTAAAAAAATTTGATGTGTCCACGTTGCGTTTTGGGGCATTTCCTGTCGCGGGCGCTAGGTCTACCCACACAAGTGAGGTATCTTTTTTATCAGGAGACTTGGGGGAATTCTGGGTGGAAGGAAATTCATGGCTCCTCTCTGATTCCAGAACTATCTGTCACCAAAATGTGAGGAAAACATGTTTTTTTAGCCACATTTTGAGGTTTGCAAAGGATTCTGGGTAACAGAACTTGGTCAGAGCCCCACAAGTCACCCCATCTTGGATTCCCCTAGGTCTCTAGTTTTCAAAAATGCACAGGTTTGGTAGGTTTCCGTAGGTGCCGGCTGAGCTAGAGGCCAAAATCTACAGGTAGGCACTTTAAAAAAAACACCTCTGTTTTCTTTAAAAAATTGTGATGTGTCCACGTTGCGTTTCGGGTCATTTCCTGTCGCGGGCGCTTGGCCTACCCACACAAGTGAGGTATCATTTTTATGAGGAGACTTTTGGGAACGCTGGGTGGAAGGAAATTTGTGGCTCCTCTCTGATTCCAGAACTTTCTGTCACCAAAATGTGAGGAAAATGTGGTTTTTTAGCCAAATTTTGAGGTTTGCAAATGATTCTGGGTAACAGAACCTGGTCAGAGCCCCACAAGTCACCACATCTTAGATTCCCCTAGGTTTCTAGTTTTCAAAGATGCACAGGTTTGGTGGGTTTCCCTCGGTGCCGGCTGAGCTAGAGGCCAAAATCTACAGGTAGGCACTTTGCAAAAAACACCTCTGTTTTCTTTAAAAAAATATGATGTGTCCACATTGCGTTTTGGGGCACATCCTGTCGCGGGCGCTAGGCCTACCCACACAAGTGAGGTATCATTTTTATCGGGAGACTTGGGGGAACGCTGGGTGGAAGGAAATTTGTGGCTCCTCTCTGATTCCAGAACTTTCTGTCACCAAAATGTGAGGAAAATGTGGTTTTTTAGCCAAATTTTGAGGTTTGCAAATGATTCTGGGTAACAGAACTTGGTCAGAGCCCCACAAGTCACCCCATCTTGGATTCCCCTAGGTCTCTAGTTTTAAAAAATGCACAGGTTTGGTAGGTTTCCCTAGGTGCTGGCTGAGCTAGAGGCCAAAATCTACAGGTAGGCACTTTGCAAAAAACACCTCTGTTTTCTTTAAAAAAATGTGATGTGTCCACGTTGCGTTTTGGGTCATTTCCTGTCGCGGGCGCTAGGCCTACCCACACAAGTGAGGTATCATTTTTATGAGGAGACTTTTGGGAACGCTGGGTGGAAGGAAATTTGTGGCTCCTCTCTGATTCCAGAACTTTCTGTCACCAAAATGTGAGGAAAATGTGTTTTTTTAGCCACATTTTGAGGTTTGCAAATGATTCTGGGTAACAGAACCTGGTCAGAGCCCCACAAGTCACCCCATCTTAGATTCCCCTAGGTCTCTAGTTTTCAAAGATGCACAGGTTTGGTGGGCTGAGCTAGAGGCCAAAATCTACAGGTAGGCACTTTGCAAAAAACACCTCTGTTTTCTTTAAAAAAATGTGATGTGTCCACATTTCGTTTTGGGGCGTTTCCTGTCGCGGGCGCTATGCCTACCCACACAAGTGAGGTATCATTTTTATCGGGAGACTTGGGGGAACATAGATTAGCAAAACAAGTGTTATTGCCCCTTGTCTTTCTCTACATTTTTTCCTTCCAAATATAAGAGAGTGTGTAAAAAATACATCTATTTGAGAAATGCCCAGCAATTCACATGCTAGTATGGTCACTCCGGAATTCAGAGATATGCAAATAACCACTGCTCCTCAACACCTTATCTTGTGCCCTTTTTGGAAATACAAAGGTTTTCTTGATAGCTATTTTTCACTCTTTATATTTCAGCAAATGAATTGCTGCATACCCGGAATAGAATTAAAACGCACTGCAGGGTGCAGCACATTTATTGGCTCTGGGTTCTTGATGAACCTACAAGCCCTATAAATTCCCGCAACCAGAGGAGTCCAGCAGAAATAACGGTATATTGCTTTCGAAAATCTGATATTGCAGGAAAAAGTTACAGAGTAAAACGCAGAGAAAAATTGATGTTTTTTTCACCTCAATTTCAATATTTTCCATTTTCAGTTGTTATTTTCGGTAGGAAACCCTTGTAGGATCTACACAAATTACCCCTTGCTGAATTCAGAATTTTGTCTACTTTTCAGAAATGTTGCGGGTTCTGTGATCCATCATTGGTTTCATGCCCATTTCTGTCACTGACTGGAAGGAGGCTGAAAGCACAAAAAACCTTTAAAATGGGGCATGTCACAGTAAAATGGCAAAAATTGTGTTGAAAAATTGGGTTTTCTGATTCAAGTCTGCCTGTTCCTGAAAGCTGGGAAGCTGGTGATTTTAGCACCGCAAACCCTTTGTTGATGCCATTTTCAGGGAAAAAACCACAAGCCTTCTTCTGCAGCCCCTTTTCCCATTTAAAAAAAAAAAAAAACATTTTCACTGTATTTTGGCTAATTTCTTGGCCTCCTTCTGGGGAACCCACAAAGTCTGGGTACCCCTAGAATCCCTAGGATGTTGGAAAACAAGGACACAAATTTGGCGAGGGTAGCTTATGTGAACAAAAAGTTATGAGGGCCTAAGCTCGAACTGCACCAAATAGCCAAAAAAAGGCACGGCACAGGAGGGGGAAAAGGCCTGGCTGCTAAGGGGTTAAGGAGTTTCCAGGTGCCTGGGCCTGGTAATTGCTCCTGCATCAAGAATACATACTGGGCCCAGACAGTGAACAATATGACCTGGGTGTAGCTGGAGAGGGCCATCCTACCAGGATGAGAGGGGTGAAGCTGTTTCGTGCTCCCAAATATATTTGAAAAGGCTGCCTCCAGGACACTCAAAAACCCTTGACATTGGCCTTTTGTCACCCTAGACCTCTTAGAGCTTGGACAGGAGAAAAGGGGAAGGAAGGAGCTTTCCAGACTCAGATGTGGGGGTGGACTAGAAGTTTTCCCACCTTGAAGGGAAGAACCATTTATAAAGTTTGGACGTCTAGATCCACTCATCAGTACACTCCTGGCCCTATGGGCATTACAAAAGAGGACCGCCTTGCTCCCAGAGGATTGCCCTGTTGCATGACTTGTTTTGCAGAGAATTGCCTTGCTGCTTGAGGCGTGCCTTGCTCTTCAGAGGACTGCCATGCAACTAGATGACTGCCCTGCCTGCTTGAGGACTCCCTTGTTCCCCAGAGGACTGCCCTGCTGCTGATTTCAGTGACTGCATTGTCTCTTTCAGAAGGAGCACATGCACACACAAGGTAGGTCTCATCAAGGCCATTGTTTTTGTTCTTACTTTATTATTGCTTTGGTATTGTGTTTACAGCCGAATGAGTGATAGCAGGGGGCTTCAGATTTGAGGCTCATTCCAGCTTCATCAGTTCTTGTTTCCTGCCAATGCTGTTGTAAAATCCCTTTTCGAGTGGTCTTTATTTATTTATCTGACTACTGTTATTTCACATCATACCATGGATTGTATCCATTTAAAGCTATTCTGCATTGTTATGCTATCTTTATTTCCTCATTCCTTTATTGTCTCCTTTCTTCTTGCCTTCTTTATTTTCTTCCTTCCTTCCTTCCTTCCTTCCTTCCTTCCTTCCTTTCTTTCGTTCTTTCTTTGTTTGCGTACTTTCTTTCCATTTTTCTTTCCTTCTTTATTTTTATTTCTCTTTCTATCCGTCCTTCTTTTTTGCTTTCCTTCTTGTTTTGTCTTTCCTTCCTTCTTTTTTCCTTCCTTGTTTCTTTTTGCATTTCTCCTTCTGACCTGCCTTCCTTGCCACACACAAAGTAGTTTAGTGCTAGGAAATACTATGATAGTGTGATTTTTTGAGACCAGAATTTTTTTTTGCCATCAGCTAATATTTTTCTTTTGATGAGGGCATGGCAACTTCGCAAGCAATAAAGATTTGCAAAATCCATTACAACACAAGAATTGCCAAAAACTGGTGGCAAACACCAGACCTTTTCACTTTGCCAATTCTGAAGATCAGGAAGGAGGATGATTTGGCACTGAACACAGAAAATACTTTGGATCCAGTCCAGTCCAGGAGTTTTAACTGCTTTCATCACTTTTAGGGGCATATTTACACACCTCTAGTGCCACCTTGTGCCGCCCTAGTGGCATTTTGTTTGCACTAAAGTGGCATTAGGGAGGCCTTTCTCCCACGCCGTATTTACAAAGTGCCACATTATGGCCCTCATTCGGACCTTGGCGGGCGGCGGAGGCCGCCCGCCAAAGTCCCGCCGTCAGGTTACCGTTCCGCGGTCGAAAGACCGCAGCGGTAATTCTGACTTTCCCGCTGGGCTGGCGGGCGGCCGCCTTCAGGCCGCCCGCCAGCCCAGCGGGAAAGAGGCTTCCACGATGAAGCCGGCTCGGAATCGAGCCGGCGGAGTGGAAGCTGTGCGACGGGTGCAGTTGCACCCGTCGCGTATTTCACTGTCTGCGCAGCAGACAGTGAAATACATTTAGGGGCCCTCTTACGGGGGCCCCTGCAGTGCCCATGCCAGTGGCATGGGCACTGCAGGGGCCCACAGGGGCCCCGCGACCCCCCCTACCGCCATCCGGTTCCCGGCGGGAGAACCACCGGGAACTGGATGGCGGTAGGGGGGGTCGGAATCCCCTCGGCGCCCGCCAGTGTTGCTGGTCCGACCGCGGCTTTACCGCCGCGGTCGGAATGCCCATTGGAGCACCGCCGGCCTGTCGGCGGTGCTCCCGCGGTCCTCCAACCCGGCAGTCATGGACCGCCAGGGTTGGAATGACCACCTATGTCTGCAACAGGCTTAATGTATGCAGGGGTGTGGCCGTTACGTTGCAGGGAGGACTGAAAAAAAGGCACAGAGAAATTTACATCATTTCACTGTGCCATTTCTTCCATTATTTTTAAAGCATACTCAGAACAGGCATTAAAATGTAATCAATGGGCCTCCCTGTGCTTTGCTGTGCAAATGTTTGACGCTAGTGCAGCAAAGTGCCACAATAGCGTAACAAATTGTGCTGCTATTGTCCTAACATTTGCCCCTGTAAATACAGAGCATCCATAGTGTCTTTAGGTGGGGAAGGGGCGACACAAGAAAAGTGATGCATCTGGACCGATGCGCCCCTTTTTAGTAAATATGCCCCTTAGTGCTTAAATGATTTCCTCAAAATGTATATATCCATATCTAGGCCGGCATTATCAGATACTCTATTTCTTATGTTTTTGCACTAAATGTGGGAGGGAATGGGTGGATGGTGGGAAAATGGGGAATAATTACTCATAAATGTGATGAGGATATATTGTGAAACTAAGGGTGATAATGGGGTGGAGGGCAGGCTAATACAAAATGCACACCCACAAAAGACAAAGATAGTAGCAGTTCACAAAATATAATTCCAAGGGTGTTAAAACAGGCTTGCATATGCTCCAGTTCCGCCTTGAAATAAAGGCAAGCGCCACACGTGGCCAGTCACAGGTACTGCAACCCAGTTACATTGAAAACAATGGAGCAGGTAATTAAATTAATACTCCATGGAAATTAATGTTAAATTAATTAAATTAGTTAATTTAAATTGTCTATCAATGTAAAAAAACAAGGGGGCAAAATCTATGACAATCATTGCACATGGTTGCTTCTCTCAAAATTGCCCAACAATGATCCTGGGGCTTCACTATAATAATTTCTAAGTGGCCAACATTTCAAAGCTCTGTTCATGTGCCCACATTCTGCTATACTTTTAGGGACAAGTATTGGGGCATTTAATAGGTCCCTGTTCTTAATCTTGCAGTCAATATTGAGCAGCTTTTGATAATAGCCAATCTCTCATTCCTTGACTTAATAAATACAAAAAAGGATGCTACTAAAATAAATACAAAAAAGGATGCTAATACAAGCTCACCTGTTTTTTGCTATTGAATAAAACTGTTTTGTGCATCCACAGTGTCATTGTTAGAAAAATATTTTTCCAGTCCATATGAGTTATTATCCAGTGGTCTAAGCTAGTGGTCCCAACCTGTGGTCCAGGGACCCCTGGGGTCCGCTAAGCCTCCTCAGGGGGTCCACAACTGCTTAGAAAATTAAATACTATAAACAGATTAGGTCCCCGCTTTCAGTAATGACTCAGTGAGTGGGTCCCGAGATTCCAATAACCATTAAGTGGGGGTCCCAGGGTTCCAGTAATGATAAAGTGGGGGTCCACAGAAGTCAGAAGGTTGGGAACCACTGGTCTAAGCTATATGGTAGAGTACCTGAATATTCTCATTTTATTTTACTTGACCATTGGTTCAAGTCTATCAAGATCGGCCAGGGATTCACTGGGAGGCGCCATTATAGACAACATACAGAACAAAAGCATGTATTCACTTTAAAAGGAATCAATATATTCAGATTGCTATATACAATTCAACCAAACACCCTGAACAATAATATAGTCAAGAGCACTGTCTGTGCCATCATAGTCAATGTGTGTTGCAGAGGCAAGGGTATCTCTGAGAGAGTGACCATTAAACTGTCGGCTTTGCATGTCAAACATACTTTCAGAAGCTCGCTTCTAGAGTTTAACGTTTAAACAGGGTCTATTGAAACTATTTTTCTAAGAGACGCTCAAGCCTCAACACATGAGTCTTCTGTGACTTAAACAAATAAACTGTTGTTCAAGTCTTTTACTACTTGGAAGGTCAGTTCATAAGTCAATTGCGACATAAATCGTACTAATAAATTCTTTACTTACAGTCTTCAAGTATTTATGATTGGTGGCAAATGGAGATCGCAAACATTCAAATTAATCTTCCTTTATGTGGTATTTATGTGAACAATTTGTGTGAAATGACATGCCATGTCCATTGTCCGACCTCTTAACAGGCAGTGATAACACAAAAACAAAACAACTGCTCCATGCGGATTAGGTGCCAGACCCTGCACTAAAGCCTGCAAATGCAAGAGTCACGGCACAGCAAAAAGTTAAACCCTCCCTTCACTGCATGCTGCAGTATCTGCTGACGTCAGGTTTTTTCCCTGTTTTGGCACTAAGGTCCCGAATCAAACCGTTTCGAAGTGGGGATAACGCATTGCATGAAAATATTCCTGTACAAGTACATAGTTCTTAGGATTCTTCTGTGGCTTCCGCATTTCTAGGTCCCACCTTACACCATAAAATTAAGAGTACTAGTGTTCCTTCCACACCTCGGTGCAGGGTACTCTGGCCCTGATTTTTACTTTTTGAAGCAAACCTGTGTTAGCACAAGTGTGCATCAAAAAGTATACCACCAGCTAGCGCCATTCCTGGACGCCAGCCAGGCGTCATATTTAAGTCATGACGCTAGCTGGTGGTAACGCCTGGTTAGCGTCAAAATAAATGATGTTAACCGGATGGGGGAGGCGTAGAGGAAACAGGAGGTTGTGCGTCAAAGTATGGCGCTAGTCAGGTTAGAGTAAAATAAAATGACTCTAACCCGACTAGCATCATTCTTTTGACGCACAACCCCCATGACATGACTCCTGTCTTAGTAAAGACTGGAGTCATGCCCCCCTGCCCAATGGCCATGCTCAAGGGACTTTAGTCCCCTGAACATGGCAATTGGGCACAGTGCCACGTAGGGGGACCCGAGTTAGGCCTCCTATGGCACTTTTTTGAAACAAAATGTAAAACTTACCTGGATGTAGCTGGGATGGGTCCCCCATCCTTGGGTGTCCTCCAGATGTGGGTTGCGGTGGCTGGGGGTGTCCCTGGGGCAGGGAAGGGCACCTGTGGACTGTTTCCATGGTCTCTGACCATGGAAATGAGCCCACAGATCCCCTAATGCCTGCCCTGACCCAGGTGTTAAATAATGACGTTAAACAGGCTTAGAGCCATTATTGAAGGTCCTCCACCCTCTTTGCGTGATTTTTGCACGGGAGGATAAATAAGGTGTTAAGCTTTAGAGACATTTTTTTACCCAGGAATACCTACCTTGCGTCTCATTGGCTCAAGGTAGGTTTTCACTGTAAAAAAATGACGTTAACTCCAATATTTTGACAGTAAACAGCTCTAAAGTCAAAATATAAATACAGAGTTAAGTTTGTGCTGGATTTGTGTGAAATAAAAATGACATAAATCCAGCACAGAGTATAAATATGCCCCACAGTCTGAAATGGAAAGTTGGTTTCATTCAGCCTCTTCGGTTCTCTTAGTTTGTGTGGGTGAGCAGTCCAGACAATGGCAAGAGTGTGGGGGCAGGGGGAGGTGCTGTACAAGTCTAGGTACAGCATAACATAATTATTACCGTAATCATGTCATTTCAAGTCAGGATTAATATTACACAACTCTCTAAAAATAATTGAAGAAATACATATGCACAATTATCAGCCCTATAGGCAAGAATAAAATAATAGAAAATACTCAAAACAAAATCCACAATACACAATAAATGCTATTTTCAATTCAACATAGTGGTAGAAACAGGACCCATACTTTTCTCTAACTCTAACTTTTCCAGAGCATCTTCCCAGTTCTACAATCAGAGAACACAATACCACAATAATGCAATTAAAGAACATTGGGAAAATTGGGCAGTGCTTTAAAACATCAAACTGATGGCAAAAATGAATGTTTATGAGTAACTATTAAACCCTAACAATATGCACATATGTAGCCTTTGCAAAGATAATCACAATCAATAATGGAAACGATTATGGCCCTCATTGCAACCCTGGCGGTCGGTGTAAAATCGGCGGAAAGACCGCCAACAGTCCGACAGTAAAAAAAATGGAATCACAACCATGGCGAAAACTGCCAACATAGACAGCCACTTTAACACTCCAACCGCCACGGCGGTAGAATCAAACAGCATGGCAGTCGCAGCCAACGGACAGGCGGAAGACAATGTACCGCCCACACTATTATGAGAGGCCAATCCGCCACCTTTTTTAGGGCGGAACTGTAGGAAAGTACCATCTTGCCTGGCATGTTACCCCCATATTTCACTGTTTATATGTTGTTTTAGTTGTATGTGTCACTGGGACCCTGCCAGCCAGGGCCCCAGTGCTCATAAGTGTGCCCTGTATGTGTTACATGAGACTAACTGTCTCACTGAGGCTCTGCTATTCAGAAAATCAGTGGTTATGCTCTCTCATTTCTTTCCAAATTGTCACTAACAGGCTAGTGACCAATTTCACCAATTTACATTGGCATACTGGAACACCCTTATAATTCCCTAGTATATGGTACTGAGGTACCCAGGGTATTGGGGTTCCAGGAGATCCCTATGGGCTGCAGCATTTCTTGTGCCACCCATAGGGAGATCTGACAATTCTTACACAGGCCTGCCAGTGCAGCCTGAGTGAAATAACGTCCACATTATTTCACAGCCATTTACCACTACACTTAAGTAACTTATAAGTCACCTATATGTCTAACCTTTACCTGGTAAAGGTTGGGTGCTAAGTTACTTAGTTTGTGAGCACCCTGGCACTAGCCAAGGTGCTCCCACATTGTTCAGGGCAAATTCCCCGGACTTTGTGAGTGCGGGGACACCATTACAAGCGTCACAATGATAACTCCGAACATGGCCATGTAACATGTCTAGGATCATGGAATTGTCAGCCCAATGCCATTCTGGCATTGGGGAGACAATTCCATGATCCCCCAAGTCTCTAGCTCAGACCCGGGTACTGCCAAACTACCTTTCCCGGGATTTCACTGCAGCTGCTGCCAACCCCTCAGACAGGTTTCTGCGCTCCTGGGGTCCAGCCAGGCATGGCCCAGGAAGACAGAACAAAGGACTTCCTCAGAGAGAGGGTGTTACACCCTCTCCCTTTGGAAAAAGGTGTCAGGGCTGGGGAGGAGTAGCCTCCCCAATCTCTGGAAATGCTTTGAGGGGCACAGATGGTGCCCATCTCTGCATAAGCCAGTCTGCACCGGTTCAGGGATCCCTCAGCCCTGCTCTGGCGCAAAACTGGACAAAGGAAAGGGGAGTGACCACTCCCCTGACCTGTACCTCCCCTGGGAGGTGCCCAGAGCTCCTCCAGTGTGCTCCAGACCTCTGCCATCTTGGAAACAGAGGTGCTGCTGGCACACTGGACTGCTCTGAGTGGCCAGTGCCAGCAGGTGACGTCAGAGACTCCTTCTGATAGGCTCCTTCAGGTGTTGCTATCCTATCCTCTCTCCTAGGTAGCCAAACCCTCTTTTCTGGCTATTTAGGGTCTCTGCTTTGGGGAATTTCTGAGCTCATCAGAGTTCCTCTGCATCTCTCTCTTCACCTTCTGCCAAGGAATTGACTGCTGACCGCGCTGGAAGCCTGCAAAACTGCAACAAAGTAGCAAAGACGACTACTGTGACCTTGTAACGCTGATCCCACCGCTGCCACCAATGTAGGAGGCTGGACTGGCTTGTAAGGCAGGCATCACTATCAAGGCTTCAAAGTGCCAGATAGGGCAGGGGAAGGTGGTTTATCTGGGACACCTGGTAGGTGGAGAACAGATTGCACCACTTCAGGGGAAAATCCAAACTATTATAGATTGGGTTCCCCCTACAACTCAGACTCAGGTGAGAGCCTTTTTAGGCCTCACTGGGTACTACAGGAGGTTCATAAAGAACTATGGCTCCATTGCAGCCCCTCTTAATGACCTCACATCTAAAAAAATGCCTAAGAAGGTATTATGGACAGCAAACTGTCAGAAAGCTTTTGAGGAGCTGAAGCAGGCCATGTGCTCTGCACCTGTCCGGAAAAGCCCCTGTTACTCCAAAAAATTCATTGTCCAATCTGATGCATCTGAATTAGGGGTAGGGGTAGGGGCAGTCTTATCACAACTTAATTCTGAGGGCCAGAATCAACCTGTTGCTTTTATCAGCAGGAGGTTGACCTCTAGAGAAAAGCGTTGGTCTGCCATAGAGAGGGAGGCCTTTGCTGTGGTCTGAGCACTGAAGAAGTTGAGGCCATACCTGTTTGGCACTCACTTCATTGTTCAGACAGATCACAAACCTCTACTTTGGCTAAACCAAATGAAAGGTGAAAATCCTAAATTGTTGAGGTGGTCCATATCCCTACCGGGAATGGACTATACAGTGGAACATAGACCTGGGAGTACCCACTCCAATGCAGATGGACTCTCCAGATATTTCCACTTAGACAATGAAGACTCATCAGGTCATGGCTAGTCTTATTGTCCTTCGTTTGGGGGGGGGGTTGTGTAGGAAAGTACCATCTTGCCTGGCATGTTACCCCCATATTTCACTGTATATATGTTGTTTTAGTTGTATGTGTCACTGGGACCCTGCCAGCCAGGGCCCCAGTGCTCATAAGTGTGCCCTGTATGTGTTACCTGTGTTATGACTAACTGTCTCACTGAGGCTCTGCTATTCAGAACATCAGTGGTTATGCTCTCTCATTTCTTTCCAAATTGTCACTAACAGGCTAGGGACCAATTTCCCCAATTTAGATTGGCATACTGGAACACCCTTATAATTCCCTAGTATATGGTACTGAGGTACCCAGGGCATTGGGGTTCCAGGAGATCCCTATGGGCTGCAGCATTTCTTGTGCCACCCATAGGGAGATCTGACAATTCTTACACAGGCCTGCCAGTGCAGCCTGAGTAAAATAACGTCCATGTTATTTCACAGCCATTTACCACTACACTTAAGTAACTTATAAGTCACCTATATGTCTAACCTTTACCTGGTAAAGGTTGGGTGCTAAGTTACTTAGTGTGTGGGCCCCCTGGCACTAGCCAAGGTGCTCCCACATTGTTCAGGGCAAATTCCCTGGACTTTGTGAGTGCGGGACACCATTACACGCGTGCACTATACATATGTCACGACATATGTATAGCGTCACAATGGTAACTCCGAACATGGCCATGTAACATGTCTAGGATCATGGAATTGTCACCCCAATGCCTTTCTGGCATTGGGGTGACAATTCCATGATCCCCCGAGTCTCTAGCTCAGACCCGGGTACTGCCAAACTACCTTTCCCGGGGTTTCACTGCAGCTGCTGCTGCTGCCAACCCCTCAGAGAGGTTTCTGCCCTCCTGGGGTCCAGCCAGGCATGGCCCAGGAAGGCAGAACAAAGGACTTCCTCAGAGAGAGGGTGTTACACCCTCTCCCTTTGGAAAAAGGTGTCAGGGCTGGGGAGGAGTAGCCTCCCCCAGCCTCTGGAAATGCTTTGATGGGCACAGATGGTGCCCATCTCTGCATAAGCCAGTCTGCACCGGTTCAGGGATCCCTCAGCCCTGCTCTGGCGCGAAACTGGACAAAGGAAAGGGGAGTGACCACTCCCCTGACCTGCACCTCCCCTGGGAGGTGCCCAGAGCTCCTCCAGGGTGCTCCAGACCTCTGCCATCTTGGAAACAGAGGTGCTGCTGGCACACTGGACTGCTCTGAGGGGCCAGTGCCAGCAGGTGACGTCAGAGACTCCTTCTGATAGGCTCCTTCAGGTGTTGCTAGCCTATCCTCTCTCCTAGGTAGCCAAACCCTCTTTTCTGGCTATTTAGGGTCTCTGCTTTGGGGAATTCCTTAGATAATGAATGCAAGAGCTTATCAGAGTTCCTCTGCATCTCTCTCTTCACCTTCTGCCAAGGAATCGACTGCTGACCGCGCTGGAAGCCTGCAAAACTGCAACAAAGTAGCAAAGACGACTACTGCGACCTTGTAACGCTGATCCTGCCGCCTTCTCGACTGTTTTCCTGGTGGTGCACGCTGTGGGGGTAGTCTGCCTCCTCTCTGCACTAGAAGCTCTGAAGAAATCTCCCGTGGGTCGACGGAATCTTCCCCCTGCAACCGCAGGCACCAAAGAACTGCATCACCGGTCCTCTGGGTCTCCTCTCAGCACGACGAGCGAGGTCCCTTGAACTCAGCAACTCTGTCCAAGAGACTCCCACAGTCCAGTGACTCTTCAGTCCAAGTTTGGTGAAGGTAAGTCCTTGCCTTCCCACGCTAGACTGCATTGCTGGGAACCACGTGTTTTGCAGCTACTCCGGCTCCTGTGCACTCCATGAAGATTTCCTTTGTGCACAGCCAAGCCTGGGTCCAAGGCACTCTAACCTGCATTGCACAACTTCCTGAGTTGTCCTCCGGCGGCGTGGGACTCTCTTGTGTAACTTCGGGTGAGCACTGTTTCACTCCACTTTGTAGTGCCTGTTCTGGCACTTCTGTGGGTGCTGCTTGCTTCTGAGTGGGCTCCTTGTCTTGCTGGACACCCCCTCTGTCTCCTCACCCAATTGGTGATATCCTGGTCCCTCCTGGGCCACAGCAGCATCCAAAAACCCTAACTGCAAGCTTTGCAACTAGCAAGGTTTGTTTGCGGTCTTTCTGCGAGAAAACACTTCTGCACAACTCTTCACGACGTGGGACATCCATCCTCCAAAGGGGAAGTTTCTAGCCCTTGTTGTTCTTGCAGAATCCTCAGCTTCTACTATCCGGTGGCAGCTTCTTTGCACCCACAGCTGGCATTTCCTGGGCATCTGCCCACTCCCGACTTGATCGTGACTTTTGGACTTGGTCCCCTTGTTCCACAGGTACTCTCGTCTGGAAATCCATCGTTGTTGCATTGCTGGTGTTGGTCTTTCCTGCAGAATTCCCCTAACACGACTTCTGTGCTCTTTGGGTAACTTAGGTGCACTTTGCACCCACTTTTCAGGGTCTTGGGGTGGGCTATTTTTCTAACCCTCACTGTTCTCTTACAGTCCCAGCGACCCTCTACAAGGTCACATAGGTTTGGGGTCCATTCGTGGTTCGCATTCCACTTCTAGAGTATATGGTTTGTGTTGGCCCTATCCCTATGTGCCCCCATTGCATTCTATTGTGACTATACATTGTTTGCACTGTTTTCTATTGCTATTACTGCATATTTTGGTATTGTGTACATATATCTTGTGTATATTTGCTATCCTCATACTGGGGGTACTCACTGAGATACTTTGGCATATTGTCATAAAAATAAAGTACCTTTATTTTTAGTATATCTGTGTATTGTGTTTTCTTATGATATTGTGCATATGACACTAGTGGTACTGTAGGAGCTTAACTTGTCTCCTAGTTCAGCCTAAGCTGCTCTGCTAAGCTACCATTTTCTATCAGCCTAAGCTGCTAGACACCCCTATACACTAATAAGGGATACCTGGGCCTGGTGCAAGGTGTAAGTACCCCTTGGTACTCACTACAAGCCAGTCCAGCCTCCTACAGGAACCAAAGCGAACAAAAACACAGCGGAAACAGGACTTGGAAGGGAAAACATTCACCTCTACACATTCCACGAGGAACCAGGACGCCATGGAGCCAGAACTCCAAATACTCCCTGTGATAGTATTTCTGCTCCTATACCAGGAGCACGAACGACGGCGGCGACGACCACGGTGAGTACTGTACCTACAACACAGGGGAGGGGTGAGGGAAAAGAGAGTGACACACACATGCAACATACAAACCCCCCCCACCCTCACCCACAACAACATACACACAAATACATGCTACAACATTGCATTTACACCCCCCTAACCCTGTGGTAGAACCCAAAGACAAAAGGAAATGAGTTGAACGATTGTAATAAATAAAAATCCATTAGTCAAAACGTCAAATACAGTATAAACAATTATGTACACCAACTACACAAGTCCGGATGGTGTACCATTCATAGTCCGTGGACCACTGGGCCCAAAATGCATGGGCAAGGCCCACACTCGATACCAGACTCCAAACGGAGAGAACACTGCTGGGGCATCAGATCGAAATGAAACAGGCACCTCAGGGGGAAGGGAAGGGGGGGCACATCAGCCAGATGAGTGCACTAAGCCAGCTCCACGAGGGGGCTCCATGCCCATTGATGTATCCTGGGGAGTACAAAGCCACAGTCTCTCAAGTCTCTCCAGTGGGTGGGTTGCCCACTGCTTTATCCTGGGGAGTGCAAAGCCACAGTCTCTCAAGTCTCTCCAGTGGGTGGTTTGCTCACTGCTTCATCCTGGGGGGTGCAAAGTCACAGTCTCTCAAGTCTCTCAAGTGGGTGGGTTGCCAACTGCTTTATCCTGGGGAGTGTAAAGCCACAGTGTCTCAAGTCTCTCCAGTGGGTGGGTTGCCCACTGCTTTATCCTGGGAAGTGCAAAGCCACAGTCTCTCAACTGGATAACAGTCTCCACTGGTTCTGGAGGGGGCTTTGTGCCTAGAGTGCTTCATCCTGCCAAGGACTGAGGTACTGGATGTCTTTCTCCACTGGTTCTGGAGGGAGCATTGTGCCCAGAGTGCTTCATCCTGCCAAGGACTGAGGTAGTGGATGTATCTGTCCACTGGTTCTGGAGGGGGCTTTGTGCCCAGAGTGCTTCATCCTGCCCTGGACTGAGGTAGTGGATGTATCTCTCCATTGGTTCGGGAGGGGGCTTTTTGCCCAGAGTGCCTCATCCTGCCAAGGACTTAGGTAGTGGATGTATTTCTCCACTGGTTCTGGAGGGGGCTTTATACCCAGAGTGCTTCATCCTGCCAAGGACTGAGGTAGTGGATGTGACACTACACTGACGGTGGTGCAACATGGAAGCTGCCCAGGCTCCTGGAATTGACCACCAGCCCTAGACGACTGACCAGTGGGGATGGCAGCCATGCCTGCTGTGGTGCCACTGGCTCAGGATGTCACGGGGCCGCTGGCGGTGCGGGCGGCAGTGTCAGTAGTGGCGGTGCTTGCGGCAGACTCTGTGGCATCGGTGCTCGTGGCGGGGTCAGTAGCGACGGTGCTTGTGGCTGACTCTGTGGCATCGGTGCTGGCGGCAGTGTCAGTAGCAGAGGTGCTTGCGGTGGACTCCGTGGCATTGGTGCTGGCGGCGGACTCTGTGGCATTGGTGCAGGCGGTGGTCTTTGTGGCGGCAGGGCTGGTGGCGGGCGCAGTGACTGTAGTGCTGGTGGCGGGCTCAGTGACTGCGGTGCTGGTGGCCGCCTCAGTGACTGCGGTGCTGGTGGCGGTGTGTGTGGCAGTGCAGGTGGTGGTGCTGGTGGAGGTCTTGTCCGACGTGCAGGTTAGTGTCGACGTGGACCTGCCCTTGATCTTCTGGCCCTTCACCACCTTGGATGGTGGCGCAGCTGTCTTGCCATTTTCCACATTTGTTTTGCCTGAGCCCTTGGTGGCAGGTGTTTTCGCCTTCTCCAACCGGGATGTGGGCAACTTTTTTACTTTTGGAGGTGGCGGAATGTCCCTGCCCTCGCACTGGCAGCCCTGTTGCTTGGCGCACTCCAAAAGCCCGCAATTGCTGGCACCACTGTGCCCGGTGATGTGGTGGCTTAGGTGCTGGGTTGGGACCTGGAAAGGCGGGCCCTAGGGGACGGACTGGGTGGGAGAGGTGTAGGGAAGAGGTCAACATTAGATAGGAAAAGCTTTTTAGACACACTTGGACTGGTAGATGGAGGGGGTTTGGGACTGGAGGAAGAGGTAGTGGGTTTAGGAGGTGTACGTTTGCTGACTTTGGGTGAAGGTGCAAAGGCTGGAGGCTGTTGTAAGGTGGATGGATGGATGTTGGGTGGGTGGGTGTGTGGCTGCGTTTGTGTACTTTGGGAGGAGGGCTGGCAGAGGACACTGGTGATGTGTGAATGGTAGTGGGGGTGGTGAGTGCACGTGAGCGGTGTGTGGTGATGGGCGCGCTGGTGATGGAGGTAGAAGATGAAGATGTAGTGCATGCACGTGTGAGTGGAGACGAGACAGGGAGGGAGGAGGGAGACATGGAGGAGGGGAACACAGTGGAGGCAGTGGATGTTGGTATGTGTGCATGGGTATGATGCTTGTGTGAGTGCCTGTGGGATGTGTGGTGCTTATGTTTGCCACAGCCACCCTTGTGTGTTGAGGTGTGTGCATGCTGGTCTGATGGTGTGCTTGGGATAGGCTGAGGTACAGGGGATTGGGTCTGGGTGGAGAGGCTGGACACAGGGACAATGGCTGCCATCAGTGCAGAGGCCAGAGCCTGAAATGCTCTCTGTTGGGCTGCCTGGCCAGAATGAATGCCCTCCAGGTATGCATTTGTTTGTTGCAAATGCCTCTTGACACCCTGATGGCATTCAGAATGGTAGACTGCCCAACAGTGAGTGATCTCAGGAGGTCAATAGCCTCCTCACTGAGGGCAGCAGGGCTGACTGGGGCAGGGCCTGAGGTGCCCGGGATGAAGGAGGTGCCCACCCTCCGGGGTGAGCAGCCACGGGACACACGCTGAGGGCTGGGAGGACGGTGCTGGTGGGGGGGTGGCGGCTGTACCTGTTGATGCGGGGGGCACAGAGGGGCCCACCACCGCAAGGGAGCTCCCATCAGAGGAAGAGTCAGTGTCGCTGATGTCCCCTCCTGTCCCCGCCGTGGAGCTCCCCTCGCCCTCCGTCCTACTGGTGGCTTCAGACTCCGTTGTCTCACCCGATGCAGCACCCTCCTGCTCCGCTGGCACTGCTCCTCCACCTGATGATGCTAATGCACACAAGAACAGGGAGACCACAAAAAGGGGGGAAACAGAAGAAAGACATGTTCAGTGCATGCAATACCGCTACCGTTGGCGGCACTACAGACACAGCAGCCCTCTGCACTACGCCATGCACTTAGAGTTCCCTAATTCATCCCAGGGACATGGGGGTACAAGGCCTATGCCCGATAGCTGCACACATGGAAGTCACAGGAGCCTGACTAGGTGTAGTTGGCTCTTACCACTGGTGGGGTTGGGGTGCCACATAGCCTGCCTCACCAAGGGACCTTGCCTACAAAACTCGCCCTGGCCTAGGGGAACCCACAGCCCACCTCCCCCACCCAGACACCTCGTAATGTATGCAGAGTCAGATGGATGTGACTGTACTCACCCCCTTGTGGCTGCTGTGATCCCCTCAAGCACCCATTCAACTCCGGATAGGCCACCACCAGGATCTGGAACATCAGGTGGGTCATGGTGCGACGGGCACCCCTCCCACGTTAGGAGTCCATCCCCAGCTGGGCCTCCGCCGTCTTCTTGCTACAGCGGCGAATGTCCTCCCATCTTTTCCGGCAGTGGGTGCTCCGTCTGTGGTGGACCCCCAGGATCCGGACGTCCTTGGCGATGGCACGCCAAATATCCTTCTTCTGGTGGGCACTGACCTAGAGGAGTAGTACAGGGGAAAAGGATAATCTTTAACCGTCCGGACCGTCACAATCATTGACCCACGTTCCCACCCGTGCCCTGATGCACATACACTCACCATCCACTCATGCAGGCCTCACCCCGTATCTTCCATCCACACCACTCCAAACAGGCATTGCCCATACAGCATGCTCACAGTGTACTCACCTGTTTGTCTGGAGGACCGTAGAGTAGCGTGTACTGGGCGAGGACCCCATCCACTAACTTCTCCAACTCCTCCGAAGTGAAAGCAGAGGCCCTTTCCCCAGACACATGAGCCATCATCGCTTCCAGATTGAGGTCACAGCAGCACTTGCAGTGTAGGTCCTCTCCTGTCGAAGGTCAGGTATCAAGTGAGTGAACAGACAGAAAATGGCAGTCACGTCCGCGGCGGTGCATACTGTCTCCGCCGGTGTACTTCGTCATTGGCTCCTGGGACCTATAAGGTCCAATGTTAACCAATGCAGGATTGCGCCGCGGTCTTCGACCGCCTACCGCGACGGTGTACAACGCCAGCGCAGTTAGCTCATATCCCCTGGCCCCATATTACAGGTCAGGCATGCGCCATTTCAGGGGGCCACATGGCATTAATTTCAAATGCTCTAGGCCTTCCATACACACAGTGACAAGCACATTGCTGATTGACAAATGTGTGCAATAAATAGTTTTTTTTAATACCTCAGTGTTGGCTGACTCTGTGCTCACTGTTCACGTCCATAGGGCACGTCCGCTGGGGCAGGTGAGGGGATGGTGGCATCCTCCGGCGTACAGACCGCTGGTGGACCTGTCGACAATGGAAGACAGACACATCATTATGACTTACAGACTTGATTGTGCCACAATCCAGGAACTGTGTGCCCAGCTGGAGCCAGACCTGATGTCAGCTATCCGCTATCCCACAGGAATCCCCCCTCTAGTGCAGGTCCTGTCAGTACTCCATTTCCTGGCAAGTGGATCTTTTCAAACAACAGTGGCCATTGCATTAGGGATGTCCCAGCCTATGTTCTCTAAAGTGTGGACCAGAGTATTGTCTGCCCTGCTGAAAAAAATGCGCAGCTGCATCATTTTCCCTCAGGTGGAGGATTTGCCCACATTGAAAGGTGACTTCTATGCCCTGGGACATATCCCCAACATCATAGGTGCCATTGATGGGACACATGTGGCATTGGTACCCCCCCGCAGGAGTGAACAGGTGTACAGAAACTGGAGAGCTACCATTCAATGAATGTGCAGATGGTGTGTTTGGCCGACCAGTACATCTCCCATGTGAATGCCAAGTTTCCAGGCTGAGTGCATGACGCTTACATTTTGAGATATAGCAGCATCCCTTATGTGATGGGGCAACTCCAGAGGTACTGTGTGTGGCTAATAGGTGAGGACAAGGACCATATACCATGTGAATGATTGTCTGGGTCTGGGGTTGTCCCTAAGGGTTAGTGTGTGTCTAACAGTTGTCCCTCGACATTTGCAGGTGACTCTGGGTACCCCAACCTGTCATGGCTACTGACCACAGTGAGAAATCCCAGGACAAGGGCAGAGGAACGCTACAATGAGGCACATGGGCGAACTAGGAGGATTATAGAAAGAACCTTCGGCCTCCTGAAGGCCAGGTTCTGGTGCCTCCATATGACAGGTGGTTCTCTCTACTATTCACCAAAGAAGGTGTGCCAGATCATCGTGGCCTGCTGTAGGCTGCACAACCTGGCTTTGCAATGACAGGTGCATTTTCTGCAGGAGGATGGTCCAGAAGGAGGTCTTGTGGCAGCTGTGGAGCCTGTGGACAGTGAAGAAGAGGAGGCAGAAGAAAAGGATATTGACAACAGAAACAGAGTTCTCCAGCAATACTTCCAGTGAGACACAGGTAATAAGACATCACTGCCTCCCACATCTCATACAATTGTTAGACCTATCATATGTCTGTCACTTTCACCCAGTGTATGGACCCTGACTTGTCACTTTGCATTTCCATTTCACAGATGTGGGTCCCACTGTGTGACTTCTGCTATATTACCTCATGGACTAGAGCTGTGTGACATAGGTATGTTGACAATACAATCAACATTGCTATTTTCCTTAGTTATAGCAAATACACGTTTGTGAAAGCACAGACTGACTCCAGATTGTTTTGTGCTTCAAGGGTGTTTATTGAAGTGCAAAATAGTGGAGGGGGTTGTAAAATGGGCAGGGGTGATGGTGGAGGAATGTCCATGACAGAGTCCAGTCTATTTGTTTCACAGGTGCATTGTCCATAGGGCCATAGAAAGTGGAGCTAGGGCAGTTGATGGATGGTCAGGGTGATGAAGTGGGACAGAAGGATGACATTCAGGGTGGTCTCATTTCTTGGCAGGGGTCTTGGCATTGTTCTCTGTCTTTTTCCTGGATCTCAAGGACCGTTTGTGGGGTGGTTCTCCATCTGCAGGGGGTGCGGTGCTGGTGTCGAGGTCCTGTGGCGGTGCCTCCTGTCCACTAGCGCCGGCGGAGATGGTGGGCTCTTCATAATCCAGGCTAGTGTCAGGGGCCCCTTGTTGTGCCACAGTGTCCCTCCTGGTGTTTACAGGGTCCTTCAGCACCCCTACAATGGTAACCAGGCTGGTGTTGATGGACTTCAAGTCCTCCCTGATCCCCAAATACTGTTCCTCCTGTAGCCTCTGGGTCTCCTGAAACTTGGCCAGTACCGTTGCCAGCGTCTCCTGGGAATGATGGTACGCTCCCATGATGTTGGAGAGGGCCTCGTGGAGAGTGGGTTCCCTGGGCCTGTCCTCCCCCTGTCGCACAGTAGTCCTCCCAGTTCCCCGGTTTTCCAGTTCCTCTGTCCCCTGAACTGTGTGCCCACTGCCCCCAGGTCCCTGATGTTCTTGGGGTGGTGGGTTTGCCTGGGTTCCCTGTAGTGGTGGACACGCTGCTGCACGATGTGTCATGGGGACAGAGGTATGGGCCCGCTGGGTGGGTGCTGTGCTGGTGTTTCCTGAGGGGGAGGCTCTGTGGTGGCATGTGCCAGTGTGTGGGGAACCGACTGTCCCGAGGATCCAGATGGGCCAGGCTGGTCATCTAGATCCAGTTGGACAGAGCTGCTGTCATCACTGTGGGCCTCTTCTGTGGGGGGAGTGGACATGTCTGGAACCTCCTGTCTGGCGACGTTGGGTAGGGGTCCTGCAGGGATGTAAAGGCATGATTATTGCATCTGTGTGTGCCTTTGTGTGCAATGGGTGGGTGACCCTGTACCCCAGTGCTTACATTCTTGTCTATGACCTTGTGTGATATTTGGTTTGGGGATATGTGTGGGTATCTGTAGTGGACATGCTTTGTTGATGGGTGTCCATGCTTTGGTGTTGCATGCAGGGCTTGGTGTTGGGATATGTGGGTTGTGATAATGGGGCATATGTGAGGTGTTGGAGTGATGGGGGTGAGGGTGAGGGTGGTGTATGTGATAACATACAGGTAGGGTGGGGGATATAATAGTTAAGATTTGACTTACCAGAGTCCATTCCTCCTGCTACTCCTGTGAGGCCCTCAGGATGCAGTATAGCCAAGACCTGCTCCTCCCATGTTGTTAGTAGTGGGGGAGGAGGTGGGGGTCCGCCACCAGTCCTCTGAACTGCAATCTGGTGTCTTGAGACCACGGAACGCACCTTCCCCCGTAGGTCGTTACACCTCTTCCTGAAGTCATCCCGTGTTCTTGGAAGCTGTCCCACTGCGTTGACCCTGTCTACGATTCTGCACCATAGCTCCATCTTCCTAGCTGTGGAGGTGTGCTGCATCTGTGATCCGAATAGCTGTGGCTCTACCCGGACGATTTCCTCCGCCATGACCCTGAGCTCCTCCTCAGAGAACCTGGGGTGTCTTTGCGGTGCCATGGTGTGGTGTGGGTGATGTGTGAGGTGGTGTGTGTTGTGATGTGTGAGGGGATGTGTTTGTGTGTGTTGTCTGAGTTGCGTGGATATTGTGTCAGTGATGATGTTGTGTGCCTGTGGATGCTAGTATTGTTGATAGTGGTGTCTCTCTCAGTGCTTCTTTCTCTATTTTTGTCGTAGGGGTTTGTGGGTGATGTGGGTGTGTGTTTTATATTGTATTAGGTTGTGGCGGTGGTGTGTGTATGTGTATCAGGTGTGTGTATTTTGAATAGTCCAATGTGGTTGTGTTTTGTAAATGTGTGTGTATTTTGAGCGCAGCGGTGTGTACCACCAATGGAATACCGCGGTTGAAAGACCGCCGCGTGGATTAATGGGTCATGATAGTGTGGGTGTGTTCCTGTTGGCGTGACGGTGGAGGTTTTGTCATCGCCAGTTTATCACTGACCTTTGGTGTGGCGGACTTGTGTGGGTGTCTGGATTTTGACGGATTCCGAGCTGTGGGTCGTAATAGCTGTAGTGGAATTCTGCCGCCGCAGCGGTGTGTTGGCAGTCTTCTGCACGGCGGTAAGCGGCATTTACCGCCAATGTTGTACTGAGGGCCCATGTTTGTAATAAGCTTGATATGGCCTAATTCTGCTCCAGGATCTTCAAATCAAATCATGAAGGAAGACACATAGGGAGCTCGTTAGGCATTGCTACTGGATGCTACAATCTAACTTGCTAGGGTTTTTCAAGGAGTGCCAGGAGGACCTGTGGAGAGTTTGTCCCTCAAAGTACATCAAAGATGTCACACTGAGGCGCATCCGTTTGCAGTTTGAGGGTTCCCTTATAACCAAGAGTCTCACAAAGCAGTGTCCAAACAGCAAAACAGGCGGAAGGCCTTTCAGAGACAAGGACAAAATGGGCAGATGGCATACATTCTCAAGGATTTCTAGCCTTACAGTGTGTTCTACAAAAGTGTAGGATCACAGATAATCCATGCTGATCTCACTACATGCATGGAGGTAATCATTCTTAAAGAATAATGATCAGAACGTGTTCGTGAAATCTCAAAGTGCTATAATGTCAATATAAATAAAAACATAAATAATGAATGTAAATGTCAACAGTTTAAAATGTACATGTTTAAATATAAAAATTGGAAGGCCATCAATGTTTATATTTACCTTTCCCAGTGACAAATCGACAAACAATCCTGAAAATGGATATTAAATTGAAGATAACCCAAAGTGCCACATTGGTGCATGTTTTCACGTATTGGGATAAACTCAGACAACTTCTGTGTGCAGAAGCCCAAAGAATATACATTTACTGGTAGAATTACCTCAGGCCATCTCTTGCTGTTTGACCCAGCTCGTTAATGTTTTCGACCTCCATATGACACTGAATCTGCTTTCATATTAATCACGGACGACCTATGTATGACAGCTAACAAAGATCTCTTTGTTGCCTTTGTTTTAATAGATCTGTCAGCCGTCTTTGGCATGGTCAACATCAAGATTTTGATAACTTGCAAAACAGGATCAGCTCAGAGATAGTGCATCTCAAATTTGGACTTATGCTTATTAGTTACCTAGGGCCTACCTTAGGGGTGACTTAGATGTGGAAAAAGGGGAGTTTAAGGCTTGGCAAGTACTTTTAAATGCCAAGTCAAAGTGGCAGTGAAACTGCACACACAGGCCTTGCAATGGCAGGGGCTTCTTATGTGGGTGCCACAACCAGTGCTCCAGGCTCACTAGTAGCATTCAATCTAAAGGCCCTGTGCACATGTATTGCTCTTTACTAAGGACTTACAAGTAAATCAAGGGGCATATTTATACTCCGTTTGCGCCGAAATTGCGTCGTTTTTTTCGACGCAACTTCGACGCAAATCTAACTCCATATTTATACTTTGGCGTTAGACGCGTCTAGCGCCAAAGTTCATGGAGTTAGCGTCATTTTTTGGCGTGAACACCTTCCTTGCGTTAATGAGATGCAAGGTAGGCGTTCCCGTCTAAAAAAATTACTCCCAGGCATGTGCGTGGTATTTATACTCCCGGCCAAAAATGATGCCCGGGAGTGGGCGGGGCAAAAAAACCCGCATTTGCGCCTGAATTTAACGCCTGGGTCAGGGCAGGCGTTAAGGGACCTGTGGGCTCAGAATGAGCCCAGAGGTGCCCTCCCCTGCCCCCAGGGACACCCCCTGCCACCCTTGCCCACCCCAGGAGGACACCCAAGGATGGAGGGACCCACCCCAGGGAAGAAAAGGTAAGTTCAGGTAAGTATTTTTTATATTTTTTTTGTGGCATGGGGGGCCTGATTTGTGCCCCCCTACATGCCACTATGCCCAATGACCATGCCCAGGGGACAGAAGTCCCCTGGGCATGGCCATTGGGCAAGGGGGCATGACTCCTGTCTTTGCTAAGACAGGAGTCATGTTAATGGGGGATGGGCGTCGTAAAAAAATGGCGCAAATCAGGTTAAGGCGATTTTTTGGACTCAACCTGACTTGCCCCATTTTGAGACGCCCATACGCCATTTTCCCCTACGCCGGCGCTGCCTGGTGTACGTGGTTTTTTTTCACGCACACCAGGCAGCGCCGGTCGGCTAGCGCCGGTCGGCTAACGCCGGCTAACGCCATTCTATAAATACGGCGCCCGCATGGCGCTTCAGAATGGCGTTAGACGGCGCTAATTTTTTTGACGCTAAACTGCATTAGCGCAGTTTAGCGTCAAAAAGTATTAATATGGCCCCAAATGTGCCAATTGGGTATGAACCAATGTTACTATGTTAAGGGAGAGAGCAAATGAACTTTAGCACTGGTTAGCAGTGGTAAAGTGTGCAGAGTCCTAAAACCAGCAAAAACAGTGTCAGAAAAGTAAAAGGCAGGCAAAAAGTTGGGGGATGACCACCCTAAGGCTATCAGGTCTAACACTGCTGATTAGAATCACCCTTGCTTCACATTCTTAAAGAAGCAAGCTTCTGGGTCACTCTCTAGTGCACCTCAGCAGTACACGCTATACAACTAGACCTGGATGTTCAGGGGCCCTGTGAATGAGGTTTTGATCACAAAGCAGAAGAGTTTTAACTCTGGAATGCATAACCTAAGCAAAAGACTATCTGCCAAAGAACACCAAATCCCAATAAACTCAATGTATGCACATCACAGGTAATCCCTGCAGACTTGGGAGGGCGGGTCAAAGCAGAACCCCAGGATATCATGTAGTTGTATAGGGGACATAATGCTGCAATGCAGCAAAAATGTCATGAGACCACACCACTCAATCAACTGCCTCATTGGAGGTTTTTATTCCTGTACCAATCCAATCACCACAAAACCTTTGGGAGCAGATGGCTATAATGATATCAAACTCCAAGCTTCATGGAGTAGGGCATAGTTATACACAATCTTGGAAAATGATTAAGTCCTCTATCTGGAAAATTGAGAGTTCCTCAAATATCCTAGCTCCATCCATCACTGTCTCTACCAGTCCCTACTGGAAAAATGTATTTGCAGATGAAAACTAGGGGTTTATAAAATCTGAGTATTTCACTTTTATGTAAGTACGTGAATTTTTTGGAAAATGAAACAAATTTACACATGATTACATGAAATGCAAATCTAGCATTTGACACCAAGGGGCAGATTTATGGAAATTGGCGCTGCACTGAGTGCAGCTCCACTTTCTGTGCACCCCTTAGCACCCCCCTTCACCCACCATATGTGTGCTGTATTTAAAACACGGTACACAATGTCACAGGGTACGGGACAATAGAGTAATTTCTCATGACGCTATTGATGTACACTGCAGGAGCAGTGCCAAAATATTGGCGCTACTCCTTGGCTGGCCTGGTTTGTAGTGGGTACCTAAGGTACTTACACCTTATACCTTATACCAGGTCCAGTTATCCATTATTAGTGAAATTTAGGCAGTGTCTAGCACCTTAGGCTGTCTAGGGGTAGTTTAGCAGAGCAGCTAAGGCTAAACTATTAGACATGCAAAGCTCATGCAAGTCACACAGTACTTATACACAATAAAAGATAATACTCAGTGTTACCAAAAATAAGGGTACTTTATTTTAGTGACACAAGGCCAAAAAATATCTTAGAAGCAATACTCCTTCTTGAGGTAAGTATTATACACAATATAGACACTAGTAACCAAAATCAGGTAAGTACACAGTCATAGAATAGTGCAAACAGTAGAAAATACAATGGATTGCAATGGGCCTACAGGCAACACAAACCATATACTAAAATAGTGGAATGCGCTTGTCGAAATCCCCCTTAGGCAAGTGTAGTGTGCAGAGGGATGCTGGGAGTGTAAGAAAACACCAAAGGTAAGTAAAGTACCCCACCCCAGAGCCTAGGAAATCAGTAGTAAAGTACAGCAAGTTTCCTCAGAACACACTACAAGTCGTGATGACGAATTATGCAAGAACCAAGCAAGAATGCAAGCAACCAACAATGGATTTCTTGACCTGAAGACCTGTGGTGAGTGAAGACCAAGTCCAGAAGTCACAGAAGAGTCCAAGAAGAACAGGGACCCTTACCCACCTGGATGAAGGTGCAAAAGTGGATTCTCTGGTTGGAAGAAAAGTACAGAAATGCACCAAAGAAGATAGCAACGGGTTGCTGCTTGATGCAAGAGAGGTCCCACGTCAAGTTGTTGGATACAGGCTGTTTGCGTCACTGGATTCTGCTAACAAGCCTTGGTTCATGCAAGTATGCGGTTTGCATGAAAGAGGAGCTGCCTAGACCCAGGAGGGACCCGGGTCAAATTGGACTGAGGAGACAGAGGGGGCTCCCAGCACTTCAGAGAGCCCTCAGAAGACCAAACATCACCCACGGGAGTCCCAGAACATGGGGACAAAGTAGTTGCAAAGTTGCAAAGTGCGGTCATCGCAGCACAACACAGGAGCATACCACACCGCTGGAGAACAACTCAGAGAGCTATGCATTGCAGGATTAAGTGCTGGGGACCTGGGCTATGCTGTGCATGAAGAACTTTTGGAAGAAGTGCACAGAAGCCCAAGGAGCTGCAGAAGATGCGGAGCACAGGGGTACTGTCGCTGCACGGGGAGGCAAGCTCTTACCTCTTCCAAATTCGAACAGCTGGACCTTTGGACAGTCAGGGTCAATTCGGTCCACCACCTGTGTTCCAGAGATCATGCTCATCAATAGGAGAGGAGTCCCAGAGTACCATTTGTCATGGAATAGAGGTGCCTGCTAAAGCAGGGAAGTGACTCTGTCACTCCACAGGAGATTCCTTCGGATCTTCTGGTGCAGTGTGAAGACAGGCAGTCCTCAGAGTGTTCACACCTTGGAAACTGTTGCAATTTGTTGGAGCTGAAGTTGCAGGTCACAGGAGTCTTCCTGGATACTTTGCTGCAGTTAAGGTGGTTCCTGGAGCAGTCTGCGGTTGATTCGACAGTCAGAAGCTTAAGCAGAGGATACAGAAGAGTCCTGGAGGAATCTTGCAAGCCAAATCTGAGGAAACACCTAGAGGAGAGACCATAAATAACCCTGAGAGGGGGATTGGCTACCTAGCAAGGTATGCACTTAACAGGATGGGTGTCTGACGTCACCTGTTGGCACTGGCCACTCAGATGCTCCAAGAGGGTCCCCACACCTTGGAATCCAAGATGGCTAATGCCACGGACACTCAGGAGAAGCTCTGGACACCACCCCTGAGGTGGTGATGGACAGGGGAGTGGTCACTCCCATTTCCTTTGTCCAGTTTTGCGCCAGAGCAAAAACTGGGGGTCCCTTACCCTGTGTAGACTGGATTATGCAAGGAAGGCACCATTTGTGACCTTCAAAGCATTTCCAGAGGCTTTGGGGGGATACCCCTCCCATGCCTGTAACACCTGTTTACAATGGGAGAGGGTGTAACACCCCTCTCCTAAAGGAAATGCATTGTTTTGCCTTCCTGGGATTGAGCTGCTCAATCCCTAGGAGGGCAGAAACCTGTCTGTGAGGTGGCAGCAGCTGGGGGTGCAGTGGAAGCCCCATAGAGCTGGTTTGGAATTGCCCCCCCAATACCAGATTTGGATTGTGAAGGTAGCTATAGGTATTGACATATATGTGTTGCATACTTATAATAAATGTATATAAAGACTCACGAAGTCCAGGAAATTGGTGTTGGACAATGTGGGGGCACCTTTGCTAGTGCAAGGGTGCCCTCACACACAGTAACTTTTCACCTAGCCTTCAGTAAATGAAGGTTAGACATATAGGTGACTTATAGGTTACCTGGGGCCAGATGTAGGAAACGATTTGTGACTCGCAAACGGCAAAAATTGCCGTTTGCGAGTCGCAAATGTGAGTTTCCTATGCAGAAATGCATTTTGCGAGTCGGGACCGACTCGCAAAATGCATTTCCGACTCGCAAATAGGAAGGGGTGTTCCCTTCCTATTTGCGACTCGGAGTGGTATGCAATTCCATTTGCGACCGCGTATGTGGTCGCTATTGGAGTCGCAGTTACCATCCACTTGAAGTCGATGGTAACCCACTCGCAAATTGGAAGGGGTCCCCATGGGACCCCTTCCCCTTTGTGAATGGACCACAAAATATTTTTTCAGGGCAGGTAGTGGTCCAACATACCTGTAGCACCTACTACATTGTCACAGCTGCTATACTGAGACAGCATACACCAAAGTATCAGAGGAAAGTACATGGGTTCATTCATTACCTATCCCCTTGCGGCTGCTGTGCTGCCCTCAAATGCCTATCCACCTCAGGGTAGGTCACTGCCAAAATGCGGACCTTTAGGGGGGTGGTCAGGGAACGACGGGCACCCCTCCCTTGTTGGGAGGACATTCCCAGCTGGGCCTCAGTGATCTTCTGGGCCAAGCGTCACAGGTCCTCCACTGCTTTCTACAATCGGTGCTCTGCTGGCTGTGGATCCCCAGGATCCACTCTTACCTGGTAATGACATGCCAAATCCCCTTCTTCCGATGGGTGTTTACCTGCATGGATGACATAGACGAAAGGAGAAAGTCATGTCCACATACACCATACAAATAGAAGTGGACAATACACATCAGTCATATCAAGTTAGCACACATACCCATTCTCTCTGCTCACATGCCTTCACAATATACCATCTGCATGTATCAACACCTTGACAAGTTTACAGTACACCATCAAACACAACACCTATCACACATTGTTATGACTTTGAACTCACCTGCTCCTCTGGTGCTCTATATAGTTGTTCATACACGGGTAGAACCTCCTCCACTAGCCTTTCCAGCTCTTCAGGAGTGAAGGCAGGGGCCCTATCACCTGCAGGACGTGGTATCCTAGCTCCCAGATGCAGTACAAAGCAGCTCAGGTAGTAGAGGTCTTGCTGCAGCAGTGTCGAGAGTCAAGTGAGCAATACTGCAGAAGATGGCGGTCACAGCCGCCACGTACATGTCCATCACTGCAGGCAGATATTGCCACTAGCCCAAGTCCCCCAAAGGATTCAGTGTCTTCCAATGGCAAGTTACACCACAATTGTTACCGTCTACCGCCATGAGGACTACCAGGGGCAGACTTGGGTCACTTCCACCTGTCCAAAACAGTAGGTCAGGCGCTTGCCATTTTAAGCACATTTCATGTATAAAAGTGTTTCCTAATTTGTGTCATATACTAAACCCTCTTTTGTGCTGTACATTTGTACATACTGCCTTCATGTTTGGGTGACATTTTGGACATATTGTGCATAGGTGCTGTAAAAGTTGTTTTGTGTGAGGACGTGTGGTGGTAGCTCTGAACAGCTACTCAGAGGTTCGTATTTGTTGGAAAAAGTCCAACAATAGGTGAGATATATGTATAACTGATAAGTCGTACACGCATTGACAGTTACAGTAGTTCCAAAAGTTATATCCCATTGTTATGGTTTGCATGTGCACCAAGTAGGGTGTAATCAGATACATAGCTATGTGCTGTACTGTATATCTCAGATGTTGTATCCATCCTCTACAGCTGTTAGGGTGAAGGAATGTAAATAGCTGTACTCGATGTGTGCATTCTGTATTACTAATACTATGTTTACTTTTTTTTACATAGTTATCCGGCCATAAGGAGAGTGAGACTACCACCAGTGTACCGTCCACTGGTAGGCCTGCAGACTATGGAGGACAGGTATGTCACTCAGATATATCGTCTGAATCGTCATAGCATCTTGGGTGTTTGTGATCACTTGGAGCCAGATTTGATTCCTGCCATTCGCAAGCCCTATAGCATACCTTCCATCATTCAAGTATTGTCAGTGCTACACCTCCAGACCACAGGGTCCTCTCAGAATACAGTGGCTCTAACAGCAGGGATGTCTCAACAAATGTTCCGTCTGGTTTTGAAGGATGTGCTGAGTGAATTGTTGAAACACTTGGACAGCTACATCAGATTTCTCTACTGAGCGGCTTTGGCCTATGTGAACGCAGACTTTTATGAATTCCCAGCTGCATGTTCCACAATCTACCCCTCGATGTCAGATAGCATTGATAAGTGGGAGACAGCTGAACCTGTGGCTGGAAATGCTAATATTCCAAGTGATGAAGAGCCAGAAGATGATGAAGCAGGTGACTCTAGGGCAGATCTCAACAAGCTGTATGGCAACTGACACACAGGTATGTGAAGTAGACCTACTGTTCTGATATAAGTGTAAAACCAGATGTAGATGGCTGGTATCACACCTCCTTACTTGCTTCATCTTTGGGGGTGTAAAGAGCTCCAATGCCTATGAGTGAGTTCTGATGCAGTATGAAAGTTTGTATTGTGTACAAGACAGATTGTTCTGCATTTTCATGTATTGTTACAGCAGATGCTAACTTACATTTCTGGTACTGAATTCTCAGATGGGAGTTATGTTTTGTGCAATCGACTATCCGCTTTCCCTTTCACTCACAGAATTGCCTAGATCCTGTTTGGCTCCGCAACCTTAGCTTGAGAAATACTGTGTCAGAAGCAGATGGGAATAGCTGACAGACAAGAGGTGCACATGACAGATACCTGGTATTATCAATTTAGTTTAAGTGGGGTGTAACCTTGATAGTTTAACCATCATAAAACGTGGGTGGTAAATGGTTTATCCTTTTCATTTACCTGTGGGGTAGAGGAGGATATCAAATGGTGTATTATGTGTCTGAAGAAGTGTCTGCCACATGTGTAAAAGTTGGATCATAGCCTCTCACTTCACAATAGATGGACTAAATTGCAATCACCATTGGCCCTAGCTGTCATTTTGTTCTGACTTTGCAGTCCAAGATGCATGTCACTTTAGACCAGAGGCCTGCAAACCGGGAGGCCTCAAGTGATCCCAGAGGGGGCTCCAGACACTGACCAAAAGAAGCATTACACAGATAACATGCCTTTGTTTAAAGCAGAAGCGTGTTATTGCATTTTTAAAAAGGTAACAGTACTTAACTGCAGTGTTTGAATAGGTCTAGACATATTTCAACATTGTCATCTTTATAAATCAATTGTGAAAAAGTCTGAGGGGGGTCCCAATTATTTTTACTTTTCAACTGGGGCAGTGCAGCATTAAAACGTTTGGAGACCACTGCTTTAAACTGACATAGGTGAGTGACAAACTTGCAGGTATGGGACCAATGTTAGTGTATGGTTTCAGTACTGGGCATCTCTTTTATAATCCCTGTATGTTCCCTGAGATATGTGATTTAGAAGCTCTGGCATCGGTATGTGAAGAGCGTATACCAGGTGATACAAAGGACCTATCAGGGTGCCCCTGCTTTGTACGTAGATTACCATGAGCCTGACTTCTGTATCCTGTGTCTTTGCATTTTATGAACACATTTCATGCACCCAGATGGTACTCTCAGTCATGCTCTATGTGTTGATTGGAATACTGAGTATACATTTGCGTTGACCTCGATTTCAACCTCTTTTGCATCTGTCCTGTAACATTTCTGTTGTAATGAGTCTCCTGCTGATGGAGTATCCATTTGATATCCATTACAATAGTTGTTCGATACAGGGAGGATTACCACACCACAATTGGCATGCTTAACTACTGTACATGGATTATAAAGGACACACACACAGTACCTGTGTTTAGTTGTGATATATTGTGCATTTTAAAAAGGAAAACTGGAACCATTATACTAATATATACCAACATAACAGTGATGGGTGAAGTCATGGTGGATGATTCCAACAGGATAGCTGCTGCACCAGTTGGTAACACAAGTTCAGTGTATTTGTACCATGGGAATATTGAGTTAGGTTTCAGTACAGTCAACAGGGTGCATGTATGGCACATAAGGGGGACTAATCAGGAAAGGTTCACTTCCTGGCAGTGGGTTTGGTCTTCACATCTGCCCCTACTGGATGTCTGGGTGGACGTCCACATTTGCGGTGCGGTTCTTCAGCAACAGAGGTAGGGGTGTCTGAGGCATGATCGTCCCCTGGCAGGGCTTCCATTCCACTAGCAGCCATAGATGTTGAAAGGACATTGCTAGTGGAAAGGGTCAGAGGGAAGGGAAAGTAATCAGGGTGTGGGGAAACTGATCAGGGTGGTATTGATGTCCCCTAGCACCCCTGCAATGGTAGCCATGTGGGCATTTTGTGTCTGCCACTGCTGTATGACTTCTTGGTGGTACTCCCTCTGCAGCCTTTGATTTTCCCCCACCATATTGATGATTTGGCCCATCCTGTCATGGTAACTTTGGTATGCTCCCAAGACTTGGGAGATGGTTTCCTGGTCAGTTGTTTCCTTTTGAGGGCCCATCCTCTGGCCCACAGTATCCCTCCCATGCTCCCTAACTATACGTGCCTGTGCCAATGGCACACTGTGTTCACTCCCAGTGGTTGCAGGTGCATCATTGCCAGGGGTGGCAAGGTGAGACTCAGGTACCTATACTGTGGGACACACAATAGATGATGCAGACCTTGGAACACAGGTTTGGGGACAAATGGTTGCCTGTGATGTTGATGCAACAGGGTTGGTTGGAGTTGACATAGGCAGGGTGAGGCTGCGAGTCATTGATTGACCAGGTGTCCCAGATGGGCCAGGTTGTTCGTCAGTGTCTAGACATCCAAAGCTGTTGTGCTCACTGGGGCCTTCATCCTGAGGGGTACTGACAGTCTTAGGTATCCTCTTCATGGTTGCAATGGCAAGGTTACCTGCGGAGGGAACGTGTTTAGTTGAATTTGTGTGAGATGGAGATAATGGCTTAACATGATTCCCTGCCTTGACATTGACAGCTGCTGCACCGCATCCCTCAGTTGTACATACAACTCTGTGACTTGCTTTCCATACTCCATGTTTAGAGTTGTTGTACTAGGTTGGTGCAGATTGCACTGCAGATGGAACCTAATACTGTCTGATTATTGACATGACTGTTCACTTCTGTTACCCAGTGAATAGTCAGGCTTGCTTGATGTCACACATTAAAGCTGCACAATGCACAACGGTGTCCTAGTGGGAACAAAGTATGTGATTATGCAAGGGAAATTGTCCTGTATCTAGATGTTGTGCATGTGCATCGACTCAGCCATCTTACTTTCCAACCCAGGTGAGTCAATTTTTTGCTTGGGATATTTGATCTGTGGCCAGTAGGAATGGTAACTTATTTGTAGCTGTGTCTTGCTTTGGTTGCTATTGTGAGTGTGCTGTTGTATTGCTGTCATTGCCATGTACTGCCCCTCACTGGAGAAATTTGGATGGTGTAGCCAGTAATTGAGTTGTACATGCTGAACATGTGATGTGTTGTGCACATTCCAGGTTTTCACAATGATGGATTTGTGGATTCTAGGAGTCGTAGTGATATGATTAGCCAGTAGTCAATGTGCCATTTCCAAGGGCTGCGAGGGCAGTTGGACTCAGTGGAGAGGTGGCAGGCCAGAGAGGGGTACTAGGTGATTTGGTGAGAGGTGTAGTGGCTAGAATAGTTTATTAGGGTGGGTTCAGGTGGTGAGGAAGCATGCAGTACAAAACAATTGTGTGACATTAACGTTGTGGGTACTTTCCAGACTCCAGTCCCCTAGGTATGCCTCTGAGGCCCTCAGGATGCAGTATATCCAAGACTTTCTTGCCCCTTGATGTAAAGTTAGGGGGAGGAAGTGGGGTCCCACCACCAATCTTCTGTATTGGTAGCTGGTGCCTGGATACCATGGAATGCACCTTTCCCAGTAGGTCATTCCACCGCCTCCTGATGTCCTCCCTTGTGCGTGGAGGACTGCCTACAGAACTGATCATGTCGACCATCCTTTGCCACAACTCCATTTTACTGCCGATAAAGGTTTGTTGGACCTGTGCTCCAAACAGGTGTGGCTCTACCCTTACAATTTCATCCACCAGGATTCTCAATTCGTCTTCAGTGAAACATGGATGTTTTTGTGGGGATGTGGTTGTGGTTGTGTAGATGGTGTATGCGGGTGTTGTAAGTGTAAGGATTCCATTTGGGTAATTGGTGAGGTGTGGGTGCTGCGATATGAGTTGGAGACAGTCGTAGCAGATTGTGTGTGCTAGTGATGTGTGTTTTGTGATAGTTGTGCTGATGTAGTGTGTGTGCTGAGTGAAATGAGTATGTGTGCCTATACTGTACAAGTACAACCTCTATTCATTTTTGGCGTCTCGCTGTTTGTGAATGTCATTCTGGATGCAAAGGACTGTGGGTTGGGTAGGGGTGTGTTATATAGTGCTGTGATGAGGTGTGTTTGGTATGTGGATGTGTGTCAGGTGTGGGGTATTTAAACTATCCAATGTGGCGTTGTGTTCGGTCAGAAGTGAGTTGTGACCGCTGCGTTTCAGACCGCCAATGGTTTTCCACCATGGACGAACCACTCTGGTGATTTGTGGATCGTAATTTGGTGGGTGGAATTGTGTCTGGCTGGCAGTGCTTGTGGTGAGACCACCTCTTCTCCACCCTCCAGTGTCCTGGTGGTTTGTGAAATTTGCCCACTTTTTGGCCAGACCACACAATGTGACTCTTAATATGACAGTTGGATTACCGCCAACATGGGGGTCTTTAGGCTGCCGGCACCTCAACAGTCTTCCCAAAAGACTGCCAAAGTCATAATGAAGCCCTTTGTCTGTTCTGCATGTGGCATGTTGGCTACTGATGTAGCACCTGACACAAGTTTATCTAGGGACTTAAGGTCTCAGGGACTAAGCTGCGGACGGAAAGATCCGAGAAGGAGTTGCAGTGATCTTGGATTCAGTCTACAGACTGCTTGAGTATAATACCTAGAACATCAAGGGACCCTACATATTGAAGTTTAAATCAATGCTCAAGTAACTTACTGGTATAAACCTATAGACGAGGGGAATACATGTCCTTTATTATCAGAAGTACCTGCCTTGCAGTGTTGTCTCACAATCCATTTCTAACAGACATCTAGTACATTAATTGCATGAACAATTTGTATGTGTCCTACGTCCTTGCTTTATGTCATTAGTTCTCGCCCCTTATCAAAGGAAGGGGCTGAAACTCGTCCACCATTACATTACAAGCAGTTCCTAAATCCATAAACAAGAAGGGATCTAAGGGTATAATTAACTATGAATGTTTGGGAATGAGCCGTATCTCTACATGGGTCTGCTTTGTTGAATTGATAGAACTTCCATAAGGTAAGCAAATTTTTGCAATTGACTAAGAGACACGTATAAATTAAAAATAGATGACAAGTACTGGTAATGAGTGTGTCACACCTCGTTTGTACAGAATAGGTTATAGTATGTCTTTTTTACGTAATCATGTGTAACTGCACTTATTGATTTATTGTGCACAATTCAGAATGGTGTAATACCTCGAATAGCAAAATAAAAGCCGAATTCAGTTGCATTAGCAAATATTTTCCACTCTATTAGAAAGCAGTTCCATTATTGTTGAATATGATTGAGGTCAATTTGATTGATCCCTATAGAGAACACATCCCTTTTCTTCTCTGCTTCCCAGCTTTGCAGAGGAATATATACCCCCCAGCCCTCTTATTGGATTGTATGGAGAAAATATTGAACTCCTAGGGCCAGATTTATGATGGCCTTGCTCCGTTCCAATGCCACATTAGCGTAATTGTTTTACACTAATGTGGCATTGGAAGTTGAAAAATGCTGTGCCATATTTACAAAGAGGGGCAATGTTTGCAATGTGCCACTTTGCAGCCCAGCCTTTGCAGTGCAGGCATTAAAAAGAGGCTCCCATTGATTACAATGGGCATGTGGGTACTTTGTACGATTAGCGTCACTTTTTTACGCTAATCATGCAAAGCACCAGAACTTCAAGGGAAAGAGACATTGCCACAATTTAGAATATTAGTGGTGCTGAGGGTCTAGCCGAGTCTTACGCAACCACTAATGGCCAATCGTACATGAAGGCAGCATTGGGTGCACGAGCGGTTCAGAGCATCTTACGAATGCATCTCTTAGCACTCCCTGCCGAGGTCTATAGATGCAACTGGAAGTCCTCATAGGGCTATTTGCAAGAATGTACCCTGTGTAAATACCATACTAAATCAATAATACATCTGGTATGTTGCTGTCCATGTTTGGCCTTAAAGAGAAGTCAATTATTATAACCCTTATTTTTTAAATATGGCTTGAGAACATGCAAAGAAGCTTTAAAATACATATTTACTGCAGTGGCCTGTATGGAACTGGACTGCCTTGGGGCATTTTGCACCAGATGGGGAAAGGCTTTACAGCTTGCACGTGGCCAGCCAAGGGTGAGAACCAATAGGGGCCGTTTTGTCAAAAAGAAACTTTACTGTCAAAATGGCTCCTACCTCCATGCTAATCTTGTTTTATCTATGATGGTTCTATTTTCTGTGTTTAAGCCTCTAGCACTGCAGACATGTCCTGGGGCTTTAACCTTCAAGTTTCACCACTTTCTTCTTCATATTCTGTCTTATGCTGCTTATACCTAGATGCCAACCTTTATATTACTTATGATGGCACTGGTCTCTGTGTTTTAACGATCTGGTTCTGCAGTCACGATCTGGGCTTCAACTTTGAAATTCTACCTCCCCCTCCTTCATACTCTGTTTTAACTTGCTTAAGATATTATATGCAATATTAATGACGTTCTATGTGGTTCACTTTATATTTTGACATGGAATTTTAATGGATTTTAGATATAAGTGTCAATGTTTAATATGATAATTGTCCGACCTTGGCATAGCTCCACCTTCTTTAAGGCCAATGAGCTGATAGATAGAATATATTCTGCAGAATTTGCTCACCCACTTGCACTTCATTTTAAGTGGTTCCAGACTCTTAGGATAGCATATGATAAGCTGCTATTCAGGGGAAATGAGGTGATAGATAGGAAATAACTTATGTATTTCTTTTGAGGTGAAAGATGGATGGGAATATTGCATAGGCATTTGCACTTTTCACTTTTGTGATTTTAGAATTTTATGATAACATATGACAAGTCCCCTTGTTTTAGTATCTTGTGCTATTAGGCTTGATAAAGAGGCCTGTACCTTCCAGGTGGCAGTTAATATCGGTTGTAAACATTATTGTTTCCACTATACTTTGTTTCCCTTCATCATGGATTCTTTGGATAAACCTCTTTGTGCCCCATAGCGTGCAACATATAAGTAATCATGAGTTATAGATATATTTTACATGCATTTTGTATGTGTTTTATTGTATTTTGTGCAACGATTTTGAGTAATTATGCAATGAAGGTACGTACCAATAGTCCAGTCAAACTGGTGTAAGACGTGGGCAAAATTACAACAGAAGTTTTGTAAGTGGGTTTCTACTCAGGTATAGGTACTGTTTTACAGGAAAACCCTGACAATCACATTCCAAAATGGCAGCATGTAAATATATAATAAGGCATATTATGATGTTTTAACTAGAGTGTTAGTGACACAAATGTGTCTTTTTAAGTATACTGGAATATTTAAATAGTCACTACACCGTTGATTTTTAACTTATTTTCCTTTCCTCACGGGATATGGTTAACCTTGAAAAGCAGTGTCATACTTGTAAAAGGAGACCGGATGATGGGCTGAAGATTGTGATGTTGGCTGAAAAAGGAGCTCAGGGCATCAACACTGCCAGTCAAAACCATGGAAGTGATGCCTTCCTAACGTCTGGAACCAGAGTTCATTTTTGATGTCAGAAAAGGTTTACTGATATTGAAGTTAAGAATCAAGAGGCAAGGACGTTTCAAAGAGAAGTGCTCGAATAACTGCGGGGGCATTCTGCAGTGTGACTGACTGTTTTGCGTGACTCATATGAACTTTTTGTGCAAGCACAAGCTGAGAATAGAACATGTGTATGTCCAGACATCAGAATTCTCTGAAACTATAAAAAGTTGCTGTGAAAGGTGGGGTGAGGAAGGGTCATTTGTATTGAATATTTTCTTTCGGATCTTCATGCTGCAGATTGCGTTTACCACAAATCTTGCAGTGTAAACTTTCAAAGTGGAAGAAACATTTCCAAAGAATATAAGGACGCTTATAGAGTATTATGGAGATGGTATTGTTATAATGGGGGAAAGTGGAAAGGCTGATGTGGTAAATCTTGGGAAACAGCTAATAACATTCTTTGAATTTATCATTCGAAGACAAAGGGTTGTGACATTGAACTCTAGAAAAACTATATAATGGAAACAGCGGCAAAACTAATCAAAAGTGATGTCAAGTCATCTCACTCTGCAAGAAAAGATGTATATCCAGCAACAAGCAACCTCAATGCTCAAAGTGCTTTGGATTACCTTCCCATTAGTTTGAGATTGCTGTGTTCCAGGTTATTTGTGAGAAAAGATGGCAGAGCATTATGGAAGCTAAACACTCAAGAGCCTTAAGATCTGTATTGGTATTCAACTGCACCATAGCTTCAGATCAAGGTACCTTATTGAATTTCTTCATAACCTGGGATTCTGTTCTTCCCACAATGAAGTTGCTAAATTTGAACAAAATGCTGCACTTTGCTAGTGGTCCAGTCCCTTATTGGATATGGATGAGAGTTCTAAAGTTATGATATCAGCCGATAATGTTGACCACACCATCCTCACCCTATATTGTAATTGTATTGTATTAGTATTTATATAGCGCTTACTACCTCTGACAAGGCGTCAAATCGCTTTTAGGCGAGTAGCACGCTACTCAGGAACCCAACAAGAATTAGTGAGGGATTAGTATTGGGAAGTAGATTTTTAGTATTATTATGGGTTAATTGAGTTTGTTAGATTGACTGAGTAATGGAGGGGTGGAGGGGTGGAGGAGGGAAGAAATCCAGAAGTGTTAATTAGGAGTATATCCCTCAAAGGCTTGGGATGAGTAAAGGGGGATGGAGGAGGGAAGAGTCTGTGGAAGGGTTGGGGAGATCATAGTAACAAGAATATGGTAAGAATAGTTTGTGTTCTATGGTTACAATGACTCTTTATCCATCAAGGACATGAGCCGCAGAAGGCGATGGCATTCTCAAATGATCACAGCTGTCAAATGTACAAAAAATATGGTTTGTTGGCCAGAAAGAAAACTTCTTGTCAAATGACAAAAACAAACAGCTAATCATTTTACTCATAGCCGAGAAGTTGAAGAAACATGAGTGTACCATGCAACATGCTTTTGGAGATACTGATACTGTTTGACTGTGATTTTGTTTTCTGACCATTCATGCACTGCAATTATAGGGGTAAGGTACAGTTTTGCCAATTCTTCTATTGTATCATGCCAAGAACTATGGTTTCAAATTGTATTATCATAGCGAAATAAATGAGGAGGATCTATAAATCATGTGTATGATTGTTTTCCCTATACTGACATTTGCAAGTACCTGCTTTTTCTATACGCTTATGAAGGGTTGCAACATAACTTCCAGAATTCTTTCTGTTAGAACAGCAAAGTAGTTGCAAACATTTTCTGTTCAGAAGATTCCCAACACATTGACATTGAAGATGCTGGTATGAAGGCTCTGTTGGTGTTATATGGGTGCAGGAAAATGGACTGCATTAACACACTTCATCATTAAATGTTGTTAGAAAATGTAGGAGCTGCCAAATCATATGTTAGAGCAGAATGATTGCTGCCTACCAAATCTGCCGCAAAGTACCACAGCTTTCACACCTACTATCAAATCAGAGAGTAGCAAACAACCAGAGAGAATCTCAATCCAAAACAATGGGGTTGGTATGGAAAAGATAATTCATTTTGGCCCACAATATGTGACTTGTCACCAGCTCTGGACTTGTTATTGAACATGATACATTGTTCTTGCACAACACACTGTGCAACCATGAGATGTGCTTTCAAAAATAATCTGATGCCTTTTTCTGCTGCTTGTGGAGAGTGCCTAGTCAGTGGCGTCGATAAATGTGGTTCTAACGAATATGAAGACAGCAGCAGTGATGCAGATGATTGATCTTTGTTTTGGGTTTTCGTGTTCTTGTATGTTCTTGTATTTTGGATAAGCATGTTTATGGGTTATTTGGTGAAATTGGTTCTCCATATGAGATTGTTTATGTTTTCTTAAAGAAATGCGCTGTCATTTTGAGTGGCTGTAGTCTACTTGCAGCATTAACTCCTGTGCTTACTTTGAGCGGGTAGTTGCCGATCGGGAATACCGGCGCTTATTTTTGAGGCCCAGCACTTATTTCTCTCCACATCAGACATTTCAAGAGGACAACAGAGGGAAAAACAAACAAGCATTTTCAATGCAACGGGTCTCACGTTTGCTCGAGTTAGAGCTATTAGCGCTGTAAACTCCAAACTGGACTTTTCTTGCCACACAAATGAAAAGAAAAAAAACTCTGCACAATCGCACTGGGGTTTACATAGCACGATCGCGCTGCGTTTTTTTGTTCATTTGTGTTGCAAGAAAAGTCCGGTTAGGAGTTCACAAATCTAATAGCTCTAACTTGATCAAATGCAAGACCAGTTGCATTGAAAATGCTTGTTTAATTTTGTTTTCTACCATTCTAGCACAATGCTTTCCCCTCTCTCTGTTCGCGCAAGAGTTCTGATCACACTGTTAGATATCTGCCACTCAATGAATACATCTTTGGCATTGAAAGTGTCTTTGCTACATATTCCTCTTTTTCACTACATTGCAGATGTACGTTCTTTCTAACTTTGTGGCTTTAGCAATTCATGTCATCTAGCTGCTGATGATGCTTGGAAACTACTGCAAACAACTAAAACTCTTTGTAAAATTAGTTATTTCTCTTAGTCAGTATTTAACATGCCTTTGCTGACTGATGTCTGCCCTTCTATATCATCAAGGTCTAACCTAAACATAAAAACTTAGCCATTGATAAGTGCTAATACTTTCACCTTACTATACGATTCTACCGCGTAAAGCAATGCCACTTTTATTGCCACACTTCACATTGACAGAAACAGTACACAAGCTTAATTCTTTATGCAATTTTAATAGGTTTCACAAGTTTTTCTTAATCGCAGTTGTGTCTCACTGCGCTGTGAAGGGGCGGGACGGTACAGGGGTTGGTGCGAGGATAAACATTAAATATATATATTTTTTTTAAACGTACCTTCCTCACTTGGTCGCCGTTCCTTCTTCCTGGCAGGAGGCACAGTCTCCCAGCCTGCCCTGTGGCCAATCTGGGAGACTGTGCCTGCTCTCTCCCAGGCTGGAGATAGCCCTGTGCGCATGTGTGTTTGGCCGGCTCGAGACGGCCGGCCAAACACACATGCACACTGAGGGGAGTGCTTTGTTCACTCCCCTCATTCCCGTCATACCCATTGCCCGCCCCTTTAACAGTGAAAAGATAATAAGCATGATTTATTATTGTTTTGTTGTAAAAGGTTTACAGAGGCTGGTGGTGATGGTGGGGGGGTGATGCTCCTCTGCCACAGCAGAGGAGCCTCTGCTGCTTCAGAGTTACGTTGCTTGCTAGTTACGCAATGTTCTCTGATTCAAACATTTCATTTTTAAACAGTATAGGTGACAATGCCACTTCAATGACATATTTATGAAAGGGAAATTCCATTTCCTGATCATGCACGGCCCTGCGAATAATCGCTCACTGTTTTTTTTGTGGTTTTCCTGGCACAGAGCTAAGCACATGTTTTATGTGCCTTTAGGGCATAAAGTGTGTTCATTTAACTCAATATTTCTATCAGTTAGTGCTTCACTTTCAGGCAGCACAGCTCAGAAACAGAAAGAAGCAATTCTGGTTTACTGCTTCTATGCTACAGTATGTCAAAATACACCACTAACTCAGAGAAGTATCAGGTGAAATGAATTCACTTTATGCATGTCAGCAAATAAAACAGGAGCTCTACTTTGTACCCGGAAATCCCATCTTGATTCAGCTGCTAAAGTCCATACATATAACTCCGGATTTCAAAGGCCGTATCAAGAAGAGCCACACAGACCAAGTGTTGAGCTAAGCAGCTTGTTTTTGCTTCTCACATGTCTAAATTTTAAACGTAAAAGTAGGAATTTCACCAACTTAATGCATGGAATTTAGAAGAACAAGTCAGAAAAAGAGGGAGGCAATCACTGCTCATTGTTTGCAAATTGTGCTGTCATGCTTGTGCATTTCATGGGTTAACTCAGAGATGTTCTAAGTTACATGTTTGAACTTTAGACACCTCCGACACAATAAATCAAAAGATTGGATCAGTGCTGAGCAGATGCAGCTCTTGATATTATGACCCCTGGTCAGAAAAGGTGAGCAGACATACTTTCTCTCTTTCTCTCTTTCTGACTTGTTCTTTTTAAAGCTCAAACATTAACTCAGAGAAATTCCAAGCAATTCGTATGAACTGTAGATGTGCAAAAAAACAGGCACTTGGCTTTGTGCTGAGCCAGCACAACCTATTGTGATGAGGCCATGAGATTCCTTCTAATTCTTCTTTCACATTCCCTCTTACAGAAACTCAGAGCATGTATCTTCATTTCCTTTCAGCTGGCAGTCAATACTGCTTCTGAAACAATTGCTAAAAATGATCTGTGAATGTAAAAGTTTTCTTTTAGCTGGTATTTAGCATGCTTTTGCTCCCTGATATCTCTCTTTTCATAGTAGAGGCTCTTCCCCCTTGTTGTGTATGTATTTTTTACTTGCTAACAATTTATATTCTTACCTAAGTACTGTGTATCTCTCCATTTCAAATAAAAGAGAATTGCTTGATACTTTAACAATTTTAAGTTACTTTCGTGCAGAAAAGCTTTGTACATTTAGACACTTTAATTTCAACAAGACCTTTCCTTCGCTGTTTCATGACATCCTTACAACTAAGGATTACATATTTTTTATTTGCCAATTCTTAATGTATTAATGCAGACAAATTTAATTTAGGATGATATGTAAATTATTTATGCAGTACCAAAACAGTAATAAAGACAATACAAATCCCAAACTGAATTAGAAAAAAACAATTGACTGTAATGAACAAAATGACACAAATCCTGCAAATGAAACATTTTTGAGTAAAAGGATAGCCAAGAAGTGCAAAGCACCAATGCTAATCAGTGGTCCAAGTAGACTGGATCCTAGATATTATTTCAAGCCAACCGCATTGAAGCCCTTCTCAGATACATCAAGTGGATTGGTCCCTATAAAAAGTTTGAAAATGTTTTTTAAAGTTCATTTTAGAAAGGGACTCTGCCACCTTTTTTAAAGGAAGGGTAAGATTTTCTTGTAAGTCTCAACACAGAATGGGACTTTGTCACTTTTTGAGAAGAAAAATCTTCCCGTGTGGGCTGCTACAGAAGTTGTAGCCGCTGCAGTGGAACTGAAGGCTGGATACCAAAAGAAGGTTCTTCTTGCTTGAGTCCCTCTTCAAAAGTATCCAATGGACGATCAGAGTAAGTAAACAAGGGTGTGTGGTCCAATCAAACAGTATGAACAAGTCCACCTTTTAAAGGATAGATTAACTCACCCGCCTTAAGATAGTATGCTTCATCATAGGGGATCTCATCATGCCAATGACATTTGCCACCAGCATGGGTTAAAACCCTGTGAAGCAGGGGAATACTTTTCAATGTTTCTTCTGGTAATTTAACTATGGTGAGATGGTCTGGTGAAGGTGGACCACCACAGATGTTGAGCATGAAGGTAGGATCTTTGTTCCTGTTTTGGCTCTGGAGCTTTGGACATTTCTACATGAAAGTATTTTAAGTCCCACTACAGAATGGGACTTAGCCATTTTTCAGAAGTGCAGGGACCTTTGAGGAGGGCAAAGCTGAAATTAAAACAAAAACTCTATGGAACTGCTGGCCGGATACTTTTTCTAGTGGGTCCTCCTGAAGCTCTGGGGGAAAAGTTTCCAAGCCTCCTCCGGTGCCCCAACAACCACAGTAGTATATTTCTACATCCACCAGGACCAAAAGTTTAAAAACATACGGTCTCAGGGTGTCAATAGCAAAGTGCAGTGCAGGTTCAATTGCCACTGGTTAGATGGGCACTTCATGGACAAGACCTCTTGAAGCTTGTTCTGTCCTGGTAGCCACACAGGAGGTCAGACACCTAACCCCTGGAGTCCACCTCTTTGTTCTTGTTTAAAGAGGAAGAAGGTCCAGGACTTCAGGTCTACTCTTAGGTTACAAATAGCAAGTCAAATCCACTCTTCTTATCTTCAGCAGGTCCAGAAAGTATTCTAAGGAATGGGCGCTGGATTACAACATTTATGCCTCGTACTGGGAAGTGGGCAGGCATGACTGTGAGACCTGGCATCCTTGACATGATTTTCCCCCAACTTTTTGCTTTCAAACCTTCTGTGTTACTGACTTCAATTTTGCTGGCCTTAGGACTCCGCACACTTTACCGCTGCTAATTAGGGCTCCAGTGCTTGTGCTCACTCTGTAAGACATGGTAGAATTGGTTTGTGCCCAATTTGCATATTACATTTAATTGCAAGCCTTAGGAAAGTGGCAATCTGTGCCCAGGGTCTGCAAATTAAATGCTATTAGTGGTCCTGCAGCCCTGATTGATACAGCAATTTAAGTAGCCCTTCAAACATGTCTCAGGTCTGCCAATGCAGCCTTTGTGTGCAGTTTTAAACTACTAAGTCGATCTGGCAAAATAAACCTTTTGCCAGGCCAAAGCTTTCATTTTTAATACACATAAACCACCCCTAGGGAAGGCCCTGTACAGCCTGGAAAGAAGGTTGCAGTGTATTGAAAAAGTTGGACTAGTACTTTTATGTAGAAGTGTGTGGGCAGCTCCGCTCCTCTGGCAGAGCTAACAGACTTTTTGGAATGCTGTGCTCCGCTTGGAGCGTGGAGTTTGTCAAAAACGTCACTACCCCCAATGGAGGAGCGGTGGAATTTTGTGGAGTCGGACTCCATGTTTGACATGTCTCTATACTAAGTAGTTTTTCATAACTACAAGGCCTACCTCTCGCATAACTGCTGAGGACAAGGACCCAACCCATCTTACTTGAACCCAGAGTGACTCTAAGGGCTTGTTGGCATGCCTTATGTTTCTGAAGTCTCAAGGCCATCAAACGCTTCCTACAACTCTGTCTGTCGCTGTTGCTAGATTCTGCCATCTGTGAATCCTGCCCTTTCCTAAGCTGCCAATCCAGTCATGGGCCCCATAAGTGGTTTTTGTAGCTGTTTCTCTCCAAGAACTGAAGCATCCAGGCCGTTGCACTGCTTGGAACAGATGCAGTGCCCTTTGATGCCGATGCAGTGCCGATTCATCATCGATATAGGATCCGACTGCAAGGTTCAATGATGACATAGCGCTGAGCCAAGGACATCTCTGCGTGGCTCAATGGCAACAACACATCTACCCAATTGCATGGATCAGAACTGATGCATCAATTCTTCAACACTGATGCTTGCCCCATCCAAGGTACTTTTTCTGCTGAGTCTGTGTGAGTCCTGTAGCCGGCCTGCCCTCCACCGCGGACCGTCTGAACTTTGGATTTACTCGAGTCTAGCTCAACCTCAAGTAACTATTTCTATTCTATTCTATGCTATTCTATTCTATTCTATTCTATCCAGCATGTGTATAGTGCATAGCTACCCACAGGCATCTCAGGGCTGATAGGCGACATGACTGACCAAAAAGATAAGCTGGAGTTTATCTGAAATAGCCAGGTTTTAAGTAATTTGTGGAAAGGGAGTTCCTTAGGAGCTGATCTCAGAGGAGTGGGGAGGGTGTTCCACAATTTGGCTATGTTGTAGCCAAAGGACCGCCCTCCATCTCTCAACCTTCTAATAGAAGGAATCTTGACCAGAAAAGCATTGGAGGAAAGCAGGGGTCACCCACGACAGTAAGGGAAGAGTGGGGTCAGGAGATCAAAGGCCCTGTTTTAAAAAGGCCCTGTGGGCAATACAGAGAGATTTAAACTTGATGCGCTCCACCACATGGAGCCAGTCGAGAGATTTAAGGCCTCGTCTGGCGGAATTATGTCTCAGAATATTGTAAAGTACTTGTGCAGTTGAATTCTGCATCACGTCCAATTTCATTAATGTGGTTTTGGGGGCACCCAAATAAAGAGAGTTTTCATAGTCCAAGCAAGAAAGTATGAGGACCTGGACCATTAGCCTCTTGAAGAATAGGGGTAGTAAATTACAGATTTTTCTGAGCATCTTGAGAATACCATAAAAGGTTGCTGCCAGTTTTGTTGCTCGGAGTTGAAATTTAGGGATTTGTCCAGCCAGACTCCCAAGCTCCTGATGGCTGTTTTCAGGGTGGGAGGGGGACCAAGAAAGTTCGGCCAACCAAGATTCATTAAAAGGTTGGGATTATTACCCAGGCTCAGGAGCTCTGTTTTTGGTCTCTGTTTAATTTCAGGCATGAGCTATTCATCCTGCTAGCAACTTTGTCTAGTCAGTGGACTAGGGAGGGGGAGAGAGGTTTTTGGTTCAGAGTAAGGGAGAGAACCAATTGAGTAGTGCCCACAGAAGACATGATTGAGGAATGGACAATATCGACTAGTGGCCTCATGTACAGGTTTAAACATTGTAGGGCTGAATGAAGAGCCCTGTGGTATGCCGAATTTCAGATAGAACATGTGTGATGTACAGCCAACATCGAAGATCTGGAACAATCTATCCTCTATAAAAAAAACTGTAGCCACGCAAGGGCAAGTCTGGAGATTCCAGTGCTGTACATTCTTTGAATAGCAATATTGGGGTTAACAGTGTCAAACACTACATCAAGGAGGATAATAACTCCAGTATCTGTCCAACAATAGCTCTTTGGCTTCCTCCACCACCACTAAAAGGGTGATCGCAATGCCATGGTAGGGACAAAATTCAATTTGGGTATGATGTAAGACATCATGACTCTCTAGGAAATCTAACAATGTGAAATTAGCCAGAAGCCTGCTGATAACTGGGAGGAGGGAGATGAGTCCGTAGTTTCCTAGATTATGAGAGACCAGATTAGATTTTTTTAACACTGCTGTCTTCATAGTGTGTTTCCATGTAGTCAGAACAATTCCTGTACAGATAGAAAGGTTTAATAATTTTGACAGGACTGGAAGAATCCGATCTCCTGCCATTACTAGAATACAGAGAGGGGCGGGATCAGTAGAGGAGCCAGGTTTGACTTTAGTTACAATTTCTAAGACATTGTGCTACCTTAAAATAGGAAACTAAGTAAGGGTATTAAGAATGGTAGTCAGCCAATCTTGAGTGTTCAGAACTTCAGGAGATTGAATAAATATTCTGAAATTTCTTCTGAAAGAATCTAAGGAGATCATTGCAGTGAGTGGGAGAGGATTGAGGGAGGACCACTGGAGGGGGGAGCTAATAATGTTTTCACAACCTGGAACATTTCATGGGAGGAGCTGGGGGCAATAATAATTTAGCATTATTGACCTCTAAGCACTGTTTTTGGATTTAGTATTTAAAAAATGATGGCCCTCATTACAACCCTGGCGGTTGGTGTTAAGGCGGGGGTAATACCGCAAACAGGCTGGAGGAAAAAAAAAATGGAATTATGACCGTGGGGAAACTGCCAACATAGACAGCCACTTTAACACCCCGACTGCCACGGCAGTAGAAACAAACACCACGGCGGTCACCGCCAACAGACAGGCGGGAGACAAAGTATCGCCCACGTTATTACATGAGGCGTATCCACCACATTTTCCAGGGTGGAACCAACGCTATGAAAAGCACGGCGGAAACAGTACACTGAAGGGAAAACACTCACCTCTCGACACTCAACGAGGAACCAGGACGCCATGGAGCCCGAACTACACATACTGCCCATGTTGGTTTACCTCCTCTTCTACCAGGAGTACAAACGGCGGAAGCAGCGACCACGGTGAGTACTGCACCTACAACACAGGAGAGAGGGGGAGGAAACAGAGTGACACACACACGCAACACCCCCATCCTCACCCTCACACACAACAACATACACACAAATACATGCAGCAACATTACATATACACCCCCCCACCCCTGGAAGAACGCAAGGAAATGATTGTAACCATTGTAATCAAGAAAAATCCATTCTTCAGAAGTCAAAATTCAGTATATACAAATATGCACGCCAACTACACAAGTCCGGATAGTGTACTAATCATTGTCCGTGGACCACAGGGCCCAAAATGCATGGGCAAGGCACACACATGATACCTGACTCGAAACGGAGAGAACACTGCTGGGGCATTAGATCGAGAATATACAGGCCCCTCAGGGGGAGGTGGAGGGGGGCACCTCAGTCTAATGAACGCCCGATGCCACTGTTGCACGAGGGGGACCAATACCCATTGATGTATCCTGGGGAGTGCAAAGCCACAGTCTCTCAAGTCTCTCCAGTGGGTGGTGTGCCCACTGCTTTATCCTGGAGAGAGAAAAGCCACAGTCTCTCAAGTCTCTCCAGTGGGTTGGTTGCCCACTGCTTTTTCCTGGGGATTGCAAAGCCACAGTCTCTCAAGTCTTTCCAGTGGGTGGTTTGCCCACTGCTTTATCCTGGGAAGTGCAAAGCCACAGTCTCTCAAGTCTCTCCAGTGGGTGGTTTGCCCACTGCTATATCCTGGGGAGTGCAAAGCCACAGTCTCTCAAGTCTCTCCAGTGGTTGGTTTGCCCACTACTTTATCCTGGGGAGTGCAAAGACACAGGCCCTCATTATGACCCTGGCGGTGTTGCACCGCCAGGGCCAACGGGGGCGGGAGCACCGCCGACAGGCCGGTTTTCCGTTGCCCATTTGAATCCCCCATGGCGGCGCAGCTCGCTGCGCCGCCATGGGGGATTCTGACACCCCCTACCGCCATCCTGTTCCTGGCGGTTCGCCCGCCAGGAACAGGATGGCGGTAGGGGGTGTCGCGGGGCCCCTGGGCATGGGCACTGCAGGGGCCCCCGTAAGAGGGCCCGCTAGTATTTCACTGTCTGCATAGCAGACAGTGAAATACGCGACGGGTGCAGTAGCACCCGTCACACCTTCCCACTCCGCCGGCTCGATTATGAGCCGGCTTCATGGTGGGAAGGTCGTTTTCCCCTGGGCTGGAGGGCGGCCTTTCGGCGGCCGCCCGCCAGCCCAGGGGAAAAGTCAAAATACCCGCCGCGGTCTTGCGACCGCGGTATGGTATTTTGACGGCGGGACTTTGGCGGGCGGCCTCCGCCGCCCGCCAAGGTCCGAATGAGGGCCACAGTCTCTCAAGTCTCTCCAGTGGGTGGTTTGCCCACTGCTTTATCCTGGGGAGTGCAAAGCCACAGTCTCTCAAGTCTCTCCAGTGGGTGGTTTGCCCACTGCTTTATCCTGGGGAGTGCAAAGCCACAGTCTCTCAAGTGGATAATAGTATCCAAGGACTGAGGTAGTGGATGTGATTCTCCACTGATTCTGGATGGGGCCTGGTGCCCAGAGTGCTTCATCCTGCCAAGGACTGAGGTAGTGGATGTGATTCTCCACTGGTTCTGGAGGGGGCCTGGTGCCCAGAGTGCTTCATCCTGCCAAGGACTGAGGTAGTGCATGTGATTCTCCACTGGTTCTGGAGAGGGCATGGTGCCCAGAGTGCTCCACCCTGCCAAGGACTGAGGTAGTGGATGTGATTCTCCACTGGTTCTGGAGGGGGCATGGTGCCCAGAGTGCTCCACGTGCAGTGTGGCTGGTACAATTCCCTCACCTGTGTGTGCCTGCCACAAGATTTACGAGGTTCAGGTAGCATGATACAACATGGAGACAGCGACATACCGCACACTGCTGCGGCTGCGCCTTCCACCTGCAGGTGTAAACAGTGATGGAAGAAATGCCTCATGGAAGCTGCCCAGGATCCAGGAACTCTCCTCCAGCCTCAGACGACTGACCACTGGATGGTAGCCATGTCAGCGGTGGTGCCAGTGTCCGAGGACACCACGGGGCCTGTGGCAGTGCTTGCGGCGGTGTCTGTTGAGGTGGTGCTTGCGGCAGTGCATGGGTCAGCACCTGCAGAGGGACACAGCAGGATGTTTCCTGCAGCCCCGGATGGCTGCCTACTGGGGAAGAGTCTTGGGACTGTGGCTGAGGCTGTTGACTTGCCGGGGGCAGTGCAGGTGGCGGTTGTGCTGGCAGAGCAGCTAGCAGTGTTCACCGTCGTACAGGTTGGCGTGGTCCTGGACAGAAAGTGTGACACTGGTCCCTCAGTCGGTGCCACCATGCCCCCCTAAACATGCTCTTCAGCTTTTGGCCCTTCCCCAGCTTTGATGGTGCCGCAGTTGTCTTGCCACCTTCCCCTTTGGTTTTTGCTGAGCCCTTGGTGGCTGGTACTTTCAGCTTCTCCCTCCGGGATGTGGGCACCTTTTTCACCTTGGCAGGTGGTGGAATGTCCTTGCCCTCACTACATGGCACACTGGCAGCCCTGATGGGTGGCGCACTCCATGACCCTGCAGTTGCTGGCACCACTGTGCCTGGAGATTTGGTGGCTGCGGTGCTGGGCTAGGCCCTGGAAATCCTGGCCCTAGGGGAAGGACTGGGGAGGGAGGTGCAGGTGGCGGTGCAGGTGGCGGTCTACTATGCCGTACAGGTTGGCATCGGCATGTACAGAAGGTGTGACACTGGTCCAATTGTCGGTGCCACCATTCCCTCTCTTACTTGCCCTTTATTTTCTGGCCCTTCCCCACCTTGGATGGTGGCGCAGCTGTCGTGCCACCATCCCCTTTCGTTTTCCCTGAGCCCTTGGTGGCAGGTGTTTTCTGCTTCTCCCTCTGGGATGTGGACAACTTTTTAACTTTTGCAGGTGGCAGAATGTCCTTGCCCTCGCTCCGTGGCACACTGGCAGCCCTGTTGGTTGGCGCACTCCAATAGCCCGCAGTTGCTGGCACCACTGTGCCTGGTGATGTGGTGGCTGAGGTGCTGGGTTGGGACCTGGAAAGCCTGGCCCTAGGGTAAGGACGGGGGTGGAGGTGTAGGGAAGAGGTCAATCTTAGCCAGGAATAGATTTTTAGACACACTGGGATGGGTAGATGGAGGGGGTTTGGGAGTGGAGGTAGAGGTAGTGGTTGTAGGAGGTGCACGTCTGCTGAATTTGGGTGATGGTGCATGGGTCAGAGGCTGTTGTGAGGTGGATGGCTGTTGGGTGGGTGTGTGCCTGCGTTTGTGTACTTTGGGAGGAGGGCTCACAGACGCAATGGGAGAGGACACTAGGGATGTGTGCATGGTAGTGGGGGTGGTGAGTTCATTTGAGCGGTGTGTGGTGATGGGCGTGCTTGTGATGGAGGCAGTGGCTGAGTATGTACTGCATGGAAGTGTGAGTGGAGATGAGACAGGGAGGGAGGAGGAAGATGTGGAGGAGGGGGGCACAGTGGAGGCAGTGGATGTTGCTGTGTCTGCATGGGGATGGTGCTTGTGTGAGTGCCTGTGGGATGTGTGGTGCTTATGCTTGCCTGAGACACTCTTGTGTGTTGATGAGTATGCATGCTGGTCTGATGGTGTGCTTGGGATAGGCTGAGGTACAGGGGATTGGGTCTGGGTGGAGGAAGTTGGAGGGGGGAGGCTGGACACAGGGACTATGGCTGCCAGCAGTGCTCTCTGTTGGGCTGCATGGCCAGAATGAATGCCCTCCAGGTATGCATTTGTTTGTTGCAAATGCTAATCTACACCCTGGATGGCATTCACAATGGTAGATTGCCCAACAGTGAGGGTTCTCAGGAGGTCAATAGCCTCCTCACTGAGGGCCGCAGGGCTGACTGGGACAGGGCCTGAGGTGCCTGGGGCGAAGGAGATGCCCACCCTCCTGGGTGAGTGGGCACAGGACACGCGCTGAGGGGCTGCTGGGAGGGCGATGCTGTTGGGGGGTGGTGGCTGTACCTGTTGATGCGGTGGGCACAGAGGTTCTCGCCACAGCAAGGGAGCTCCCATCAGAGGAGGAGTCGCTGTAACTGGTGTCTGTTCCTGTCCCCGTTGTGGAGCTCCCCTCGCCCTTTGTCCCACTGGTGGTTTCAGACTCCGTTGCTTCACCCTCCAGGGCCTAGTAGGTTGCAGCTCCCTCCTCCTCCGGTGCCAATGCTCCTCCGCCTGATGATGCTATTGCACACAAGAACAGTGAGACCACAAAAAGTGGGCGGAAGACAGAAGAAAGACATGTTCAGTGCATGCAACACCACTACTGTTGGTGGACACAACACACATGGAGCAGCCCTCTGCACTACGCCATGCACTAATAGTTCCTAGAAATTTCAGCTGACCATGGGGTACGAGGCCTAAGAGCAATTGCTGCACACCTGGAAGTCACAGGAGCCTGACTAGGTGTAGATGGCTCTTACCACTGGTGGGTTTGGGGTGCCACATAGCCTGCCTCACAAGGGATCTTGCTTATCAACTTCGCTCTGGCCTAGGGGAACCCACTGCCCACCTCCCCGACCCAGACACCTCATAATGCGCGCAGAGTCAGCTGTATGAGAGTGTACTCACCCCCTTGTGGCTGCTGTGATGCCCTCAAGCACCCATCCAACTCCAGAAAGGCCACCGGTAGGATCCAGAACATCAGGGGGGTCATGGTGTGACGGGCACCCCTCCCATATTGGGAGGCCATCCCCAGCTGGGCCTCCGCCCTCTTCTTGCTCCAGCGGCGAATGCCCTCCCATCTTTTACGGCAGTGGGTGCTGGGTCTGTGGTAGACCCCCACGGTCCGGACGTCCTTGGCGATGGCATGCCAAATACCCTTCTTTTGGTGGGCGCTGACCTAGAGGAATGGTACAGGAGGAAAAGGAAATGACTTACCCGTCCGGACCATCATACTCATTGCCCTCCAGTTCCCACCCTTGCCCTGACACACATACACTCCCCATCCGCACATGCAGGCCTCAGCACCCCTCTGTATCTTCCATCCACACCAATCAAAACACGCATTGCCCATACAGCATGCTCACAGTGTACTCACCTGTTTGTCTGGAGGACCCCATCCACTAGTTTCTCCAACTCCTCCGAAGTGAAGGCAGGGGCCCTTTCCCCAGACACATGAACCATCGTTGTTTCCAGACTGAGGCCACAGCAGCACTTGCAGTGTAGGTCCTCTCCTGTTGAAGGTCAGGTATCAAGTGAGTGAATAGACATAAAAGGGCAGTCACGTCTGCGGCGGTGCGTACCAGTTGTGCAGAGCTGCTTCTTCTGTGGGGGGACTGGATATGTCTGGCACCTCCTTTCCGGTGACGTTGGGTATGGGTCCTGTTGGGGTGTAAACCCATAATTATTGTATCTGTGTGTGCCATTGTGTGCCATCGGTGGTTGACCCTCTTCTCCAGTGCTTACATTATTGGCTTGGTCCTTGTGTGATTGGTGATTTTGGGGCATGAGTGAGTCTCTGTAGTGGACATGCTTGGGTGATGGGTGTCCATGCACTGGTGTCATATGCAGGGCTTGGTTTTGGGATGTGTGGGTTGTGTTGGTGGGATATCTGTGGGTTGTTGGGGTGATGGGTGTGAGGGTGAGGGTGGGAGTGTGTTATGGCATGCAGGTGGGGTGGGGGGGATAAGGTAGTAAAGCTTTGCCTTACCAGAGTCTAGTCCTCCTGCTACTCCTGCGAGGCCCTCAGGATGCAGTAGTGCCAAGACTTGCTCCTCCCATGTTGTTAGTTGTGGGGGAGGAGTTGGGGGTCCACCACCAGTCCTCTGTACAGTAATCTGGTGTCTGAAGACCACGGAAAAATGCCTTCCCCCGTAGGTCGTTCCACCTCTTTCTGATGTCATCCGTAGTTCTTGGATGCTGTCCCATTGCATTGACCCTGTTGACAATTCTGCGTCATAGCTCCATCTTTCTTGCAATGGAGGTCTGCTGCATCTGTGATCCGAATAGCTGTGGCTCTACCCAGACGATTTCCTCCACCATGACCCTGAGCTCCTCCTCAGAGAACCTGGGGTGTCGTTGAGGTGCCATGATGTGGTGTGGGTGATGTGTGAGGTGGTGTCTGTTGTGCTGTGTGAGGGGGTGTGTTGGTGTGTGTTGTTTGAGGTACATGGATGTTGTGTAAGTGATGGTGTTGTGTGTCTGTGGATGCTGGTGTTGTTTTAGGTAGGGTATCTCTCTGGCGTGGTTTCAAAATTCTTGTAATAAGGGTTTGTGGGTGATGTGGGTGTGTGCTTTATATTGGATTGGGTGTGTGGGTGTGGTGTTTGTATGTGTATCAGGTGTGTGTATTTTGAATTGTCCAATGTGGTTGTATTTTGTATATGTGTGTGTATTTTGAGCACAGCGTTGTGTACCGCCAATGGATTACCGCGGTTGAAAGACCACTGCGTTGATTTGTGGGTCGTGATAGTGTGGGCGTATTCCTGTTGGTGTGACGGTGTTGGTTTTGTTATCCCCAGTTTATCACTGACCTTTGGTGTGGCAGACTTGTGTGGGTGTCTGTATTGTGGCAGATTCCGGGCTGTGGGTCGTAATACCTGTAGCGGAATTCTGCAGCCGCAGCGGTATGTTGGCGGTCTTCTGCACAGCGGTAAGCGTGATTTACCGCCAGGGTTGTAATGAGGGCCTATATCTCGACTTCTACTAATTTGAATTTTGTTGTTTTGTTTTGTTTTTGTTATACTCAGAAAAATAGTCTCTACTATTCTAAACCTCTGTGAGTCTTTTTGTGGTGTTTTCATTGTGTTGCTGTGTGTGTGTTTATGTGTGTGTGTGTGTGTGTGTGTGTGTATTTGAGTTGCACAAATACTTTATACATTGCCTTTTAAGTTAAACCTGCCTACTCTGTGCCAAGCAAGCAGAGGGTGAGAACAGCTTAACTTAAAGTGTGTATCTGACTTACCCTGACTAGGAGTTGTGGTCCCTACATGGACATGGTACATACATCTGCCAACTATAGACCCAATTCCTAACAACGATCCATATATTTTGACATAGCTTTATACCACTGCAGGCAAGCTAATGATTAGTGAAATATATCAGATTATGGGGGTCATTCTGACCTTGGCGGTCTTTTTGCAAGACCGCCGAGTTAAAGCCGCGGTGAAGACCGCCGACCGCGGCGGTATGCCGCTGTGCGCATTCCGACCGCTGGGAGCGTTCCGCCGGAAAACCGCCAGCAGCCACACTGGCGGTCGGCGGGAAAGTGGAGACTGGTCAACCTCCACCGCCACGCCAGCAGAACACCGCCCACAGAATTACGACCCACATTTCTGTGTGGCGGTCTTCTGTTGGCGGTCTTCTGTTGGCGGTCACCTCCCGATGGCTCCTGTCGCCTCCCGGAGGACCAACGCACAAGGTAAGTTGATCGTCCGTGAGGGGAGGGGGTGGGGGGGTGTTGTGTGATGTGTGCGTGCATGGGGGTGTGCGTGTGAGTGTGTAGAGGGGGTGTGTGAGTGCGTGCATGCGGGCGGGGAGTGCTGCTGTGCCTATGGGCAATGTGTGTAGTTCTGCGGGTGCGCATGTCGGCATGTATGTGTGCGGGTATGTGTCCCCGTTGTGTATGTGTGTGTGTAGGGGGTGTGTATATGTGCATGTTGGGGGTGTGTGCATGTCGGGGTGCGTGTATGTGCATGTCGGGGTGGGGGTGGGGAGGGGGTTCGTACCACCTCTGGGGGGTGGCAGGGGGGTGGAGGGTGTGGGGGGAGGACTCGGGGGGGCAGTGGGGGGTGGGGGAGACCCCTATCAGTGCCAGGGAAGGAATTCCCTGGCCCCGATAGTGCCTACCGCCATGGTTCGCATGGCGGTTCCCGACCGCCAGAAACCGCGGCGGTAAGCAGGGTCATGATACCGTTGGCGGTCTTGGGTCGACCGCCGGACCGGAGTGCGCAGACTCCAGCCCGTCGGTCATGACTGCCGTGGCTGTCGGAGTGGGGAAGTGGCGGTCGATCGTGGCGGTGACCGCCGCGGTCAGAATGCCATTTTTTTGACCGCCGGTCTGTTCGCGGTCCGACCGCCGCCTCTCCGCCGACCGCCAAGGTCAGAATGAGGGCCTATGTGTCATCACAGAGATGAAGATCTGCCCGGCATGGCATCTAAGTAGAGTTGTGAACTTGAGCAGGCCATTTAAACAGAAGATATCTCTGATGCCCTAGATATAATCAACCATTTGTTTCTTCCAGTTAGTCTTAAGCTTCAATAGTTTAGAACCATCTACGTGCTATATTATATGCTGTAACAAAATTTGTAAGTGGGTTATTGATAATGCCAATAAAAAGTCTTGTTGCCCAAAGAGTGATCTGCAAGCTACAGTTAATGTACATATGTTTGTAAGATTCCCTTTTTTGGATATTGTTTGGTCTATTACAGTTCCTTGTCTCTCTTTACACCTAGAGCCTGATTTTCAGATATCCACTAAGTATATTATCTTGGGATAGAAACATGATATTAGCCCCAGGATATTGTTGATTGTTTCTATTGTAGTTATTATTGCCCAGCTCTGTATTGCAAGAACTTAGATTATCCCCTTATCTCCCAAGTTTTATGAGTGGTGATGAAGCAGAAAATGAAGGTTTTACATTTATTAACACGTAAACGTAGTGTGAAATAATCATGTGTGACTTTAACCGAACTAATAAAGATTGTACGGGGACAAAATGTGCCCTTAGAGTAGTTTACCAACATTTATACGCGTGCTTTATATAACGTGGTGTACTAGAATTGCACTAATCCAACATAATCACAAACGTGTGCTACGATTTGCTTGTTTGAAATGTTTTAGCTTAGCATTACTTTAGTGGAGGCTTCGGCCTAGTGGCCTGGTCTCACGGTTTAGATGCTCGTATTTTTCCACTGTGCTAATAAACGTGTATTTTTGCTTGAAGCTGTACTTTTCCACTGAGATCGTTCACATGCTTATCTTAAGGTTTCGTGCCAGCCTGGCATATTTTCTCTTTACTCCAAGGTCGATCTGCAGGTGCGGACAATGGAAGCTCTGAAAGTGAGTTAATTGGCTTAAAATGTTGCAACTTGCGTACCCATCTCCAAGGATAATGTATGCTTAAGTAAAAGCTTGAGAACTGTCGTTTTTGATTGGACAATTTGAAGCTAACCTATGAACCCTCCAATGGAAGACCCTACTGGATTCAAACTGTTGTCTATAAAAACCAGGTGCACGAGAAGAAATTAGATCATTACAGCCATTACCAGCTCGATACCCGCCATTTTGCAGACTTCGTAGCTATTATGGCCCACTTTGCTGCGACGCCATTTTGAGAGACTTTGATGCTTTCTCTAATCGAGAGAAAGAGACTTTAAATGATTCTTGCCCTAGAGACTTTAACTTTGATTTGTCCCTTTGTATGAAGTAGTAGTTCTACCTTGCCGCCGTTAGGCAATTGCCCCGTCTACCCCTGCCCCTTTGCCCCGTCCTACGCTGATCGAAACGGTACCCATGCTGATCGAGAAACGGTACCTGTGAGACGAAGACTTCCTTGAATGCTGATTGTAATTGGTAAATATGAAAGGAAATTGTACAATTGCATTGTGTTTCTTTTAGGTAACCAACTGCTGATTTTGATAAGATCCCTAGTTAGGAGTTTTTCTAAATTAATGTTGCTAAATTGTTTTCGCATGAAGTCCCACATGCCGATGCTAATTTGAGGTTAGATGAGGATTCCTTCGGTTGCACGATGCAATTTGAGACCTTGTTATGCTGACTAAATGTATGCAATTAGCTCTTTACAGATTATCGTATTAGTGATTTGCATTGCTATTATCGAATGTCTTGTGATTCAAATGCTACATAGATTGCACCTGTTTCGCCGTTATGGACAGCTATTAATGTTCATTTATGTTTATCATTTGGTGTTGAGACACATCTATATTGTGCTAGCTTTGTTAATATAGGGAAATAAATTCACTAACTTTGAATAAACTGGTGTGGTTATTCCTGACTGAAAGGTCAGGGTTCGCCGAAAATGTATTCTGGATTAATTGTTAAGTGTTATGTTGATCAAGGTATTGCTTATGTTCGTTATTGATTATTGATTTGATGCAATTGATCGATATAGGGTACAGAGAGTCCCACTTAGTCAAAAGATTCATCGGCCTAAAGAGCGTCCAAAGTACCGGTAAAATACTAGTACGGACCGCTCTATCAGTGGTGGGTACTCTTCTGTCAGATATTTGAACTTGAAGCAACTATTTCGAGATCTAAAGGCATGAAGGGTTATCGACGTCTTAAATATGTTTGGGTCACACTGTTTGATTACTGATTCTAGACAGAGTATTTACGTGATGGTTTGAGGTGTATTTTAAATTTCCGCTTTATTTTATCTTAATTATACAATGTTTACTGTCTTTGAATCACCTGTTGCAATCTTTTTGGTGTCTAACACTGAATATCCCTAACTAAAGGTGTTGTAAAGTACAGTGGAATATTTTCTTGTGATCATATTAATTTCAAATAAAAAACATTAAAGAAGGATTACATTTGAGTTACCTTATTACACTTTAATAAGCTATAATTTCCACATGGAAGCAGGTAATTACTGCATTTCTCTTTTGGTAAAGCTGGATTTAAAATTACAATTTAAAAAATGCCACTTTTAGAAAGTTTGCCTTTTCCTGACTTAGCCATTAAGTGCCTGCAGCATGTCGCTGGGTCACATGACTGGGTGTAGCTGACATTTGAGCTTTCTGTATTCCTCCGAGACTGCTAGACAAAATAGAAGGATTAGGTGTACCTGGATAGGCCATCTCTGGCAGGATGAGAGGGAGGTGCTGGGCACAGCCCTAATTACACTTGAATAGGCTGTGTCCTGCCTCCACACAAAGGGATAAATACCCCCTGTAGTTAGTCTAGAGCCAGGGTGGGGGGAGGCAGACAACCTGTGCATTTGAAAGGGAAACCTTTAGAAGCTCCTCACACTTATAAGGAGACACCTAGTATAAATATTACACCTCAGACACCAAAGTTTCAGTGCACTTATAGACCTTTGGAAACTCAACCAGGAAGTGAGATTGCTGTGCTGCTGAAAGAATTGCCACTTTGCTTGACTGCTGCCCTGTTGGATTACTACCTTCCTGGACTGTTATCTTGGTGGATTGCTGCCCTAATGCCTTAGTCAGAGCAATTGCACGTGCACCTCAACCGAGGACTTCCAGAGTAACTCCATAGGCTAGTCTGCTGGCATCCTGGTTAGAGCCACAAGGACAAAACAGGCTCACAATCACCTGAACCAGTACGCAGATTCAGCTGGAGCACACCCCTGACCTCCAAGTGGTGTCCCTCAGGTCATAGGCCCTTGGTGTGGCCTCACAGAGTCTGAATTGAAGTTTTAGGGATCTTATCAACCATGAATGGTCCCGTTCATGCCAAAACATTGTAACTTACACTGCCCACCAGTGTGAAGTTTCATCAACCTCACTCTTTACACTTCAGCTTTGTCCGCTCGAAGGGAGAGCCACCATGAAGCTCGGCCCTCCAGTTCACAACAGAAGGATCTTTACACTACAGCAACAACCACCTGTGACACGAGGCCTGCTCTTCAATGACTGTTTGTGACACTTCTCTGCTCCTTGCAGCCCCCTCCAGTATGAATGGAACTCTTTGTGCTGGACTGAGAAGGTCATTCTTTAGTGGGACTAACCTGGTCTGTGTAACCAATTCATTATCCATTGTTGTAGGCCTGAACTTGTGACTTTCTCATGGTCTCACACCAGCATTTCTCATTTTCCTTATCAATAGGGTAAAAGTTCCAAGAGGCAACCCTGCACACTTTCCCCCAGTTCCTGTGTGTCCAACTGCAACCATTCCCAGAGTGTGCCTCACTTCAAATTTCAAGATGGAGAAATCCTTTAACCTTTGTGCAAAGCCTCTGTTCCCATGCAGAAAAGTGGCCATGTTAAGGAGCATTCCCCTCCTCTGTGGTCTCTCAAACCTGATTGTACGAATAGCTTTAATCTCATTGGTTTGGTGGCAGTTCAATGAGGGGACAAAGTCTGGCACGTTACATTAATTTGTGGCACGACAGGCCAGTTTAGAGTTGATTAAGTACTTAGGGCCAGCCCAACGGGTCTTTCTTCTCACTGCCAGGACATTGTCCCTGCTCTCACACCTCATTTCGAACAGATGCAGGCTTGGCAGCAGGAGAGCTAATATAAATTAGTGTTCAGCAGCTTTAGTAAGGGTAAAGCTAACTTTCCAAAATTTACATTTCTCATATATTTAACCCCTTCTGTGCCGAGGACGTAGTGGTTACGTCCTTCGGCACAGTGCTGCTGTGCCGAGGACGTAACCACTACGTCCTCGGCACACAGCCCAGAGGGAGCGCTCTCGCTCCCTCTGTGTGCTTCCCCCCAACCCCCCAAAGTCAGGGATGGAAGGGGAAGCCCTTCCCCTCCCACCCCCGACCCCTCCAACCCCCCCTGTGACGTCAGCGCGCGAGCGCGCGCTGCTTAGTCACAGGGTCTCCCCCATCTTCCAGCGCGATTGAAAGAGAAATGCTTTTGCATTTCTCTTTCAATCCCATGGGGGAGGCCCCGAGAGGCTTCAAAGGGAAGGATATGTATTTCCTTCCCTTTGAAGTCTCTCACAGGGTTTCAAAAGCCGGATTGCTTGCAATCCGGCTTTTGAAACCCCACTAGACACCAGGGATTTTTTTTTGAATGAATGAAACTGTCAAAAGGGAGCGACCCCTTGGGCAAGGGTCGCTCCCATGGGGGGCATTTTTTTAGGAAGGCCTTTTCTGCCCCCCCTGGGGGCAGATTGGCCTATTATTAGGCCGATCTGCCCCCAGGGGGGGCAGAAACCTCTATGCACCAGGGAGCTTTTTTTTTTTTTCTTTTTTTTTTTTTCTTTTTTCTTTTTTTTTAGGTGGGGAGCGACCCCTTAGGCAAGGGTCGCTCCCCTAGGGGGCAATATATATTTAGGCCATTTCTGCCCCCCTTGGGGGCAGATTGGCCTATTTTGATGAGGCCAATCTGCCCCCAAGGGGGGCAGAAACCATTAGACACCAGGGAGTTTTTTTTTTTCCGTGAATTTTACACAACGGGAGCGACCCCTTGGGCAAGGGTCGCTCCCAGGGGGGGCATTTTTTTGGGAAGGCCTTTTCTGCCCCCCCTGGGGGCAGAAACCTCTAGGCACCAGGGATCATTTCTTTTTTTTTTTCTTTTTGTTATGTTTTCTTTTTTTTTTAGGTGGGGAGCGACCCCTTAGGCAAGGGTCGCTCCCCTAGGGGACAAATTATATTTAGGCCATTTGGCCTATTTTGATGAGGCCAATCTGCCCCCAAGGGGGGCAGAACACATTAGACGCCAGGGAGTTTTTTTTTTTTGCGTGAATTTCACGCAAGGGGAGTGACCCCTTAGGCAAGGGTCGCTCCCTGGGGGGGGGGTTATTTCAGGCCATTTCTGCCCCCCCTGGGGGGTAGATCAGCCTATTTTGATTCGGCTGATCTGTCCCCAAGGGGGGCAGAAACCACTAGGCACCAGGGATTTTTTTTTTTTTTTTAAAGATGGGGAGCGACCCCTTGGACAAGGGTCGCTCCCCTGGAGGGGAAAAATGTATTTAGGCCATTTCTGCACGCTTTGGGGGCATATCGGCCGATTTTAGGTCAATCTGCCCCCAAGGGGGGCAGAAACCACTATGCACCAGGGATCTTTTTTTTGCTCCGTCACGCAAAGGGGAGCGACCTAGTAGGCAAGGGTCGCTCCCGGGGGGGGAGGCAGGAGGGGCAAAATTATTTTAGGCCATCTCTGCCCCCCCTGGGGGCAGATCGGCCTATTGGTATTAGGCCGATCTACCCCCAGGGGGGGCAGAAACCTCTAGGCGCCAGGGCAATTTTTTTTTTTGTTTTTGTTTGTTTGTTTTTTTGTAGAGATGGGGAGCGACCCATCAGGCAAGGGTCGCTCCCCTGGGGGCAAATTGTATTTAGACCATTGTATTTAGACCATTTCTGCCCCCCTTAGGGGCAGATTGGTCGATTTTAGGTCAATCTGCCCCAAGGGGGCAGAAACCACTAGGCACCGGGGATTTGTTTTTTGGCGCCAATGTCACGCAGGGGGAGCAACCCCGTAGGCAAGGGTCGCTCCCGGGGGGTGGGGGTTCGGGGGGCAAATTTATTTTAGGCCATTTCTGCCCCCCCTGGGGGCAGATCGGCCTATTATTAGGCCGATCTGCCACCAGGGGGGGGCAGAAACCTCTAGGCGCCAGGGCAAATTTTTTTGTGTTTTTTTTTTGTATGTTTGTTTTTTTAGAGATGGGGAGCGACCCATCAGGCAAGGGTCGCTCCCCTGGGGGGCAAACTGTATTTAGACCATTTCTGCCCCCCTTGGGGGCAGATTGGTCGATTTTAGGTCAATCTGCCCCCAAGGGGACAGAAACCACTAGGCAATGGGGATTTGTTTTTTTGGCGCCAATGTCACGCAGGGGGAGCGACCCCATAGGCGAGGGTCGCTCCTGGTGGGGATGCAAATTTATTTTAGGCCATTTCTGCCCCCCCTGGGGGCAGATCGGCCTATTATTAGGCCGATCTGCCACCAGGGGGGGGGGCAGAAACCTCTAGGCGCCAGGGCAAATTTTTTGTGTGTGTTTTTTTTTGTATGTTTGTTTTTTTAGAGATGGGGAGCGACCCATCAGGCAAGGGTCGCTCTCCTGGGGGGCAAACTGTATTTAGACCATTTCTGCCCCCCTTGGGGGCAGATTGGTTGATTTTAGGTCAATCTGCCCCAAGGGGGCAGAAACCACTAGGCACCGGGGATTTGTTTTTTGGCGCCAATGTCACGCAGGGGGAGCGACCCCGTAGGCAAGGGTCGCTCCTGGGCAGTGGGATTTGGGGGGGTGGGGGTCAAATTTATTTTAGGGCATTTCCCCCCCCCCAGGGCCGGCTGAGCTAGAGGCCAAAATCCACAGGTAAGCACTTTGCAAAAAACACCTCTGTTTTCTGTGAAAAAATATGTTGTGTCCACGTTGTGTTTTGGGCCATTTCCTTTCGTGGGCGCTAGGCCTACCCACACAAGTGAGGTACCATTTTTATGGAGAGACTTAGGGGAACGCTGGGTGGAAGGAAATTTGTGGCTCCTCTCAGACTCCAGAACTTTCTGCCACAGAAATGTGAGGAACATGTGTTTTTTAAGCCAAATTTTGAGGTTTGTAAAGGATTCTGGGTAACAGAACCTGGTCCGAGACACACAAGTCACCCCATCTTGGATTCCCCTAGGTCACTAGTTTTCAAAAATGCGCTGGTTTGCTAGGTTTCCCCAGGTGCCGGCTGAGCTAGAGGCCAAAATCCACAGGTAGGCACTGTATTCTTTGAAAAAATGTGATGTGTCCACGTTGTGTTTTGGGCCATTTCCTGTTGCGAGCGCTAGGCCTACCCACACAAGTGAGGTATCATTTTTATCGGGAGACGTGGGGGAACGCTGGGTGGAAGGAAATTTGTGGCTCCTCTCAGATTCCAGAACTTTCTGCCACAGAAATGTGAGGAACATGTGTTTTTTTAGCCAAATTTTGAGGTTTGTAAAGGATTCTGGGTAACAGAACCTGGTCCGAGCCACACAAGTCACCCCATCTTGGATTCCCCTAGGTCTCTAGTTTTCAGAAATGCACTGGTTTGGTAGGTTCCCCTAGGTGGCGGCTGAGCTAGAGGCCAAAATCTACAGGTAGGCACTTTGCTAAAAACAGGTCTGTTTTCTGTGATGTGTCCACGTTGTGTTTTGGAGCATATCCTGTCGCGGGCGCTAGGCCTACCCACACAAGTGAGGTATCATTTTTAACGGGAGATATGGGGGAACACTGGGTGAAAGGAAATTTGTGGCTCCTCTCAGATTCCAGAACTTTCTGCCACAGAAATGTGAGGAACATGTGTTTTTTTAGCCAAATTTTGAGATTTGCAAAGGATTCTGGGTAACAGAACCTGGTCCGAGCCACACAAGTCACCCCATCTTGGATTTCCCTAGGTCTCTAGTTTTCAGAAATGCACAGGTTTGGTAGGTTTCCCTAGGTGGCGGCTGAGCTACCGGCCAAAATCTACAGGTAGGCACTTAGCAAAAAACACCTCTATTTTCCTTCAAAAATTTGGCTGTGTCCACGTTGCGCTTTGAGGCGTTTCCTGTCGCGGGCGCTAGGCCTACCCACACAAGTGAGGTATTATTTTTATCGGGAGACGTGGGGGAACGCTGGGTGGAAGGAAATTTGTGGCTCCTCTCAGATTCCAGAACTTTCTGCCACAGAAATGTGAGGAACATGTGTTTTTTTAGCCAAATTTTGAGGTTTGCAAAGGATTCTGGGTAACAGAACCTGGTCCGAGCCACACAAGTCACCCCATCTTGGATTCCCCTAGGTCTCTAGTTTTCAGAAATGCACAGGTTTGGTGGGTTTCAATAGGTGGCGGATAAGCTACAGGCCAAAATCTACAGGTAGGCACTTTGTAAAAAACACCTCTGTTTTCCTTGAAAAATTTGGCTGTGTCCACGTTGCGCTTTGGGGCGTTTCCTGTCGCGGGCGCTAGGCCTACCCACACAAGTGAGGTATCATTTTTATCGGGAGACGTGGGGGAACGCTGGGTGGAAGGAAATTTGTGGCTCCTCTCAGATTCCAGAACTTTCTGCCACAGAAATGTGAGGAACATGTGTTTTTTTAGCCAAATTTTGAGGTTTGCAAAGGATTCTGGGTAACAGAACCTGGTCCGAGCCACACAAGTCACCCCATCTTGGATTTCCCTAGGTCTCTAGTTTTCAGAAATGCACAGGTTTGGTAGGTTTCCCTAGGTGGCGGCTGAGCTACAGGCCAAAATCTACAGGTAGGCACTTTGCAAAAAACACCTCTGTTTTCCTTCAAAAATGTGGATGTGTCCACGTTGTGCTTTGGGGCGTTTCCTGTCGCGGGCACTAGGCCTACCCACACAAGTGAGGTATAATTTTTATCGGGAGACGTGGGGGAACGCTGGGTGGAAGGAAATTTGTGGCTCCTCTCAGATTCCAGTACTTTCTGCCACAAAAATGTGAGGAACATGTGTTTTTTTAGCAAAATTTTGAGGTTTGCAAAGGATTCTGGGTAACAGAACCTGGTCCGAGCCACACAAGTCACCCATCTTGGATTCCCCTAGGTCTCTAGTTTTCAGAAATGCACAGGTTTGGTAGGTTTCCCTAGGTGGCGGCTGAGCTACAGGCCAAAATCTACAGGTAGGCACTTTGCAAAAAACACCTCTGTTTTCCTACAAAAATTTGGATGTATCCACGTTGCGCTTTGGGGCGTTTCTTGTCGTGGGCGCGCTAGGCCTACCCACACAAGTGAGGTATCATTTTTATCGGGAGACATGGGGGAACGCTGGGTGGAAGGAAGTTTGTGGCTCCTCTCAGATTCCAGAACTTTCTGCCACCGAAATGTGAGGAACATTTGTTTTTTTAGCCAAATTTTGAGGTTTGTAAAGGATTCTGGGTAACAGAACCTGGTCCGAGCCACACAAGTCACCCCATCTTGGATTCCCCTAGGTCTCTAGTTTTCAGAAATACACTGGTTTGGTAGGTTTCCCTAGGTGGCGGCTGAGCTAGAGGCCAAAATCTACAGGTAGGCACTTTGCTAAAAACAGGTCTGTTTTCTGTGATGTGTCCACGTTGTGTTTTGGGGCATATCCTGTCGCGGGCGCTATGCCTACCCACACAAGTGAGGTATCATTTTTAACGGGAGATATGGGGGAACACTGGGTGGAAGGAAATTTGTGGCTCCTCTCAGATTCCAGAACTTTCTGCCACGAAAATGTGAGGAACATGTGTTTTTTTAGCCAAATTTTGAGGTTTGCAAAGGATTCTGGGTAACAGAACCTGGTCCGAGCCACACAAGTCACCCCATCTTGGATTTCCCTAGGTCTCTAGTTTTCAGAAATGCACAAGTTTGGTAGGTTTCCCTAGGTGGCGGCTGAGCTACAGGCCAAAATCTACAGGTAGGCACTTTGCAAAAAACACCTCTGTTTTCCTTCAAACATTTGGCTGTGTCCACGTTGCGCTTTGAGGCGTTTCCTGTCGCGGGCGCTAGGCCTACCCACACAAGTGAGGTATTATTTTTATCGGGAGACGTGGGGGAACGCTGGGTGGAAGGAAATTTGTGGCTCCTCTCAGATTCCAGAACTTTCTGCCACAGAAATGTGAGGAACATGTGTTTTTTTAGCCAAATTTTGAGGTTTGCAAAGGATTCTGGGTAACAGAACCTGGTCCGAGCCACACAAGTCACCCCATCTTGGATTCCCCTAGGTCTCTAGTTTTCAGAAATGCACAGGTTTGGTAGGTTTCCCTAGGTGGCGGCTGAGCTACAGGCCAAAATCTACAGGTAGGCACTTTGCAAAAAACACCTCTGTTTTCCTTCAAAAATGTGGATGTGTCCATGTTGCGCTTTGGGGCGTTTCCTGTCGCGGGCACTAGGCCTACCCACACAAGTGAGGTATAATTTTTATCGGGAGACGTGGGGGAACGCTGGGTGGAAGGAAATTTGTGGCTCCTCTCAGATTCCAGTACTTTCTGCCACAAAAATGTGAGGAACATGTGTTTTTTTAGCAAAATTTTGAGGTTTGCAAAGGATTCTGGGTAACAGAACCTGGTCCGAGCCACACAAGTCACCCCATCTTGGATTCCCCTAGGTCTCTAGTTTTCAGAAATGCACAGGTTTGGTAGGTTTCCCTAGGTGGCGGCTGAGCTACAGGCCAAAATCTACAGGTAGGCACTTTGCAAAAAACACCTCTGTTTTCCTACAAAAATTTGGATGTATCCACGTTGCGCTTTGAGACGTTTCCTGTCGCAGGCGCTAGGCCTACCCACACAAGTGAGGTATCATTTTTATCGGGAGACATGGGGGAACGCTGGGTGGAAGGAAGTTTGTGGCTCCTCTCAGATTCCAGAACTTTCTGCCACAGAAATGTGAGGAACATGTGTTTTTTTAGCCAAATTTTGAGGTTTGTAAAGGATTCTGGGTAACAGAACCTGGTCCGAGCCACACAAGTCACCCCATCTTGGATTCCCCTAGGTCTCTAGTTTTCAGAAATGCACTGGTTTGGTAGGTTTCCCTAGGTGGCGACTGAGCTAGAGGCCAAAATCTACAGGTAGGCACTTTGCTAAAAACAGGTCTGTTTTCTGTGATGTGTCCACGTTGTGTTTTGGGGCATATCCTGTCGCGGGCGCTAGGCCTACCCACACAAGTGAGGTATCATTTTTAACGGGAGACGTTGGGGAACACTGGGTGGAAAGAAATTTGTGGCTCCTCTCAGATTCCAGAACTTTCTGCCACGAAAATGTGAGGAACATGTGTTTTTTTTAGCCAAATTTTGAGGTTTGCAAAGGATTCTGGGTAACAGAACCTGGTCCGAGCCACACAAGTCACCCCATCTTGGATTTCCCTAGGTCTCTAGTTTTCAGAAATGCACAGGTTTGGTAGGTTTCCCTAGGTGGCGGCTGAGCTACAGGCCAAAATCTACAGGTAGGCACTTTGCAAAAAACACCTCTGTTTTCTTTCAAAAATTTGGATGTGTCCACGTTGCGCTTTGGGGCGTTTCCTGTCGCGGGCGCTAGGCCTACCCACACAAGTGAGGTATCATTTTTATCGGGAGACGTGGGGGAACGCTGGGTGGAAGGAAATTTGTGGCTCCTCTCAGATTCCAGAACTTTCTGCCACAGAAATGTGAGGAACATGTGTTTTTTTAGCCAAATTTTGAGGTTTGCAAAGGATTCTGGGTAACAGAACCTGGTCCGAGCCACACAAGTCACCCCATCTTGGATTCCCCTAGGTCTCTAGTTTTCAGAAATGCACAGGTTTGGTGGGTTTCAATAGGTGGCGGATAAGCTACAGGCCAAAATCTACAGGTAGGCACTTTGTAAAAAACACCTCTGTTTTCCTTCAAAAATTTGGCTGTGTCCACGTTGCGCTTTGGGGCGTTTCCTGTCACGGGCGCTAGGCCTACCCACACAAGTGAGGTATCATTTTTATCGGGAGACGTGGGGGAACGCTGGGTGGAAGGAAATTTGTGGCTCCTCTCAGATTCCAGAACTTTCTGCCACAGAAATGTGAGGAACATGTGTTTTTTTAGCCAAATTTTGAGGTTTGCAAAGGATTCTGGGTAACAGAACCTGGTCCGAGCCACACAAGTCACCCCATCTTAGATTCCCCTAGGTCTCTAGTTTTCAGAAATGCACAGGTTTGGTAGGTTTCCCTAGGTGGCGGCTGAGCTACAGGCCAAAATCTTTAGGTAGGCACTTTGCAAAAAACACCTCTGTTTTCCTTCAAAAATTTGGATGTGTCCACGTTGCGCTTTGGGGCGTTTCCTGTCGCGGGCGCTAGGCCTACCCACACAAGTGAGGTATAATTTTTATCGGGAGACGTGGGGGAACGCTGGGTGGAAGGAAATTTGTGGCTCCTCTCAGATTCCAGTACTTTCTGCCACAAAAATATGAAGAACATGTGTTTTTTTTAGCAAAATTTTGAGGTTTGCAAAGGATTCTGGGTAACAGAACCTGGTCCGAGCCACACAAGTCAACCCATCTTGGATTCCCCTAGGTCTCTAGTTTTCAGAAATGCACAGGTTTGGTAGGTTTCCCTAGGTGGCGGCTGAGCTACAGGCCAAAATCTACAGGTAGGCACTTTGCAAAAAACACCTCTGTTTTCCTTCAAAAATTTGGATGTGTCCATGTTGCGCTTTGGGGCGTTTCCTGTCGCAGGCGCTAGCCCTACCCACACAAGTGAGGGATCATTTTTATCGGGAGACGTGGGGGAACGCTGGGTGGATGGAAATTTGTTGCTCCTCTCAGATTCTAGAACTTTCTGCCACAGAAATGTGAGGAACATGTGTTTTTTTAGCCAAATTTTGAGGTTTGCAAAGGATTCTGGGTAACAGAACCTGGTCCGAGCCACACAAGTCACCCCATCTTGGATTCCCCTAGGTCTCTAGTTTTTAGAAATGCACAGGTTTGGTAGGTTTCCCTAGGTGGTGGCTGAGCTACAGGACAAAACCTACAGGTATGCACTTTGCAAAAAACACCTCTGTTTTCCTTCAAAAATTTGGATGTGTCGACGTTGCGCTTTGGGGCGTTTCCTGTCGCGGGCGCGCTAGGCCTACCCACACACGTGAGGTATAATTTTTATCGGGAGACGTGGGGGAACGCTGGGTGGAAGGAAATTTGTGGCTCCTCTCAGATTCCAGAACTTTCTGCCACAGAAATGTGAGGAACATTTGTTTTTTTAGCCAAATTTTGAGGTTTGCAAAGGATTCTGGGTAACAGAACCTGGTCCGAGCCACACAAGTCACCCCATCTTGGATTCCCCTAGGTCTCTAGTTTCAGAAATGCACAGGTTTGGTAGGTTTACATAGGTGGCGGCTGAGCTACAGGCCAAAATCTACAGGTAGGCACTTTGCAAAAAACACCTCTGTTTTCCTTCAAAAATTTGGATGTGTCCATGTTGCGCTTTGGGACGTTTCCTGTCGCAGGCGCTAGGCCTACCCACACAAGTGAGGTATCATTTTTATCGGGAGACATGGGGGAATGCTGGGTGGAAGGAAATTTGTGGCTCCTCTCAGATTCCAGTACCTTTTGCCACAGAAATGTAGCCAAATTTTGAGGTTTGCAAAGGATTCTGGATAACAGAACCTGGTCCGAGCCACACAAGTCACCCCATCTTGGATTCCCCTAGGTCTCTAGTTTTCAGAAATGCACAGGTTTGGTAGGTTTCCCTAGGTGGCGGCTGAGCTACAGGCCAAAATCTACAGGTAGGCACTTTGCAAAAAACACCTCTGTTTTCCTTCAAAAATGTGGCTGTGTCCACGTTGCGCTTTGGGGCATTTCCTGTCGCGGGCGCTAGGCCTACCCACACAAGTGAGGTATCATTTTTATCGGGAGACGTGGGGGAACGCTGGGTGGAAGGAAATTTGTGGCTCCTCTCAGATTCTAGAATTTTCTGCCACAGAAATGTGAGGAACATGTGTTTTTTTAACCAAATTTTGAGGTTTGCAAAGGATTCTGGGTAACAGAACCTGGTCCGAGCCACACAAGTCACCCCATCTTGGATTGCCCTAGGTCTCTAGTTTTCAGAAATGCACAGGTTTGGTGGGTTTTCCTAGGTGGCGGATGAGCTACAGGCCAAAATCTACAGGTAGGCACTTTACAAAAAACACCTCTGTTTTCCTTCAAAAATTTGGATGTGTCCACGTTGCGCTTTGGGGCGTTTCCTGTCGCGGGCGCTAGGCCTACCCACACAAGTGAGGTATCATTTTTATCGGGAGACGTGGGGGAACGCTGGGTGGAAGGAAATTTGTGGCTCCTCTCAGATTCTAGAATTTTCTGCCACAGAAATGTGAGGAACATGTGTTTTTTTAACCAAATTTTGAGGTTTGCAAAGGATTCTGGGTAACAGAACCGGGTCCGAGCCACACAACTCACCCCATCTTGGATTCCCCTAGGTCTCTAGTTTTCAGAAATGCACAGGTTTGGTGGGTTTCCCTAGGTGGCGGATGAGCTACAGGCCAAAATCTACAGGTAGGCACTTTGCAAAAAACACCTCTGTTTTCCTTCAAACATTTGGCTGCGTCCACGTTGCGCTTTGGGGCATTTCCTGTCGCGGGCGCTAGGCCTACCCAAACAAGTGAGGTTTCACTTTTATCGGGAGACGTGGGGGTTCGCTGGGTGGAAGGAAAATTGTGGCTCCTCTCAGATTCCAGAACTTTCTGCCACAGAAATCTGAGGAACATGTGTTTTTTTAGCCAAATTTTGAGGTTTGCAAAGGATTCTGGGTAACAGAACCTGGTCCGAGCCACACAAGTCACCCCATCTTGGATCCCCCTAGGTCTCTAGTTTTCATAAATGCACAGGTTTGGTAGGTTTCCCTAGGTGGCGGCTGAGCTACAGGCCAAAATCTACAGGTAGGCACATTGCAAAAAACACCTCTGTTTTCCTTCAAAAATTTGGATGTGTCCACGTTGCGCTTTGGGGCGTTTCCTGTCGCGGGCGCTAGGCCTACCCACACAAGTGAGGTATCATTTTTATCGGGAGACGTGGGGGAACACTGGGTGGAAGGAAATTTGTGGCTCCTCTCAGATTCCAAAACTTTCTGCCACAGAAATGTGAGGAACATGTGTTTTTTTAGCCAAATTTTGAGGTTTGCAAAGGATTCTGGGTAACAGAACCTGGTCCGAGCCACACAAGTCACCCCATCTTGGATTCCCCTAGGTCTCTAGTTTTCAGAAATGCACAGGTTTGGTAGGTTTCCCTAGGTGGCGGATGAGCTACAGGCCAAAATTTACAGGTAGGCACTTTGCAAAAAACACATCTGTTTTCCTTAAAAAATTTGGCTGAGTCCACGTTGCGCTTTGGGGCGTTTCCTGTCGCGGGCGCTAGGCCTACCCACACAAGTGAGGTATCATTTTTATCGGGAGACGTGGGGAAACGCTGGGTGGAAGGAAATTTGTAGCTCCTCTTAGATTCCAGAACTTTCTGCCACAGAAATGTGAGGAACATGTGTTTTTTTAGCCAAATTTTGAGGTTTGCAAAGGATTCTGGGTAACAGAACCTGGTCCGAGCCACACAAGTCACCCCATCTTGGATCCCCCTAGGTCTCTAGTTTTCAGAAATGCACAGGTTTGGTTGGTTTCCCTAGGTGGCGGCTGAGCTACAGGCCAAAATCTACAGGTAGGCACTTTGCAAAAAACACCTCTGTTTTCCTTCAAAAATTTGGATGTGTCCACGTTGCGCTTTGGGGCGTTTCCTGTCGCGGGCGCTAGGCCTACCCACACAAGTGAGGTATCATTTTTATCGGGAGACGTGGGAGAACGCTGGGTGGAAGGAAATTTGTGGCTCCTCTCAGATTCTAGAATTTTCTGCCACAGAAATGTGAGGAACATGTGTTTTTTTAGCCAAATTTTGAGGTTTGCAAAGGATTCTGGGTAACAGAACCTGGTCCGAGCCACACAAGTCACCCCATCTTGGATCCCCCTAGGTCTCTAGTTTTCAGAAATGCACAGGTTTGGTAGGTTTCCCTAGGTGGCGGCTGAGCTACAGGCCAAAATCTACAGGTAGGCACTTTGCAAAAAACACCTCTGTTTTCCTTCAAAAATTTGGATGTGTCCACGTTGCGCTTTGGGGCATTTCCTGTCGCGGGCGCTAGGCCTACCCACACAAGTGACGTATCATTTTTATCGGGAGACGTGGGGGAACGCTGGGTGGAAGGAGATTTGTGGCTCCTCTCAGATTCCAAAACTTTCTGCCACAGAAATGTGAGGAACATGTGTTTTTTTAGCCAAATTTTGAGGTTTGCAAAGGATTCTGGGTAACAGAACCTGGTCCGAGCCACACAAGTCACCCTATCTTGGATTCCCCTAGGTCTCTAGTTTTCAGAAATGCACAGGTTTGGTAGGTTTCCCTAGGTGGCGGCTGAGCTACAGGCCAAAATCTACAGGTAGGCACTTTGCAAAAAACACCTCTGTTTTCCTTCAAAAATGTGGCTGTGTCCACGTTGCGCTTTGGGGCGTTTCCTGTCGCGGGCGCTAGGCCTACCCACACAAGTGAGGCATCATTTTTATCGGGAGACGTGGGGGAACGCTGGGTGGAAGGAAATTTGTGGCTCCTCTCAGATTCTAGAATTTTCTGCCACAGAAATGTGAGGAACATGTGTTTTTTTTGGCCAAAGTTTGAGGTTTGCAAAGGATTCTGGGTAACAGAACCTGGTCTGAGCTACACAAGTCACCCCATCTTGGATTCCCCTAGGTCTCTAGTTTTCAGAAATGGACAGGTTTGGTGGGTTTCCCTAGGTGGCGGATGAGCTACAGGCCAAAATCTACAGGTAGGCACTTTGCAAAAACACCTCTGTTTTCCTTCAAAAATTTGGATGTGTCCACGTTGCGCTTTGGGGCGTTTCCTGTCGCGGGCGCTAGGCCTACCCACACAAGTGAGGTATCATTTTTAACGGGAGACGTGGGGGAACGCTGGGTGGAAGGAAATTTGTGGCTCCTCTCAGATTCCAGAACTTTCTGCCACAGAAATGTGAGGAACATGTGTTTTTTTAGCCAAATTTTGAGGTTTGCAAAGGATTCTGGGTAACAGAACCTGGTCCGAGCCACACAAGTCACCCCATCTTGGATTCCCCTAGGTCTGTAGTTTTCAGAAATGCACAGGTTTGGTAGGTTTCCGTTGGTGGCGGCTGAGCTACAGGCCAAAATCTACAGGTAGGCACTTTGCAAAAAACACCTCTGTTTTCCTTCAAAAATTTGGATGTGTCCATGTTGCGCTTTGGGGTGTTTCCTGTCGCAGGCGCTAGGCCTACCCACACAAGTGAGGTATCATTTATATCGAGAGACATGGGGGAACGCTGGGTGGAAGGAAATTTGTGGCTCCTTTCTGATTCCAGAACTTTCTGCCACAGAAATGTGAGGAACATGAGTTTTTTTAGCTAAATTTTGAGGTTTGCAAAGGATTCTGGGTAACAGAACCTGGTCCGAGCCATACAAGTCACCCCATCTTGGATTCCCCTAGGTCTCTAGTTTTCAGAAATGCACAGGTTTGGTAGGTTTCCCTAGGTGGCGGCTGAGCTACAGGCCAAAATCTACAGGTGGGCACTTTGCAAAAACACCTCTGTTTTCCTTCAAAAATGTGGCTGTGTCCACGTTGCGCTTTGGGGCGTTTCCTGTCGCGGGCGCTACGCCTACCCACACAAGTGAGGTATCATTTTTATCGGGAGTGGGGGAATGCTGGGTTGAAGGAAATTTGTTGCTCCTCTCAGATTCTAGAATTTTCTGCCACAGAAATGTGAGAACATGTGTTTTTTTAGCCAAATTTTGAGGTTTGCAAAGGAATCTGGGTAACAGAACCTGGTCCGAGCCACACAAGTCACCCCATCTTGGATTCCCCTAGGTCTCTAGTTTTCAGAAATGCACAAGTGTGGGTGGGTTTCCCTAGGTGGCGGATGAGCTACAGGCCAAAATCTACAGGTAGGCACTTTGCAAAAAACACCTCTGTTTTCCTTCAAAAATTTGGCTGTGTCTACGTTGCGCTTTGGGGCATTTCCTGTCGTGGGCGCTAGGGCTACCCACACAAGTGAGGTATCATTTTTATCGGGAGACGTGGGGGAACGCTGGGTGGAAGGAAATTTGTGGCTCCTCTCAGATTCCAGAACTTTCTGCCACAGAAATGTGAGGAACATGTGTTTTGTTAGCCAAATTTTGAGGTTTGCAAAGGATTCTGGGTAACAGAACCTGGTCCGAGCCACACAAGTCACCCCATCTTGGATCCCCCTAGGTCTCTAGTTTTCAGAAATGCACAGGTTGGTTAGGTTTCCCTAGGTGGCGGCTGAGCTACAGGCCAAAATCTACCGGTAGGCACTTTGCAAAAAACACCTCTGTTTTCCTTCAAAAATTTGGATGTGTCCACGTTGCACTTTGGGGCGTTTCCTGTCGCGGGCGCTAGGCCTACCCACACAAGTGAGGTATAATTTTTATCGGGAGACGTGGGGGAACGCTGGGTGGAAGGAAATTTGTGGCTCCTCTCAGATTCCAGAACTTTCTGCCACAGAAATGTGAGGAACATGTGTTTTTTTAGCCAAATTTTGAGGGTTTGCAAAGGATTCTGGGTAACAGAACCTGGTATGAGCCACACAAGTCACCCCATCTTTGATTCCCCCTAGGTCTCTAGTTTTCAGAAATGCACAGGTTTGGTAGGTTTCCCTAGGTGGCGGCTGAGCTACATGCCAAAATCTACAGGTAGGCCATTTGCAAAAAACACCTCTGTTTTCCTTCAAAAATTTGGATGTGTCCATGTTGCGCTTTGGGGCGTTTCCTGTCGCAGGCGCTAGGCCTACCCACACAAGTGAGGTATCATTTATATCGGGAGACATGGGGGAACGCTGGGTGGAAGGAAATTTGTGGCTCCTCTCAGATTCCAGAACTTTTCTGCCACAGAAATGTGAGGAACATGTGTTTTTTTTAGCAAAATTTTGAGGTTTGCAAAGGATTCTGGGTAACAGAACCTGGTCCGAGCTACACAAGTCACCCCCATCTTGGATTCCCCTAGGTCTCTAGTTTTCAGAAATGCACAGGTTTGGTAGGTTTCCCTAGGTGGCGGCTGAGCTACAGGCCAAAATTTACAGGTAGGCACTTTGCAAAAACACCTCTGTTTTCCTTCAAAAATGTGGCTGTGTCCACGTTGCGCTTTGGGGGCGTTTCCCTGTCGCGGGCGCTAGGCCTACCCACACAAGTGAGGTATCATTTTTATCGGGAGATGTGGGGGAGCGCTGGGTGGAAGGGAAATTTGTGGCTCCTCTCAGATTCTAGAATTTTCTGCCACAGAAATGTGAGGAACATGTGTTTTTTTATCCAAATTTTGAGGTTTGCAAAGGATTCTGGGTAACAGAACCTGGTCCGAGCCACACAACTCACCCCATCTTGGGATTCCCCTAGGGTCTCTAGTTTCAGAAATGCACAGGTTTGGTGGGTTTCCCTAGGTTGCGGATGAGCTACAGGCCAAAATCTACAGGTAGGCACTTTGCAAAAAACACCTCTGTTTTCCTTCAAAAATTTGGCTGTGTCCACGTTGCGCTTTGGGGCATTTCCTGTCGCGGGCGCTAGGCCTACCCACACAAGTGAGGTATCATTTTTATCGGGAGACGTGGGGGAACGCTGGGTGGAAGGAAATTTGTGGCTCCTCTCAGATTCCAGAACTTTCTGCCACAGAAATGTGAGGAACATGTGTTTTTTTTAGCCCAAATTTTGAGGTTTGTAAAGGGATTCTGGGTAACAGAACCTGGTCCGAGCCACACAAGTCACCCCATCTTGGATTCCCCTCGGTCTCTAGTTTTCAGAAATGCACAGGTTTGGTAGGTTTCCCTAGGTGGCGGCTGAGCTAGAGGCCAAAATCTACAGGTAGGCACTTTGCTAAAAACAGGTCTGTTTTCAGTGATGTGTCCACGCTGTGTTTTGGGGCATATCCTGTCGCGGGCGCTATGCCTACCCACACAAGTGAGGTATCATTTTTAACGGGAGACGTGGGGGAACACTGGGTGGAAGGAAATTTGTGGCTCCTCTCAGATTCCAGAACTTTCTGCCACGAAAATGTGAGGAACATGTATTTTTTTAGCCAAATTTTGAGGTTTGCAAAGGATTCTGGGTAACAGAACCTGGTCCGAGCCACACAAGTCAGCCCATCTTGGATTTCCCTAGGTCTCTAGTTTTCAGAAATGCACAGGTTTGGTAGGTTTCCCTAGGTGGCGGCTGGGCTACAGGCCAAAATCTACAGGTAGGCACTTTGCAAAAAACACCTCTGTTTTCCTTCAAAAATTTGGCTGTGTCCATGTTGCGCTTTGGGGCGTTTCCTGTCGCGGGCGCTAGGCCTACCCACACAAGTGAGGTATCATTTTTATCGGGTGACGTGGGGGAACACTGGGTGGAAGGAAATTTGTGGCTCCTCTCAGATTCCAGAACTTTCTGCCACAGAAATGTGAGGAACATGTGTTTTTTTAGCAAAATTTTGAGGTTTGCAAAGGATTCTGGGTAACAGAACCTGGTCCGAGCTACACAAGTCACCCCATCTTGGATTCCCCTAGGTCTCTAGTTTTCAGAAATGCACAGGTTTGGTAGGTTTCCCTAGGTGGCGGCTGAGCTACAGGCCAAAATTTACAGGTAGGCACTTTGCAAAAACACCTCTGTTTTCCTTCAAAAATGTGGCTGTGTCCACGTTGCGCTTTGGGGCGTTTCCTGTCGCGGGCGCTAGGCCTACCCACACAAGTGAGGTATCATTTTTATCGGGTGACGTGGGGGAACACTGGGTGGAAGGAAATTTGTGGCTCCTCTCAGATTCCAGAACTTTCTGCCACAGAAATGTGAGGAACATGTGTTTTTTTAGCCAAATTTTGAGGTTTGCAAAGGATTCTTGGTAACAGAACCTGGTCCGAGCCACACAAGTCACCCCATCTTGGATTCCCCTAGGTCTCTAGTTTTCAGAAATGCACAGGTTTGGTGGGTTTCCCTAGGTTGCGGATGAGCTACAGGCCAAAATCTACAGGTAGGCACTTTGCAAAAAACACCTCTGTTTTCCTTCAAAAATTTGGCTGTGTCCACGTTGCGCTTTGGGGCATTTCCTGTCGCGGGCGCTAGGCCTACCCACACAAGTGAGGTATCATTTTTATCGGGAGACGTGGGGGAACGCTGGGTGGAAGGAAATTTGTGGCTCCTCTCAGATTCCAGAACTTTCTGCCACAGAAATGTGAGGAACATGTGTTTTTTTAGCCAAATTTTGAGGTTTGTAAAGGATTCTGGGTAACAGAACCTGGTCCGAGCCACACAAGTCACCCCATCTTGGATTCCCCTCGGTCTCTAGTTTTCAGAAATGCACAGGTTTGGTAGGTTTCCCTAGGTGGCGGCTGAGCTAGAGGCCAAAATCTACAGGTAGGCACTTTGCTAAAAACAGGTCTGTTTTCAGTGATGTGTCCACGCTGTGTTTTGGGGCATATCCTGTCGCGGGCGCTATGCCTACCCACACAAGTGAGGTATCATTTTTAACGGGAGACGTGGGGGAACACTGGGTGGAAGGAAATTTGTGGCTCCTCTCAGATTCCAGAACTTTCTGCCACGAAAATGTGAGGAACATGTATTTTTTTAGCCAAATTTTGAGGTTTGCAAAGGATTCTGGGTAACAGAACCTGGTCCGAGCCACACAAGTCAGCCCATCTTGGATTTCCCTAGGTCTCTAGTTTTCAGAAATGCACAGGTTTGGTAGGTTTCCCTAGGTGGCGGCTGGGCTACAGGCCAAAATCTACAGGTAGGCACTTTGCAAAAAACACCTCTGTTTTCCTTCAAAAATTTGGCTGTGTCCATGTTGCGCTTTGGGGCGTTTCCTGTCGCGGGCGCTAGGCCTACCCACACAAGTGACGTATCATTTTTATCGGGTGACGTGGGGGAACGCTGGGTGGAAGGAGATTTGTGGCTCCTCTCAGATTCCAAAACTTTCTGCCACAGAAATGTGAGGAACATGTGTTTTTTTAGCCAAATTTTGAGGTTTGCAAAGGATTCTGGGTAACAGAACCTGGTCCGAGCCACACAAGTCACCCTATCTTGGATTCCCCTAGGTCTCTAGTTTTCAGAAATGCACAGGTTTGGTAGGTTTCCCTAGGTGGCGGCTGAGCTACAGGCCAAAATCTACAGGTAGGCACTTTGCAAAAAACACCTCTGTTTTCCTTCAAAAATGTGGCTGTGTCCACGTTGCGCTTTGGGGCGTTTCCTGTCGCGGGCGCTAGGCCTACCCACACAAGTGAGGCATCATTTTTATAGGGAGACGTGGGGGGAACGCTGGGTGGAAGGAAATTTGTGGCTCCTCTCAGATTCTAGAATTTTCTGCCACAGAAATGTGAGGAACATGTGTTTTTTTGGCCAAAGTTTGAGGTTTGCAAAGGATTCTGGGTAACAGAACCTGGTCTGAGCTACACAAGTCACCCCATCTTGGATTCCCCTAGGTCTCTAGTTTTCAGAAATGGACAGGTTTGGTGGGTTTCCCTAGGTGGCGGATGAGCTACAGGCCAAAATCTACAGGTAGGCACTTTGCAAAAACACCTCTGTTTTCCTTCAAAAATTTGGATGTGTCCACGTTGCGCTTTGGGGTGTTTCCTGTCGCGGGCGCTAGGCCTACCCACACAAGTGAGGTATCATTTTTAACGGGAGACGTGTGGGAACGCTGGGTGGAAGGAAATTTGTGGCTCCTCTCAGATTCCAGAACTTTCTGCCACAGAAATGTGAGGAACATGTGTTTTTTTAGCCAAATTTTGAGGTTTGCAAAGGATTCTGGGTAACAGAACCTGGTCCGAGCCACACAAGTCACCCCATCTTGGATTCCCCTAGGTCTGTAGTTTTCAGAAATGCACAGGTTTGGTAGGTTTCCGTTGGTGGCGGCTGAGCTACAGGCCAAAATCTACAGGTAGGCACTTTGCAAAAAAAACCTCTGTTTTCCTTCAAAAATTTGGATGTGTCCATGTTGCGCTTTGGGGTGTTTCCTGTCGCAGGCGCTAGGCCTACCCACACAAGTGAGGTATCATTTATATCGAGAGACATGGGGGAACGCTGGGTGGAAGGAAATTTGTGGCTCCTTTCTGATTCCAGAACTTTCTGCCACAGAAATGTGAGGAACATGAGTTTTTTTAGCTAAATTTTGAGGTTTGCAAAGGATTCTGGGTAACAGAACCTGGTCCGAGCCATACAAGTCACCCCATCTTGGATTCCCCTAGGTCTCTAGTTTTCAGAAATGCACAGGTTTGGTAGGTTTCCCTAGGTGGCGGCTGAGCTACAGGCCAAAATCTACAGGTAGGCACTTTGCAAAAACACCTCTGTTTTCCTTCAAAAATGTGGCTGTGTCCACGTTGCGCTTTGGGGCGTTTCCTGTCGCGGGCGCTACGCCTACCCACACAAGTGAGGTATCATTTTTATCGGGAGACGTGGGGGAATGCTGGGTTGAAGGAAATTTGTTGCTCCTCTCAGATTCTAGAATTTTCTGCCACAGAAATGTGAGAACATGTGTTTTTTTAGCCAAATTTTGAGGTTTGCAAAGGAATCTGGGTAACAGAACCTGGTCCGAGCCACACAAGTCACCCCATCTTGGATTCCCCTAGGTCTCTAGTTTTCAGAAATGCACAAGTGTGGTGGGTTTCCCTAGGTGGCGGATGAGCTACAGGCCAAAATCTACAGGTAGGCACTTTGCAAAAAACACCTCTGTTTTCCTTCAAAAATTTGGCTGTGTCTACGTTGCGCTTTGGGGCATTTCCTGTCGTGGGCGCTAGGGCTACCCACACAAGTGAGGTATCATTTTTATCGGGAGACGTGGGGGAACGCTGGGTGGAAGGAAATTTGTGGCTCCTCTCAGATTCCAGAACTTTCTGCCACAGAAATGTGAGGAACATGTGTTTTGTTAGCCAAATTTTGAGGTTTGCAAAGGATTCTGGGTAACAGAACCTGGTCCGAGCCACACAAGTCACCCCATCTTGGATCCCCCTAGGTCTCTAGTTTTCAGAAATGCACAGGTTTGGTAGGTTTCCCTAGGTGGCGGCTGAGCTACAGGCCAAAATCTACCGGTAGGCACTTTGCAAAAAACACCTCTGTTTTCCTTCAAAAATTTGGATGTGTCCACGTTGCACTTTGGGGCGTTTCCTGTCGCGGGCGCTAGGCCTACCCACACAAGTGAGGTATAATTTTTATCGGGAGACGTGGGGGAACGCTGGGTGGAAGGAAATTTGTGGCTCCTCTCAGATTCCAGAACTTTCTGCCACAGAAATGTGAGGAACATGTGTTTTTTTAGCCAAATTTTGAGGTTTGCAAAGGATTCTGGGTAACAGAACCTGGTATGAGCCACACAAGTCACCCCATCTTTGATTCCCCTAGGTCTCTAGTTTTCAGAAATGCACAGGTTTGGTAGGTTTCCCTAGGTGGCGGCTGAGCTACATGCCAAAATCTACAGGTAGGCCATTTGCAAAAAACACCTCTGTTTTCCTTCAAAAATTTGGATGTGTCCATGTTGCGCTTTGGGGCGTTTCCTGTCGCAGGCGCTAGGCCTACCCACACAAGTGAGGTATCATTTATATCGGGAGACATGGGGGAACGCTGGGTGGAAGGAAATTTGTGGCTCCTCTCAGATTCCAGAACTTTCTGCCACAGAAATGTGAGGAACATGTGTTTTTTTAGCAAAATTTTGAGGTTTGCAAAGGATTCTGGGTAACAGAACCTGGTCCGAGCTACACAAGTCACCCCATCTTGGATTCCCCTAGGTCTCTAGTTTTCAGAAATGCACAGGTTTGGTAGGTTTCCCTAGGTGGCGGCTGAGCTACAGGCCAAAATTTACAGGTAGGCACTTTGCAAAAACACCTCTGTTTTCCTTCAAAAATGTGGCTGTGTCCACGTTGCGCTTTGGGGCGTTTCCTGTCGCGGGCGCTAGGCCTACCCACACAAGTGAGGTATCATTTTTATCGGGAGATGTGGGGGAGCGCTGGGTGGAAGGAAATTTGTGGCTCCTCTCAGATTCTAGAATTTTCTGCCACAGAAATGTGAGGAACATGTGTTTTTTTATCCAAATTTTGAGGTTTGCAAAGGATTCTGGGTAACAGAACCTGGTCCGAGCCACACAACTCACCCCATCTTGGATTCCCCTAGGTCTCTAGTTTTCAGAAATGCACAGGTTTGGTGGGTTTCCCTAGGTTGCGGATGAGCTACAGGCCAAAATCTACAGGTAGGCACTTTGCAAAAAACACCTCTGTTTTCCTTCAAAAATTTGGCTGTGTCCACGTTGCGCTTTGGGGCATTTCCTGTCGCGGGCGCTAGGCCTACCCACACAAGTGAGGTATCATTTTTATCGGGAGACGTGGGGGAACGCTGGGTGGAAGGAAATTTGTGGCTCCTCTCAGATTCCAGAACTTTCTGCCACAGAAATGTGAGGAACATGTGTTTTTTTAGCCAAATTTTGAGGTTTGTAAAGGATTCTGGGTAACAGAACCTGGTCCGAGCCACACAAGTCACCCCATCTTGGATTCCCCTCGGTCTCTAGTTTTCAGAAATGCACAGGTTTGGTAGGTTTCCCTAGGTGGCGGCTGAGCTAGAGGCCAAAATCTACAGGTAGGCACTTTGCTAAAAACAGGTCTGTTTTCAGTGATGTGTCCACGCTGTGTTTTGGGGCATATCCTGTCGCGGGCGCTATGCCTACCCACACAAGTGAGGTATCATTTTTAACGGGAGACGTGGGGGAACACTGGGTGGAAGGAAATTTGTGGCTCCTCTCAGATTCCAGAACTTTCTGCCACGAAAATGTGAGGAACATGTATTTTTTTAGCCAAATTTTGAGGTTTGCAAAGGATTCTGGGTAACAGAACCTGGTCCGAGCCACACAAGTCAGCCCATCTTGGATTTCCCTAGGTCTCTAGTTTTCAGAAATGCACAGGTTTGGTAGGTTTCCCTAGGTGGCGGCTGGGCTACAGGCCAAAATCTACAGGTAGGCACTTTGCAAAAAACACCTCTGTTTTCCTTCAAAAATTTGGCTGTGTCCATGTTGCGCTTTGGGGCGTTTCCTGTCGCGGGCGCTAGGCCTACCCACACAAGTGAGGTATCATTTTTATCGGGTGACGTGGGGGAACACTGGGTGGAAGGAAATTTGTGGCTCCTCTCAGATTCCAGAACTTTCTGCCACAGAAATGTGAGGAACATGTGTTTTTTTAGCAAAATTTTGAGGTTTGCAAAGGATTCTGGGTAACAGAACCTGGTCCGAGCTACACAAGTCACCCCATCTTGGATTCCCCTAGGTCTCTAGTTTTCAGAAATGCACAGGTTTGGTAGGTTTCCCTAGGTGGCGGCTGAGCTACAGGCCAAAATTTACAGGTAGGCACTTTGCAAAAACACCTCTGTTTTCCTTCAAAAATGTGGCTGTGTCCACGTTGCGCTTTGGGGCGTTTCCTGTCGCGGGCGCTAGGCCTACCCACACAAGTGAGGTATCATTTTTATCGGGTGACGTGGGGGAACACTGGGTGGAAGGAAATTTGTGGCTCCTCTCAGATTCCAGAACTTTCTGCCACAGAAATGTGAGGAACATGTGTTTTTTTAGCCAAATTTTGAGGTTTGCAAAGGATTCTTGGTAACAGAACCTGGTCCGAGCCACACAAGTCACCCCATCTTGGATTCCCCTAGGTCTCTAGTTTTCAGAAATGCACAGGTTTGGTGGGTTTCCCTAGGTTGCGGATGAGCTACAGGCCAAAATCTACAGGTAGGCACTTTGCAAAAAACACCTCTGTTTTCCTTCAAAAATTTGGCTGTGTCCACGTTGCGCTTTGGGGCATTTCCTGTCGCGGGCGCTAGGCCTACCCACACAAGTGAGGTATCATTTTTATCGGGAGACGTGGGGGAACGCTGGGTGGAAGGAAATTTGTGGCTCCTCTCAGATTCCAGAACTTTCTGCCACAGAAATGTGAGGAACATGTGTTTTTTTAGCCAAATTTTGAGGTTTGTAAAGGATTCTGGGTAACAGAACCTGGTCCGAGCCACACAAGTCACCCCATCTTGGATTCCCCTCGGTCTCTAGTTTTCAGAAATGCACAGGTTTGGTAGGTTTCCCTAGGTGGCGGCTGAGCTAGAGGCCAAAATCTACAGGTAGGCACTTTGCTAAAAACAGGTCTGTTTTCAGTGATGTGTCCACGCTGTGTTTTGGGGCATATCCTGTCGCGGGCGCTATGCCTACCCACACAAGTGAGGTATCATTTTTAACGGGAGACGTGGGGGAACACTGGGTGGAAGGAAATTTGTGGCTCCTCTCAGATTCCAGAACTTTCTGCCACGAAAATGTGAGGAACATGTATTTTTTTAGCCAAATTTTGAGGTTTGCAAAGGATTCTGGGTAACAGAACCTGGTCCGAGCCACACAAGTCAGCCCATCTTGGATTTCCCTAGGTCTCTAGTTTTCAGAAATGCACAGGTTTGGTAGGTTTCCCTAGGTGGCGGCTGGGCTACAGGCCAAAATCTACAGGTAGGCACTTTGCAAAAAACACCTCTGTTTTCCTTCAAAAATTTGGCTGTGTCCATGTTGCGCTTTGGGGCGTTTCCTGTCGCGGGCGCTAGGCCTACCCACACAAGTGAGGTATCATTTTTATCGGGTGACGTGGGGGAACACTGGGTGGAAGGAAATTTGTGGCTCCTCTCAGATTCCAGAACTTTCTGCCACAGAAATGTGAGGAACATGTGTTTTTTTAGCAAAATTTTGAGGTTTGCAAAGGATTCTGGGTAACAGAACCTGGTCCGAGCTACACAAGTCACCCCATCTTGGATTCCCCTAGGTCTCTAGTTTTCAGAAATGCACAGGTTTGGTAGGTTTCCCTAGGTGGCGGCTGAGCTACAGGCCAAAATTTACAGGTAGGCACTTTGCAAAAACACCTCTGTTTTCCTTCAAAAATGTGGCTGTGTCCACGTTGCGCTTTGGGGCGTTTCCTGTCGCGGGCGCTAGGCCTACCCACACAAGTGAGGTATCATTTTTATCGGGTGACGTGGGGGAACACTGGGTGGAAGGAAATTTGTGGCTCCTCTCAGATTCCAGAACTTTCTGCCACAGAAATGTGAGGAACATGTGTTTTTTTAGCCAAATTTTGAGGTTTGCAAAGGATTCTTGGTAACAGAACCTGGTCCGAGCCACACAAGTCACCCCATCTTGGATTCCCCTAGGTCTCTAGTTTTCAGAAATGCACAGGTTTGGTGGGTTTCAATAGGTGGCGGATAAGCTACAGGCCAAAATCTACAGGTAGGCACTTTGTAAAAAATACCTCTGTTTTCCTTCAAAAATTTGGCTGTGTCCACGTTGCGCTTTGGGGCGTTTCCTGTCGCGGGCGCTAGGCCTACCCACACAAGTGAGGTATCATTTTTATCGGGAGACGTGGGGGAACGCTGGGTGGAAGGAAATTTGTGGCTCCTCTCAGATTCTAGAATTTTCTGCCACAGAAATGTGAGGAACATGTGTTTTTTTTAGCCAAATTTTGAGGTTTGCAAAGGATTCTGGGTAACAGAACCTGGTCCGAGCCACACAAGTCACCCCATCTTGGATCCCCCTAGGTCTCTAGTTTTCAGAAATGCACAGGTTTGGTAGGTTTCCCTAGGTGGCGGCTGAGCTACAGGCCAAAATCTACAGGTAGGCACTTTGCAAAAAACACCTCTGTTTTCCTTCAAAAATTTGGATGTGTCCACGTTGCGCTTTGGGGCATTTCCTGTCGCGGGCGCTAGGCCTACCCACACAAGTGACGTATCATTTTTATCGGGAGACGTGGGGGAACGCTGGGTGGAAGGAGATTTGTGGCTCCTCTCAGATTCCAAAACTTTCTGCCACAGAAATGTGAGGAACATGTGTTTTTTTAGCCAAATTTTGAGGTTTGCAAAGGATTCTGGGTAACAGAACCTGGTCCGAGCCACACAAGTCACCCTATCTTGGATTCCCCTAGGTCTCTAGTTTTCAGAAATGCACAGGTTTGGTAGGTTTCCCTAGGTGGCGGCTGAGCTACAGGCCAAAATCTACAGGTAGGCACTTTGCAAAAAACACCTCTGTTTTCCTTCAAAAATGTGGCTGTGTCCACGTTGCGCTTTGGGGCGTTTCCTGTCGCGGGCGCTAGGCCTACCCACACAAGTGAGGCATCATTTTTATCGGGAGACGTGGGGGAACGCTGGGTGGAAGGAAATTTGTGGCTCCTCTCAGATTCTAGAATTTTCTGCCACAGAAATGTGAGGAACATGTGTTTTTTTGGCCAAAGTTTGAGGTTTGCAAAGGATTCTGGGTAACAGAACCTGGTCTGAGCTACACAAGTCACCCCATCTTGGATTCCCCTAGGTCTCTAGTTTTCAGAAATGGACAGGTTTGGTGGGTTTCCCTAGGTGGCGGATGAGCTACAGGCCAAAATCTACAGGTAGGCACTTTGCAAAAACACCTCTGTTTTCCTTCAAAAATTTGGATGTGTCCACGTTGCGCTTTGGGGCGTTTCCTGTCGCGGGCGCTAGGCCTACCCACACAAGTGAGGTATCATTTTTAACGGGAGACGTGGGGGAACGCTGGGTGGAAGGAAATTTGTGGCTCCTCTCAGATTCCAGAACTTTCTGCCACAGAAATGTGAGGAACATGTGTTTTTTTAGCCAAATTTTGAGGTTTGCAAAGGATTCTGGGTAACAGAACCTGGTCCGAGCCACACAAGTCACCCCATCTTGGATTCCCCTAGGTCTGTAGTTTTCAGAAATGCACAGGTTTGGTAGGTTTCCGTTGGTGGCGGCTGAGCTACAGGCCAAAATCTACAGGTAGGCACTTTGCAAAAAAAACCTCTGTTTTCCTTCAAAAATTTGGATGTGTCCATGTTGCGCTTTGGGGTGTTTCCTGTCGCAGGCGCTAGGCCTACCGACACAAGTGAGGTATCATTTATATCGAGAGACATGGGGGAACGCTGGGTGGAAGGAAATTTGTGGCTCCTTTCTGATTCCAGAACTTTCTGCCACAGAAATGTGAGGAACATGAGTTTTTTTAGCTAAATTTTGAGGTTTGCAAAGGATTCTGGGTAACAGAACCTGGTCCGAGCCATACAAGTCACCCCATCTTGGATTCCCCTAGGTCTCTAGTTTTCAGAAATGCACAGGTTTGGTAGGTTTCCCTAGGTGGCGGCTGAGCTACAGGCCAAAATCTACAGGTAGGCACTTTGCAAAAACACCTCTGTTTTCCTTCAAAAATGTGGCTGTGTCCACGTTGCGCTTTGGGGCGTTTCCTGTCGCGGGCGCTACGCCTACCCACACAAGTGAGGTATCATTTTTATCGGGAGACGTGGGGGAATGCTGGGTTGAAGGAAATTTGTTGCTCCTCTCAGATTCTAGAATTTTCTGCCACAGAAATGTGAGAACATGTGTTTTTTTAGCCAAATTTTGAGGTTTGCAAAGGAATCTGGGTAACAGAACCTGGTCCGAGCCACACAAGTCACCCCATCTTGGATTCCCCTAGGTCTCTAGTTTTCAGAAATGCACAAGTGTGGTGGGTTTCCCTAGGTGGCGGATGAGCTACAGGCCAAAATCTACAGGTAGGCACTTTGCAAAAAACACCTCTGTTTTCCTTCAAAAATTTGGCTGTGTCTACGTTGCGCTTTGGGGCATTTCCTGTCGTGGGCGCTAGGGCTACCCACACAAGTGAGGTATCATTTTTATCGGGAGACGTGGGGGAACGCTGGGTGGAAGGAAATTTGTGGCTCCTCTCAGATTCCAGAACTTTCTGCCACAGAAATGTGAGGAACATGTGTTTTGTTAGCCAAATTTTGAGGTTTGCAAAGGATTCTGGGTAACAGAACCTGGTCCGAGCCACACAAGTCACCCCATCTTGGATCCCCCTAGGTCTCTAGTTTTCAGAAATGCACAGGTTTGGTAGGTTTCCCTAGGTGGCGGCTGAGCTACAGGCCAAAATCTACCGGTAGGCACTTTGCAAAAAACACCTCTGTTTTCCTTCAAAAATTTGGATGTGTCCACGTTGCACTTTGGGGCGTTTCCTGTCGCGGGCGCTAGGCCTACCCACACAAGTGAGGTATAATTTTTATCGGGAGACGTGGGGGAACGCTGGGTGGAAGGAAATTTGTGGCTCCTCTCAGATTCCAGAACTTTCTGCCACAGAAATGTGAGGAACATGTGTTTTTTTAGCCAAATTTTGAGGTTTGCAAAGGATTCTGGGTAACAGAACCTGGTATGAGCCACACAAGTCACCCCATCTTTGATTCCCCTAGGTCTCTAGTTTTCAGAAATGCACAGGTTTGGTAGGTTTCCCTAGGTGGCGGCTGAGCTACATGCCAAAATCTACAGGTAGGCCATTTGCAAAAAACACCTCTGTTTTCCTTCAAAAATTTGGATGTGTCCATGTTGCGCTTTGGGGCGTTTCCTGTCGCAGGCGCTAGGCCTACCCACACAAGTGAGGTATCATTTATATCGGGAGACATGGGGGAACGCTGGGTGGAAGGAAATTTGTGGCTCCTCTCAGATTCCAGAACTTTCTGCCACAGAAATGTGAGGAACATGTGTTTTTTTAGCAAAATTTTGAGGTTTGCAAAGGATTCTGGGTAACAGAACCTGGTCCGAGCTACACAAGTCACCCCATCTTGGATTCCCCTAGGTCTCTAGTTTTCAGAAATGCACAGGTTTGGTAGGTTTCCCTAGGTGGCGGCTGAGCTACAGGCCAAAATTTACAGGTAGGCACTTTGCAAAAACACCTCTGTTTTCCTTCAAAAATGTGGCTGTGTCCACGTTGCGCTTTGGGGCGTTTCCTGTCGCGGGCGCTAGGCCTACCCACACAAGTGAGGTATCATTTTTATCGGGAGATGTGGGGGAGCGCTGGGTGGAAGGAAATTTGTGGCTCCTCTCAGATTCTAGAATTTTCTGCCACAGAAATGTGAGGAACATGTGTTTTTTTATCCAAATATTGAGGTTTGCAAAGGATTCTGGGTAACAGAACCTGGTCCGAGCCACACAACTCACCCCATCTTGGATTCCCCTAGGTCTCTAGTTTTCAGAAATGCACAGGTTTGGTGGGTTTCCCTAGGTTGCGGATGAGCTACAGGCCAAAATCTACAGGTAGGCACTTTGCAAAAAACACCTCTGTTTTCCTTCAAAAATTTGGCTGTGTCCACGTTGCGCTTTGGGGCATTTCCTGTCGCGGGCGCTAGGCCTACCCACACAAGTGAGGTATCATTTTTATCGGGAGACGTGGGGGAACGCTGGGTGGAAGGAAATTTGTGGCTCCTCTCAGATTCCAGAACTTTCTGCCACAGAAATGTGAGGAACATGTGTTTTTTTTAGCCAAATTTTGAGGTTTGTAAAGGATTCTGGGTAACAGAACCTGGTCCGAGCCACACAAGTCACCCCATCTTGGATTCCCCTCGGTCTCTAGTTTTCAGAAATGCACAGGTTTGGTAGGTTTCCCTAGGTGGCGGCTGAGCTAGAGGCCAAAATCTACAGGTAGGCACTTTGCTAAAAACAGGTCTGTTTTCAGTGATGTGTCCACGCTGTGTTTTGGGGCATATCCTGTCGCGGGCGCTATGCCTACCCACACAAGTGAGGTATCATTTTTAACGGGAGACGTGGGGGAACACTGGGTGGAAGGAAATTTGTGGCTCCTCTCAGATTCCAGAACTTTCTGCCACGAAAATGTGAGGAACATGTATTTTTTTAGCCAAATTTTGAGGTTTGCAAAGGATTCTGGGTAACAGAACCTGGTCCGAGCCACACAAGTCAGCCCATCTTGGATTTCCCTAGGTCTCTAGTTTTCAGAAATGCACAGGTTTGGTAGGTTTCCCTAGGTGGCGGCTGGGCTACAGGCCAAAATCTACAGGTAGGCACTTTGCAAAAAACACCTCTGTTTTCCTTCAAAAATTTGGCTGTGTCCATGTTGCGCTTTGGGGCGTTTCCTGTCGCGGGCGCTAGGCCTACCCACACAAGTGAGGTATCATTTTTATCGGGTGACGTGGGGGAACACTGGGTGGAAGGAAATTTGTGGCTCCTCTCAGATTCCAGAACTTTCTGCCACAGAAATGTGAGGAACATGTGTTTTTTTAGCAAAATTTTGAGGTTTGCAAAGGATTCTGGGTAACAGAACCTGGTCCGAGCTACACAAGTCACCCCATCTTGGATTCCCCTAGGTCTCTAGTTTTCAGAAATGCACAGGTTTGGTAGGTTTCCCTAGGTGGCGGCTGAGCTACAGGCCAAAATTTACAGGTAGGCACTTTGCAAAAACACCTCTGTTTTCCTTCAAAAATGTGGCTGTGTCCACGTTGCGCTTTGGGGCGTTTCCTGTCGCGGGCGCTAGGCCTACCCACACAAGTGAGGTATCATTTTTATCGGGTGACGTGGGGGAACACTGGGTGGAAGGAAATTTGTGGCTCCTCTCAGATTCCAGAACTTTCTGCCACAGAAATGTGAGGAACATGTGTTTTTTTAGCCAAATTTTGAGGTTTGCAAAGGATTCTTGGTAACAGAACCTGGTCCGAGCCACACAAGTCACCCCATCTTGGATTCCCCTAGGTCTCTAGTTTTCAGAAATGCACAGGTTTGGTGGGTTTCCCTAGGTTGCGGATGAGCTACAGGCCAAAATCTACAGGTAGGCACTTTGCAAAAAACACCTCTGTTTTCCTTCAAAAATTTGGCTGTGTCCACGTTGCGCTTTGGGGCATTTCCTGTCGCGGGCGCTAGGCCTACCCACACAAGTGAGGTATCATTTTTATCGGGAGACGTGGGGGAACGCTGGGTGGAAGGAAATTTGTGGCTCCTCTCAGATTCCAGAACTTTCTGCCACAGAAATGTGAGGAACATGTGTTTTTTTAGCCAAATTTTGAGGTTTGTAAAGGATTCTGGGTAACAGAACCTGGTCCGAGCCACACAAGTCACCCCATCTTGGATTCCCCTCGGTCTCTAGTTTTCAGAAATGCACAGGTTTGGTAGGTTTCCCTAGGTGGCGGCTGAGCTAGAGGCCAAAATCTACAGGTAGGCACTTTGCTAAAAACAGGTCTGTTTTCAGTGATGTGTCCACGCTGTGTTTTGGGGCATATCCTGTCGCGGGCGCTATGCCTACCCACACAAGTGAGGTATCATTTTTAACGGGAGACGTGGGGGAACACTGGGTGGAAGGAAATTTGTGGCTCCTCTCAGATTCCAGAACTTTCTGCCACGAAAATGTGAGGAACATGTATTTTTTTAGCCAAATTTTGAGGTTTGCAAAGGATTCTGGGTAACAGAACCTGGTCCGAGCCACACAAGTCAGCCCATCTTGGATTTCCCTAGGTCTCTAGTTTTCAGAAATGCACAGGTTTGGTAGGTTTCCCTAGGTGGCGGCTGGGCTACAGGCCAAAATCTACAGGTAGGCACTTTGCAAAAAACACCTCTGTTTTCCTTCAAAAATTTGGCTGTGTCCATGTTGCGCTTTGGGGCGTTTCCTGTCGCGGGCGCTAGGCCTACCCACACAAGTGAGGTATCATTTTTATCGGGTGACGTGGGGGAACACTGGGTGGAAGGAAATTTGTGGCTCCTCTCAGATTCCAGAACTTTCTGCCACAGAAATGTGAGGAACATGTGTTTTTTTAGCCAAATTTTGAGGTTTGCAAAGGATTCTTGGTAACAGAACCTGGTCCGAGCCACACAAGTCACCCCATCTTGGATTCCCCTAGGTCTCTAGTTTTCAGAAATGCACAGGTTTGGTGGGTTTCAATAGGTGGCGGATAAGCTACAGGCCAAAATCTACAGGTAGGCACTTTGTAAAAAATACCTCTGTTTTCCTTCAAAAATTTGGCTGTGTCCACGTTGCGCTTTGGGGCGTTTCCTGTCGCGGGCGCTAGGCCTACCCACACAAGTGAGGTATCATTTTTATCGGGAGACGTGGGGGAACGCTGGGTGGAAGGAAATTTGTGGCTCCTCTCAGATTCCAGAACTTTCTGCCACAGAAATGTGAGGAACATGTGTTTTTTTAGCCAAATTTTGAGGTTTGCAAAGGATTCTGGGTAACAGAACCTGGTCCGAGCCACACAAGTCAACCGATCTTGGATTCCCCTTGGTCTCTAGTTTTCAGAAATGCACAGGTTTGGTAGGTTTCCCTAGGTGGCGGCTGAGCTACAGGCCAAAATCTACAGGTAGGCACTTTGCAAAAAACACCTCTGTTTTCCTTCAAAAATTTGGATGTGTCCATGTTGCGCTTTGGGGCGTTTCCTGTCGCAGGCGCTAGGCCTACCCACACAAGTGAGGTATCATTTTTATCGGGAGACATGGGGGAACGCTGGGTGGATGGAAATTTGTTGCTCCTCTCAGATTCTAGAACTTTCTGCCACAGAAATGTGAGGAACATGTGTTTTTTTAGCCAAATTTTGAGGTTTGCAAAGGATTCTGGGTAACAGAACCTGGTCCGAGCCACACAAGTCACCCCATCTTGGATTCCCCTAGGTCTCTAGTTTTCAGAAATGCACAGGTTTGGTAGGTTTCCCTAGGTGGCGGCTGAGCTACAGGCCAAAATCTACAGGTAGGCACTTTGCAAAAAACACCTCTGTTTTCCTTCAAAAATGTGGCTGTGTCCACGTTGCGCTTTGGGGCGTTTCCTGTCGCGGGCGCTAGGCCTACCCACACAAGTGAGGTATCATTTTTATCGGGAGACGTGGGGGAACGCTGGGTGGAAGGAAATTTGTGGCTCCTCTCAGATTCTAGAATTTTCTGCCACAGAAATGTGAGGAACATGTGTTTTTTTAGCCAAATTTTGAGGTTTGCAAAGGATTCTGGGTAACAGAACCTGGTCCGAGCCACACAAGTCACCCCATCTTGGACTGCCCTAGGTCTCTAGTTTTCAGAAATGCACAGGTTTGGTGGGTTTCCCTAGGTGGCGGATGAGCTACAGGCCAAAATCTACAGGTAGGAACTTTGCAAAAAACACCTCTGTTTTCCTTCAAAAATTTGGATGTGTCCACGTTGTGCTTTGGGGCGTTTCCTGTCGCGGGCGCTAGGCCTACCCACACAAGTGAGGTATCATTTTTATCGGGAGACGTGGGGGAACGCTGGGTGGAAGGAAATTTGTGGCTCCTCTCAGATTCTAGAATTTTCTGCCACAGAAATGTGAGGAACATGTGTTTTTTTTGCCAAATTTTGAGGTTTGCAAAGGATTCTGGGTAACAGAACCTGGTCCGAGCCACACAAGTCACCCCATCTTGGATTCCCCTAGGTCTCTAGGTTTCAGAAATGCACAGGTTTGGTAGGTTTACTTAGGTGTCGGCTGAGCTACAGGCCAAAATCTACAGGTAGGCACTTTGCAAAAAACACCTCTGTTTTCCTTCAAAAATTTGGATGTGTCCACGTTGCGCTTTGGGGCGTTTCCTGTCGGGGGCGCTAGGCCTACCCACACAAGTGAGGTATAATTTTTATCGGGAGACGTGGGGGAACGCTGGGTGGAAGGAAATTTGTGGCTCCTCTCAGATTCTAGAACTTTCTGCCACAGAAATGTGAGGAACATGTGTTTTTTTAGCCAAATTATGAGTTTTGCAAAGGATTCTGGGTAACAGAACCTGGTCCGAGCCACACAAGTCACCCCATCTTGGATTCCCCTAGGTCTCTAGTTTTCAGAAATGCACAGGTTTGGTAGGTTTCCCTAGGTGGCGGCTGAGCTACAGGCCAAAATCTACAGGTAGGCACTTTGCAAAAAACACCTCTGTTTTCCTTCAAAAATTTGGATGTGTCCATGTTGTGCTTTGGGACGTTTCCTGTCGCGGGCGCTAGGCCTACCCACACAAGTGAGGTATCATTTTTATCGGGAGACGTGGGGGAACGCTGGGTGGAAGGACATTTGTGGCTCCTCTCAGATTCCAGAACTTTCTGCCACAGAAATGTGAGGAACATGTGTTTTTTTAGCCAAATTTTGAGGTTTGCAAAGGATTCTGGGTAACAGAACCTGGTCCGAGCCACACAAGTCACCCCATCTTGGATTCCCCTAGGTCTCTAGTTTTCAGAAATGCACAGGTTTGGTAGGTTTCCCTACGTGGCGGCTGAGCTACAGGCCAAAATCTACAGGTAGGCACTTTGCAAAAAACACCTCTGTTTTCCTTCAAAAATTTGGATGTGTCCATGTTGCGCTTTGGGGCGTTTCCTGTCGCAGGCGCTAGGCCTACCCACACAAGTGAGGTATCATTTTTATCGGGAGACGTGGGGGAACGCTGGGTGGATGGAAATTTGTTGCTCCTCTCAGATTCTAGAACTTTCTGCCACAGAAATGTGAGGAACATGTATTTTTTTAGCCAAATTTTGAGGTTTGCAAAGGATTCTGGGTAACAGAACCTGGTCCGAGCCACACAAGTCACCCCATCTTGGATTCCCCTAGGTCTCTAGTTTTCAGAAATGCACAGGTTTGGTAGGTTTCCCTAGGTGGCGGCTGAGCTACAGGCCAAAATCTACAGGTAGGCACTTTGCAAAAAACACCTCTGTTTTCCTTCAAAAATTTGGATGTGTCCATGTTGTGCTTTGGGACGTTTCCTGTCGCGGGCGCTAGGCCTACCCACACAAGTGAGGTATCATTTTTATCGGGAGACGTGGGGGAACGCTGGGTGGAAGGACATTTGTGGCTCCTCTCAGATTCCATAACTTTCTGCCACAGAAATGTGAGGAACATGTGTTTTTTTAGCCAAATTTTGAGGTTTGCAAAGGATTCTGGGTAACAGAACCTGGTCCGAGCCACACAAGTCACCCCATCTTGGATTCCCCTAGGTCTCTAGTTTTCAGAAATGCACAGGTTTGGTAGGTTTCCCTACGTGGCGGCTGAGCTACAGGCGAAAATCTACAGGTAGGCACTTTGCAAAAAACACCTCTGTTTTCCTTCAAAAATTTGGATGTGTCCATGTTGCGCTTTGGGGCGTTTCCTGTCGCAGGCGCTAGGCCTACCCACACAAGTGAGGTATCATTTTTATCGGGAGACGTGGGGGAACGCTGGGTGGATGGAAATTTGTTGCTCCTCTCAGATTCTAGAACTTTCTGCCACAGAAATGTGAGGAACATGTATTTTTTTAGCCAAATTTTGAGGTTTGCAAAGGATTCTGGGTAACAGAACCTGGTCCGAGCCACACAAGTCACCCCATCTTGGATTCCCCTAGGTCTCTAGTTTTCAGAAATGCACAGGTTTGGTAGGTTTCCCTAGGTGGCGGCTGAGCTACAGGCCAAAATCTACAGGTAGGCACTTTGCAAAAAACACCTCTGTTTTCCTTCAAAAATTTGGATGTGTCCATGTTGTGCTTTGGGACGTTTCCTGTCGCGGGCGCTAGGCCTACCCACACAAGTGAGGTATCATTTTTATCGGGAGACGTGGGGGAACGCTGGGTGGAAGGAAATTTGTGGCTCCTCTCAGATTCCAGAACTTTCTGCCACAGAAATGTGAGGAACATGTGTTTTTTTAGCCAAATTTGAGGTTTGCAAAGGATTCTGGGTAACAGAACCTGGTCTGAGCCACACAAGTCACCCCATCTTGGATTCCCCTAGGTCTCTAGTTTTCAGAAATGCACAGGTTTGGTGGGTTTCAATAGGTGGCGGGTAAGCTACAGGCCAAAATCTACAGGTAGGCACTTTGGAAAAAACACCTCTGTTTTCCTTCAAAAATTTGGCTGTGTCCACATTGCGCTTTGGGGCGTTTCCTGTCGCGGGCGCTAGGCCTACCCACACAAGTGAGGTATCATTTTTATCGGGAGACGTGAGGGAACGCTGGGTGGAAGGAAATTTGTGGCTCCTCTCAGATTCCAGAACTTTCTGCCACAGAAATGTGAGGAACATGTGTTTTTTTAGCCAAATTTTGAGGTTTGCAAAGGATTCTGGGTAACAGAACCTGGTCCGAGCCACACAAGTCAACCCATCTTGGATTCCCCTAGGTCTCTAGTTTTCAGAAATGCACAGGTTTGGTAGGTTTCCCTAGGTGGCGGCTGAGCTACAGGCCAAAATCTACAGGTAGGCACTTTGCAAAAAACACCTCTGTTTTCCTTCAAAAATTTGGATGTGTCCATGTTGCGCTTTGGGGCGTTTCCTGTCGCAGGCGCTAGGCCTACCCACACAACTGAGGTATCATTTTTATCGGGAGACGTGGGGGGACGCTGGGTGGAGGGAAATTTGTGGCTCTTCTCAGATTCCAGAACTTTCTGCCACAGAAATGTGAGGAACATGTGTTTTTTTAGCCAAATTTTGAGGTTTGCAAAGGATTCTGGGTAACAGAACCTGGTCCGAGCCACACAAGTCACCCCATCTTGGATTCCCCTAGGTCTCTAGTTTTCAGAAATGCACAGGTTTGGTAGGTTTCCCTAGGTGGCGGCTGAGCTACAGGCCAAAATCTACAGGTAGGCACTTTGCAAAAAACACCTCTGTTTTCCTTCAAAAATTTGGATGAGTCCATGTTGTGCTTTGGGACGTTTCCTGTCGCGGGCGCTAGGCCTACCCACACAAGTGAGGTATCATTTTTATCGGGAGACGTGGGGGAATGCTGGGTGGAAGGAAATTTGTGGCTCCTCTCAGATTCCAGAACTTTCTGCCACAGAAATGTGAGGAACATGTGTTTTTTTAGCCAAATTTTGAGGTTTGCAAAGGATTCTGGGTAACAGAACCTAGTCCGAGCCACACAAGTCACCCCATCTTGGATTCCCCTAGGTCTCTAGTTTTCAGAAATGCACAGGTTTGGTGGGTTTCAATAGGTGGCGGATAAGCTACAGGCCAAAATCTACAGGTAGGCACTTTGTAAAAAACACCTCTGTTTTCCTTCAAAAATTTGGCTGTGTCCACATTGCGCTTTGGGGCGTTTCCTGTCGCGGGCGCTAGGCCTACCCACACAAGTGAGGTATCATTTTTATCGGGAGACGTGGGGGAACGCTGGGTGGACGAAATTTGTGGCTCCTCTCAGATTCCAGAACTTTCTGCCACAGAAATGTGAGGAACATGTGTTTTTTTAGCCAAATTTTGAGGTTTGCAAAGGATTCTGGGTAACAGAACCTGGTCCGAGCCACACAAGTCACCCCATCTTGGATTCCCCTAGGTCTCTAGTTTTCAGAAAAGCACAGGTTTGGTGGGTTTCAATAGGTGGCGGATAAGCTACAGGCCAAAATCTACAGGTAGGCACTTTGTAAAAAACACCTCTGTTTTCCTTCAAAAATTTGGCTGTGTCCACGTTGCGCTTTGGGGCGTTTCCTGTCGCGGGCGCTAGGCCTACCCACACAAGTGAGGTATCATTTTTATCGGGAGATGTGGGGGAACGCTGGGTGGAAGGAAATTTGTGGCTCCTCTCAGATTCCAGAACTTTCTGCCACAGAAATGTGAGGAACATGTGTTTTTTTAGCCAAATTTTGAGGTTTGCAAAGGATTCTGGGTAACAGAACCTGGTCTGAGCCACACAAGTCAACCCATCTTGGATTCCCCTAGGTCAAAGTTTTCAGAAATGCACAGGTTTGGTAGGTTTCCCTAGGTGGCGGATGAGCTACAGGCCAAAATCTACAGGTAGGCACTTTGCAAAAAACACCTCTGTTTTCTTTCAAAAATTTGGATGTGTCCATGTTGCGCTTTGGGGCGTTTCCTGTCGCAGGCGCTAGGCCTACCCACACAAGTGAGGTATCATTTTTATCGGGAGACGTGGGGGAACGCTGGGTGGATGGAAATTTGTTGCTCCTCTCAGATTCTAGAACTTTCTGCCACAGAAATGTGAGGAACATGTGTTTTTTTAGCCAAATTTTGAGGTTTGCAAAGGATTCTGGGTAACAGAACCTGGTCCGAGCCACACAAGTCACCCCATCTTGGATTCCCCTAGGTCTCTAGTTTTCAGAAATGCACAGGTTTGGTAGGTTTCCCTAGGTGGCGGCTGAGCTACAGGCCAAAATCTACAGGTAGGCACTTTGCAAAAAACACCTCTGTTTTCCTTAAAAAATTTGGATGTGTCCATGTTGTGCTTTGGGACGTTTCCTGTCGCGGGCGCTAGGCCTACCCACACAAGTGAGGTATCATTTTTATCGGGAGACGTGGGGGAACGCTGGGTGGAAGGAAATTTGTGGCTCCTCTCAGATTCCAGAACTTTCTGCCACAGAAATGTGAGGAACATGTGTTTTTTTAGCCTAATATTGAGGTTTGCAAAGGATTCTGGGTAACAGAACCTGGTCCGAGCCACACAAGTCACCCCATCTTGGATTCCCCTAGGTCTCTAGTTTTCAGAAATGCACAGGTTTGGTGGGTTTCAATAGGTGGCGGATAAGCTACAGGCCAAAATCTACAGGTAGGCACTTTGTAAAAAACACCTCTGTTTTCCTTAAAAAATTTGGCTGTGTCCACGTTGCGCTTTGGGGCGTTTCCTGTCGCGGGCGCTAGGCCTACCCACACAAGTGAGGTATCATTTTTATCGGGAGACGTGGGGGAACGCTGGGTTGAAGGAAATTTGTGGCTCCTCTCAGATTCCAGAACTTTGTGCCACAGAAATGTGAGGAACATGTGTTTTTTTAGCCAAATTTTGAGGTTTGCAAAGGATTCTGGGTAACAGAACCTGGTCCGAGCCACACAAGTCAACCCATCTTGGATTCCCCTAGGTCTCTAGTTTTCAGAAATGCACAGGTTTGGTAGGTTTCCCTAGGTGGCGGCTGAGCTACAGGCCAAAATCTACAGGTAGGCACTTTGCAAAAAACACCTCTGTTTTCCTTCAAAAATTTGGATGTGTCCATGTTGCGCTTTGGGGCGTTTCCTGTCGCAGGCGCTAGGCCTACCCACACAAGTGAGGTATCATTTTTATCGGGAGACGTGGGGGAACGCTGGGTGGATGGAAATTTGTTGCTCCTCTCAGATTCTAGAACTTTCTGCCACAGAAATGTGAGGAACATGTGTTTTTTTAGCCAAATTTTGAGGTTTGCAAAGGATTCTGGGTAACAGAACCTGGTCCGAGCCACACAAGTCACCCCATCTTGGATTCCCCTAGGTCTCTAGTTTTCAGAAATGCACAGGTTTGGTAGGTTTCCCTAGGTGGCGGCTGAGCTACAGGCCAAAATCATCAGGTAGGTACTTTGCAAAAAACACCTCTGTTTTCCTTCAAAAATTTGGATGTGTCCACGTTGCGCTTTGGGGCGTTTCCTGTCGCGGGCGCGCTAAGCCTACCCACAGAAGTGAGGTATAATTTTTATCGGGAGACGTGGGGGAACGCTGGGTGGAAGGAAATTTGTGTCTCCTCTCAGATTCCAGAACTTTCTGCCACAGAAATGTGAGGAACATTTGTTTTTTTAGCCAAATTTTGAGGTTTGCAAAGGATTCTGGGTAACAGAACCTGGTCCGAGCCACACAAGTCACCCCATCTTGGATTCCCCTAGGTCTCTAGTTTTCAGAAATGCACAGGTTTGGTAGGTTTACTTAGGTGGCGGCTGAGCTACAGGCCAAAATCTACAGGTAGGCACTTTGCAAAAAACACCTCTGTTTTCCTTCAAAGATTTGGATATGTCCACGTTGCGCTTTAGGCGTTTCCTGTCGGGGGCGCTAGGCCTACCCACACAAGTGAGGTATAATTTTTATCGGGAGACGTGGGGGAACGCTGGGTGGAAGGAAATTTGTGGCTCCTCTCAGATTCTAGAACTTTCTGCCACAGAAATGTGAGGAACATGTGTTTTTTTAGCCAAATTTTGAGGTTTGCAAAGGATTCTGGGTAACAGAACCTGGTCCGAGCCACACAAGTCACCCCATCTTGGATTCCCCTAGGTCTCTAGTTTTCAGAAATGCACAGGTTTGGTAGGTTTCCCTAGGTGGCGGCTGAGCTACAGGCCAAAATCTACAGGTAGGCACTTTGCAAAAAACACCTCTGTTTTCCTTCAAAAATTTGGATGTGTCCATGTTGTGCTTTGGGACGTTTCCTGTCGCGGGCGCTAGGCCTACCCACACAAGTGAGGTATCATTTTTATCGGGAGACGTGGGGGAACGCTGGGTGGAAGGAAATTTGTGGCTCCTCTCAGATTCCAGAACTTTCTGCCACAGAAATGTGAGGAACATGTGTTTTTTTAGCCAAATTTTGAGGTTTGCAAAGGATTCGGGGTAACAGAACCTGGTCCGAGCCACACAAGTCACCCCATCTTGGATTCCCCTAGGTCTCTAGTTTTCAGAAATGCACAGGTTTGGTGGGTTTCAATAGGTGGCGGATAAGCTACAGGCCAAAATCTACAGGTAGGCACTTTGTAAAAAACACCTCTGTTTTCCTTCAAAAATTTGGCTGTGTCCACGTTGCGCTTTGGGGCGTTTCCTGTCGCGGGCGCTAGGCCTACCCACACAAGTGAGGTATCATTTTTATCGGGAGACGTGGGGGAACGCTGGGTGGAAGGAAATTTGTGGCTCCTCTCAGATTCCAGAACTTTCTGCCACAGAAATGTGAGGAACATGTGTTTTTTTAGCCAAATTTTGAGGTTTGCAAAGGATTCTGGGTAACAGAACCTGGTCCGAGCCACACAAGTCACCCCATCTTGGATTCCCCTAGGTCTCTAGTTTTCAGAAATGCACAGGTTTGGTGGGTTTCAATAGGTGGCGGATAAGCTACAGGCCAAAATCTACAGGTAGGCACTTTGTAAAAAACACCTCTGTTTTCCTTCAAAAATTTGGCTGTGTCCACGTTGCGCTTTGGGGCGTTTCCTGTCGCGGGCGCTAGGCCTACCCACACAAGTGAGGTATCATTTTTATCGGGAGACGTGGGGGAACGCTGGGTGGAAGGAAATTTCTGGCTCCTCTCAGATTCCAGAAATTTCTGCCACAGAAATGTGAGGAACATGTGTTTTTTTAGCCAAATTTTTAGGTTTGCAAAGGATTCTGTGTAACAGAACCTGGTCCGAGCCACACAAGTCACCCCATCTTGGATTCCCCTTGGTCTCTAGTTTTCAGAAATGCACAGATTTGGTAGGTTTCCCTAGGTGGCGGCTGAGCTACAGGCCAAAATCTACAGGTAGGCACTTTGTAAAAAACACCTCTGTTTTCCTTCAAAAATTTGGCTGTGTCCACGTTGCGCTTTGGGGCGTTTCCTGTCGCGGGCGCTAGGCCTACCCACACAAGTGAGGTATCATTTTTATCGGGAGACGTGGGGGAACGCTGGGTGGAAGGAAATTTCTGGCTCCTCTCAGATTCCAGAAATTTCTGCCACAGAAATGTGAGGAACATGTGTTTTTTTAGCCAAATTTTGAGGTTTGCAAAGGATTCTGGGTAACAGAACCTGGTCCGAGCCACACAAGTCACCCCATCTTGGATTCCCCTTGGTCTCTAGTTTTCAGAAATGCACAGGTTTGGTAGGTTTCCCTAGGTGGCGGCTGAGCTACAGGCCAAAATCTACAGGTAGGCACTTTGCAAAAAACACCTCTGTTTTCCTTCAAAAATTTGGATGTGTCCATGTTGTGCTTTGGGACATTTCCTGTCGCAGGCGCTAGGCCTACCCACACAAGTGAGGTATCATTTTTATCGGGAGACATGGGGGAACGCTGGGTGGATGGAAATTTGTGGCTCCTCTCAGATTCCAGAACTTTCTGCCACAGAAATGTGAGGAACATGTGTTTTTTTAGCCAAATTTTGAGGTTTGCAAAGGATTCTGGGTAACAGAACCTGGTCCGAGCCACACAAGTCACCCCATCTTGGATTCCCCTAGGTCTCTAGTTTTCAGAAATGCACAGGTTTGGTAGGTTTCCCTAGGTGGCGGCTGAGCTACAGGCCAAAATCTACAGGTAGGCACTTTTGCAAAAAACACCTCTGTTTTCCTTCAAAAATTTGGATGTGTCCATGTTGCGCTTTGGGGCATTTCCTGTCGCAGGCGCTAGGCCTACCCACACAAGTGAGGTATCATTTTTATCAGGAGATGTGGGGGAACGCTGGGTGGAAGGAAATTTGTGGCTCCTCTCAGATTCCAGAACTTTCTGCCACAGAAATGTGAGGAACATGTGTTTTTTTAGCCAAATTTTTAGGTTTGCAAAGGATTCTGGGTAACAGAACCTGGTCCGAGCCACACAAGTCACCCCATCTTGGATTCCCCTAGGTCTCTAGTTTTCAGAAATGCACAGGTTTGGTAGGTTTCCCTAGGTGGCGGCTGAGCTACAGGCCAAAATCTACAGGTAGGCACTTTGCAAAAAACACCTCTGTTTTCCTTCAAAAATTTGGATGTGTCCATGTTGCGCTTTGGGGCGTTTCCTGTCGCAGGCGCTAGGCCTACCCACACAAGTAAGGTATCATTTATATCGGGAGATATGGGGGAACGCTGGGTAGAAGGAAATTTGTGGCTCCTCTCAGATTCCAGAACTTTCTGCCACAGAAATGTGAGGAACATGTGTTTTTTTAGCCAAATTTTGAGGTTTGCAAAGGATTCTGGGTAACAGAACCTGGTCCGAGCCACACAAGTCACCCCATCTTGGATTCCCCTAGGTCTCTAGTTTTCAGACATGCACAGGTTTGGTGGGTTTCAATGGGTGGCGGATAAGCTACAGGCCAAAATCTACAGGTAGGCACTTTGTAAAAAACACCTCTGTTTTCCTTCAAAAATTTGGCTGTGTCCACGTTGCGCTTTGGGGCGTTTCCTGTCGCGGGCGCTAGGCCTACCCACACAAGTGAGGTATCATTTTTATCGGGAGACGTGGGGGAACGCTGGGTGGAAGGAAATTTCTGGCTCCTCTCAGATTCCAGAAATTTCTGCCACAGAAATGTGAGGAACATGTGTTTTTTTAACCAAATTTTGAGGTTTGCAAAGGATTCTGGGTAACAGAACCTGGTCCGAGCCACACAAGTCAACCCATCTTGGATTCCCCTAGGTCTCTAGTTTTCAGAAATGCACAGGTTTGGTAGGTTTCCCTAGGTGGCGGCTGAGCTACAGGCCAAAATCTACAGGTAGGCACTTTGCAAAAAACACCTCTGTTTTCCTTCAAAAATTTGGATGTGTCCATGTTGCGCTTTGGGGCGTTTCCTGTCGCAGGCGCTAGGCCTACCCACACAAGTGAGGTATCATTTTTATCGGGAGACGTGGGGGAACGCTGGGTGGATGGAAATTTGTTGCTCCTCTCAGATTCTAGAACTTTCTGCCACAGAAATGTGAGGAACATGTATTTTTTTAGCCAAATTTTGAGGTTTGCAAAGGATTCTGGGTAACAGAACCTGGTCCGAGCCACACAAGTCACCCCATCTTGGATTCCCCTAGGTCTCTAGTTTTCAGAAAGGCACAGGTTTGGTAGGTATCCCTAGGTGGCGGCTGAGCTACAGGCCAAAATCTACAGGTAGGCACTTTGCAAAAAACACCTCTGTTTTCCTTCAAAAATTTGGATGTGTCCATGTTGTGCTTTGGGACGTTTCCTGTCGCGGGCGCTAGGCCTACCCACACAAGTGAGGTATCATTATTGGGAGACGTGGGGGAACGCTGGGTGGAAGGAAATTTGTGGCTCCTCTCAGATTCCAGAACTTTCTGCCACAGAAATGTGAGGAACATGTGTTTTTTTAGCCAAATTTTGAGGTTTGCAAAGGATTCTGGGTAACAGAACCTGGTCTGAGCCACACAAGTCACCCCATCTTGGATTCCCCTAGGTCTCTAGTTTTCAGAAATGCACAGGTTTGGTGGGTTTCAATAGGTGGCGGATAAGCTACAGGCCAAAATCTACAGGTAGGCACTTTGAAAAAAACACCTCTGTTTTCCTTCAAAAATTTGGCTGTGTCCACATTGCGCTTTGGGGCGTTTCCTGTCGCGGGCGCTAGGTCTACCCACACAAGTGAGGTATCATTTTTATCGGGAGACGTGGGGGAACACTGGGTGGAAGGAAATTTGTGGCTCCTCTCAGATTCCAGAACTTTCTGCCACAGAAATGTGAGGAACATGTGTTTTTTTAGCCAAATTTTGAGGTTTGCAAAGGATTCTGGGTAACAGAACCTGGTCCGAGCCACACAAGTCAACCCATCTTGGATTCCCCTAGGTCTCTAGTTTTCAGAAATGCACAGGTTTGGTAGGTTTCCCTAGGTGGCGGCTGAGCTACAGGCCAAAATCTACAGGTAGGCACTTTGCAAAAAACACCTCTGTTTTCCTTCAAAAATTTGGATGTGTCCATGTTGCGCTTTGGGGCGTTTCCTGTCACAGGCGCTAGGCCTACCCACACAAGTGAGGTATCATTTTTATCGGGAGACGTGGGGGAACGCTGGGTGGATGGAAATTTGTTGCTCCTCTCAGATTCTAGAACTTTCTGCCACAGAAATGTGAGGAACATGTATTTTTTTTGCCAAATATTGAGGTTTGCAAAGGATTCTGGGTAACAGAACCTGGTCCGAGCCACACAAGTCACCCCATCTTGGATTCCCCTAGGTCTCTAGTTTTCAGAAATGCACAGGTTTGGTAGGTTTCCCTAGGTGGCGGCTGAGCTACAGGCCAAAATCTACAGGTAGGCACTTTGCAAAAAACACCTCTGTTTTCCTTCAAAAATTTGGATGTGTCCATGTTGTGCTTTGGGACGTTTCCTGTCGCGGGCGCTAGGCCTACCCACACAACTGAGGTATCATTTTTATCGGGAGACGTGGGGGGACGCTGGGTGGAGGGAAATTTGTGGCTCTTCTCAGATTCCAGAACTTTCTGCCACAGAAATGTGAGGAACATGTGTTTTTTTAGCCAAATTTTTAGGTTTGCAAAGGATTCTGGATAACAGAACCTGGTCCGAGCCACACAAGTCACCCCATCTTGGATTCCCCTAGGTCTCTAGTTTTCAGAAATGCACAGGTTTGGTAGGTTTCCCTAGGTGGCGGCTGAGCTACAGGCCAAAATCTACAGGTAGGCACTTTGCAAAAAACACCTCTGTTTTCCTTCAAAAATTTGGATGTGTCCATGTTGCGCTTTGGGGCGTTTCCTGTCGCAGGCGCTAGGCCTACCCACACAAGTGAGGTATCATTTTTATCGGGAGACGTGGGGGAACGCTGGGTGGATGGAAATTTGTTGCTCCTCTCAGATTCTAGAACTTTCTGCCACAGAAATGTGAGGAACATGTATTTTTTTAGCCAAATTTTGAGGTTTGCAAAGGATTCTGGGTAACAGAACCTGGTCCGAGCCACACAAGTCACCCCATCTTGGATTCCCCTAGGTCTCTAGTTTTCAGAAATGCACAGGTTTGGTAGGTTTCCCTAGGTGGCGGCTGAGCTACAGGCCAAAATCTACAGGTAGGCACTTTGCAAAAAACACCTCTGTTTTCCTTCAAAAATTTGGATGTGTCCATGTTGTGCTTTGGGACGTTTCCTGTCGCGGGCGCTAGGCCTACCCACACAAGTGAGGTATCATTTTTATCGGGAGACGTGGGGGAATGCTGGGTGGAAGGAAATTTGTGGCTCCTCTCAGATTCCAGAACTTTCTGCCACAGAAATGTGAGGAACATGTGTTTTTTTAGCCAAATTTTGAGGTTTGCAAAGGATTCTGGGTAACAGAACCTAGTCCGAGCCACACAAGTCACCCCATCTTGGATTCCCCTAGGTCTCTAGTTTTCAGAAATGCACAGGTTTGGTGGGTTTCAATAGGTGGCGGATAAGCTACAGGCCAAAATCTACAGGTAGGCACTTTGTAAAAAACACCTCTGTTTTCCTTCAAAAATTTGGCTGTGTCCACATTGCGCTTTGGGGCGTTTCCTGTCGTGGGCGCTAGGCCTACCCACACAAGTGAGGTATCATTTTTATCGGGAGACGTGGGGGAACGCTGGGTGGACGAAATTTGTGGCTCCTCTCGGATTCCAGAACTTTCTGCCACAGAAATGTGAGGAACATGTGTTTTTTTAGCCAAATTTTGAGGTTTGCAAAGGATTCTGGGTAACAGAACCTGGTCCGAGCCACACAAGTCACCCCATCTTGGATTCCCCTAGGTCTCTAGTTTTCAGAAATGCACAGGTTTGGTGGGTTTCAATAGGTGGCGGATAAGCTACAGGCCAAAATCTACAGGTAGGCACTTTGTAAAAAACACCTGTTTTCCTTCAAAAATTTGGCTGTGTCCACGTTGCGCTTTGGGGCGTTTCCTGTCGCGGGCGCTAGGCCTACCCACACAAGTGAGGTATCATTTTTATCGGGAGACGTGGGGGAACGCTGGGTGGAAGGAAATTTGTGGCTCCTCTCAGATTCCAGAACTTTCTGCCACAGAAATGTGAGGAACATGTGTTTTTTTAGCCAAATTTTGAGGTTTGCAAAGGATTCTGGGTAACAGAACCTGGTCCGAGCCACACAAGTCAACCGATATTGGATTCCCCTTGGTCTCTAGTTTTCAGAAATGCACAGGTTTGGTAGGTTTCCCTAGGTGGCGGCTGAGCTACAGGCCAAAATCTACAGGTAGGCACTTTGCAAAAAACACCTCTGTTTTCCTTCAAAAATTTGGATGTGTCCATGTTGCGCTTTGGGGCGTTTCCTGTCGCAGGCGCTAGGCCTACCCACACAAGTGAGGTATCATTTTTATCGGGAGACGTGGGGGAACGCTGGGTGGATGGAAATTTGTTGCTCCTCTCAGATTCTAGAACTTTCTGCCACAGAAATGTGAGGAACATGTGTTTTTTTAGCCAAATTTTGAGGTTTGCAAAGGATTCTGGGTAACAGAACCTGGTCCGAGCCACACAAGTCACCCCATCTTGGATTGCCCTAGGTCTCTAGTTTTCAGAAATGCACAGGTTTGGTGGGTTTCCCTAGGTGGCGGATGAGCTACAGGCCAAAATCTACAGGTAGGAACTTTGCAAAAAACACCTCTGTTTTCCTTCAAAAATTTGGATGTGTCCACGTTGCGCTTTGGGGCGTTTCCTGTCGCGGGCGCTAGGCCTACCCACACAAGTGAGGTATCATTTTTATCGGGAGACGTGGGGGAACGCTGGGTGGAAGGAAATTTGTGGCTCCTCTCAGATTCTAGAATTTTCTGCCACAGAAATGTGAGGAACATGTGTTTTTTTTGCCAAATTTTGAGGTTTGCAAAGGATTCTGGGTAACAGAACCTGGTCCGAGCCACACAAGTCACCCCATCTTGGATTCCCCTAGGTCTCTAGGTTTCAGAAATGCACAGGTTTGGTAGGTTTACTTAGGTGTCGGCTGAGCTACAGGCCAAAATCTACAGGTAGGCACTTTGCAAAAAACACCTCTGTTTTCCTTCAAAAATTTGGATGTGTCCACGTTGCGCTTTGGGGCGTTTCCTGTCGGGGGCGCTAGGCCTACCCACACAAGTGAGGTATAATTTTTATCGGGAGACGTGGGGGAACGCTGGGTGGAAGGAAATTTGTGGCTCCTCTCAGATTCTAGAACTTTCTGCCACAGAAATGTGAGGAACATGTATTTTTTTTGCCAAATATTGAGGTTTGCAAAGGATTCTGGGTAACAGAACCTGGTCCGAGCCACACAAGTCACCCCATCTTGGATTCCCCTAGGTCTCTAGTTTTCAGAAATGCACAGGTTTGGTAGGTTTCCCTAGGTGGCGGCTGAGCTACAGGCCAAAATCTACAGGTAGGCACTTTGCAAAAAACACCTCTGTTTTCCTTCAAAAATTTGGATGTGTCCATGTTGTGCTTTGGGACGTTTCCTGTCGCGGGCGCTAGGCCTACCCACACAACTGAGGTATCATTTTTATCGGGAGACGTGGGGGGACGCTGGGTGGAGGGAAATTTGTGGCTCTTCTCAGATTCCAGAACTTTCTGCCACAGAAATGTGAGGAACATGTGTTTTTTTAGCCAAATTTTTAGGTTTGCAAAGGATTCTGGATAACAGAACCTGGTCCGAGCCACACAAGTCACCCCATCTTGGATTCCCCTAGGTCTCTAGTTTTCAGAAATGCACAGGTTTGGTAGGTTTCCCTAGGTGGCGGCTGAGCTACAGGCCAAAATCTACAGGTAGGCACTTTGCAAAAAACACCTCTGTTTTCCTTCAAAAATTTGGATGTGTCCATGTTGCGCTTTGGGGCGTTTCCTGTCGCAGGCGCTAGGCCTACCCACACAAGTGAGGTATCATTTTTATCGGGAGACGTGGGGGAACGCTGGGTGGAAGGAAATTTGTGGCTCCTCTCAGATTCTAGAACTTTCTGCCACAGAAATGTGAGGAACATGTGTTTTTTTAGCCAAATTTTGAGGTTTGCAAAGGATTCTGGGTAACAGAACCTGGTCCGAGCCACACAAGTCACCCCATCTTGGATTCCCCTAGGTCTCTAGTTTTCAGAAATGCACAGGTTTGGTAGGTTTCCCTAGGTGGCGGCAGAGCTACAGGCCAAAATCTAAAGGTAGGCACTTTGCAAAAAACACCTCTGTTTTCCTTCAAAAATTTGGATGTGTCCATGTTGTGCTTTGGGACGTTTCCTGTCGCGGGCGCTAGGCCTACCCACACAAGTGAGGTATCATTTTTATCGGGAGACGTGGGGGAACGCTGGGTGGAAGGACATTTGTGGCTCCTCTCAGATTCTAGAACTTTCTGCCACAGAAATGTGAGGAACATGTGTTTTTTTAGCCAAATTTTGAGGTTTGCAAAGGATTCGGGGTAACAGAACCTGGTCCGAGCCACACAAGTCACCCCATCTTGGATTCCCCTAGGTCTCTAGTTTTCAGAAATGCACAGGTTTGGTGGGTTTCAATAGGTGGCGGATAAGCTACAGGCCAAAATCTACAGGTAGGCACTTTGTAAAAAACACCTCTGTTTTCCTTCAAAAATTTGGCTGTGTCCACGTTGCGCTTTGGGGCGTTTCCTGTCGCGGGCGCTAGGCCTACCCACACAAGTGAGGTATCATTTTTATCGGGAGACGTGGGGGAACGCTGGGTGGAAGGAAATTTGTGGCTCCTCTCGGATTCCAGAACTTTCTGCCACAGAAATGTGAGGAACATGTGTTTTTTTAGCCAAATTTTGAGGTTTGCAAAGGATTCTGGGTAACAGAACCTGGTCCGAGCCACACAAGTCACCCCATCTTGGATTCCCCTAGGTCTCTAGTTTTCAGAAATGCACAGGTTTGGTGGGTTTCAATAGGTGGCGGATAAGCTACAGGCCAAAATCTACAGGTAGGCACTTTGTAAAAAACACCTGTTTTCCTTCAAAAAATTGGCTGTGTCCACGTTGCGCTTTGGGGCGTTTCCTGTCGCGGGCGCTAGGCCTACCCACACAAGTGAGGTATCATTTTTATCGGGAGACGTGGGGGAACGCTGGGTGGAAGGAAATTTGTGGCTCCTCTCAGATTCCAGAACTTTCTGCCACAGAAATGTGAGGAACATGTGTTTTTTTAGCCAAATTTTGAGGTTTGCAAAGGATTCTGGGTAACAGAACCTGGTCCGAGCCACACAAGTCAACCGATATTGGATTCCCCTTGGTCTCTAGTTTTCAGAAATGCACAGGTTTGGTAGGTTTCCCTAGGTGGCGGCTGAGCTACAGGCCAAAATCTACAGGTAGGCACTTTGCAAAAAACACCTCTGTTTTCCTTCAAAAATTTGGATGTGTCCATGTTGCGCTTTGGGGCGTTTCCTGTCGCAGGCGCTAGGCCTACCCACACAAGTGAGGTATCATTTTTATCGGGAGACGTGGGGGGAACGCTGGTTGGATGGAAATTTGTTGCTCCTCTCAGATTCTAGAACTTTCTGCCACAGAAATGTGAGGAACATGTGTTTTTTTAGCCAAATTTTGAGGTTTGCAAAGGATTCTGGGTAACAGAACCTGGTCCGAGCCACACAAGTCACCCCATCTTGGATTCCCCTAGGTCTCTAGTTTTCAGAAATGCACAGGTTTGGTAGGTTTCCCTAGGTGGCGGCTGAGCTACAGGCCAAAATCTACAGGTAGGCACTTTGCAAAAAACACCTCTGTTTTCCTTCAAAAATGTGGCTGTGTCCACGTTGCGCTTTGGGGCGTTTCCTGTCGCGGGCGCTAGGCCTACCCACACAAGTGAGGTATCATTTTTATCGGGAGACGTGGGGGAACGCTGGGTGGAAGGAAATTTGTGGCTCCTCTCAGATTCTAGAATTTTCTGCCACAGAAATGTGAGGAACATGTGTTTTTTTAAGCCAAATTTTGAGGTTTGCAAAGGATTCTGGGTAACAGAACCTGGTCCGAGCCACACAAGTCACCCCATCTTGGATTGCCCTAGGTCTCTAGTTTTCAGAAATGCACAGGTTTGGTGGGTTTCCCTAGGTGGCGGATGAGCTACAGGCCAAAATCTACAGGTAGGAACTTTGCAAAAAACACCTCTGTTTTCCTTCAAAAATTTGGATGTGTCCACGTTGCGCTTTGGGGCGTTTCCTGTCGCGGGCGCTAGGCCTACCCACACAAGTGAGGTATCATTTTTATCGGGAGACGTGGGGGAACGCTGGGTGGAAGGAAATTTGTGGCTCCTCTCAGATTCTAGAATTTTCTGCCACAGAAATGTGAGGAACATGTGTTTTTTTTTGCCAAATTTTGAGGTTTGCAAAGGATTCTGGGTAACAGAACCTGGTCCGAGCCACACAAGTCACCCCATCTTGGATTCCCCTAGGTCTCTAGGTTTCAGAAATGCACAGGTTTGGTAGGTTTACTTAGGTGTCGGCTGAGCTACAGGCCAAAATCTACAGGTAGGCACTTTGCAAAAAACACCTCTGTTTTCCTTCAAAAATTTGGATGTGTCCACGTTGCGCTTTGGGGCGTTTCCTGTCGGGGGCGCTAGGCCTACCCACACAAGTGAGGTATAATTTTTATCGGGAGACGTGGGGGAACGCTGGGTGGAAGGAAATTTGTGGCTCCTCTCAGATTCTAGAACTTTCTGCCACAGAAATGTGAGGAACATGTGTTTTTTTAGCCAAATTATGAGTTTTGCAAAGGATTCTGGGTAACAGAACCTGGTCCGAGCCACACAAGTCACCCCATCTTGGATTCCCCTTGGTCTCTAGTTTTCAGAAATGCACAGGTTTGGTAGGTTTCCCTAGGTGGCGGCTGAGCTACAGGCCAAAATCTACAGGTAGGCACTTTGCAAAAAACACCTCTGTTTTCCTTCAAAAATTTGGATGTGTCCATGTTGTGCTTTGGGACGTTTCCTGTCGCGGGCGCTAGGCCTACCCACACAAGTGAGGTATCATTTTTATCGGGAGACGTGGGGGAACGCTGGGTGGAAGGACATTTGTGGCTCCTCTCAGATTCCAGAACTTTCTGCCACAGAAATGTGAGGAACATGTGTTTTTTTAGCCAAATTTTGAGGTTTGCAAAGGATTCTGGGTAACAGAACCTGGTCCGAGCCACACAAGTCACCCCATCTTGGATTCCCCTAGGTCTCTAGTTTTCAGAAATGCACAGGTTTGGTAGGTTTCCCTACGTGGCGGCTGAGCTACAGGCCAAAATCTACAGGTAGGCACTTTGCAAAAAACACCTCTGTTTTCCTTCAAAAATTTGGATGTGTCCATGTTGCGCTTTGGGGCGTTTCCTGTCGCAGGCGCTAGGCCTACCCACACAAGTGAGGTATCATTTTTATCGGGAGACGTGGGGGAACGCTGGGTGGATGGAAATTTGTTGCTCCTCTCAGATTCTAGAACTTTCTGCCACAGAAATGTGAGGAACATGTATTTTTTTAGCCAAATTTTGAGGTTTGCAAAGGATTCTGGGTAACAGAACCTGGTCCGAGCCACACAAGTCACCCCATCTTGGATTCCCCTAGGTCTCTAGTTTTCAGAAATGCACAGGTTTGGTAGGTTTCCCTAGGTGGCGGCTGAGCTACAGGCCAAAATCTACAGGTAGGCACTTTGCAAAAAACACCTCTGTTTTCCTTCAAAAATTTGGATGTGTCCATGTTGTGCTTTGGGACGTTTCCTGTCGCGGGCGCTAGGCCTACCCACACAAGTGAGGTATCATTTTTATCGGGAGACGTGGGGGAACGCTGGGTGGAAGGACATTTGTGGCTCCTCTCAGATTCCATAACTTTCTGCCACAGAAATGTGAGGAACATGTGTTTTTTTAGCCAAATTTTGAGGTTTGCAAAGGATTCTGGGTAACAGAACCTGGTCCGAGCCACACAAGTCACCCCATCTTGGATTCCCCTAGGTCTCTAGTTTTCAGAAATGCACAGGTTTGGTAGGTTTCCCTACGTGGCGGCTGAGCTACAGGCGAAAATCTACAGGTAGGCACTTTGCAAAAAACACCTCTGTTTTCCTTCAAAAATTTGGATGTGTCCATGTTGCGCTTTGGGGCGTTTCCTGTCGCAGGCGCTAGGCCTACCCACACAAGTGAGGTATCATTTTTATCGGGAGACGTGGGGGAACGCTGGGTGGATGGAAATTTGTTGCTCCTCTCAGATTCTAGAACTTTCTGCCACAGAAATGTGAGGAACATGTATTTTTTTAGCCAAATTTTGAGGTTTGCAAAGGATTCTGGGTAACAGAACCTGGTCCGAGCCACACAAGTCACCCCATCTTGGATTCCCCTAGGTCTCTAGTTTTCAGAAATGCACAGGTTTGGTAGGTTTCCCTAGGTGGCGGCTGAGCTACAGGCCAAAATCTACAGGTAGGCACTTTGCAAAAAACACCTCTGTTTTCCTTCAAAAATTTGGATGTGTCCATGTTGTGCTTTGGGACGTTTCCTGTCGCGGGCGCTAGGCCTACCCACACAAGTGAGGTATCATTTTTATCGGGAGACGTGGGGGAACGCTGGGTGGAAGGAAATTTGTGGCTCCTCTCAGATTCCAGAACTTTCTGCCACAGAAATGTGAGGAACATGTGTTTTTTTAGCCAAATTTGAGGTTTGCAAAGGATTCTGGGTAACAGAACCTGGTCTGAGCCACACAAGTCACCCCATCTTGGATTCCCCTAGGTCTCTAGTTTTCAGAAATGCACAGGTTTGGTGGGTTTCAATAGGTGGCGGGTAAGCTACAGGCCAAAATCTACAGGTAGGCACTTTGGAAAAAACACCTCTGTTTTCCTTCAAAAATTTGGCTGTGTCCACATTGCGCTTTGGGGCGTTTCCTGTCGCGGGCGCTAGGCCTACCCACACAAGTGAGGTATCATTTTTATCGGGAGACGTGAGGGAACGCTGGGTGGAAGGAAATTTGTGGCTCCTCTCAGATTCCAGAACTTTCTGCCACAGAAATGTGAGGAACATGTGTTTTTTTAGCCAAATTTTGAGGTTTGCAAAGGATTCTGGGTAACAGAACCTGGTCCGAGCCACACAAGTCAACCCATCTTGGATTCCCCTAGGTCTCTAGTTTTCAGAAATGCACAGGTTTGGTAGGTTTCCCTAGGTGGCGGCTGAGCTACAGGCCAAAATCTACAGGTAGGCACTTTGCAAAAAACACCTCTGTTTTCCTTCAAAAATTTGGATGTGTCCATGTTGCGCTTTGGGGCGTTTCCTGTCGCAGGCGCTAGGCCTACCCACACAACTGAGGTATCATTTTTATCGGGAGACGTGGGGGGACGCTGGGTGGAGGGAAATTTGTGGCTCTTCTCAGATTCCAGAACTTTCTGCCACAGAAATGTGAGGAACATGTGTTTTTTTAGCCAAATTTTGAGGTTTGCAAAGGATTCTGGGTAACAGAACCTGGTCCGAGCCACACAAGTCACCCCATCTTGGATTCCCCTAGGTCTCTAGTTTTCAGAAATGCACAGGTTTGGTAGGTTTCCCTAGGTGGCGGCTGAGCTACAGGCCAAAATCTACAGGTAGGCACTTTGCAAAAAACACCTCTGTTTTCCTTCAAAAATTTGGATGAGTCCATGTTGTGCTTTGGGACGTTTCCTGTCGCGGGCGCTAGGCCTACCCACACAAGTGAGGTATCATTTTTATCGGGAGACGTGGGGGAATGCTGGGTGGAAGGAAATTTGTGGCTCCTCTCAGATTCCAGAACTTTCTGCCACAGAAATGTGAGGAACATGTGTTTTTTTAGCCAAATTTTGAGGTTTGCAAAGGATTCTGGGTAACAGAACCTAGTCCGAGCCACACAAGTCACCCCATCTTGGATTCCCCTAGGTCTCTAGTTTTCAGAAATGCACAGGTTTGGTGGGTTTCAATAGGTGGCGGATAAGCTACAGGCCAAAATCTACAGGTAGGCACTTTGTAAAAAACACCTCTGTTTTCCTTCAAAAATTTGGCTGTGTCCACATTGCGCTTTGGGGCGTTTCCTGTCGCGGGCGCTAGGCCTACCCACACAAGTGAGGTATCATTTTTATCGGGAGACGTGGGGGAACGCTGGGTGGACGAAATTTGTGGCTCCTCTCAGATTCCAGAACTTTCTGCCACAGAAATGTGAGGAACATGTGTTTTTTTAGCCAAATTTTGAGGTTTGCAAAGGATTCTGGGTAACAGAACCTGGTCCGAGCCACACAAGTCACCCCATCTTGGATTCCCCTAGGTCTCTAGTTTTCAGAAAAGCACAGGTTTGGTGGGTTTCAATAGGTGGCGGATAAGCTACAGGCCAAAATCTACAGGTAGGCACTTTGTAAAAAACACCTCTGTTTTCCTTCAAAAATTTGGCTGTGTCCACGTTGCGCTTTGGGGCGTTTCCTGTCGCGGGCGCTAGGCCTACCCACACAAGTGAGGTATCATTTTTATCGGGAGATGTGGGGGAACGCTGGGTGGAAGGAAATTTGTGGCTCCTCTCAGATTCCAGAACTTTCTGCCACAGAAATGTGAGGAACATGTGTTTTTTTAGCCAAATTTTGAGGTTTGCAAAGGATTCTGGGTAACAGAACCTGGTCTGAGCCACACAAGTCAACCCATCTTGGATTCCCCTAGGTCAAAGTTTTCAGAAATGCACAGGTTTGGTAGGTTTCCCTAGGTGGCGGATGAGCTACAGGCCAAAATCTACAGGTAGGCACTTTGCAAAAAACACCTCTGTTTTCTTTCAAAAATTTGGATGTGTCCATGTTGCGCTTTGGGGCGTTTCCTGTCGCAGGCGCTAGGCCTACCCACACAAGTGAGGTATCATTTTTATCGGGAGACGTGGGGGAACGCTGGGTGGATGGAAATTTGTTGCTCCTCTCAGATTCTAGAACTTTCTGCCACAGAAATGTGAGGAACATGTGTTTTTTTAGCCAAATTTTGAGGTTTGCAAAGGATTCTGGGTAACAGAACCTGGTCCGAGCCACACAAGTCACCCCATCTTGGATTCCCCTAGGTCTCTAGTTTTCAGAAATGCACAGGTTTGGTAGGTTTCCCTAGGTGGCGGCTGAGCTACAGGCCAAAATCTACAGGTAGGCACTTTGCAAAAAACACCTCTGTTTTCCTTAAAAAATTTGGATGTGTCCATGTTGTGCTTTGGGACGTTTCCTGTCGCGGGCGCTAGGCCTACCCACACAAGTGAGGTATCATTTTTATCGGGAGACGTGGGGGAACGCTGGGTGGAAGGAAATTTGTGGCTCCTCTCAGATTCCAGAACTTTCTGCCACAGAAATGTGAGGAACATGTGTTTTTTTAGCCTAATATTGAGGTTTGCAAAGGATTCTGGGTAACAGAACCTGGTCCGAGCCACACAAGTCACCCCATCTTGGATTCCCCTAGGTCTCTAGTTTTCAGAAATGCACAGGTTTGGTGGGTTTCAATAGGTGGCGGATAAGCTACAGGCCAAAATCTACAGGTAGGCACTTTGTAAAAAACACCTCTGTTTTCCTTAAAAAATTTGGCTGTGTCCACGTTGCGCTTTGGGGCGTTTCCTGTCGCGGGCGCTAGGCCTACCCACACAAGTGAGGTATCATTTTTATCGGGAGACGTGGGGGAACGCTGGGTTGAAGGAAATTTGTGGCTCCTCTCAGATTCCAGAACTTTGTGCCACAGAAATGTGAGGAACATGTGTTTTTTTAGCCAAATTTTGAGGTTTGCAAAGGATTCTGGGTAACAGAACCTGGTCCGAGCCACACAAGTCAACCCATCTTGGATTCCCCTAGGTCTCTAGTTTTCAGAAATGCACAGGTTTGGTAGGTTTCCCTAGGTGGCGGCTGAGCTACAGGCCAAAATCTACAGGTAGGCACTTTGCAAAAAACACCTCTGTTTTCCTTCAAAAATTTGGATGTGTCCATGTTGCGCTTTGGGGCGTTTCCTGTCGCAGGCGCTAGGCCTACCCACACAAGTGAGGTATCATTTTTATCGGGAGACGTGGGGGAACGCTGGGTGGATGGAAATTTGTTGCTCCTCTCAGATTCTAGAACTTTCTGCCACAGAAATGTGAGGAACATGTGTTTTTTTAGCCAAATTTTGAGGTTTGCAAAGGATTCTGGGTAACAGAACCTGGTCCGAGCCACACAAGTCACCCCATCTTGGATTCCCCTAGGTCTCTAGTTTTCAGAAATGCACAGGTTTGGTAGGTTTCCCTAGGTGGCGGCTGAGCTACAGGCCAAAATCATCAGGTAGGTACTTTGCAAAAAACACCTCTGTTTTCCTTCAAAAATTTGGATGTGTCCACGTTGCGCTTTGGGGCGTTTCCTGTCGCGGGCGCGCTAAGCCTACCCACAGAAGTGAGGTATAATTTTTATCGGGAGACGTGGGGGAACGCTGGGTGGAAGGAAATTTGTGTCTCCTCTCAGATTCCAGAACTTTCTGCCACAGAAATGTGAGGAACATTTGTTTTTTTAGCCAAATTTTGAGGTTTGCAAAGGATTCTGGGTAACAGAACCTGGTCCGAGCCACACAAGTCACCCCATCTTGGATTCCCCTAGGTCTCTAGTTTTCAGAAATGCACAGGTTTGGTAGGTTTACTTAGGTGGCGGCTGAGCTACAGGCCAAAATCTACAGGTAGGCACTTTGCAAAAAACACCTCTGTTTTCCTTCAAAGATTTGGATATGTCCACGTTGCGCTTTAGGCGTTTCCTGTCGGGGGCGCTAGGCCTACCCACACAAGTGAGGTATAATTTTTATCGGGAGACGTGGGGGAACGCTGGGTGGAAGGAAATTTGTGGCTCCTCTCAGATTCTAGAACTTTCTGCCACAGAAATGTGAGGAACATGTGTTTTTTTAGCCAAATTTTGAGGTTTGCAAAGGATTCTGGGTAACAGAACCTGGTCCGAGCCACACAAGTCACCCCATCTTGGATTCCCCTAGGTCTCTAGTTTTCAGAAATGCACAGGTTTGGTAGGTTTCCCTAGGTGGCGGCTGAGCTACAGGCCAAAATCTACAGGTAGGCACTTTGCAAAAAACACCTCTGTTTTCCTTCAAAAATTTGGATGTGTCCATGTTGTGCTTTGGGACGTTTCCTGTCGCGGGCGCTAGGCCTACCCACACAAGTGAGGTATCATTTTTATCGGGAGACGTGGGGGAACGCTGGGTGGAAGGAAATTTGTGGCTCCTCTCAGATTCCAGAACTTTCTGCCACAGAAATGTGAGGAACATGTGTTTTTTTAGCCAAATTTTGAGGTTTGCAAAGGATTCGGGGTAACAGAACCTGGTCCGAGCCACACAAGTCACCCCATCTTGGATTCCCCTAGGTCTCTAGTTTTCAGAAATGCACAGGTTTGGTGGGTTTCAATAGGTGGCGGATAAGCTACAGGCCAAAATCTACAGGTAGGCACTTTGTAAAAAACACCTCTGTTTTCCTTCAAAAATTTGGCTGTGTCCACGTTGCGCTTTGGGGCGTTTCCTGTCGCGGGCGCTAGGCCTACCCACACAAGTGAGGTATCATTTTTATCGGGAGACGTGGGGGAACGCTGGGTGGAAGGAAATTTGTGGCTCCTCTCAGATTCCAGAACTTTCTGCCACAGAAATGTGAGGAACATGTGTTTTTTTAGCCAAATTTTGAGGTTTGCAAAGGATTCTGGGTAACAGAACCTGGTCCGAGCCACACAAGTCACCCCATCTTGGATTCCCCTAGGTCTCTAGTTTTCAGAAATGCACAGGTTTGGTGGGTTTCAATAGGTGGCGGATAAGCTACAGGCCAAAATCTACAGGTAGGCACTTTGTAAAAAACACCTCTGTTTTCCTTCAAAAATTTGGCTGTGTCCACGTTGCGCTTTGGGGCGTTTCCTGTCGCGGGCGCTAGGCCTACCCACACAAGTGAGGTATCATTTTTATCGGGAGACGTGGGGGAACGCTGGGTGGAAGGAAATTTCTGGCTCCTCTCAGATTCCAGAAATTTCTGCCACAGAAATGTGAGGAACATGTGTTTTTTTAGCCAAATTTTTAGGTTTGCAAAGGATTCTGTGTAACAGAACCTGGTCCGAGCCACACAAGTCACCCCATCTTGGATTCCCCTTGGTCTCTAGTTTTCAGAAATGCACAGATTTGGTAGGTTTCCCTAGGTGGCGGCTGAGCTACAGGCCAAAATCTACAGGTAGGCACTTTGTAAAAAACACCTCTGTTTTCCTTCAAAAATTTGGCTGTGTCCACGTTGCGCTTTGGGGCGTTTCCTGTCGCGGGCGCTAGGCCTACCCACACAAGTGAGGTATCATTTTTATCGGGAGACGTGGGGGAACGCTGGGTGGAAGGAAATTTCTGGCTCCTCTCAGATTCCAGAAATTTCTGCCACAGAAATGTGAGGAACATGTGTTTTTTTAGCCAAATTTTGAGGTTTGCAAAGGATTCTGGGTAACAGAACCTGGTCCGAGCCACACAAGTCACCCCATCTTGGATTCCCCTTGGTCTCTAGTTTTCAGAAATGCACAGGTTTGGTAGGTTTCCCTAGGTGGCGGCTGAGCTACAGGCCAAAATCTACAGGTAGGCACTTTGCAAAAAACACCTCTGTTTTCCTTCAAAAATTTGGATGTGTCCATGTTGTGCTTTGGGACATTTCCTGTCGCAGGCGCTAGGCCTACCCACACAAGTGAGGTATCATTTTTATCGGGAGACATGGGGGAACGCTGGGTGGATGGAAATTTGTGGCTCCTCTCAGATTCCAGAACTTTCTGCCACAGAAATGTGAGGAACATGTGTTTTTTTAGCCAAATTTTGAGGTTTGCAAAGGATTCTGGGTAACAGAACCTGGTCCGAGCCACACAAGTCACCCCATCTTGGATTCCCCTAGGTCTCTAGTTTTCAGAAATGCACAGGTTTGGTAGGTTTCCCTAGGTGGCGGCTGAGCTACAGGCCAAAATCTACAGGTAGGCACTTTTGCAAAAAACACCTCTGTTTTCCTTCAAAAATTTGGATGTGTCCATGTTGCGCTTTGGGGCATTTCCTGTCGCAGGCGCTAGGCCTACCCACACAAGTGAGGTATCATTTTTATCAGGAGATGTGGGGGAACGCTGGGTGGAAGGAAATTTGTGGCTCCTCTCAGATTCCAGAACTTTCTGCCACAGAAATGTGAGGAACATGTGTTTTTTTAGCCAAATTTTTAGGTTTGCAAAGGATTCTGGGTAACAGAACCTGGTCCGAGCCACACAAGTCACCCCATCTTGGATTCCCCTAGGTCTCTAGTTTTCAGAAATGCACAGGTTTGGTAGGTTTCCCTAGGTGGCGGCTGAGCTACAGGCCAAAATCTACAGGTAGGCACTTTGCAAAAAACACCTCTGTTTTCCTTCAAAAATTTGGATGTGTCCATGTTGCGCTTTGGGGCGTTTCCTGTCGCAGGCGCTAGGCCTACCCACACAAGTAAGGTATCATTTATATCGGGAGATATGGGGGAACGCTGGGTAGAAGGAAATTTGTGGCTCCTCTCAGATTCCAGAACTTTCTGCCACAGAAATGTGAGGAACATGTGTTTTTTTAGCCAAATTTTGAGGTTTGCAAAGGATTCTGGGTAACAGAACCTGGTCCGAGCCACACAAGTCACCCCATCTTGGATTCCCCTAGGTCTCTAGTTTTCAGACATGCACAGGTTTGGTGGGTTTCAATGGGTGGCGGATAAGCTACAGGCCAAAATCTACAGGTAGGCACTTTGTAAAAAACACCTCTGTTTTCCTTCAAAAATTTGGCTGTGTCCACGTTGCGCTTTGGGGCGTTTCCTGTCGCGGGCGCTAGGCCTACCCACACAAGTGAGGTATCATTTTTATCGGGAGACGTGGGGGAACGCTGGGTGGAAGGAAATTTCTGGCTCCTCTCAGATTCCAGAAATTTCTGCCACAGAAATGTGAGGAACATGTGTTTTTTTAACCAAATTTTGAGGTTTGCAAAGGATTCTGGGTAACAGAACCTGGTCCGAGCCACACAAGTCAACCCATCTTGGATTCCCCTAGGTCTCTAGTTTTCAGAAATGCACAGGTTTGGTAGGTTTCCCTAGGTGGCGGCTGAGCTACAGGCCAAAATCTACAGGTAGGCACTTTGCAAAAAACACCTCTGTTTTCCTTCAAAAATTTGGATGTGTCCATGTTGCGCTTTGGGGCGTTTCCTGTCGCAGGCGCTAGGCCTACCCACACAAGTGAGGTATCATTTTTATCGGGAGACGTGGGGGAACGCTGGGTGGATGGAAATTTGTTGCTCCTCTCAGATTCTAGAACTTTCTGCCACAGAAATGTGAGGAACATGTATTTTTTTAGCCAAATTTTGAGGTTTGCAAAGGATTCTGGGTAACAGAACCTGGTCCGAGCCACACAAGTCACCCCATCTTGGATTCCCCTAGGTCTCTAGTTTTCAGAAAGGCACAGGTTTGGTAGGTATCCCTAGGTGGCGGCTGAGCTACAGGCCAAAATCTACAGGTAGGCACTTTGCAAAAAACACCTCTGTTTTCCTTCAAAAATTTGGATGTGTCCATGTTGTGCTTTGGGACGTTTCCTGTCGCGGGCGCTAGGCCTACCCACACAAGTGAGGTATCATTATTGGGAGACGTGGGGGAACGCTGGGTGGAAGGAAATTTGTGGCTCCTCTCAGATTCCAGAACTTTCTGCCACAGAAATGTGAGGAACATGTGTTTTTTTAGCCAAATTTTGAGGTTTGCAAAGGATTCTGGGTAACAGAACCTGGTCTGAGCCACACAAGTCACCCCATCTTGGATTCCCCTAGGTCTCTAGTTTTCAGAAATGCACAGGTTTGGTGGGTTTCAATAGGTGGCGGATAAGCTACAGGCCAAAATCTACAGGTAGGCACTTTGAAAAAAACACCTCTGTTTTCCTTCAAAAATTTGGCTGTGTCCACATTGCGCTTTGGGGCGTTTCCTGTCGCGGGCGCTAGGTCTACCCACACAAGTGAGGTATCATTTTTATCGGGAGACGTGGGGGAACACTGGGTGGAAGGAAATTTGTGGCTCCTCTCAGATTCCAGAACTTTCTGCCACAGAAATGTGAGGAACATGTGTTTTTTTAGCCAAATTTTGAGGTTTGCAAAGGATTCTGGGTAACAGAACCTGGTCCGAGCCACACAAGTCAACCCATCTTGGATTCCCCTAGGTCTCTAGTTTTCAGAAATGCACAGGTTTGGTAGGTTTCCCTAGGTGGCGGCTGAGCTACAGGCCAAAATCTACAGGTAGGCACTTTGCAAAAAACACCTCTGTTTTCCTTCAAAAATTTGGATGTGTCCATGTTGCGCTTTGGGGCGTTTCCTGTCACAGGCGCTAGGCCTACCCACACAAGTGAGGTATCATTTTTATCGGGAGACGTGGGGGAACGCTGGGTGGATGGAAATTTGTTGCTCCTCTCAGATTCTAGAACTTTCTGCCACAGAAATGTGAGGAACATGTATTTTTTTTGCCAAATATTGAGGTTTGCAAAGGATTCTGGGTAACAGAACCTGGTCCGAGCCACACAAGTCACCCCATCTTGGATTCCCCTAGGTCTCTAGTTTTCAGAAATGCACAGGTTTGGTAGGTTTCCCTAGGTGGCGGCTGAGCTACAGGCCAAAATCTACAGGTAGGCACTTTGCAAAAAACACCTCTGTTTTCCTTCAAAAATTTGGATGTGTCCATGTTGTGCTTTGGGACGTTTCCTGTCGCGGGCGCTAGGCCTACCCACACAACTGAGGTATCATTTTTATCGGGAGACGTGGGGGGACGCTGGGTGGAGGGAAATTTGTGGCTCTTCTCAGATTCCAGAACTTTCTGCCACAGAAATGTGAGGAACATGTGTTTTTTTAGCCAAATTTTTAGGTTTGCAAAGGATTCTGGATAACAGAACCTGGTCCGAGCCACACAAGTCACCCCATCTTGGATTCCCCTAGGTCTCTAGTTTTCAGAAATGCACAGGTTTGGTAGGTTTCCCTAGGTGGCGGCTGAGCTACAGGCCAAAATCTACAGGTAGGCACTTTGCAAAAAACACCTCTGTTTTCCTTCAAAAATTTGGATGTGTCCATGTTGCGCTTTGGGGCGTTTCCTGTCGCAGGCGCTAGGCCTACCCACACAAGTGAGGTATCATTTTTATCGGGAGACGTGGGGGAACGCTGGGTGGATGGAAATTTGTTGCTCCTCTCAGATTCTAGAACTTTCTGCCACAGAAATGTGAGGAACATGTATTTTTTTAGCCAAATTTTGAGGTTTGCAAAGGATTCTGGGTAACAGAACCTGGTCCGAACCACACAAGTCACCCCATCTTGGATTCCCCTAGGTCTCTAGTTTTCAGAAATGCACAGGTTTGGTAGGTTTCCCTAGGTGGCGGCTGAGCTACAGGCCAAAATCTACAGGTAGGCACTTTGCAAAAAACACCTCTGTTTTCCTTCAAAAATTTGGATGTGTCCATGTTGTGCTTTGGGACGTTTCCTGTCGCGGGCGCTAGGCCTACCCACACAAGTGAGGTATCATTTTTATCGGGAGACGTGGGGGAATGCTGGGTGGAAGGAAATTTGTGGCTCCTCTCAGATTCCAGAACTTTCTGCCACAGAAATGTGAGGAACATGTGTTTTTTTAGCCAAATTTTGAGGTTTGCAAAGGATTCTGGGTAACAGAACCTAGTCCGAGCCACACAAGTCACCCCATCTTGGATTCCCCTAGGTCTCTAGTTTTCAGAAATGCACAGGTTTGGTGGGTTTCAATAGGTGGCGGATAAGCTACAGGCCAAAATCTACAGGTAGGCACTTTGTAAAAAACACCTCTGTTTTCCTTCAAAAATTTGGCTGTGTCCACATTGCGCTTTGGGGCGTTTCCTGTCGTGGGCGCTAGGCCTACCCACACAAGTGAGGTATCATTTTTATCGGGAGACGTGGGGGAACGCTGGGTGGACGAAATTTGTGGCTCCTCTCGGATTCCAGAACTTTCTGCCACAGAAATGTGAGGAACATGTGTTTTTTTAGCCAAATTTTGAGGTTTGCAAAGGATTCTGGGTAACAGAACCTGGTCCGAGCCACACAAGTCACCCCATCTTGGATTCCCCTAGGTCTCTAGTTTTCAGAAATGCACAGGTTTGGTGGGTTTCAATAGGTGGCGGATAAGCTACAGGCCAAAATCTACAGGTAGGCACTTTGTAAAAAACACCTGTTTTCCTTCAAAAATTTGGCTGTGTCCACGTTGCGCTTTGGGGCGTTTCCTGTCGCGGGCGCTAGGCCTACCCACACAAGTGAGGTATCATTTTTATCGGGAGACGTGGGGGAACGCTGGGTGGAAGGAAATTTGTGGCTCCTCTCAGATTCCAGAACTTTCTGCCACAGAAATGTGAGGAACATGTGTTTTTTTAGCCAAATTTTGAGGTTTGCAAAGGATTCTTGGTAACAGAACCTGGTCCGAGCCACACAAGTCAACCGATATTGGATTCCCCTTGGTCTCTAGTTTTCAGAAATGCACAGGTTTGGTAGGTTTCCCTAGGTGGCGGCTGAGCTACAGGCCAAAATCTACAGGTAGGCACTTTGCAAAAAACACCTCTGTTTTCCTTCAAAAATTTGGATGTGTCCATGTTGCGCTTTGGGGCGTTTCCTGTCGCAGGCGCTAGGCCTACCCACACAAGTGAGGTATCATTTTTATCGGGAGACGTGGGGGAACGCTGGGTGGATGGAAATTTGTTGCTCCTCTCAGATTCTAGAACTTTCTGCCACAGAAATGTGAGGAACATGTGTTTTTTTAGCCAAATTTTGAGGTTTGCAAAGGATTCTGGGTAACAGAACCTGGTCCGAGCCACACAAGTCACCCCATCTTGGATTGCCCTAGGTCTCTAGTTTTCAGAAATGCACAGGTTTGGTGGGTTTCCCTAGGTGGCGGATGAGCTACAGGCCAAAATCTACAGGTAGGAACTTTGCAAAAAACACCTCTGTTTTCCTTCAAAAATTTGGATGTGTCCACGTTGCGCTTTGGGGCGTTTCCTGTCGCGGGCGCTAGGCCTACCCACACAAGTGAGGTATCATTTTTATCGGGAGACGTGGGGGAACGCTGGGTGGAAGGAAATTTGTGGCTCCTCTCAGATTCTAGAATTTTCTGCCACAGAAATGTGAGGAACATGTGTTTTTTTTGCCAAATTTTGAGGTTTGCAAAGGATTCTGGGTAACAGAACCTGGTCCGAGCCACACAAGTCACCCCATCTTGGATTCCCCTAGGTCTCTAGGTTTCAGAAATGCACAGGTTTGGTAGGTTTACTTAGGTGTCGGCTGAGCTACAGGCCAAAATCTACAGGTAGGCACTTTGCAAAAAACACCTCTGTTTTCCTTCAAAAATTTGGATGTGTCCACGTTGCGCTTTGGGGCGTTTCCTGTCGGGGGCGCTAGGCCTACCCACACAAGTGAGGTATAATTTTTATCGGGAGACGTGGGGGAACGCTGGGTGGAAGGAAATTTGTGGCTCCTCTCAGATTCTAGAACTTTCTGCCACAGAAATGTGAGGAACATGTATTTTTTTTGCCAAATATTGAGGTTTGCAAAGGATTCTGGGTAACAGAACCTGGTCCGAGCCACACAAGTCACCCCATCTTGGATTCCCCTAGGTCTCTAGTTTTCAGAAATGCACAGGTTTGGTAGGTTTCCCTAGGTGGCGGCTGAGCTACAGGCCAAAATCTACAGGTAGGCACTTTGCAAAAAACACCTCTGTTTTCCTTCAAAAATTTGGATGTGTCCATGTTGTGCTTTGGGACGTTTCCTGTCGCGGGCGCTAGGCCTACCCACACAACTGAGGTATCATTTTTATCGGGAGACGTGGGGGGACGCTGGGTGGAGGGAAATTTGTGGCTCTTCTCAGATTCCAGAACTTTCTGCCACAGAAATGTGAGGAACATGTGTTTTTTTAGCCAAATTTTTAGGTTTGCAAAGGATTCTGGATAACAGAACCTGGTCCGAGCCACACAAGTCACCCCATCTTGGATTCCCCTAGGTCTCTAGTTTTCAGAAATGCACAGGTTTGGTAGGTTTCCCTAGGTGGCGGCTGAGCTACAGGCCAAAATCTACAGGTAGGCACTTTGCAAAAAACACCTCTGTTTTCCTTCAAAAATTTGGATGTGTCCATGTTGCGCTTTGGGGCGTTTCCTGTCGCAGGCGCTAGGCCTACCCACACAAGTGAGGTATCATTTTTATCGGGAGACGTGGGGGAACGCTGGGTGGAAGGAAATTTGTGGCTCCTCTCAGATTCTAGAACTTTCTGCCACAGAAATGTGAGGAACATGTGTTTTTTTAGCCAAATTTTGAGGTTTGCAAAGGATTCTGGGTAACAGAACCTGGTCCGAGCCACACAAGTCACCCCATCTTGGATTCCCCTAGGTCTCTAGTTTTCAGAAATGCACAGGTTTGGTAGGTTTCCCTAGGTGGCGGCAGAGCTACAGGCCAAAATCTAAAGGTAGGCACTTTGCAAAAAACACCTCTGTTTTCCTTCAAAAATTTGGATGTGTCCATGTTGTGCTTTGGGACGTTTCCTGTCGCGGGCGCTAGGCCTACCCACACAAGTGAGGTATCATTTTTATCGGGAGACGTGGGGGAACGCTGGGTGGAAGGACATTTGTGGCTCCTCTCAGATTCTAGAACTTTCTGCCACAGAAATGTGAGGAACATGTGTTTTTTTAGCCAAATTTTGAGGTTTGCAAAGGATTCGGGGTAACAGAACCTGGTCCGAGCCACACAAGTCACCCCATCTTGGATTCCCCTAGGTCTCTAGTTTTCAGAAATGCACAGGTTTGGTGGGTTTCAATAGGTGGCGGATAAGCTACAGGCCAAAATCTACAGGTAGGCACTTTGTAAAAAACACCTCTGTTTTCCTTCAAAAATTTGGCTGTGTCCACGTTGCGCTTTGGGGCGTTTCCTGTCGCGGGCGCTAGGCCTACCCACACAAGTGAGGTATCATTTTTATCGGGAGACGTGGGGGAACGCTGGGTGGAAGGAAATTTGTGGCTCCTCTCGGATTCCAGAACTTTCTGCCACAGAAATGTGAGGAACATGTGTTTTTTTAGCCAAATTTTGAGGTTTGCAAAGGATTCTGGGTAACAGAACCTGGTCCGAGCCACACAAGTCACCCCATCTTGGATTCCCCTAGGTCTCTAGTTTTCAGAAATGCACAGGTTTGGTGGGTTTCAATAGGTGGCGGATAAGCTACAGGCCAAAATCTACAGGTAGGCACTTTGTAAAAAACACCTGTTTTCCTTCAAAAAATTGGCTGTGTCCACGTTGCGCTTTGGGGCGTTTCCTGTCGCGGGCGCTAGGCCTACCCACACAAGTGAGGTATCATTTTTATCGGGAGACGTGGGGGAACGCTGGGTGGAAGGAAATTTGTGGCTCCTCTCAGATTCCAGAACTTTCTGCCACAGAAATGTGAGGAACATGTGTTTTTTTAGCCAAATTTTGAGGTTTGCAAAGGATTCTGGGTAACAGAACCTGGTCCGAGCCACACAAGTCAACCGATATTGGATTCCCCTTGGTCTCTAGTTTTCAGAAATGCACAGGTTTGGTAGGTTTCCCTAGGTGGCGGCTGAGCTACAGGCCAAAATCTACAGGTAGGCACTTTGCAAAAAACACCTCTGTTTTCCTTCAAAAATTTGGATGTGTCCATGTTGCGCTTTGGGGCGTTTCCTGTCGCAGGCGCTAGGCCTACCCACACAAGTGAGGTATCATTTTTATCGGGAGACGTGGGGGAACGCTGGTTGGATGGAAATTTGTTGCTCCTCTCAGATTCTAGAACTTTCTGCCACAGAAATGTGAGGAACATGTGTTTTTTTAGCCAAATTTTGAGGTTTGCAAAGGATTCTGGGTAACAGAACCTGGTCCGAGCCACACAAGTCACCCCATCTTGGATTCCCCTAGGTCTCTAGTTTTCAGAAATGCACAGGTTTGGTAGGTTTCCCTAGGTGGCGGCTGAGCTACAGGCCAAAATCTACAGGTAGGCACTTTGCAAAAAACACCTCTGTTTTCCTTCAAAAATGTGGCTGTGTCCACGTTGCGCTTTGGGGCGTTTCCTGTCGCGGGCGCTAGGCCTACCCACACAAGTGAGGTATCATTTTTATCGGGAGACGTGGGGGAACGCTGGGTGGAAGGAAATTTGTGGCTCCTCTCAGATTCTAGAATTTTCTGCCACAGAAATGTGAGGAACATGTGTTTTTTTAAGCCAAATTTTGAGGTTTGCAAAGGATTCTGGGTAACAGAACCTGGTCCGAGCCACACAAGTCACCCCATCTTGGATTGCCCTAGGTCTCTAGTTTTCAGAAATGCACAGGTTTGGTGGGTTTCCCTAGGTGGCGGATGAGCTACAGGCCAAAATCTACAGGTAGGAACTTTGCAAAAAACACCTCTGTTTTCCTTCAAAAATTTGGATGTGTCCACGTTGCGCTTTGGGGCGTTTCCTGTCGCGGGCGCTAGGCCTACCCACACAAGTGAGGTATCATTTTTATCGGGAGACGTGGGGGAACGCTGGGTGGAAGGAAATTTGTGGCTCCTCTCAGATTCTAGAATTTTCTGCCACAGAAATGTGAGGAACATGTGTTTTTTTTGCCAAATTTTGAGGTTTGCAAAGGATTCTGGGTAACAGAACCTGGTCCGAGCCACACAAGTCACCCCATCTTGGATTCCCCTAGGTCTCTAGGTTTCAGAAATGCACAGGTTTGGTAGGTTTACTTAGGTGTCGGCTGAGCTACAGGCCAAAATCTACAGGTAGGCACTTTGCAAAAAACACCTCTGTTTTCCTTCAAAAATTTGGATGTGTCCACGTTGCGCTTTGGGGCGTTTCCTGTCGGGGGCGCTAGGCCTACCCACACAAGTGAGGTATCATTTTTATCGGGAGACGTGGGGGAACGCTGGGTGGAAGGAAATTTGTGGCTCCTCTCAGATTCTAGAACTTTCTGCCACAGAAATGTGAGGAACATGTGTTTTTTTAGCCAAATTATGAGTTTTGCAAAGGATTCTGGGTAACAGAACCTGGTCCGAGCCACACAAGTCACCCCATCTTGGATTCCCCTTGGTCTCTAGTTTTCAGAAATGCACAGGTTTGGTAGGTTTCCCTAGGTGGCGGCTGAGCTACAGGCCAAAATCTACAGGTAGGCACTTTGCAAAAAACACCTCTGTTTTCCTTCAAAAATTTGGATGTGTCCATGTTGTGCTTTGGGACGTTTCCTGTCGCGGGCGCTAGGCCTACCCACACAAGTGAGGTATCATTTTTATCGGGAGACGTGGGGGAACGCTGGGTGGAAGGAAATTTGTGGCTCCTCTCAGATTCCAGAACTTTCTGCCACAGAAATGTGAGGAACATGTGTTTTTTTAGCCAAATTTTGAGGTTTGCAAAGGATTCTGGGTAACAGAACCTGGTCCGAGCCACACAAGTCACCCCATCTTGCATTCCCCTAGGTCTCTAGTTTTCAGAAATGCACAGGTTTGGTAGGTTTCCCTACGTGGCGGCTGAGCTACAGGCCAAAACCTACAGGTAGGCACTTTGCAAACAACACCTCTGTTTTCCTTCAAAAATTTAGATGTGTCCATGTTGTGCTTTGGGACGTTTCTTGTCGCGGGCGCTAGGCCTACCCACACAAGTGAGGTATCATTTTTATCGGGAGACGTGGGGGAACGCTGGGTGGAAGGAAATTTGTGGCTCCTCTCAGATTCCAGAACTTTCTGCCACAGAAATGTGAGGAACATGTGTTTTTTTAGCCAAATTTTGAGGTTTGCAAAGGATTCTGGGTAACAGAACCTGGTCTGAGCCACACAAGTCACCCCATCTTGGATTCCCCTAGGTCTCTAGTTTTCAGAAATGCACAGGTTTGGTGGGTTTCAATAGGTGGCGGGTAAGCTACAGGCCAAAATCTACAGGTAGGCACTTTGAAAAAAACACCTCTGTTTTCCTTCAAAAATTTGGCTGTGTCCACATTGCGCTTTGGGGCGTTTCCTGTCGCGGGCGCTAGGCCTACCCACACAAGTGAGGTATCATTTTTATCGGGAGACGTGAGGGAACGCTGGGTGGAAGGAAATTTGTGGCTCCTCTCAGATTCCAGAACTTTCTGCCACAGAAATGTGAGGAACATGTGTTTTTTTAGCCAAATTTTGAGGTTTGCAAAGGATTCTGGGTAACAGAACCTGGTCCGAGCCACACAAGTCAACCCATCTTGGATTCCCCTAGGTCTCTAGTTTTCAGAAATGCACAGGTTTGGTAGGTTTCCCTAGGTGGCGGCTGAGCTACAGGCCAAAATCTACAGGTAGGCACTTTGCAAAAAACACCTCTGTTTTCCTTTCGAAAATTTGGATGTGTCCATGTTGCGCTTTGGGGCGTTTCCTGTCCCAGGCGCTAGGCCTACCAACACAAGTGAGGTATCATTTTTATCGGGAGACGTGGGGGAACGCTGGGTGGATGGAAATTTGTTGCTCCTCTCAGATTCTAGAACTTTCTGCCACAGAAATGTGAGGAACATGTATTTTTTTAGCCAAATTTTGAGGTTTGCAAAGGATTCTGGGTAACAGAACCTGGTCCGAGCCACACAAGTCACCCCATCTTGGATTCCCCTAGGTCTCTAGGTTTCAGAAATGCACAGGTTTGGTAGGTTTACTTAGGTGTCGGCTGAGCTACAGGCCAAAATCTACAGGTAGGCACTTTGCAAAAAACACCTCTGTTTTCCTTCAAAAATTTGGATGTGTCCACGTTGCGCTTTGGGGCGTTTCCTGTCGGGGGCGCTAGGCCTACCCACACAAGTGAGGTATAATTTTTATCGGGAGACGTGGGGGAACGCTGGGTGGAAGGAAATTTGTGGCTCCTCTCAGATTCTAGAACTTTCTGCCACAGAAATGTGAGGAACATGTGTTTTTTTAGCCAAATTATGAGTTTTGCAAAGGATTCTGGGTAACAGAACCTGGTCCGAGCCACACAAGTCACCCCATCTTGGATTCCCCTTGGTCTCTAGTTTTCAGAAATGCACAGGTTTGGTAGGTTTCCCTAGGTGGCGGCTGAGCTACAGGCCAAAATCTACAGGTAGGCACTTTGCAAAAAACACCTCTGTTTTCCTTCAAAAATTTGGATGTGTCCATGTTGTGCTTTGGGACGTTTCCTGTCGCGGGCGCTAGGCCTACCCACACAAGTGAGGTATCATTTTTATCGGGAGACGTGGGGGAACGCTGGGTGGAAGGAAATTTGTGGCTCCTCTCAGATTCCAGAACTTTCTGCCACAGAAATGTGAGGAACATGTGTTTTTTTAGCCAAATTTTGAGGTTTGCAAAGGATTCTGGGTAACAGAACCTGGTCCGAGCCACACAAGTCACCCCATCTTGCATTCCCCTAGGTCTCTAGTTTTCAGAAATGCACAGGTTTGGTAGGTTTCCCTACGTGGCGGCTGAGCTACAGGCCAAAACCTACAGGTAGGCACTTTGCAAACAACACCTCTGTTTTCCTTCAAAAATTTAGATGTGTCCATGTTGTGCTTTGGGACGTTTCTTGTCGCGGGCGCTAGGCCTACCCACACAAGTGAGGTATCATTTTTATCGGGAGACGTGGGGGAACGCTGGGTGGAAGGAAATTTGTGGCTCCTCTCAGATTCCAGAACTTTCTGCCACAGAAATGTGAGGAACATGTGTTTTTTTAGCCAAATTTTGAGGTTTGCAAAGGATTCTGGGTAACAGAACCTGGTCTGAGCCACACAAGTCACCCCATCTTGGATTCCCCTAGGTCTCTAGTTTTCAGAAATGCACAGGTTTGGTGGGTTTCAATAGGTGGCGGGTAAGCTACAGGCCAAAATCTACAGGTAGGCACTTTGAAAAAAACACCTCTGTTTTCCTTCAAAAATTTGGCTGTGTCCACATTGCGCTTTGGGGCGTTTCCTGTCGCGGGCGCTAGGCCTACCCACACAAGTGAGGTATCATTTTTATCGGGAGACGTGAGGGAACGCTGGGTGGAAGGAAATTTGTGGCTCCTCTCAGATTCCAGAACTTTCTGCCACAGAAATGTGAGGAACATGTGTTTTTTTAGCCAAATTTTGAGGTTTGCAAAGGATTCTGGGTAACAGAACCTGGTCCGAGCCACACAAGTCAACCCATCTTGGATTCCCCTAGGTCTCTAGTTTTCAGAAATGCACAGGTTTGGTAGGTTTCCCTAGGTGGCGGCTGAGCTACAGGCCAAAATCTACAGGTAGGCACTTTGCAAAAAACACCTCTGTTTTCCTTTCGAAAATTTGGATGTGTCCATGTTGCGCTTTGGGGCGTTTCCTGTCCCAGGCGCTAGGCCTACCAACACAAGTGAGGTATCATTTTTATCGGGAGACGTGGGGGAACGCTGGGTGGATGGAAATTTGTTGCTCCTCTCAGATTCTAGAACTTTCTGCCACAGAAATGTGAGGAACATGTATTTTTTTAGCCAAATTTTGAGGTTTGCAAAGGATTCTGGGTAACAGAACCTGGTCCGAGCCACACAAGTCACCCCATCTTGGATTCCCCTAGGTCTCTAGTTTTCAGAAATGCACAGGTTTGGTAGGTTTCCCTAGGTGGCGGCTGAGCTACAGGCCAAAATCTACAGGTAGGCACTTTGCAAAAAACACCTCTGTTTTCCTTCAAAAATTTGGATGAGTCCATGTTGTGCTTTGGGACGTTTCCTGTCGCGGGCGCTAGGCCTACCCACACAAGTGAGGTATCATTTTTATCGGGAGACGTGGGGGAATGCTGGGTGGAAGGAAATTTGTGGCTCCTCTCAGATTCCAGAACTTTCTGCCACAGAAATGTGAGGAACATGTGTTTTTTTAGCCAAATTTTGAGGTTTGCAAAGGATTCTGGGTAACATAACCTAGTCCGAGCCACACAAGTCACCCCATCTTGGATTCCCCTAGGTCTCTAGTTTTCAGAAATGCACAGGTTTGGTGGGTTTCAATAGGTGGCGGATAAGCTACAGGCCAAAATCTACAGGTAGGCACTTTGTAAAAAACACCTCTGTTTTCCTTCAAAAATTTGGCTGTGTCCACATTGCGCTTTGGGGCGTTTCCTGTCGCGGGCGCTAGGCCTACCCACACAAGTGAGGTATCATTTTTATCGGGAGACGTGGGGGAACGCTGGGTGGACGAAATTTGTGGCTCCTCTCAGATTCCAGAACTTTCTGCCACAGAAATGTGAGGAACATGTGTTTTTTTAGCCAAATTTTGAGGTTTGCAAAGGATTCTGGGTAACAGAACCTGGTCCGAGCCACACAAGTCACCCCATCTTGGATTCCCCTAGGTCTCTAGTTTTCAGAAAAGCACAGGTTTGGTGGGTTTCAATAGGTGGCGGATAAGCTACAGGCCAAAATCTACAGGTAGGCACTTTGTAAAAAACACCTCTGTTTTCCTTCAAAAATTTGGCTGTGTCCACGTTGCGCTTTGGGGCGTTTCCTGTCGCGGGCGCTAGGCCTACCCACACAAGTGAGGTATCATTTTTATCGGGAGATGTGGGGGAACGCTGGGTGGAAGGAAATTTGTGGCTCCTCTCAGATTCCAGAACTTTCTGCCACAGAAATGTGAGGAACATGTGTTTTTTTAGCCAAATTTTGAGGTTTGCAAAAGATTCTGGGTAACAGAACCTGGTCTGAGCCACACAAGTCAACCCATCTTGGATTCCCCTAGGTCAAAGTTTTCAGAAATGCACAGGTTTGGTAGGTTTCCCTAGGTGGCGGATGAGCTACAGGCCAAAATCTACAGGTAGGCACTTTGCAAAAAACACCTCTGTTTTCTTTCAAAAATTTGGATGTGTCCATGTTGCGCTTTGGGGCGTTTCCTGTCGCAGGCGCTAGGCCTACCCACACAAGTGAGGTATCATTTTTATCGGGAGACGTGGGGGAACGCTGGGTGGATGTAAATTTGTTGCTCCTCTCAGATTCTAGAACTTTCTGCCACAGAAATGTGAGGAACATGTGTTTTTTTAGCCAAATTTTGAGGTTTGCAAAGGATTCTGGGTAACAGAACCTGGTCCGAGCCACACAAGTCACCCCATCTTGGATTCCCCTAGGTCTCTAGTTTTCAGAAATGCACAGGTTTGGTGGGTTTCAATAGGTGGCGGATAAGCTACAGGCCAAAATCTACAGGTAGGCACTTTGCAAAAAACACCTCTGTTTTCCTTCAAAAATTTGAATGTGTCCATGTTGTGCTTTGGGACGTTTCCTGTCGCGGGCGCTAGGCCTACCCACACAAGTGAGGTATCATTTTTATCGGGAGACGTGGGGGAACGCTGGGTGGAAGGAAATTTGTGGCTCCTCTCAGATTCCAGAACTTTCTGCCACAGAAATGTGAGGAACATGTGTTTTTTTAGCCAAATATTGAGGTTTGCAAAGGATTCTGGGTAACAGAACCTGGTCCGAGCCACACAAGTCACCCCATCTTGGATTCCCCTAGGTCTCTAGTTTTCAGAAATGCACAGGTTTGGTGGGTTTCAATAGGTGGCGGATAAGCTACAGGCCAAAATCTACAGGTAGGCACTTTGTAAAAAACACCTCTGTTTTCCTTAAAAAATTTGGCTGTGTCCACGTTGCGCTTTGGGGCGTTTCCTGTCGCGGGCGCTAGGCCTACCCACACAAGTGAGGTATCATTTTTATCGGGAGACGTGGGGGAACGCTGGGTTGAAGGAAATTTGTGGCTCCTCTCAGATTCCAGAACTTTGTGCCACAGAAATGTGAGGAACATGTGTTTTTTTAGCCAAATTTTGAGGTTTGCAAAGGATTCTGGGTAACAGAACCTGGTCCGAGCCACACAAGTCAACCCATCTTGGATTCCCCTAGGTCTCTAGTTTTCAGAAATGCACAGGTTTGGTAGGTTTCCCTAGGTGGCGGCTGAGCTACAGGCCAAAATCTACAGGTAGGCACTTTGCAAAAAACACCTCTGTTTTCCTTCAAAAATTTGGATGTGTCCATGTTGCGCTTTGGGGCGTTTCCTGTCGCAGGTGCTAGGCCTACCCACACTAGTGAGGTATCATTTTTATCGGGAGACGTGGGGGAACGCTGGGTGGATGGAAATTTGTTGCTCCTCTCAGATTCTAGAACTTTCTGCCACAGAAATGTGAGGAACATGTGTTTTTTTAGCCAAATTTTGAGGTTTGCAAAGGATTCTGGGTAACAGAACCTGGTCCGAGCCACACAAGTCACCCCATCTTGGATTCCCCTAGGTCTCTAGTTTTCAGAAATGCACAGGTTTGGTAGGTTTCCCTAGGTGGCGGCTGAGCTACAGGCCAAAATCTACAGGTAGGCACTTTGCAAAAAACACCTCTGTTTTCCTTCAAAAATTTTGAAGTGTCCACGTTGCGCTTTGGGGCGTTTCCTGTCGCGGGCGCGCTAAGCCTACCCACAGAAGTGAGGTATAATTTTTATCGGGAGACGTGGGGGAACGCTGGGTGGAAGGAAATTTGTGGCTCCTCTCAGATTCCAGAACTTTCTGCCACAGAAATGTGAGGAACATTTGTTTTTTTAGCCAAATTTTGAGGTTTGCAAAGGATTCTGGGTAACAGAACCTGGTCCGAGCCACACAAGTCACCCCATCTTGGATTCCCCTAGGTCTCTAGTTTTCAGAAATGCACAGGTTTGGTAGGTTTCCCTAGGTGGCGGCTGAGCTACAGGCCAAAATCTACAGGTAGGCACTTTGCAAAAAACACCTCTGTTTTCCTTCAAAGATTTGGATATGTCCACGTTGCGCTTTAGGCGTTTCCTGTCGGGGGCGCTAGGCCTACCCACACAAGTGAGGTATAATTTTTATCGGGAGACGTGGGGGAACGCTGGGTGGAAGGAAATTTGTGGCTCCTCTCAGATTCTAGAACTTTCTGCCACAGAAATGTGAGGAACATGTGTTTTTTTAGCCAAATTTTGAGGTTTGCAAAGGATTCTGGGTAACAGAACCTGGTCCGAGCTCACAAGTCACCCCATCTTGGATTCCCCTAGGTCTCTAGTTTTCAGAAATGCACAGGTTTGGTAGGTTTCCCTAGGTGGCGGCAGAGCTACAGGCCAAAATCTACAGGTAGGCACTTTGCAAAAAACACCTCTGTTTTCCTTCAAAAATTTGGATGTGTCCATGTTGTGCTTTGGGACGTTTCCTGTCGCGGGCGCTAGGCCTACCCACACAAGTGAGGTATCATTTTTATCGGGAGACGTGGGGGAACGCTGGGTGGAAGGACATTTGTGGCTCCTCTCAGATTCTAGAACTTTCTGCCACAGAAATGTGAGGAACATGTGTTTTTTTAGCCAAATTTTGAGGTTTGCAAAGGATTCGGGGTAACAGAACCTGGTCCGAGCCACACAAGTCACCCCATCTTGGATTCCCCTAGGTCTCTAGTTTTCAGAAATGCACAGGTTTGGTGGGTTTCAATAGGTGGCGGATAAGCTACAGGCCAAAATCTACAGGTAGGCACTTTGTAAAAAACACCTCTGTTTTCCTTCAAAAATTTGGCTGTGTCCACGTTGCGCTTTGGGGCGTTTCCTGTCGCGGGCGCTAGGCCTACCCACTCAAGTGAGGTATCATTTTTATCGGGAGACGTGGGGGAACGCTGGGTGGAAGGAAATTTGTGGCTCCTCTCAGATTCCAGAACTTTCTGCCACAGAAATGTGAGGAACATGTGTTTTTTTAGCCAAATTTTGAGGTTTGCAAAGGATTCTGGGTAACAGAACCTGGTCCGAGCCACACAAGTCACCCCATCTTGGATTCCCCTAGGTCTCTAGTTTTCAGAAATGCACAGGTTTGGTGGGTTTCAATAGGTGGCGGATAAGCTACAGGCCAAAATCTACAGGTAGGCACTTTGTAAAAAACACCTCTGTTTTCCTTCAAAAATTTGGCTGTGTCCACGTTGCGCTTTGGGGCGTTTCCTGTCGCGGGCGCTAGGCCTACCCACACAAGTGAGGTATCATTTTTATCGGGAGACGTGGGGGAACGCTGGGTGGAAGGAAATTTCTGGCTCCTCTCAGATTCCAGAAATTTCTGCCACAGAAATGTGAGGAACATGTGTTTTTTTAGCCAAATTTTTAGGTTTGCAAAGGATTCTGGGTAACAGAACCTGGTCCGAGCCACACAAGTCACCCCATCTTGGATTCCCCTTGGTCTCTAGTTTTCAGAAATGCACAGGTTTGGTAGGTTTCCCTAGGTGGCGGCTGAGCTACAGGCCAAAATCTACAGGTAGGCACTTTGTAAAAAACACCTCTGTTTTCCTTCAAAAATTTGGCTGTGTCCACGTTGCGCTTTGGGGCGTTTCCTGTCGCGGGCGCTAGGCCTACCCACACAAGTGAGGTATCATTTTTATCGGGAGACGTGGGGGAACGCTGGGTGGAAGGAAATTTCTGGCTCCTCTCAGATTCCAGAACTTTCTGCCACAGAAATGTGAGGAACATGTGTTTTTTTAGCCAAATTTTGAGGTTTGCAAAGGATTCTGGGTAACAGAACCTGGTCCGAGCCACACAAGTCACCCCATCTTGGATTCCCCTTGGTCTCTAGTTTTCAGAAATGCACAGGTTTGGTAGGTTTCCCTAGGTGGCGGCTGAGCTACAGGCCAAAATCTACAGGTAGGCACTTTGCAAAAAACACCTCTGTTTTCATGCAAAAATTTGGATGTGTCCATGTTGTGCTTTGGGACATTTCCTGTCGCAGGCGCTAGGCCTACCCACACAAGTGAGGTATCATTTTTATCGGGAGACATGGGGGAACGCTGGGTGGAAGGAAATTTGTGGCTCCTCTCAGATTCCAGAACTTTCTGCCACAGAAATGTGAGGAACATGTGTTTTTTTAGCCAAATTTTGAGGTTTGCAAAGGATTCTGGGTAACAGAACCTGGTCCGAGCCACACAAGTCACCCCATCTTGGATTCCCCTAGGTCTCTAGTTTTCAGAAATGCACAGGTTTGGTAGGTTTCCCTAGGTGGCGGCTGAGCTACAGGCCAAAATCTACAGGTAAGCACTTTACAAAAAACACCTCTGTTTTCCTTCAAAAATTTGGATGTGTCCATGTTGCGCTTTGGGGCATTTCCTGTCGCAGGCGCTAGGCCTACCCACACAAGTGAGGTATCATTTTTATCAGGAGATGTTGGGGAACGCTGGGTGGAAGGAAATTTGTGGCTCCTCTCAGATTCCAGAACTTTCTGCCACAGAAATGTGAGGAACATGTGTTTTTTTAGCCAAATTTTGAGGTTTGCAAAGGATTCTGGGTAACAGAACTTGGTCCGAGCCACACAAGTCACCCCATCTTGGATTCCCCTAGGTCTCTAGTTTTCAGAAATGCACAGGTTTGGTAGGTTTCCCTAGGTGGCGGCTGAGCTACAGGCCAAAATCTACAGGTAGGCACTTTGCAAAAAACACCTCTGTTTTCCTTCAAAAATTTGGATGTGTCCATGTTGCGCTTTGGGGCGTTTCCTGTCGCAGGCGCTAGGCCTACCCACACAAGTAAGGTATCATTTATATCGGGAGATATGGGGGAACGCTGGGTAGAAGGAAATTTGTGGCTCCTCTCAGATTCCAGAACTTTCTGCCACAGAAATGTGAGGAACATGTGTTTTTTTAGCCAAATTTTGAGGTTTGCAAAGGATTCTGGGTAACAGAACCTGGTCCGAGCCACACAAGTCACCCCATCTTGGATTCCCCTAGGTCTCTAGTTTTCAGACATGCACAGGTTTGGTGGGTTTCAATGGGTGGCGGATAAGCTACAGGCCAAAATCTACAGGTAGGCACTTTGTAAAAAACACCTCTGTTTTCCTTCAAAAATTTGGCTGTGTCCACGTTGCGCTTTGGGGCGTTTCCTGTCGCGGGCGCTAGGCCTACCCACACAAGTGAGGTATCATTTTTATCGGGAGACGTGGGGGAACGCTGGGTGGAAGGAAATTTGTGGCTCCTCTCAGATTCCAGAACTTTCTGCCACAGAAATGTGAGGAACATGTGTTTTTTTAACCAAATTTTGAGGTTTGCAAAGGATTCTGGGTAACAGAACCTGGTCCGAGCCACACAAGTCAACCCATCTTGGATTCCCCTAGGTCTCTAGTTTTCAGAAATGCACAGGTTTGGTAGGTTTCCCTAGGTGGCGGCTGAGCTACAGGCCAAAATCTACAGGTAGGCACTTTGCAAAAAACACCTCTGTTTTCCTTAAAAAATTTGGCTGTGTCCACGTTGCGCTTTGGGGCGTTTCCTGTCGCGGGCGCTAGGCCTACCCACACAAGTGAGGTATCATTTTTATCGGGAGACGTGGGGGAACGCTGGGTGGAAGGAAATTTGTGGCTCCTCTCAGATTCCAGAACTTTCTGCCACAGAAATGTGAGGAACATGTGTTTTTTTAGCCAAATTTTGAGGTTTGCAAAGGATTCTGGGTAACAGAACCTGGTCCGAGCCACACAAGTCACCCCATCTTGGATTCCCCTAGGTCTCTAGTTTTCAGAAATGCACAGGTTTGGTGGGTTTCAATAGGTGGCGGATAAGCTACAGGCCAAAATCTACAGGTAGGCACTTTGTAAAAAACACCTCTGTTTTCCTTCAAAAATGTGGCTGTGTCCACGTTGCGCTTTGGGGCGTTTCCTGTCGCGGGCGCTAGGCCTACCCACACAAGTGAGGTATCATTTTTATCGGGAGACGTGGGGGAACGCTGGGTGGAAGGAAATTTCTGGCTCCTCTCAGATTCCAGAAATTTCTGCCACAGAAATGTGAGGAACATGTGTTTTTTTAGCCAAATTTTTAGGTTTGCAAAGGATTCTGGGTAACAGAACCTGGTCCGAGCCACACAAGTCACCCCATCTTGGATTCCCCTTGGTCTCTAGTTTTCAGAAATGCACAGGTTTGGTAGGTTTCCCTAGGTGGCGGCTGAGCTACAGGCCAAAATCTACAGGTAGGCACTTTGTAAAAAACACCTCTGTTTTCCTTCAAAAATTTGGCTGTGTCCATGTTGCGCTTTGGGGCGTTTCCTGTCGCGGGCGCTAGGCCTACCCACACAAGTGAGGTATAATTTTTATCGGGAGACGTGGGGGAACACTGGGTGGAAGGAAATTTCTGGCTCCTCTCAGATTCCAGAAATTTCTGCCACAGAAATGTGAGGAACATGTGTTTTTCTAGCCAAATTTTGAGGTTTGCAAAGGATTCTGGGTAACAGAACCTGATCCGAGCCACACAAGTCACCCCATCTTGGATTCCCCTTGGTCTCTAGTTTTCAGAAATGCACAGGTTTGGTAGGTTTCCCTAGGTGGCGGCTGAGCTACAGGCCAAAATCTACAGGTAGGCACTTTGCAAAAAACACCTCTGTTTTCCTTCAAAAATTTGGATGTGTCCATGTTGCGCTTTGGGGCGTTTCCTGTTGCAGGCGCTAGGCCTACCCACACAAGTAAGGTATCATTTATATCGGGAGATATGGGGGAACGCTGGGTAGAAGGAAATTTGTGGCTCCTCTCAGATTCCAGAACTTTCTGCCACAGAAATGTGAGGAACATGTGTTTTTTTAGCCAAATTTTGAGGTTTGCAAAGGATTCTGGGTAACAGAACCTGGTCCGAGCCACACAAGTCACCCCATCTTGGATTCCCCTAGGTCTCTAGTTTTCAGACATGCACAGGTTTGGTGGGTTTCAATGGGTGGCGGATAAGCTACAGGCCAAAATCTACAGGTAGGCACTTTGTAAAAAACACCTCTGTTTTCCTTCAAAAATTTGGCTGTGTCCACGTTGCGCTTTGGGGCGTTTCCTGTCGCGGGCGCTAGGCCTACCCACACAAGTGAGGTATCATTTTTATCGGGAGACGTGGGGGAACGCTGGGTGGAAGGAAATTTGTGGCTCCTCTCAGATTCCAGAACTTTCTGCCACAGAAATGTGAGGAACATGTGTTTTTTTAACCAAATTTTGAGGTTTGCAAAGGATTCTGGGTAACAGAACCTGGTCCGAGCCACACAAGTCAACCCATCTTGGATTCCCCTAGGTCTCTAGTTTTCAGAAATGCACAGGTTTGGTAGGTTTCCCTAGGTGGCGGCTGAGCTACAGGCCAAAATCTACAGATAGGCACTTTGCAAAAAACACCTCTGTTTTCCTTCAAAAATTTGGATGTGTCCATGTTGCGCTTTGGGGCGTTTCCTGTCGCAGGCGCTAGGCCTACCCACACAAGTGAGGTATCATTTTTATCGGGAGACGTGGGGGAACGCTGGGTGGATGGAAATTTGTTGCTCCTCTCAGATTCTAGAACTTTCTGCCACAGAAATGTGAGGAACATGTATTTTTTTAGCCAAATTTTGAGGTTTGCAAAGGATTCTGGGTAACAGAACCTGGTCCGAGCCACACAAGTCACCCCATCTTGGATTCCCCTAGGTCTCTAGTTTTCAGAAATGCACAGGTTTGGTAGGTATCCCTAGGTGGCGGCTGAGCTACAGGCCAAAATCTACAGGTAGGCACTTTGCAAAAAACACCTCTGTTTTCCTTCAAAAATTTGGATGTGTCCATGTTGTGCTTTGGGACGTTTCCTGTCGCGGGTGCTAGGCCTACCCACACAAGTGAGGTATCATTATTGGGAGACGTGGGGGAACGCTGGGTGGAAGGAAATTTGTGGCTCCTCTCAGATTCCAGAACTTTCTGCCACAGAAATGTGAGGAACATGTGTTTTTTTAGCCAAATTTTGAGGTTTGCAAATTATTCTGGGTAACAGAACCTGGTCTGAGCCACACAAGTCACCCCATCTTGGATTCCCCTAGGTCTCTAGTTTTCAGAAATGCACAGGTTTGGTGGGTTTCAATAGGTGGCGGATAAGCTACAGGCCAAAATCTACAGGTAGGCACTTTGAAAAAAACACCTCTGTTTTCCTTCAAAAATTTGGATGTGTCCATGTTGTGCTTTGGGACGTTTCCTGTCGCGGGCGCTAGGCCTACCCACACAACTGAGGTATCATTTTTATCGGGAGACGTGGGGGGACGCTGGGTGGAGGGAAATTTGTGGCTCTTCTCAGATTCCAGAACTTTCTGCCACAGAAATGTGAGGAACATGTGTTTTTTTAGCCAAATTTTTAGGTTTGCAAAGGATTCTGGGTAACAGAACCTGGTCCGAGCCACACAAGTCACCCCATCTTGGATTCCCCTAGGTCTCTAGTTTTCAGAAATGCACAGGTTTGGTAGGTTTCCCTAGGTGGCGGCTGAGCTACAGGCCAAAATCTACAGGTAGGCACTTTGCAAAAAACACCTCTGTTTTCCTTCAAAAATTTGGATGTGTCCATGTTGCGCTTTGGGGCGTTTCCTGTCGCAGGCGCTAGGCCTACCCACACAAGTGAGGTATCATTTTTATCGGGAGACGTGGGGGAACGCTGGGTGGATGGAAATTTGTTGCTCCTCTCAGATTCTAGAACTTTCTGCCACAGAAATGTGAGGAACATGTGTTTTTTTAGCCAAATTTTGAGGTTTGCAAAGGATTCTGGGTAACAGAACCTGGTCCGAGCCACACAAGTCACCCCATCTTGGATTCCCCTAGGTCTCTAGTTTTCAGAAATGCACAGGTTTGGTAGGTTTCCCTAGGTGGCGGCTGAGCTACAGGCCAAAATCTACAGGTAGGCACTTTGCAAAAAACACCTCTGTTTTCCTTCAAAAATTTGGATGTGTCCATGTTGTGCTTTGGGACGTTTCCTGTCGCGGGCGCTAGGCCTACCCACACAAGTGAGGTATCATTTTTATCGGGAGACGTGGGGGAACGCTGGGTGGAAGGAAATTTGTGGCTCCTCTCAGATTCCAGAACTTTCTGCCACAGAAATGTGAGGAACATGTGTTTTTTCAGCCAAATATTGAGGTTTGCAAAGGATTCTGGGTAACAGAACCTGGTCCGAGCCACACAAGTCACCCCATCTTGGATTCCCCTAGGTCTCTAGTTTTCAGAAATGCACAGGTTTGGTGGGTTTCAATAGGTGGCGGATAAGCTACAGGCCAAAATCTACAGGTAGGCACTTTGTAAAAAACACCTCTGTTTTCCTTCAAAAATTTGGCTGTGTCCACGTTGCGCTTTGGGGCGTTTCCTGTCGCGGGCGCTAGGCCTACCCACACAAGTGAGGTATCATTTTTATCGGGAGACGTGGGGGAACGCTGGGTGGAAGGAAATTTGTGGCTCCTCTCAGATTCCAGAACTTTCTGCCACAGAAATGTGAGGAACATGTGTTTTTTTAGCCAAATTTTGAGGTTTGCAAAGGATTCTGGGTAACAGAACCTGGTCCGAGCCACACAAGTCACCCCATCTTGGATTCCCCTAGGTCTCTAGTTTTCAGAAATGCACAGGTTTGGTAGGTTTCCCTAGGTGGCGGCTGAGCTACAGGCCAAAATCTACAGGTAGGCACTTTGCAAAAAACACCTCTGTTTTCCTTCAAAAATTTGGATGTGTCCACGTTGCGCTTTGGGGCGTTTCCTGTCGCGGGCGCGCTAGGACTACCCACAGAAGTGAGGTATAATTTTTATCGGGAGACGTGGGGGAACGCTGGGTGGAAGGAAATTTGTGGCTCCTCTCAGATTCCAGAACTTTCTGCCACAGAAATGTGAGGAACATGTGTTTTTTTAGCCAAATTTTGAGGTTTGCAAAGGATTCTGGGTAACAGAACCTGGTCCGAGCCACACAAGTCACCCCATCTTGGATTCCCCTAGGTCTCTAGTTTTCAGAAATGCACAGGTTTGGTAGGTTTACTTAGGTGGCGGCTGAGCTACAGGCCAAAATCTACAGGTAGGCACTTTGCAAAAAACACCTCTGTTTTCCTTCAAAGATTTGGATGTGTCAACGTTGCGCTTTGGGGCGTTTCCTGTCGGGGGCGCTAGGCCTACCCACACAAGTGAGGTATAATTTTTATCGGGAGACGTGGGGGAACGCTGGGTGGAAGGAAATTTGTGGCTCCTCTCAGATTCTAGAACTTTCTGCCACAGAAATGTGAGGAACATGTGTTTTTTTTAGCAAATTTTGAGGTTTGCAAAGGATTCTGGGTAACAGAACCTGGTCCGAGCCACACAAGTCACCCCATCTTGGATTCCCCTAGGTCTCTAGTTTTCAGAAATGCACAGGTTTGGTAGGTTTCCTTAGGTGGCGGCTGAGCTACAGGCCAAAATCTACAGGTAGGCACTTTGCAAAAAACACCTCTGTTTTCCTTCAAAAATTTGGATGTGTCCATGTTGTGCTTTGGGACGTTTCCTGTCGCAGGCGCTAGGCCTACCCACACAAGTGAGGTATCATTTTTATCGGGAGACGTGGGGGAACGCTGGGTGGAAGGAAATTTGTGGCTCCTCTCAGATTCCAGAACTTTCTGCCACAGAAATGTGAGGAACATGTGTTTTTTTAGCCAAATTTTGAGGTTTGCAAAGGATTCTGGGTAACAGAACCTGGTCCGAGCCACACAAGTCACCCCATCTTGGATTCCCCTAGGTCTCTAGTTTTCAGAAATGCACAGGTTTGGTGGGTTTCAATAGGTGGCGGATAAGCTACAGGCCAAAATCTACAGGTAGGCACTTTGTAAAAAACACCTCTGTTTTCCTTCAAAAATTTGGCTGTGTCCACGTTGCGCTTTGGGGCGTTTCCTGTCGCGGGCGCTAGGCCTACCCACACAAGTGAGGTATCATTTTTATCGGGAAACATGGGGGAACGCTGGGTGGAAGGAAATTTCTGGCTCCTCTCAGATTCCAGAAATTTCTGCCACAGAAATGTGAGGAACATGTGTTTTTTTAGCCAAACTTTTAGGTTTGCAAAGGATTCTGGGTAACAGGACCTGGTCCGAGCCACACAAGTCACCCCATCTTGGATTCCCCTTGGTCTCTAGTTTTCAGAAATGCACAGGTTTGGTAGGTTTCCCTAGGTGGCGGCTGAGCTACAGGCCAAAATCTACAGGTAGGCACTTTGCAAAAAACACCTCTGTTTTCCTTCAAAAATTTGGATGTGTCCATGTTGTGCTTTGGGACGTTTCCTGTCGCAGGCGCTAGGCCTACCCACACAAGTGAGGTGTCATTTTTATCGGGAGACATGGGGGAACGCTGGGTGGAAGGAAATTTGTGGCTCCTCTCAGATTCCAGAACTTTCTGCCACAGAAATGTGAGGAACATGTGTTTTTTTAGCCAAATTTTGAGGTTTGCAAAGGATTCTGGGTAACAGAACCTGGTCCGAGCCACACAAGTCACCCCATCTTGGATTCCCCTAGGTCTCTAGTTTTCAGAAATGCACAGGTTTGGTAGGTTTCCCTAGGTGGCGGCTGAGCTACAGGCCAAAATCTACAGGTAGGCACTTTGCAAAAAACACCTCTGTTTTCCTTCAAAAATTTGGATGTGTCCATGTTGCGCTTTGGGGCATTTCCTGTCGCAGGCGCTAGGCCTACCCACACAAGTGAGGTATCATTTTTATCAGGAGACGTGGGGGAACGCTGGGTGGAAGGAAATTTGTGGCTCCTCTCAGATTCGAGAACTTTCTGCCACAGAAATGTGAGGAACATGTGTTTTTTTAGCCAAATTTTGAGGTTTGCAAAGGATTCTGGGTAACAGAACCTGGTCCGAGCCACACAAGTCACCCCATCTTGGATTCCGCTAGGTCTCTAGTTTTCAGAAATGCACAGGTTTGGTAGGTTTCCCTAGGTGGCGGCTGAGCTACAGGCCAAAATCTACAGGTAGGCACTTTGCAAAAAACACCTCTGTTTTCCTTCAAAAATTTGGATGTGTCCATGTTGCGCTTTGGGGCGTTTCCTGTCACAGGCGCTAGGCCTACCCACACAAGTAAGGTATCATTTATATCGGGAGATATGGGGGAACGCTGGGTAGAAGGAAATTTGTGGCTCCTCTCAGATTCCAGAACTTTCTGCCACAGAAATGTGAGGAACATGTGTTTTTTTAGCCAAATTTTGAGGTTTGCAAAGGATTCTGGGTAACAGAACCTGGTCCGAGCCACACAAGTCACCCCATCTTGGATTCCCCTAGGTCTCTAGTTTTCAGAAATGCACAGGTTTGGTGGGTTTCAATGGGTGGCGGATAAGCTACAGGCCAAAATCTACAGGTAGGCACTTTGTAAAAAACACCTCTGTTTTCCTTCAAAAATTTGGCTGTGTCCACGTTGCGCTTTGGGGCGTTTCCTGTCGCGGGCGCTAGGCCTACCCACACAAGTGAGGTATCATTTTTATCGGGAGACGTGGGGGAACGCTGGGTGGAAGGAAATTTGTGGCTCCTCTCAGATTCCAGAACTTTCTGCCACAGAAATGTGAGGAACATGTGTTTTTTTAGCCAAATTTTGAGGTTTGCAAAGGATTCTGGGTAACAGAACCTGGTCCGAGCCACACAAGTCAACCCATCTTGGATTCCCCTAGGTCTCTAGTTTTCAGAAATGCACAGGTTTGGTAGGTTTCCCTAGGTGGCGGCTGAGCTACAGGCCAAAATCTACAGGTAGGCACTTTGCAAAAAACACCTCTGTTTTCCTTCAAAAATTTGGATGTGTCCATGTTGCGCTTTGGGGCGTTTCCTGTCGCAGGCGCTAGGCCTACCCACACAAGTGAGGTATCATTTTTATCGGGAGACGTGGGGGAACGCTGGGTGGATGGAAATTTGTTGCTCCTCTCAGATTCTAGAACTTTCTGCCACAGAAATGTGAGGAACATGTGTTTTTTTAGCCAAATTTTGAGGTTTGCAAAGGATTCTGGGTAACAGAACCTGGTCCGAGCCACACAAGTCACCCCATCTTGGATTCCCCTAGGTCTCTAGTTTTCAGAAATGCACAGGTTTGGTAGGTTTCCCTAGGTGGCGGCTGAGCTACAGGCCAAAATCTACAGGTAGGCACTTTGCAAAAAACACCTCTGTTTTCCTTCAAAAATTTGGATGTGTCCACGTTGCGCTTTGGGGCGTTTCCTGTCGCGGGCGCGCTAGGCCTACCCACAGAAGTGAGGTATAATTTTGATCGGGAGACGTGGGGGAACGCTGGGTGGAAGGAAATTTGTGGCTCCTCTCAGATTCCAGAACTTTCTGCCACAGAAATGTGAGGAACATTTGTTTTTTTAGCCAAATTTTGAGGTTTGCAAAGGATTCTTCGTAACAGAACCTGGTCCGAGCCACACAAGTCACCCCATCTTGGATTCCCCTAGGTCTCTAGTTTTCAGAAATGCACAGGTTTGGTAGGTTTACTTAGGTGGCGGCTGAGCTACAGGCCAAAATCTACAGGTAAGCACTTTGCAAAAAACACCTCTGTTTTCCTTCAAAGATTTGGATGTGTCCACGTTGCGCTTTGGGGCGTTTCCTGTCGGGGGCGCTAGGCCTACCCACACAAATGAGGTATAATTTTTATCGGGAGACGTGGGGGAACGCTGGGTGGAAGGAAATTTGTGGCTCCTCTCAGATTCTAGAACTTTCTGCCACAGAAATGTGAGGAACATGTGTTTTTTTAGCCAAATTTTGAGGTTTGCAAAGGATTCTGGGTAACAGAACCTGGTCCGAGCCACACAAGTCACCCCATCTTGGATTCCCCTAGGTCTCTAGTTTTCAGAAATGCACAGGTTTGGTAGGTTTCCCTAGGTGGCGGCTGAGCTACAGGCCAAAATCTACAGGTAGGCACTTTGCAAAAAACACCTCTGTTTTCCTTCAAAAATTTGGATGTGTCCATGTTGTGCTTTGGGACGTTTCCTGTCGCAGGCGCTAGGCCTACCCACACAAGTGAGGTATCATTTTTATCGGGAGACATGGGGGAACGCTGGGTGGAAGGAAATTTGTGGCTCCTCTCAGATTCCAGAACTTTCTGCCACAGAAATGTGAGGAACATGTGTTTTTTTAGCCAAATTTTGAGGTTTGCAAAGGATTCTGGGTAACAGAACCTGGTCCGAGCCACACAAGTCACCCCATCTTGGATTCCCCTAGGTCTCTAGTTTTCAGAAATACACAGGTTTGGTAGGTTTCCCTAGGTGGCGGCTGAGCTACAGGCCAAAATCTACAGGTAGGCACTTTGCAAAAAACACCTCTGTTTTCCTTCAAAAATTTGGATGTGTCCATGTTGTGCTTTGGGACGTTTCCTGTCGCAGGCGCTAGGCCTACCCACACAAGTGAGGTATCATTTTTATCGGGAAACGTGGGGGAACGCTGGGTGGAAGGAAATTTCTGGCTCCTCTCAGATTCCAGAAATTTCTGCCACAGAAATGTGAGGAACATGTGTTTTTTTAGCCAAACTTTTAGGTTTGCAAAGGATTCTGGGTAACAGGACCTGGTCCGAGCCACACAAGTCACCCCATCTTGGATTCCCCTTGGTCTCTAGTTTTCAGAAATGCACAGGTTTGGTAGGTTTCCCTAGGTGGCGGCTGAGCTACAGGCCAAAATCTACAGGTAGGCACTTTGCAAAAAACACCTCTGTTTTCCTTCAAAAATTTGGATGTGTCCATGTTGTGCTTTGGGACGTTTCCTGTCGCAGGCGCTAGGCCTACCCACACAAGTGAGGTGTCATTTTTATCGGGAGACATGGGGGAACGCTGGGTGGAAGGAAATTTGTGGCTCCTCTCAGATTCCAGAACTTTCTGCCACAGAAATGTGAGGAACATGTGTTTTTTTAGCCAAATTTTGAGGTTTGCAAAGGATTCTGGGTAACAGAACCTGGTCCGAGCCACACAAGTCACCCCATCTTGGATTCCCCTAGGTCTCTAGTTTTCAGAAATGCACAGGTTTGGTAGGTTTCCCTAGGTGGCGGCTGAGCTACAGGCCAAAATCTACAGTAGGCACTTTGCAAAAAACACCTCTGTTTTCCTTCAAAAATTTGGATGTGTCCATGTTGCGCTTTGGGGCATTTCCTGTCGCAGGCGCTAGGCCTACCCACACAAGTGAGGTATCATTTTTATCAGGAGACGTGGGGGAACGCTGGGTGGAAGGAAATTTGTGGCTCCTCTCAGATTCGAGAACTTTCTGCCACAGAAATGTGAGGAACATGTGTTTTTTTAGCCAAATTTTGAGGTTTGCAAAGGATTCTGGGTAACAGAACCTGGTCCGAGCCACACAAGTCACCCCATCTTGGATTCCGCTAGGTCTCTAGTTTTCAGAAATGCACAGGTTTGGTAGGTTTCCCTAGGTGGCGGCTGAGCTACAGGCCAAAATCTACAGGTAGGCACTTTGCAAAAAACACCTCTGTTTTCCTTCAAAAATTTGGATGTGTCCATGTTGCGCTTTGGGGCGTTTCCTGTCACAGGCGCTAGGCCTACCCACACAAGTAAGGTATCATTTATATCGGGAGATATGGGGGAACGCTGGGTAGAAGGAAATTTGTGGCTCCTCTCAGATTCCAGAACTTTCTGCCACAGAAATGTGAGGAACATGTGTTTTTTTAGCCAAATTTTGAGGTTTGCAAAGGATTCTGGGTAACAGAACCTGGTCCGAGCCACACAAGTCACCCCATCTTGGATTCCCCTAGGTCTCTAGTTTTCAGAAATGCACAGGTTTGGTGGGTTTCAATGGGTGGCGGATAAGCTACAGGCCAAAATCTACAGGTAGGCACTTTGTAAAAAACACCTCTGTTTTCCTTCAAAAATTTGGCTGTGTCCACGTTGCGCTTTGGGGCGTTTCCTGTCGCGGGCGCTAGGCCTACCCACACAAGTGAGGTATCATTTTTATCGGGAGACGTGGGGGAACGCTGGGTGGAAGGAAATTTGTGGCTCCTCTCAGATTCCAGAACTTTCTGCCACAGAAATGTGAGGAACATGTGTTTTTTTAGCCAAATTTTGAGGTTTGCAAAGGATTCTGGGTAACAGAACCTGGTCCGAGCCACACAAGTCAACCCATCTTGGATTCCCCTAGGTCTCTAGTTTTCAGAAATGCACAGGTTTGGTAGGTTTCCCTAGGTGGCGGCTGAGCTACAGGCCAAAATCTACAGGTAGGCACTTTGCAAAAAACACCTCTGTTTTCCTTCAAAAATTTGGATGTGTCCATGTTGCGCTTTGGGGCGTTTCCTGTCGCAGGCGCTAGGCCTACCCACACAAGTGAGGTATCATTTTTATCGGGAGACGTGGGGGAACGCTGGGTGGATGGAAATTTGTTGCTCCTCTCAGATTCTAGAACTTTCTGCCACAGAAATGTGAGGAACATGTGTTTTTTTAGCCAAATTTTGAGGTTTGCAAAGGATTCTGGGTAACAGAACCTGGTCCGAGCCACACAAGTCACCCCATCTTGGATTCCCCTAGGTCTCTAGTTTTCAGAAATGCACAGGTTTGGTAGGTTTCCCTAGGTGGCGGCTGAGCTACAGGCCAAAATCTACAGGTAGGCACTTTGCAAAAAACACCTCTGTTTTCCTTCAAAAATTTGGATGTGTCCACGTTGCGCTTTGGGGCGTTTCCTGTCGCGGGCGCGCTAGGCCTACCCACAGAAGTGAGGTATAATTTTGATCGGGAGACGTGGGGGAACGCTGGGTGGAAGGAAATTTGTGGCTCCTCTCAGATTCCAGAACTTTCTGCCACAGAAATGTGAGGAACATTTGTTTTTTTAGCCAAATTTTGAGGTTTGCAAAGGATTCTTCGTAACAGAACCTGGTCCGAGCCACACAAGTCACCCCATCTTGGATTCCCCTAGGTCTCTAGTTTTCAGAAATGCACAGGTTTGGTAGGTTTACTTAGGTGGCGGCTGAGCTACAGGCCAAAATCTACAGGTAAGCACTTTGCAAAAAACACCTCTGTTTTCCTTCAAAGATTTGGATGTGTCCACGTTGCGCTTTGGGGCGTTTCCTGTCGGGGGCGCTAGGCCTACCCACACAAATGAGGTATAATTTTTATCGGGAGACGTGGGGGAACGCTGGGTGGAAGGAAATTTGTGGCTCCTCTCAGATTCTAGAACTTTCTGCCACAGAAATGTGAGGAACATGTGTTTTTTTAGCCAAATTTTGAGGTTTGCAAAGGATTCTGGGTAACAGAACCTGGTCCGAGCCACACAAGTCACCCCATCTTGGATTCCCCTAGGTCTCTAGTTTTCAGAAATGCACAGGTTTGGTAGGTTTCCCTAGGTGGCGGCTGAGCTACAGGCCAAAATCTACAGGTAGGCACTTTGCAAAAAACACCTCTGTTTTCCTTCAAAAATTTGGATGTGTCCATGTTGTGCTTTGGGACGTTTCCTGTCGCAGGCGCTAGGCCTACCCACACAAGTGAGGTATCATTTTTATCGGGAGACATGGGGGAACGCTGGGTGGAAGGAAATTTGTGGCTCCTCTCAGATTCCAGAACTTTCTGCCACAGAAATGTGAGGAACATGTGTTTTTTTAGCCAAATTTTGAGGTTTGCAAAGGATTCTGGGTAACAGAACCTGGTCCGAGCCACACAAGTCACCCCATCTTGGATTCCCCTAGGTCTCTAGTTTTCAGAAATACACAGGTTTGGTAGGTTTCCCTAGGTGGCGGCTGAGCTACAGGCCAAAATCTACAGGTAGGCACTTTGCAAAAAACACCTCTGTTTTCCTTCAAAAATTTGGATGTGTCCATGTTGTGCTTTGGGACGTTTCCTGTCGCAGGCGCTAGGCCTACCCACACAAGTGAGGTATCATTTTTATCGGGAAACGTGGGGGAACGCTGGGTGGAAGGAAATTTCTGGCTCCTCTCAGATTCCAGAAATTTCTGCCACAGAAATGTGAGGAACATGTGTTTTTTTAGCCAAACTTTTAGGTTTGCAAAGGATTCTGGGTAACAGGACCTGGTCCGAGCCACACAAGTCACCCCATCTTGGATTCCCCTTGGTCTCTAGTTTTCAGAAATGCACAGGTTTGGTAGGTTTCCCTAGGTGGCGGCTGAGCTACAGGCCAAAATCTACAGGTAGGCACTTTGCAAAAAACACCTCTGTTTTCCTTCAAAAATTTGGATGTGTCCATGTTGTGCTTTGGGACGTTTCCTGTCGCAGGCGCTAGGCCTACCCACACAAGTGAGGTGTCATTTTTATCGGGAGACATGGGGGAACGCTGGGTGGAAGGAAATTTGTGGCTCCTCTCAGATTCCAGAACTTTCTGCCACAGAAATGTGAGGAACATGTGTTTTTTTAGCCAAATTTTGAGGTTTGCAAAGGATTCTGGGTAACAGAACCTGGTCCGAGCCACACAAGTCACCCCATCTTGGATTCCCCTAGGTCTCTAGTTTTCAGAAATGCACAGGTTTGGTAGGTTTCCCTAGGTGGCGGCTGAGCTACAGGCCAAAATCTACAGGTAGGCACTTTGCAAAAAACACCTCTGTTTTCCTTCAAAAATTTGGATGTGTCCATGTTGCGCTTTGGGGCATTTCCTGTCGCAGGCGCTAGGCCTACCCACACAAGTGAGGTATCATTTTTATCAGGAGACGTGGGGGAACGCTGGGTGGAAGGAAATTTGTGGCTCCTCTCAGATTCGAGAACTTTCTGCCACAGAAATGTGAGGAACATGTGTTTTTTTAGCCAAATTTTGAGGTTTGCAAAGGATTCTGGGTAACAGAACCTGGTCCGAGCCACACAAGTCACCCCATCTTGGATTCCGCTAGGTCTCTAGTTTTCAGAAATGCACAGGTTTGGTAGGTTTCCCTAGGTGGCGGCTGAGCTACAGGCCAAAATCTACAGGTAGGCACTTTGCAAAAAACACCTCTGTTTTCCTTCAAAAATTTGGATGTGTCCATGTTGCGCTTTGGGGCGTTTCCTGTCACAGGCGCTAGGCCTACCCACACAAGTAAGGTATCATTTATATCGGGAGATATGGGGGAACGCTGGGTAGAAGGAAATTTGTGGCTCCTCTCAGATTCCAGAACTTTCTGCCACAGAAATGTGAGGAACATGTGTTTTTTTAGCCAAATTTTGAGGTTTGCAAAGGATTCTGGGTAACAGAACCTGGTCCGAGCCACACAAGTCACCCCATCTTGGATTCCCCTAGGTCTCTAGTTTTCAGAAATGCACAGGTTTGGTGGGTTTCAATGGGTGGCGGATAAGCTACAGGCCAAAATCTACAGGTAGGCACTTTGTAAAAAACACCTCTGTTTTCCTTCAAAAATTTGGCTGTGTCCACGTTGCGCTTTGGGGCGTTTCCTGTCGCGGGCGCTAGGCCTACCCACACAAGTGAGGTATCATTTTTATCGGGAGACGTGGGGGAACGCTGGGTGGAAGGAAATTTGTGGCTCCTCTCAGATTCCAGAACTTTCTGCCACAGAAATGTGAGGAACATGTGTTTTTTTAGCCAAATTTTGAGGTTTGCAAAGGATTCTGGGTAACAGAACCTGGTCCGAGCCACACAAGTCAACCCATCTTGGATTCCCCTAGGTCTCTAGTTTTCAGAAATGCACAGGTTTGGTAGGTTTCCCTAGGTGGCGGCTGAGCTACAGGCCAAAATCTACAGGTAGGCACTTTGCAAAAAACACCTCTGTTTTCCTTCAAAAATTTGGATGTGTCCATGTTGCGCTTTGGGGCGTTTCCTGTCGCAGGCGCTAGGCCTACCCACACAAGTGAGGTATCATTTTTATCGGGAGACGTGGGGGAACGCTGGGTGGATGGAAATTTGTTGCTCCTCTCAGATTCTAGAACTTTCTGCCACAGAAATGTGAGGAACATGTGTTTTTTTAGCCAAATTTTGAGGTTTGCAAAGGATTCTGGGTAACAGAACCTGGTCCGAGCCACACAAGTCACCCCATCTTGGATTCCCCTAGGTCTCTAGTTTTCAGAAATGCACAGGTTTGGTAGGTTTCCCTAGGTGGCGGCTGAGCTACAGGCCAAAATCTACAGGTAGGCACTTTGCAAAAAACACCTCTGTTTTCCTTCAAAAATTTGGATGTGTCCACGTTGCGCTTTGGGGCGTTTCCTGTCGCGGGCGCGCTAGGCCTACCCACAGAAGTGAGGTATAATTTTGATCGGGAGACGTGGGGGAACGCTGGGTGGAAGGAAATTTGTGGCTCCTCTCAGATTCCAGAACTTTCTGCCACAGAAATGTGAGGAACATTTGTTTTTTTAGCCAAATTTTGAGGTTTGCAAAGGATTCTTCGTAACAGAACCTGGTCCGAGCCACACAAGTCACCCCATCTTGGATTCCCCTAGGTCTCTAGTTTTCAGAAATGCACAGGTTTGGTAGGTTTACTTAGGTGGCGGCTGAGCTACAGGCCAAAATCTACAGGTAAGCACTTTGCAAAAAACACCTCTGTTTTCCTTCAAAGATTTGGATGTGTCCACGTTGCGCTTTGGGGCGTTTCCTGTCGGGGGCGCTAGGCCTACCCACACAAATGAGGTATAATTTTTATCGGGAGACGTGGGGGAACGCTGGGTGGAAGGAAATTTGTGGCTCCTCTCAGATTCTAGAACTTTCTGCCACAGAAATGTGAGGAACATGTGTTTTTTTAGCCAAATTTTGAGGTTTGCAAAGGATTCTGGGTAACAGAACCTGGTCCGAGCCACACAAGTCACCCCATCTTGGATTCCCCTAGGTCTCTAGTTTTCAGAAATGCACAGGTTTGGTAGGTTTCCCTAGGTGGCGGCTGAGCTACAGGCCAAAATCTACAGGTAGGCACTTTGCAAAAAACACCTCTGTTTTCCTTCAAAAATTTGGATGTGTCCATGTTGTGCTTTGGGACGTTTCCTGTCGCAGGCGCTAGGCCTACCCACACAAGTGAGGTATCATTTTTATCGGGAGACATGGGGGAACGCTGGGTGGAAGGAAATTTGTGGCTCCTCTCAGATTCCAGAACTTTCTGCCACAGAAATGTGAGGAACATGTGTTTTTTTAGCCAAATTTTGAGGTTTGCAAAGGATTCTGGGTAACAGAACCTGGTCCGAGCCACACAAGTCACCCCATCTTGGATTCCCCTAGGTCTCTAGTTTTCAGAAATACACAGGTTTGGTAGGTTTCCCTAGGTGGCGGCTGAGCTACAGGCCAAAATCTACAGGTAGGCACTTTGCAAAAAACACCTCTGTTTTCCTTCAAAAATTTGGATGTGTCCATGTTGTGCTTTGGGACGTTTCCTGTCGCAGGCGCTAGGCCTACCCACACAAGTGAGGTATCATTTTTATCGGGAGACATGGGGGAACGCTGGGTGGAAGGAAATTTGTGGCTCCTCTCAGATTCCAGAACTTTCTGCCACAGAAATGTGAGGAACATGTGTTTTTTTAGCCAAATTTTGAGGTTTGCAAAGGATTCTGGGTAACAGAACCTGGTCCGAGCCACACAAGTCACCCCATCTTGGATTCCCCTAGGTCTCTAGTTTTCAGAAATACACAGGTTTGGTAGGTTTCCCTAGGTGGCGGCTGAGCTACAGGCCAAAATCTACAGGTAGGCACTTTGCAAAAAACACCTCTGTTTTCCTTCAAAAATTTGGCGGTGTCCACGTTGCGCTTTGGGGCGTTTCCTGTCGCGGGCGCTAGGCCTACCCACACAAGTGAGGTATCATTTTTATCGGGAGACGTGGGGGAACGCTGGGTGGAAGGAAATTTGTGGCTCCTCTCAGATTCCAGAACTTTCTGCCACAGAAATGTGTTTTTTTAGCCAAATTTTGAGGTTTGCAAAGGATTCTGGGTAACAGAACCTGGTCCGAGCCACACAAGTCAACCCATCTTGGATTCCCCTAGGTCTCTAGTTTTCAGAAATGCACAGGTTTGGTAGGTTTCCCTAGGTGGCGGCTGAGCTACAGGCCAAAATCTACAGGTAGGCACTTTGCAAAAAACACCTCTGTTTTCCTTCAAAAATTTGGATGTGTTCATGTTGCGCTTTGGGGCGTTTCCTGTCGCAGGCGCTAGGCCTACCCACACAAGTAAGGTATCATTTATATCGGGAGATATGGGGGAACGCTGGGTAGAAGGAAATTTGTGGCTCCTCTCAGATTCCAGAACTTTCTGCCACAGAATTGTGAGGAACATGTGTTTTTTTAGCCAAATTTTGAGGTTTGCAAAGGATTCTGGGTAACAGAACCTGGTCCGAGCCACACAAGTCACCCCATCTTGGATTCCCCTAGGTCTCTAGTTTTCAGAAATGCACAGGTTTGGTGGGTTTCAATGGGTGGCGGATAAGCTACAGGCCAAAATCTACAGGTAGGCACTTTGTAAAAAACACCTCTGTTTTCCTTCAAAAATTTGGATGTGTCCACGTTGCGCTTTGGGGCGTTTCCTGTCGGGGGCGCTAGGCCTACCCACACAAGTGAGGTATAATTTTTATCGGGAGACGTGGGGGAACGCTGGGTGGAAGGAAATTTGTGGCTCCTCTCAGATTCTAGAACTTTCTGCCACAGAAATGTGAGGAACATGTGTTTTTTTAGCCAAATTTTGAGGTTTGCAAAGGATTCTGGGTAACAGAACCTGGTCCGAGCCACACAAGTCACCCCATCTTGGATTCCCCTAGGTCTCTAGTTTTCAGAAATGCACAGGTTTGGTAGGTTTCCCTAGGTGGCGGCTGAGCTACAGGCCAAAATCTACAGGTAGGCACTTTGCAAAAAACACCTCTGTTTTCCTTCAAAAATTTGGATGTGTCCATGTTGGGCTTTGGGACGTTTCCTGTCGCAGGCGCTAGGCCTACCCACACAAGTGAGGTATCATTTTTATCGGGAGACATGGGGGAACGCTGGGTGGAAGGAAATTTGTGGCTCCTCTCAGATTCCAGAACTTTCTGCCACAGAAATGTGAGGAACATGTGTTTTTTTAGCCAAATTTTGAGGTTTGCAAAGGATTCTGGGAAACAGAACCTGGTCCGAGCCACACAAGTCACCCCATCTTGGATTCCCCTAGGTCTCTAGTTTTCAGAAATGCACAGGTTTGGTAGGTTTCCCTAGGTGGCGGATGAGCTACAGGCCAAAATCTACAGGTAGGCACTTTGCAAAAAACACCTCTGTTTTCCTTCAAAAATTTGGATGTGTCCATGTTGCGCTTTGGGGCATTTCCTGTCGCAGGCGCTAGGCCTACCCACACAAGTGAGGTATCATTTTTATCAGGAGACGTGGGGGAACGCTGGGTGGAAGGAAATTTGTGGCTCCTCTCAGATTCCAGAACTTTCTGCCACAGAAATGTGAGGAACAAGTGTTTTTTTAGCCAAATTTTGAGGTTTGCAAAGGATTCTGGGTAACAGAACCTGGTCCGAGCCACACAAGTCACCCCATCTTGGATTCCGCTAGGTCTCTAATTTTCAGAAATGCACAGGTTTGGTAGGTTTCCCTAGGTGGCGGCTGAGCTACAGGCCAAAATCTACAGGTAGGCACTTTGCAAAAAACACCTCTGTTTTCCTTCAAAAATTTGGATGTGTCCATGTTGCGCTTTGGGGCGTTTCCTGTCGCAGGCGCTAGGCCTACCCACACAAGTAAGGTATCATTTATATCGGGAGATATGGGGGAACGCTGGGTAGAAGGAAATTTGTGGCTCCTCTCAGATTCCAGAACTTTCTGCCACAGAAATGTGAGGAACATGTGTTTTTTTAGCCAAATTTTGAGGTTTGCAAAGGATTCTGGGTAACAGAACCTGGTCCGAGCCACACAAGTCACCCCATCTTGGATTCCCCTAGGTCTCTAGTTTTCAGAAATGCACAGGTTTGGTGGGTTTCAATGGGTGGCGGATAAGCTACAGGCCAAAATCTACAGGTAGGCACTTTGTAAAAAACACCTCTGTTTTCCTTCAAAAATTTGGCTGTGTCCACGTTGCGCTTTGGGGCGTTTCCTGTCGCGGGCGCTAGGCCTACCCACACAAGTGAGGTATCATTTTTATCGGGAGACGTGGGGGAACGCTGGGTGGAAGGAAATTTGTGGCTCCTCTCAGATTCCAGAACTTTCTGCCACAGAAATGTGAGGAACATGTGTTTTTTTAGCCAAATTTTGAGGTTTGCAAAGGATTCTGGGTAACAGAACCTGGTCCGAGCCACACAAGTCACCCCATCTTGGATTCCCCTAGGTCTCTAGTTTTCAGAAATGCACAGGTTTGGTAGGTTTCCCTAGGTGGCGGCTGAGCTACAGGCCAAAATCTACAGGTAGGCACTTTGCAAAAAACACCTCTGTTTTCCTTCAAAAATTTGGATGTGTTCATGTTGCGCTTTGGGGCGTTTCCTGTCGCAGGCGCTAGGCCTACCCACACAAGTAAGGTATCATTTATATCGGGAGATATGGGGGAACGCTGGGTAGAAGGAAATTTGTGGCTCCTCTCAGATTCCAGAACTTTCTGCCACAGAATTGTGAGGAACATGTGTTTTTTTAGCCAAATTTTGAGGTTTGCAAAGGATTCTGGGTAACAGAACCTGGTCCGAGCCACACAAGTCACCCCATCTTGGATTCCCCTAGGTCTCTAGTTTTCAGAAATGCACAGGTTTGGTGGGTTTCAATGGGTGGCGGATAAGCTACAGGCCAAAATCTACAGGTAGGCACTTTGTAAAAAACACCTCTGTTTTCCTTCAAAAATTTGGATGTGTCCACGTTGCGCTTTGGGGCGTTTCCTGTCGGGGGCGCTAGGCCTACCCACACAAGTGAGGTATAATTTTTATCGGGAGACGTGGGGGAACGCTGGGTGGAAGGAAATTTGTGGCTCCTCTCAGATTCTAGAACTTTCTGCCACAGAAATGTGAGGAACATGTGTTTTTTTAGCCAAATTTTGAGGTTTGCAAAGGATTCTGGGTAACAGAACCTGGTCCGAGCCACACAAGTCACCCCATCTTGGATTCCCCTAGGTCTCTAGTTTTCAGAAATGCACAGGTTTGGTAGGTTTCCCTAGGTGGCGGCTGAGCTACAGGCCAAAATCTACAGGTAGGCACTTTGCAAAAAACACCTCTGTTTTCCTTCAAAAATTTGGATGTGTCCATGTTGGGCTTTGGGACGTTTCCTGTCGCAGGCGCTAGGCCTACCCACACAAGTGAGGTATCATTTTTATCGGGAGACATGGGGGAACGCTGGGTGGAAGGAAATTTGTGGCTCCTCTCAGATTCCAGAACTTTCTGCCACAGAAATGTGAGGAACATGTGTTTTTTTAGCCAAATTTTGAGGTTTGCAAAGGATTCTGGGTAACAGAACCTGGTCCGAGCCACACAAGTCACCCCATCTTGGATTCCCCTAGGTCTCTAGTTTTCAGAAAGGCACAGGTTTGGTAGGTTTCCCTAGGTGGCGGATGAGCTACAGGCCAAAATCTACAGGTAGGCACTTTGCAAAAAACACCTCTGTTTTCCTTCAAAAATTTGGATGTGTCCATGTTGCGCTTTGGGGCATTTCCTGTCGCAGGCGCTAGGCCTACCCACACAAGTGAGGTATCATTTTTATCAGGAGACGTGGGGGAACGCTGGGTGGAAGGAAATTTGTGGCTCCTCTCAGATTCCAGAACTTTCTGCCACAGAAATGTGAGGAACATGTGTTTTTTTAGCCAAATTTTGAGGTTTGCAAAGGATTCTGGGTAACAGAACCTGGTCCGAGCCACACAAGTCACCCCATCTTGGATTCCGCTAGGTCTCTAGTTTTCAGAAATGCACAGGTTTGGTAGGTTTCCCTAGGTGGCGGCTGAGCTACAGGCCAAAATCTACAGGTAGGCACTTTGCAAAAAACACCTCTGTTTTCCTTCAAAAATTTGGATGTGTCCATGTTGCGCTTTGGGGCGTTTCCTGTCGCAGGCGCTAGGCCTACCCACACAAGTAAGGTATCATTTATATCGGGAGATATGGGGGAACGCTGGGTAGAAGGAAATTTGTGGCTCCTCTCAGATTCCAGAACTTTCTGCCACAGAAATGTGAGGAACATGTGTTTTTTTAGCCAAATTTTGAGGTTTGCAAAGGATTCTGGGTAACAGAACCTGGTCCGAGCCACACAAGTCACCCCATCTTGGATTCCCCTAGGTCTCTAGTTTTCAGAAATGCACAGGTTTGGTGGGTTTCAATGGGTGGGGGATAAGCTACAGGCCAAAATCTACAGGTAGGCACTTTGTAAAAAACACCTCTGTTTTCCTTCAAAAATTTGGCTGTGTCCACGTTGCGCTTTGGGGCGTTTCCTGTCGCGGGCGCTAGGCCTACCCACACAAGTGAGGTATCATTTTTATCGGGAGACGTGGGGGAACGCTGGGTGGAAGGAAATTTGTGGCTCCTCTCAGATTCCAGAACTTTCTGCCACAGAAATGTGAGGAACATGTGTTTTTTTAGCCAAATTTTGAGGTTTGCAAAGGATTCTGGGTAACAGAACCTGGTCCGAGCCACACAAGTCAACCCATCTTGGATTCCCCTAGGTCTCTAGTTTTCAGAAATGCACAGGTTTGGAAGGTTTCCCTAGGTGGCGGCTGAGCTACAGGCCAAAATCTACAGGTAGGCACTTTGCAAAAAACACCTCTGTTTTCCTTCAAAAATTTGGATGTGTCCATGTTGCGCTTTGGGGCGTTTCCTGTCGCAGGCGCTAGGCCTACCCACACAAGTGAGGTATCATTTTTATCGGGAGACGTGGGGGAACACTGGGTGGATGGAAATTTGTTGCTCCTCTCAGATTCTAGAACTTTCTGCCACAGAAATGTGAGGAACATGTGTTTTTTTAGCCAAATTTTGAGGTTTGCAAAGGATTCTGGGTAACAGAACCTGGTCCGAGCCACACAAGTCACCCCATCTTGGATTCCCCTAGGTCTCTAGTTTTCAGAAATGCACAGGTTTGGTAGGTTTCCCTAGGTGGCGGCTGAGCTACAGGCCAAAATCTAAAGGTAGGCACTTTGCAAAAAACACCTCTGTTTTCCTTCAAAAATTTGGATGTGTCCACGTTGCGCTTTGGGGCGTTTCCTGTCGCGGGCGCGCTAGGCCTACCCACAGAAGTGAGGTATAATTTTTATCGGGAGACGTGGGGGAACGCTGGGTGGAAGGAAATTTGTGGCTCCTCTCAGATTCCAGAACTTTCTGCCACAGAAATGTGAGGAACATTTGTTTTTTTAGCCAAATTTTGAGGTTTGCAAAGGATTCTGGGTAACAGAACCTGGTCCGAGCCACACAAGTCACCCCATCTTGGATTCCCCTAGGTCTCTAGTTTTCAGAAATGCACAGGTTTGGTAGGTTTCCCTAGGTGGCGGCTGAGCTACAGGCCAAAATCTACAGGTAGGCACTTTGCAAAAAACACCTCTGTTTTCCTTCAAAAATTTGGATGTGTCCATGTTGCGCTTTGGGGCATTTCCTGTCGCAGGCGCTAGGCCTACCCACACAAGTGAGGTATCATTTTTATCAGGAGACGTGGGGGAACGCTGGGTGGAAGGAAATTTGTGGCTCCTCTCAGATTCCAGAACTTTCTGCCACAGAAATGTGAGGAACATGTGTTTTTTTAGCCAAATTTTTAGGTTTGTAAAGGATTCTGGGTAACAGAACCTGGTCCGAGCCACACAAGTCACCCCATCTTGGATTCCCCTAGGTCTCTAGTTTTCAGAAATGCACAGGTTTGGTAGGTTTCCCTAGGTGGCGGCTGAGCTACAGGCCAAAATCTACAGGTAGGCACTTTGCAAAAAACACCTCTGTTTTCCTTCAAAAATTTGGATGTGTCCATGTTGCTCTTTCGGACGTTTCCTGTCGCAGGCGCTAGGCCTACCCACACAAGTGAGGTATCATTTTTATCGGGAGACATGGGGGAACGCTGGGTGGAAGGAAATTTGTGGCTCCTCTCAGATTCCAGAACTTTCTGCCACAGAAATGTGAGGAACATGTGTTTTTTTAGCCAAATTTTGAGGTTTGCAAAGGATTCTGGGAAACAGAACCTGGTCCGAGCCACACAACTCAACCCATCTTGGATTCCCCTAGGTCTCTAGTTTTCAGAAATGCACAGGTTTTGTAGGTTTCCCTAGGTGGCGGCTGAGCTACAGGCCAAAATCTACAGGTAGGCACTTTGCAAAAAATACCTCTGTTTTCCTTCAAAAATTTGGATGTGTCCATGTTGCGCTTTGGGGCGTTTCCTGTCGCAGGCGCTAGGCCTACCCACACAAGTGAGGTATCATTTTTATCGGGAGACGTGGGGGAACACTGGGTGGATGGAAATTTGTTGCTCCTCTCAGATTCTAGAACTTTCTGCCACAGAAATGTGAGGAACATGTGTTTTTTTAGCCAAATTTTGAGGTTTGCAAAGGATTCTGGGTAACAGAACCTGGTCCGAGCCACACAAGTCACCCCATCTTGGATTCCCCTAGGTCTCTAGTTTTCAGAAATGCACAGGTTTGGTAGGTTTCCCTAGGTGGCGGCTGAGCTACAGGCCACAATCTACAGGTAGGCACTTTGCAAAAAACACCTCTGTTTTCCTTCAAAAATTTGGATGTGTCCATGTTGCGCTTTGGGGCGTTTCCTGTCGCAGGCGCTAGGCCTACCCACACAAGTAAGGTATCATTTATATCGGGAGATATGGGGGAACGCTGGGTAGAAGGAAATTTGTGGCTCCTCTCAGATTCCAGAACTTTCTGCCACAGAAATGTGAGGAACATGTGTTTTTTTAGCCAAATTTTGAGGTTTGCAAAGGATTCTGGGTAACAGAACCTGGTCCGAGCCACACAAGTCACCCCATCTTGGATTCCCCTAGGTCTCTAGTTTTCAGAAATGCACAGGTTTGGTGGGTTTCAATGGGTGGCGGATAAGCTACAGGCCAAAATCTACAGGTAGGCACTTTGTAAAAAACACCTCTGTTTTCCTTCAAAAATTTGGCTGTGTCCACGTTGCGCTTTGGGGCGTTTCCTGTCGCGGGCGCTAGGCCTACCCACACAAGTGAGGTATCATTTTTATCGGGAGACGTGGGGGAACGCTGGGTGGAAGGAAATTTGTGGCTCCTCTCAGATTCCAGAACTTTCTGCCACAGAAATGTGAGGAACATGTGTTTTTTTAGCCAAATTTTGAGGTTTGCAAAGGATTCTGGGTAACAGAACCTGGTCCGAGCCACACAAGTCAACCCATCTTGGATTCCCCTAGGTCTCTAGTTTTCAGAAATGCACAGGTTTGGTAGGTTTCCCTAGGTGGCGGCTGAGCTACAGGCCAAAATCTACAGGTAGGCACTTTGCAAAAAACACCTCTGTTTTCCTTCAAAAATTTGGATGTGTCCATGTTGCGCTTTGGGGCGTTTCCTGTCGCAGGCGCTAGGCCTACCCACACAAGTGAGGTATCATTTTTATCGGGAGACGTGGGGGAACGCTGGGTGGATGGAAATTTGTTGCTCCTCTCAGATTCTAGAACTTTCTGCCACAGAAATGTGAGGAACATGTGTTTTTTTAGCCAAATTTTGAGGTTTGCAAAGGATTCTGGGTAACAGAACCTGGTCCGAGCCACACAAGTCACCCCATCTTGGATTCCCCTAGGTCTCTAGTTTTCAGAAATGCACAGGTTTGGTAGGTTTCCCTAGGTGGCGGCTGAGCTACAGGCCAAAATCTACAGGTATGCACTTTGCAAAAAACACCTCTGTTTTCCTTCAAAAATTTGAATGTGTTCATGTTGCGCTTTGGGGCGTTTCCTGTCGCAGGCGCTAGGCCTACCCACACAAGTAAGGTATCACTTATATCGGGAGATATGGGGGAACGCTGGGTAGAAGGAAATTTGTGGCTCCTCTCAGATTCCAGAACTTTCTGCCACAGAAATGTGAGGAACATGTGTTTTTTTAGCCAAATTTTGAGGTTTGCAAAGGATTCTGGGTAACAGAACCTGGTCCGAGCCACACAAGTCACCCCATCTTGGATTCCCCTAGGTCTCTAGTTTTCAGAAATGCACAGGTTTGGTGGGTTTCAATGGGTGGCGGATAAGCTACAGGCCAAAATCTACAGGTAGGCACTTTGTAAAAAACACCTCTGTTTTCCTTCAAAAATTTGGATGTGTCCACGTTGCGCTTTGGGGCGTTTCCTGTCGGGGGCGCTAGGCCTACCCACACAAGTGAGGTATAATTTTTATCGGGAGACGTGGGGGAACGCTGGGTGGAAGGAAATTTGTGGCTCCTCTCAGATTCTAGAACTTTCTGCCACAGAAATGTGAGGAACATGTGTTTTTTTAGCCAAATTTTGAGGTTTGCAAAGGATTCTGGGTAACAGAACCTGGTCCGAGCCACACAAGTCACCCCATCTTGGATTCCCCTAGGTCTCTAGTTTTCAGAAATGCACAGGTTTGGTAGGTTTCCCTAGGTGGCGGCTGAGCTACAGGCCAAAATCTACAGGTAGGCACTTTGCAAAAAACACCTCTGTTTTCCTTCAAAAATTTGGATGTGTCCATGTTGGGCTTTGGGACGTTTCCTGTCGCAGGCGCTAGGCCTACCCACACAAGTGAGGTATCATTTTTATCGGGAGACATGGGGGAACGCTGGGTGGAAGGAAATTTGTGGCTCCTCTCAGATTCCAGAACTTTCTGCCACAGAAATGTGAGGAACATGTGTTTTTTTAGCCAAATTTTGAGGTTTGCAAAGGATTCTGGGTAACAGAACCTGGTCCGAGCCACACAAGTCACCCCATCTTGGATTCCGCTAGGTCTCTAGTTTTCAGAAATGCACAGGTTTGGTAGGTTTCCCTAGGTGGCGGCTGAGCTACAGGCCAAAATCTACAGGTAGGCACTTTGCAAAAAACACCTGTTTTCCTTCAAAAATTTGGATGTGTCCATGTTGCGCTTTGGGGCGTTTCCTGTCGCAGGCGCTAGGCCTACCCACACAAGTAAGGTATCATTTATATCGGGAGATATGGGGGAACGCTGGGTAGAAGGAAATTTGTGGCTCCTCTCAGATTCCAGAACTTTCTGCCACAGAAATGTGAGGAACATGTGTTTTTTTAGCCAAATTTTGAGGTTTGCAAAGGATTCTGGGTAACAGAACCTGGTCCGAGCCACACAAGTCACCCCATCTTGGATTCCCCTAGGTCTCTAGTTTTCAGAAATGCACAGGTTTGGTGGGTTTCAATGGGTGGCGGATAAGCTACAGGCCAAAATCTACAGGTAGGCACTTTGTAAAAAACACCTCTGTTTTCCTTCAAAAATTTGGCTGTGTCCACGTTGCGCTTTGGGGCGTTTCCTGTCGCGGGCGCTAGGCCTACCCACACAAGTGAGGTATCATTTTTATCGGGAGACGTGGGGGAACGCTGGGTGGAAGGAAATTTGTGGCTCCTCTCAGATTCCAGAACTTTCTGCCACAGAAATGTGAGGAACATGTGTTTTTTTAACCAAATTTTGAGGTTTGCAAAGGATTCTGGGTAACAGAACCTGGTCCGAGCCACACAAGTCAACCCATCTTGGATTCCCCTAGGTCTCTAGTTTTCAGAAATGCACAGGTTTGGTAGGTTTCCCTAGGTGGCGGCTGAGCTACAGGCCAAAATCTACAGGTAGGCACTTTGCAAAAAACACCTCTGTTTTCCTTCAAAAATTTGGATGTGTCCATGTTGCGCTTTGGGGCGTTTCCTGTCGCAGGCGCTAGGCCTACCCACACAAGTGAGGTATCATTTTTATCGGGAGACGTGGGGGAACGCTGGGTGGATGGAAATTTGTTGCTCCTCTCAGATTCTAGAACTTTCTGCCACAGAAATGTGAGGAACATGTGTTTTTTTAGCCAAATTTTGAGGTTTGCAAAGAATTCTGGGTAACAGAACCTGGTCCGAGCCACACAAGTCACCCCATCTTGGATTCCCCTAGGTCTCTAGTTTTCAGAAATGCACAGGTTTGGTAGGTTTCCCTAGGTGGCGGCTGAGCTACAGGCCAAAATCTACAGGTAGGCACTTTGCAAAAAACACCTGTTTTCCTTCAAAAATTTGGATGTGTCCATGTTGTGCTTTGGGACGTTTCCTGTCGCGGGCGCTAGGCCTACCCACACAAGTGAGGTATCATTTTTATCGGGAGACGTGGGGGAACGCTGGGTGGAAGGAAATTTGTGGCTCCTCTCAGATTCCAGAACTTTGTGCCACAGAAATGTGAGGAACATGTGTTTTTTTAGCCAAATTTTGAGGTTTGCAAAGGATTCTGGGTAACAGAACCTGGTCCGAGCCACACAAGTCACCCCATCTTGGATTCCCCTAGGTCTCTAGTTTTCAGAAATGCACAGGTTTGGTACGTTTACTTAGGTGGCGGCTGAGCTACAGGCCAAAATCTACAGGTAAGCACTTTGTAAAAAACACCTCTGTTTTCCTTCAAAAATTTGGCTGTGTCCACGTTGCGCTTTGGGGCGTTTTCTGTCGCGGGCGCTAGGCCTACCCACACAAGTGAGGTATCATTTTTATCGGGAGACGTGGGGGAACGCTGGGTGGAAGGACATTTCTGGCTCCTCTCAGATTCCAGAAATTTCTGCCACAGAAATGTGAGGAACATGTGTTTTTTTAGCCAAATTTTTAGGTTTGCAAAGGATTCTGGGTAACAGAACCTGGTCCGAGCCACACAAGTCACCGCATCTTGGATTCCCGTTGGTCTCTAGTTTTCAGAAATGCACAGGTTTGCTAGGTTTCCCTAGGTGGCGGCTGAGCTACAGGCCAAAATCTACAGGTAGGCACTTTGCAAAAAACACCTCTGTTTTCCTTCAAAAATTTGGATGTGTCCATGTTGTGCTTTGGGACGTTTCCTGTCGCAGGCGCTAGGCCTACCCACACAAGTGAGGTATCATTTTTATCGGGAGACATGGGGGAACGCTGGGTGGAAGGAAATTTGTGGCTCCTCTCAGATTCCAGAACTTTCTGCCACAGAAATGTGAGGAACATGTGTTTTTTTAGCCAAATTTTGAGGCTTGCAAAGGATTCTGGGTAACAGAACCTGGTCCGAGCCACACAAGTCACCCCATCTTGGATTCCCCTAGGTCTCTAGTTTTCAGAAATGCACAGGTTTGGTAGGTTTCCCTAGGTGGCGGCTGAGCTACAGGCCAAAATCTACAGGTAGGCACTTTGCAAAAAACACCTCTGTTTTCCTTCAAAAATTTGGATGTGTCCATGTTGCGCTTTGGGGCATTTCCTGTCGCAGGCGCTAGGCCTACCCACACAAGTGAGGTATCATTTTTATCAGGAGACGTGGGGGAACGCTGGTTGGAAGGAAATTTGTGGCTCCTCTCAGATTCCAGAACTTTCTGCCACAGAAATGTGAGGAACATGTGTTTTTTTAGCCAAATTTTGAGGTTTGCAAAGGATTCTGGGTAACAGAACCTGGTCCGAGCCACACAAGTCAACCCATCTTGGATTCCGCTAGGTCTCTAGTTTTCAGAAATGCACAGGTTTGGTAGGTTTCCCTAGGTGGCGGCTGAGCTACAGGCCAAAATCTACAGGTAGGCACTTTGCAAAAAACACCTCTGTTTTCCTTCAAAAATTTGGATGTGTCCATGTTGCGCTTTGGGGCGTTTCCTGTCGCAGGCGCTAGGCCTACCCACACAAGTAAGGTATCATTTATATCGGGAGATATGGGGGAACGCTGGGTAGAAGGAAATTTGTGGCTCCTCTCAGATTCCTGAACTTTCTGCCACAGAAATGTGAGGAACATGTGTTTTTTTAGCCAAATTTTGAGGTTTGCAAAGGATTCTGGGTAACAGAACCTGGTCCGAGCCACACAAGTCACCCCATCTTGGATTCCCCTAGGTCTCTAGTTTTCAGAAATGCACAGGTTTGGTGGGTTTCAATGGGTGGCGGATAAGCTACAGGCCAAAATCTACAGGTAGGCACTTTGTAAAAAACACCTCTGTTTTCCTTCAAAAATTTGGCTGTGTCCACGTTGCGCTTTGGGGCGTTTCCTGTCGCGGGCGCTAGGCCTACCCACACAAGTGAGGTATCATTTTTATCGGGAGACGTGGGGGAACGCTGGGTGGAAGGAAATTTGTGGCTCCTCTCAGATTCCAGAACTTTCTGCCACAGAAATGTGAGGAACATGTGTTTTTTTAGCCAAATTTTGAGGTTTGCAAAGGATTCTGGGTAACAGAACCTGGTCCGAGCCACACAAGTCAACCCATCTTGGATTCCCCTAGGTCTCTAGTTTTCAGAAATGCACAGGTTTGGTAGGTTTCCCTAGGTGGCGGCTGAGCTACAGGCCAAAATCTACAGGTAGGCACTTTGCAAAAAACACCTCTGTTTTCCTTCAAAAATTTGGATGTGTCCATGTTGCGCTTTGGGGCGTTTCCTGTCGCAGGCGCTAGGCCTACCCACACAAGTGAGGTATCATTTTTATCGGGAGACGTGGGGGAACGCTGGGTGGATGGAAATTTGTTGCTCCTCTCAGATTCTAGAACTTTCTGCCACAGAAATGTGAGGAACATGTGTTTTTTTAGCCAAATTTTGAGGTTTGCAAAGGATTCTGGGTAACAGAACCTGGTCCGAGCCACACAAGTCACCCCATTTTGGATTCCCCTAGGTCTCTAGTTTTAAGAAATGCACAGGTTTGGTAGGTTTCCCTAGGTGGCGGCTGAGCTACAGGCCAAAATCTACAGGTAGGCACTTTGCAAAAAACACCTCTGTTTTCCTTCAAAAATTTGGATGTGTTCATGTTGCGCTTTGGGGCGTTTCCTGTCGCAGGCGCTAGGCCTACCCACACAAGTAAGGTATCATTTATATCGGGAGATATGGGGGAACGCTGGGTAGAAGGAAATTTGTGGCTCCTCTCAGATTCCAGAACTTTCTGCCACAGAAATGTGAGGAACATGTGTTTTTTTAGCCAAATTTTGAGGTTTGCAAAGGATTCTGGGTAACAGAACCTGGTCCGAGCCACACAAGTCACCCCATCTTGGATTCCCCTAGGTCTCTAGTTTTCAGAAATGCACAGGTTTGGTGGGTTTCAATGGGTGGCGGATAAGCTACAGGCCAAAATCTACAGGTAGGCACTTTGTAAAAAACACCTCTGTTTTCCTTCAAAAATTTGGCTGTGTCCACGTTGCGCTTTGGGGCGTTTCCTGTCGCGGGCGCTAGGCCTACCCACACAAGTGAGGTATCATTTTTATCGGGAGACGTGGGGGAACGCTGGGTGGAAGGAAATTTGTGGCTCCTCTCAGATTCCAGAACTTTCTGCCACAGAAATGTGAGGAACATGTGTTTTTTTAGCCAAATTTTGAGGTTTGCAAAGGATTCTGGGTAACAGAACCTGGTCCGAGCCACACAAGTCAACCCATCTTGGATTCCCCTAGGTCTCTAGTTTTCAGAAATGCACAGGTTTGGTAGGTTTCCCTAGGTGGCGGCTGAGCTACAGGCCAAAATCTACAGGTAGGCACTTTGCAAAAAACACCTCTGTTTTCCTTCTAAAATTTGGATGTGTCCATGTTGCGCTTTGGGGCGTTTCCTGTCGCAGGCGCTAGGCCTACCCACACAAGTGAGGTATCATTTTTATCGAGAGACGTGGGGGAACGCTGGGTGTATGGAAATTTGTTGCTCCTCTCAGATTCTAGAACTTTCTGCCACAGAAATGTGAGGAACATGTGTTTTTTTAGCCAAATTTTGAGGTTTGCAAAGGATTCTGGGTAACAGAACCTGGTCCGAGCCACACAAGTCACCCCATCTTGGATTCCCCTAGGTCTCTAGTTTTCAGAAATGCACAGGTTTGGTAGGTTTCCCTAGGTGGCGGCTGAGCTACAGGCCAAAATCTACAGGTAGGCACTTTGCAAAAAACACCTCTGTTTTCCTTCAAAAATTTGGATGTGTCCACGTTGCGCTTTGGGGCGTTTCCTGTCGCGGGCGCGCTAGGCCTACCCACAGAAGTGAGGTATAATTTTTATCGGGAGACGTGGGGGAACGCTGGGTGGAAGGAAATTTGTGGCTACTCTCAGATTCCAGAACTTTCTGCCACAGAAATGTGAGGAACATTTGTTTTTTTAGCCAAATTTTGAGGTTTGCAAAGGATTCTGGGTAACAGAACCTGGTCCGAGCCACACAAGTCACCCCATCTTGGATTCCCCTAGGTCTCTAGTTTTCAGAAATGCACAGGTTTGGTAGGTTTACTTAGGTGGCGGCTGAGCTACAGGCCAAAATCTACAGGTAAGCACTTTGCAAAAAACACCTCTGTTTTCCTTCAAAGATTTGGATGTGTCCACGTTGCGCTTTGGGGCGTTTCCTGTCGGGGGCGCTAGGCCTACCCACACAAGTGAGGTATAATTTTTATCGGGAGACGTGGGGGAACGCTGGGTGGAAGGAAATTTGTGGCTCCTCTCAGATTCTAGAACTTTCTGCCACAGAAATGTGAGGAACATGTGTTTTTTAGCCAAATTTTGAGGTTTGCAAAGGATTCTGGGTAACAGAACCTGGTCCGAGCCACACAAGTCACCCCATCTTGGATTCCCCTAGGTCTCTAGTTTTCAGAAATGCACAGGTTTGGTAGGTTTCCCTAGGTGGCGGCTGAGCTACAGGCCAAAATCTACAGGTAGGCACTTTGCAAAAAACACCTCTGTTTTCCTTCAAAAATTTGGATGTGTCCATGTTGTGCTTTGGGACGTTTCCTGTCGCAGGCGCTAGGCCTACCCACACAAGTGAGGTATCATTTTTATCGGGAGACATGGGGGAACGCTGGGTGGAAGGAAATTTGTGGCTCCTCTCAGATTCCAGAACTTTCTGCCACAGAAATGTGAGGAACATGTGTTTTTTTAGCCAAATTTTGAGGTTTGCAAAGGATTCTGGGTAACAGAACCTGGTCCGAGCCACACAAGTCACCCCATCTTGGATTCCCCTAGGTCTCTAGTTTTCAGAAATGCACAGGTTTGGTAGGTTTCCCTAGGTGGCGGCTGAGCTACAGGCCAAAATCTACAGGTAGGCACTTTGCAAAAAACACCTCTGTTTTCCTTCAAAAATTTGGATGTGTCCATGTTGCGCTTTGGGGCATTTCCTGTCGCAGGCGCTAGGCCTACCCACACAAGTGAGGTATCATTTTTATCAGGAGACGTGGGGGAACGCTGGGTGGAAGGAAATTTGTGGCTCCTCTCAGATTCCAGAACTTTCTGCCACAGAAATGTGAGGAACATGTGTTTTTTTATCCAAATTTTGAGGTTTGCAAAGGATTCTGGGTAACAGAACCTGGTCCGAGCCACACAAGTCACCCCATCTTGGATTCCGCTAGGTCTCTAGTTTTCAGAAATGCACAGGTTTGGTAGGTTTCCCTAGGTGGCGGCTGAGCTACAGGCCAAAATCTACAGGTAGGCACTTTGCAAAAAACACCTCTGTTTTCCTTCAAAAATTTGGATGTGTCCATGTTGCGCTTTGGGGCGTTTCCTGTCGCAGGCGCTAGGCCTACCCACACAAGTAAGGTATCATTTATATCGGGAGATATGGGGGAACGCTGGGTAGAAGGAAATTTGTGGCTCCTCTCAGATTCCAGAACTTTCTGCCACAGAAATGTGAGGAACATGTGTTTTTATAGCCAAATTTTGAGGTTTGCAAAGGATTCTGGGTAACAGAACCTGGTCCGAGCCACACAAGTCACCCCATCTTGGATTCCCCTAGGTCTCTAGTTTTCAGAAATGCACAGGTTTGGTGGGTTTCAATAGGTGGCGGATAAGCTGCAGGCCAAAATCTACAGGTAGGCACTTTGTAAAAAACACCTCTGTTTTCCTTCAAAAATTTGGCTGTGTCCACGTTGCGCATTGGGGCGTTTCCTGTCGCGGGCGCTAGGCCAACCCACACAAGTGAGGTATCATTTTTATCGGGAGACGTGGGGGAACGCTGGGTGGAAGGAAATTTGTGGCTCCTCTCAGATTCCAGAACTTTCTGCCACAGAAATGTGAGGAACATGTGTTTTTTTAGCCAAATTTTGAGGTTTGCAAAGGATTCTGGGTAACAGAACCTGGTCCGAGCCACACAAGTCAACCCATCTTGGATTCCCCTAGGTCTCTAGTTTTCAGAAATGCACAGGTTTGGTAGGTTTCCCTAGGTGGCGGCTGAGCTACAGGCCAAAATCTACAGGTAGGCACTTTGCAAAAAACACCTCTGTTTTCCTTCAAAAATTTGGATGTGTCCATGTTGCGCTTTGGGGCGTTTCCTGTCGCAGGCGCTAGGCCTACCCACACAAGTGAGGTATCATTTTTATCGGGAGACGTGGGGGAACGCTGGGTGGATGGAAATTTGTTGCTCCTCTCAGATTCTAGAACTTTCTGCCACAGAAATGTGAGGAACATGTGTTTTTTTAGCCAAATTTTGAGGTTTGCAAAGGATTCTGGGTAACAGAACCTGGTCCGAGCCACACAAGTCACCCCATCTTGGATTCCCCTATGTCTCTAGTTTTCAGAAATTCACAGGTTTGGGAGGTTTCCCTAGGTGGCGGCTGAGCTACAGGCCAAAATCTAAAGGTAGGCACTTTGCAAAAAACACCTCTGTTTTCCTTCAAAAATTTGGATGTGTCCACGTTGCGCTTTGGGGCGTTTCCTGTCGCGGGCGCGCTAGGCCTACCCACAGAAGTGAGGTATAATTTTTATCGGGAGACGTGGGGGAACGCTGGGTGGAAGGAAATTTGTGGCTCCTCTCAGATTCCAGAACTTTCTGCCACAGAAATGTGAGGAACATTTGTTTTTTTAGCCAAATTTTGAGGTTTGCAAAGGATTCTGGGTAACAGAACCTGGTCCGAGCCACACAAGTCACCCCATCTTGGATTCCCCTAGGTCTCTAGTTTTCAGAAATGCACAGGTTTGGTAGGTTTACTTAGGTGGCGGCTGAGCTACAGGCCAAAATCTACAGGTAGGCACTTTGCAAAAAACACCTCTGTTTTCCTTCAAAGATTTGGATGTGTCCACGTTGCGCTTTGGGGCGTTTCCTGTCGGGGGCGCTAGGCCTACCCACACAAGTGAGGTATAATTTTTATCGGGAGACGTGGGGGAACGCTGGGTGGAAGGAAATTTGTGGCTCCTCTCAGATTCTAGAACTTTCTGCCACAGAAATGTGAGGAACATGTGTTTTTTTAGCCAAATTTTGAGGTTTGCAAAGGATTCTGGGTAACAGAACCTGGTCCGAGCCACACAAGTCACCCCATCTTGGATTCCCCTAGGTCTCTAGTTTTCAGAAATGCACAGGTTTGGTAGGTTTCCCTAGGTGGCGGCTGAGCTACAGGCCAAAATCTACAGGTAGGCACTTTGCAAAAAACACCTCTGTTTTCCTTCAAAAATTTGGATGTGTCCATGTTGTGCTTTGGGACATTTCCTGTCGCGGGCGCTAGGCCTACCCACAAAAGTGAGGTATCATTTTTATCGGGAGACGTGGGGGAACGCTGGGTGGAAGGAAATTTGTGGCTCCTCTCAGATTCCAGAACTTTCTGCCACAGAAATGTGAGGAACATGTGTTTTTTTAGCCAAATTTTGAGGTTTGCAAAGGATTCTGGGTAACAGAACCTTGGTCCGAGCCACACAAGTCACCCCATCTTGGATTCCCCTAGGTCTCTAGTTTTCAGAAATGCACAGGTTTGGTGGGTTTCAATAGGTGGCGGATAAGCTACAGGCCAAAATCTACAGGTAAGCACTTTGTAAAAAACACCTCTGTTTTCCTTCAAAAATTTGGCTGTGTCCACGTTGCGCTTTGGGGCGTTTTCTGTCGCGGGCGCTAGGCCTACCCACACAAGTGAGGTATCATTTTTATCGGGAGACGTGGGGGAATGCTGGGTGGAAGGAAATTTCTGGCTCCTCTCAGATTCCAGAAATTTCTGCCACAGAAATGTGAGGAACATGTGTTTTTTTAGCCAAATTTTTAGGTTTGCAAACGATTCTGGGTAACAGAACCTGGTCCGAGCCACAAAAGTCACCCCATCTTGGATTCCCCTTGGTCTCTAGTTTTCAGAAATGCACAGGTTTGGTAGGTTTCCCTAGGTGGCGGCTGAGCTACAGGCCAAAATCTACAGGTAGGCACTTTGCAAAAAACACCTCTGTTTTCCTTCAAAAATTTGGATGTGTCCATGTTGTGCTTTGGGACGTTTCCTGTCGCAGGCGCTAGGCCTACCCACACAAGTGAGGTATCATTTTTATCGGGAGACATGGGGGAACGCTGGGTGGAAGGAAATTGGTGGCTCCTCTCAGATTCCAGAACTTTCTGCCACAGAAATGTGAGGAACATTTGTTTTTTTAGCCAAATTTTGAGGTTTGCAAAGGATTCTGGGTAACAGAACCTGGTCCGAGCCACACAAGTCACCCCATCTTGGATTCCCCTAGGTCTCTAGTTTTCAGAAATGCACAGGTTTGGTAGGTTTACTTAGATGGCGGCTGAGCTACAGGCCAAAATCTACAGGTAGGCACTTTGCAAAAAACACCTCTGTTTTCCTTCAAAGATTTGGATGTGTCCACGTTGCGCTTTGGGGCGTTTCCTGTCGCGGGCGCTAGGCCTACCCACACAAGTGAGGTATAATTTTTATCGGGAGACGTGGGGGAACGCTGGGTGGAAGGAAATTTGTGGCTCCTCTCAGATTCTAGAACTTTCTGCCACAGAAATGTGAGGAACATGTGTTTTTTTAGCCAAATTTTGAGGTTTGCAAAGGATTCTGGGTAACAGAACCTGGTCCGAGCCACACAAGTCACCCCATCTTGGATTCCCCTAGGTCTCTAGTTTTCAGAAATGCACAGGTTTGGTAGGTTTCCCTAGGTGGCGGCTGAGCTACAGGCCAAAATCTACAGGTAGGCACTTTGCAAAAAACACCTCTGTTTTCCTTCAAAAATTTGGATGTGTCCATGTTGTGCTTTGGGACGTTTCCTGTCGCGGGCGATAGGCCTACCCACACAAGTGAGGTATCATTTTTATCGGGAGACGTGGGGGAACGCTGGGTGGAAGGAAATTTGTGGCTCCTCTCAGATTCCAGAACTTTCTGCCACAGAAATGTGAGGAACATGTGTTTTTTTAGCCAAATTTTGAGGTTTGCAAAGGATTCTGGGTAACAGAACCTGGTCCGAGCCACACAAGTCACCCCATCTTGGATTCCCCTAGGTCTCTAGTTTTCAGAAATGCACAGGTTTGGTGGGTTTCAATAGGTGGCGGATAAGCTACAGCCCAAAATCTACAGGAAGGCACTTTGTAAAAAACACCTCTGTTTTCCTTCAAAAATTTGGCTGTGTCCACGTTGCGCTTTGGGGCGTTTTCTGTCGCGGGCGCTAGGCCTACCCACACAAGTGAGGTATCATTTTTATCGGGAGACGTGGGGGAACGCTGGGTGGAAGGAAATTTCTGGCTCCTCTCAGATTCCAGAAATTTCTGCCACAGAAATGTGAGGAACATGTGTTTTTTTAGCCAAATTTTTAGGTTTGCAAAGGATTCTGGGTAACAGAACCTGGTCCGAGCCACACAAGTCACCGCATCTTGGATTCCCCTTGGTCTCTAGTTTTCAGAAATGCACAGGTTTGTTAGGTTTCCCTAGGTGGCGGCTGAGCTACAGGCCAAAATCTACAGGTAGGCACTTTGCAAAAAACACCTCTGTTTTCCTTCAAAAATTTGGATGTGTCCATGTTGTGCTTTGGGACGTTTCCTGTCGCAGGCGCTAGGCCTACCCACACAAGTGAGGTATCATTTTTATCGGGAGACATGGGGGAACGCTGGGTGGAAGGAAATTTGTGGCTCCTCTCAGATTCCAGAACTTTCTGCCACAGAAATGTGAGGAACATGTGTTTTTTTAGCCAAATTTTGAGGTTTGCAAAGGATTCTGGGTAACAGAACCTGGTCCGAGCCACACAAGTCACCCCATCTTGGATTCCCCTAGGTCTCTAGTTTTCAGAAATGCACAGGTTTGGTAGGTTTCCCTAGGTGGCGGCTGAGCTACAGGCCAAAATCTACAGGTAGGCACTTTGCAAAAAACACCTCTGTTTTCCTTCAAAAATTTGGATGTGTCCATGTTGCGCTTTGGGGCATTTCCTGTCGCAGGCGCTAGGCCTACCCACACAAGTGAGGTATCATTTTTATCAGGAGACGTGGGGGAACGCTGGGTGGAAGGAAATTTGTGGCTCCTCTCAGATTCCAGAACTTTCTGCCACAGAAATGTGAGGAACATGTGTTTTTTTAGCCAAATTTTGAGGTTTGCAAAGGATTCTGGGTAACAGAACCTGGTCCGAGCCACACAAGTCACCCCATCTTGGATTCCGCTAGGTCTCTAGTTTTCAGAAATGCACAGGTTTGGTAGGTTTCCCTAGGTGGCGGCTGAGCTACAGGCCAAAATCTACAGGTAGGCACTTTGCAAAAAACACCTGTTTTCCTTCAAAAATTTGGATGTGTCCATGTTGCGCTTTGGGGCGTTTCCTGTCGCAGGCGCTAGGCCTACCCACACAAGTAAGGTATCATTTATATCGGGAGATATGGGGGAACGCTGGGTAGAAGGAAATTTGTGGCTCCTCTCAGATTCCAGAACTTTCTGCCACAGAAATGTGAGGAACATGTGTTTTTTTAGCCAAATTTTGAGGTTTGCAAAGGATTCTGGGTAACAGAACCTGGTCCGAGCCACACAAGTCACCCCATCTTGGATTCCCCTAGGTCTCTAGTTTTCAGAAATGCACAGGTTTGGTGGGTTTCAATGGGTGGCGGATAAGCTACAGGCCAAAATCTACAGGTAGGCACTTTGTAAAAAACACCTCTGTTTTCCTTCAAAAATTTGGCTGATTCCACGTTGCGCTTTGGGGCGTTTCCTGTCGCGGGCGCTAGGCCTACCCACACAAGTGAGGTATCATTTTTATCGGGAGACGTGGGGGAACGCTGGGTGGAAGGAAATTTGTGGCTCCTCTCAGATTCCAGAACTTTCTGCCACAGAAATGTGAGGAACATGTGTTTTTTTAGCCAAATTTTGAGGTTTGCAAAGGATTCTGGGTAACAGAACCTGGTCCGAGCCACACAAGTCAACCCATCTTGGATTCCCCTAGGTCTCTAGTTTTCAGAAATGCACAGGTTTGGTAGGTTTCCCTAGGTGGCGGCTGAGCTACAGGCCAAAATCTACAGGTAGGCACTTTGCAAAAAACACCTCTGTTTTCCTTCAAAAATTTGGATGTGTCCATGTTGCGCTTTGGGGCGTTTCCTGTCGCAGGCGCTAGGCCTACCCACACAAGTGAGGTATCATTTTTATCGGGAGACGTGGGGGAACGCTGGGTGGATGGAAATTTGTTGCTCCTCTCAGATTCTAGAACTTTCTGCCACAGAAATGTGAGGAACATGTGTTTTTTTAGCCAAATTTTGAGGTTTGCAAAGAATTCTGGGTAACAGAACCTGGTCCGAGCCACACAAGTCACCCCATCTTGGATTCCCCTAGGTCTCTAGTTTTCAGAAATGCACAGGTTTGGTAGGTTTCCCTAGGTGGCGGCTGAGCTACAGGCCAAAATCTACAGGTAGGCACTTTGCAAAAAACACCTCTGTTTTCCTTCAAAAATTTGGATGTGTCCATGTTGTGCTTTGGGACGTTTCCTGTCGCGGGCGCTAGGCCTACCCACACAAGTGAGGTATCATTTTTATCGGGAGACGTGGGGGAACGCTGGGTGGAAGGAAATTTGTGGCTCCTCTCAGATTCCAGAACTTTCTGCCACAGAAATGTGAGGAACATGTGTTTTTTTAGCCAAATTTTGAGGTTTGCAAAGGATTCTGGGTAACAGAACCTGGTCCGAGCCACACAAGTCACCCCATCTTGGATTCCCCTAGGTCTCTAGTTTTCAGAAATGCACAGGTTTGGTGGGTTTCAATAGGTGGCGGATAAGCTACAGGCCAAAATCTACAGGTAGGCACTTTGTAAAAAACACCTCTGTTTTCCTTCAAAAATTTGGCTGTGTCCACGTTGCGCTTTGGGGCGTTTTCTGTCGCGGGCGCTAGGCCTACCCACACAAGTGAGGTATCATTTTTATCGGGAGACGTGGGGTAATGCTGGGTGGAAGGAAATTTCTGGCTCCTCTCAGATTCCAGAAATTTCTGCCACAGAAATGTGAGGAACATGTGTTTTTTTAGCCAAATGTTTAGGTTTGCAAAGGATTCTGGGTAACAGAACCTGGTCCGAGCCACAAAAGTCACCCCATCTTGGATTCCCCTTGGTCTCTAGTTTTCAGAAATGCACAGGTTTGGTAGGTTTCCCTAGGTGGCGGCTGAGCTACAGGCCAAAATCTACAGGTAGGCACTTTGCAAAAAACACCTCTGTTTTCCTTCAAAAATTTGGATGTGTCCATGTTGTGCTTTGGGACGTTTCCTGTCGCAGGCGCTAGGCCTACCCACACAAGTGAGGTATCATTTTTATCGGGAGACATGGGGGAACGCTGGGTGGAAGGAAATTTGTGGCTCCTCTCAGATTCCAGAACTTTCTGCCACAGAAATGTGAGGAACATTTGTTTTTTTAGCCAAATTTTGAGGTTTGCAAAGGATTCTGGGTAACAGAACCTGGTCCGAGCCACACAAGTCACCCCATCTTGGATTCCCGTAGGTCTCTAGTTTTCAGAAATGCACAGGTTTGGTAGGATTACTTAGGTGGCGGCTGAGCTACAGGCCAAAATCTACAGGTAGGCACTTTGCAAAAAACACCTCTGTTTTCCTTCAAAGATTTGGATGTGTCCACGTTGCGCTTTGGGGCGTTTCCTGTCGCGGGCGCTAGGCCTACCCACACAAGTGAGGTATAATTTTTATCGGGAGACGTGGGGGAACGCTGGGTGGAAGGAAATTTGTGGCTCCTCTCAGATTCTAGAACTTTCTGCCACAGAAATGTGAGGAACATGTGTTTTTTTAGCCAAATTTTGAGGTTTGCAAAGGATTCTGGGTAACAGAACCTGGTCCGAGCCACACAAGTCACCCCATCTTGGATTCCCCTAGGTCTCTAGTTTTCAGAAATGCACAGGTTTGGTAGGTTTCCCTAGGTGGCGGCTGAGCTACAGGCCAAAATCTACAGGTAGGCACTTTGCAAAAAACACCTCTGTTTTCCTTCAAAAATTTGGATGTGTCCATGTTGTGCTTTGGGACGTTTCCTGTCGCGGGCGCTAGGCCTACCCACACAAGTGAGGTATCATTTTTATCGGGAGACGTGGGGGAACGCTGGGTGGAAGGAAATTTGTGGCTCCTCTCAGATTCCAGAACTTTCTGCCACAGAAATGTGAGGAACATGTGTTTTTTTAGCCAAATTTTGAGGTTTGCAAAGGATTCTGGGTAACAGAACCTGGTCCGAGCCACACAAGTCACCCCATCTTGGATTCCCCTAGGTCTCTAGTTTTCAGAAATGCACAGGTTTGGTGGGTTTCAATAGGTGGCGGATAAGCTACAGCCCAAAATCTACAGGTAGGCACTTTGTAAAAAACACCTCTGTTTTCCTTCAAAAATGTGGCTGTGTCCACGTTGCGCTTTGGGGCGTTTTCTGTCGCGGGCGCTAGGCCTACCCACACAAGTGAGGTATCATTTTTATCGGGAGACGTGGGGGAACGCTGGGTGGAAGGAAATTTCTGGCTCCTCTCAGATTCCAGAAATTTCTGCCACAGAAATGTGAGGAACATGTGTTTTTTAAGCCAAATTTTTAGGTTTGCAAAGGATTCTGGGTAACAGAACCTGGTCCGAGCCACACAAGTCACCCCATCTTGGATTCCCCTTGGTCTCTAGTTTTCAGAAATGCACAGGTTTGGTAGGTTTCCCTAGGTGGCGGCTGAGCTACAGGCCAAAATCTACAGGTAGGCACTTTGCAAAAAACACCTCTGTTTTCCTTCAAAAATTTGGATGTGTCCATGTTGTGCTTTGGGACGTTTCCTGTCGCAGGCGCTAGGCCTACCCACACAAGTGAGGTATCATTTTTATCGGGAGACATTGGGGAACGCTGGGTGGAAGGAAATTTGTGGCTCCTCTCAGATTCCAGAACTTTCTGCCACAGAAATGTGAGGAACATGTGTTTTTTAACCAAATTTTGAGGTTTGCATAGGATTCTGGGTAACAGAACCTGGTCCAAGCCATACAAGTCACCCCATCTTGGATTCCCCTAGGTCTCTAGTTTTCAGAAATGCACAGGTTTGGTAGGTTTCCCTAGGTGGCGGCTGAGCTACAGGCCAAAATCTACAGGTAGGCACTTTGCAAAAAACACCTCTGTTTTCCTTCAAAAATTTGGATGTGTCCATGTTGCGCTTTGGGGCATTTCCTGTCGCAGGCGCTAGGCCTACCCACACAAGTGAGGTATCATTTTTATCAGGAGACGTGGGGGAACGCTGGGTGGAAGGAAATTTGTGGCTCCTCTCAGATTCCAGAACTTTCTGCCACAGAAATGTGAGGAACATGTGTTTTTTTAGCCAAATTTTGAGGTTTGCAAAGGATTCTGGGTAACAGAACCTGGTCCGAGCCACACAAGTCACCCCATCTTGGATTCCGCTAGGTCTCTAGTTTTCAGAAATGCACAGGTTTGGTAGGTTTCCCTAGGTGGCGGCTGAGCTACAGGCCAAAATCTACAGGTAGGCACTTTGCAAAAAACACCTCTGTTTTCCTTCAAAAATTTGGATGTGTCCATGTTGCGCTTTGGGGCGTTTCCTGTCGCAGGCGCTAGGCCTACCCACACAAGTAAGGTATCATTTATATCGGGAGATATGGGGGAACGCTGGGTAGAAGGAAATTTGTGGCTCCTCTCAGATTCCAGAACTTTCTGCCACAGAAATGTGAGGAACATGTGTTTTTTTAGCCAAATTTTGAGGTTTCCAAAGGATTCTGGGTAACAGAACCTGGTCCGAGCCACACAAGTCACCCCATCTTGGATTCCCCTAGGTCTCTAGTTTTCAGAAATGCACAGGTTTGGTAGGTTTCCCTAGGTGGCGGCTGAGCTACAGGCCAAAATCTACAGGTAGGCACTTTGCAAAAAACACCTCTGTTTTCCTTCAAAAATTTGGATGTGTCCATGTTGCGCTTTGGGGCATTTCCTGTCGCAGGCGCTAGGCCTACCCACACAAGTGAGGTATCATTTTTATCAGGAGACGTGGGGGAACGCTGGGTGGAAGGAAATTTGTGGCTCCTCTCAGATTCCAGAACTTTCTGCCACAGAAATGTGAGGAACATGTGTTTTTTTAGCCAAATTTTGAGGTTTGCAAAGGATTCTGGGTAACAGAACCTGGTCCGAGCCACACAAGTCACCCCATCTTGGATTCCGCTAGGTCTCTAGTTTTCAGAAATGCACAGGTTTGGTAGGTTTCCCTAGGTGGCGGCTGAGCTACAGGCCAAAATCTACAGGTAGGCACTTTGCAAAAAACACCTCTGTTTTCCTTCAAAAATTTGGATGTGTCCATGTTGCGCTTTGGGGCGTTTCCTGTCGCAGGCGCTAGGCCTACCCACACAAGTAAGGTATCATTTATATGGGGAGATATGGGGGAACGCTGGGTAGAAGGAAATTTGTGGCTCCTCTCAGATTCCAGAACTTTCTGCCACAGAAATGTGAGGAACATGTGTTTTTTTAGCCAAATTTTGAGGTTTGCAAAGGATTCTGGGTAACAGAACCTGGTCCGAGCCACACAAGTCACCCCATCTTGGATTCCCCTAGGTCTCTAGTTTTCAGAAATGCACAGGTTTGGTAGGTTTCCCTAGGTGGCGGCTGAGCTACAGGCCAAAATCTACAGGTAGGCACTTTGCAAAAAACACCTCTGTTTTCCTTCAAAAATTTGGATGTGTCCATGTTGCGCTTTGGGGCGTTTCCTGTCGCAGGCGCTAGGCCTACCCACACAAGTGAGGTATCATTTTTATCGGGAGACGTGGGGGAACGCTGGGTGGATGGAAATTTGTTGCTCCTCTCAGATTCTAGAACTTTCTGCCACAGAAATGTGAGGAACATGTGTTTTTTTAGCCAAATTTTGAGGTTTGCAAAGGATTCTGGGTAACAGAACCTGGTCCGAGCCACACAAGTCACCCCATCTTGGATTCCCCTAGGTCTCTAGTTTTCAGAAATGCACAGGTTTGGTAGGTTTACTTAGGTGGCGGCTGAGCTACAGGCCAAAATCTACAGGTAGGCACTTTGCAAAAAACACCTCTGTTTTCCTTCAAAGATTTGGATGTGTCCACGTTGCGCTTTGGGGCGTTTCCTGTCGGGGGCGCTAGGCCTACCCACACAAGTGAGGTATAATTTTTATCGGGAGACGTGGGGGAACGCTGGGTGGAAGGAAATTTGTGGCTCCTCTCAGATTCTAGAACTTTCTGCCACAGAAATGTGAGGAACATGTGTTTTTTTAGCCAAATTTTGAGGTTTGCAAAGGATTCTGGGTAACAGAACCTGGTCCGAGCTACACAAGTCACCCCATCTTGGATTCCCATAGGTCTCTAGTTTTCAGAAATGCACAGGTTTGGTAGGTTTCCCTAGGTGGCGGCTGAGCTACAGGCCAAAATCTACAGGTAGGCACTTTGCAAAAAACACCTCTGTTTTCCTTCAAAAATTTGGATGTGTCCATGTTGTGCTTTGGGACGTTTCCTGTCGCGGGCGCTAGGCCTACCCACACAAGTGAGGTATCATTTTTATCGGGAGACGTGGGGGAACGCTGGGTGGAAGGAAATTTGTGGCTCCTCTCAGATTCCAGAACTTTCTGCCACAGAAATGTGAGGAACATGTGTTTTTTTAGCCAAATTTTGAGGTTTGCCAAGGATTCTGGGTAACAGAACCTGGTCCGAGCCACACAAGTCACCCCATCTTGGATTCCCCTAGGTCTCTAGTTTTCAGAAATGCACAGGTTTGGTGGGTTTCAATAGGTGGCGGATAAGCTACAGGCCAAAATCTACAGGTAGGCACTTTGTAAAAAACACCTCTGTTTTCCTTCAAAAATTTGGCTGTGTCCACGTTGCGCTTTGGGGCGTTTTCTGTCGCGGGCGCTAGGCCTACCCACACAAGTGAGGTATCATTTTTATCGGGAGACGTGGGGGAACGCTGGGTGGAAGGAAATTTCTGGCTCCTCTCAGATTCCAGAAATTTCTGCCACAGAAATGTGAGGAACATGTGTTTTTTTAGCCAAATTTTTAGGTTTGCAAAGGATTCTGGGTAACAGAACCTGGTCCGAGCCACACAAGTCACCCCATCTTGGATTCCCCTTGGTCTCTAGTTTTCAGAAATGCACAGGTTTGGTAGGTTTCCCTAGGTGGCGGCTGAGCTACAGGCCAAAATCTACAGGTAGGCACTTTGCAAAAAACACCTCTGTTTTCCTTCAAAAATTTGGATGTGTCCATGTTGTGCTTTGGGACGTTTCCTGTCGCAGGCGCTAGGCCTACCCACACAAGTGAGGTATCATTTTTATCGGGAGACATGGGGGAACGCTGGGTGGAAGGAAATTTGTGGCTCCTCTCAGATTCCAGAACTTTCTGCCACAGAAATGTGAGGAACATTTGTTTTTTTAGCCAAATTTTGAGGTTTGCAAAGGATTCTGGGTAACAGAACCTGGTCCGAGCCACACAAGTCACCCCATCTTGGATTCCCCTAGGTCTCTAGTTTTCAGAAATGCACAGGTTTGGTAGGTTTACTTAGGTGGCGGCTGAGCTACAGGCCAAAATCTACAGGTAGGCACTTTGCAAAAAACACCTCTGTTTTCCTTCAAAGATTTGGATGTGTCCACGTTGCGCTTTGGGGCGTTTCCTGTCGCGGGCGCTAGGCCTACCCACACAAGTGAGGTATAGTTTTTATCGGGAGACGTGGGGGAACGCTGGGTGGAAGGAAATTTGTGGCTCCTCTCAGATTCTAGAACTTTCTGCCACAGAAATGTGAGGAACATGTGTTTTTTTAGCCAAATTTTGAGGTTTGCAAAGGATTCTGGGTAACAGAACCTGGTCCGAGCCACACAAGTCACCCCATCTTGGATTCCCCTAGGTCTCTAGTTTTCAGAAATGCACAGGTTTGGTAGGTTTCCCTAGGTGGCGGCTGAGCTACAGGCCAAAATCTACAGGTAGGCACTTTGCAAAAAACACCTCTGTTTTCCTTCAAAAATTTGGATGTGTCCATGTTGTGCTTTGGGACGTTTCCTGTCGCGGGCGCTAGGCCTACCCACACAAGTGAGGTATCATTTTTATCGGGAGACGTGGGGGAACGCTGGGTGGAAGGAAATTTGTGGCTCCTCTCAGATTCCAGAACTTTCTGCCACAGAAATGTGAGGAACATGTGTTTTTTTAGCCAAATTTTGAGGTTTGCAAAGGATTCTGGGTAACAGAACCTGGTCCGAGCCACACAAGTCACCCCATCTTGGATTCCCCTAGGTCTCTAGTTTTCAGAAATGCACAGGTTTGGTGGGTTTCAATAGGTGGCGGATAAGCTACAGCCCAAAATCTACAGGTAGGCACTTTGTAAAAAACACCTCTGTTTTCCTTCAAAAATTTGGCTGTGTCCACGTTGCGCTTTGGGGCGTTTTCTGTCGCGGGCGCTAGGCCTACCCACACAAGTGAGGTATCATTTTTATCGGGAGACGTGGGGGAACGCTGGGTGGAAGGAAATTTCTGGCTCCTCTCAGATTCCAGAAATTTCTGCCACAGAAATGTGAGGAACATGTGTTTTTTTAGCCAAATTTTTAGGTTTGCAAAGGATTCTGGGTAACAGAACCTGGTCCGAGCCACACAAGTCACCCCATCTTGGATTCCCCTTGGTCTCTAGTTTTCAGAAATGCACAGGTTTGGTAGGTTTCCCTAGGTGGCGGCTGAGCTACAGGCCAAAATCTACAGGTAGGCACTTTGCAAAAAACACCTCTGTTTTCCTTCAAAAATTTGGATGTGTCCATGTTGTGCTTTGGGACGTTTCCTGTCGCAGGCGCTAGGCCTACCCACACAAGTGAGGTATCATTTTTATCGGGAGACATGGGGGAACGCTGGGTGGAAGGAAATTTGTGGCTCCTCTCAGATTCCAGAACTTTCTGCCACAGAAATGTGAGGAACATGTGTTTTTTTAGCCAAATTTTGAGGTTTGCAAAGGATTCTGGGTAACAGAACCTGGTCCGAGCCAAACAAGTCACCCCATCTTGGATTCCCCTAGGTCTCTAGTTTTCAGAAATGCACAGGTTTGGTAGGTTTCCCTAGGTGGCGGCTGAGCTACAGGCCAAAATCTACAGGTAGGCACTTTGCAAAAAACACCTCTGTTTTCCTTCAAAAATTTGGATGTGTCCATGTTGCGCTTTGGGGCATTTCCTGTCGCAGGCGCTAGGCCTACCCACACAAGTGAGGTATCATTTTTATCAGGAGACGTGGGGGAACGCTGGGTGGAAGGAAATTTGTGGCTCCTCTCAGATTCCAGAACTTTCTGCCACAGAAATGTGAGGACCATGTGTTTTATTAGCCAAATTTTGAGGTTTGCAAAGGATTCTGGGTAACAGAACCTGGTCCGAGCCACACAAGTCACCCCATCTTGGATTCCGCTAGGTCTCTAGTTTTCAGAAATGCACAGGTTTGGTAGGTTTCCCTAGGTGGCGGCTGAGCTACAGGCCAAAATCTACAGGTAGGCACTTTGCAAAAAACACCTCTGTTTTCCTTCAAAAATTTGGATGTGTCCATGTTGCGCTTTGGGGCGTTTCCTGTCGCAGGCGCTAGGCCTACCCACACAAGTAAGGTATCATTTATATCGGAAGATATGGGGGAACGCTGGGTAGAAGGAAATTTGTGGCTCCTCTCAGATTCCAGAACTTTCTGCCACAGAAATGTGAGGAACATGTGTTTTTTTAGCCAAATTTTGAGGTTTCCAAAGGATTCTGGGTAACAGAACCTGGTCCGAGCCACACAAGTCACCCCATCTTGGATTCCCCTAGGTCTCTAGTTTTCAGAAATGCACAGGTTTGGTGGGTTTCAATGGGTGGCGGATAAGCTACAGGCCAAAATCTACAGGTAGGCACTTTGTAAAAAACACCTCTGTTTTCCTTCAAAAATTTGGCTGTGTCCACGTTGCGCTTTGGGGCGTTTCCTGTCGCGGGCGCTAGGCCTACCCACACAAGTGAGGTATCATTTTTATCGGGAGACGTGGGGGAACGCTGGGTGGAAGGAAATGTGTGGCTCCTCTCAGATTCCAGAACTTTCTGCCACAGAAATGTGAGGAACATGTGTTTTTTTAGCCAAATTTTGAGGTTTGCAAAGGATTCTGGGTAACAGAACCTGGTCCGAGCCACACAAGTCAACCCATCTTGGATTCCCCTAGGTCTCTAGTTTTCAGAAATGCACAGGTTTGGTAGGTTTCCCTAGGTGGCGGCTGAGCTACAGGCCAAAATCTACAGGTAGGCACTTTGCAAAAAACACCTCTGTTTTCCTTCAAAAATTTGGATGTGTCTACGTTGCGCTTTGGGGCGTTTCCTGTCGCGGGCGCGCTAGGCCTACCCACAGAAGTGAGGTATAATTTTTATCGGGAGACGTGGGGGAACGCTGGGTGGAAGGAAATTTGTGGCTCCTCTCAGATTCCAGAACTTTCTGCCACAGAAATGTGAGGAACATTTGTTTTTTTAGCCAAATTTTGAGGTTTGCAAAGGATTCTGGGTAACAGAACCTGGTCCGAGCCACACCAGTCACCCCATCTTGGATTCCCCTAGGTCTCTAGTTTTCAGAAATGCACAGGTTTGGTAGGTTTACTTAGGTGGTGGCTGAGCTACAGGCCAAAATCTACAGGTAGGCACTTTGCAAAAAACACCTCTGTTTTCCTTCAAAGATTTGGATGTGTCCACGTTGCGCTTTGGGGCGTTTCCTGTCGGGGGCGCTAGGCCTACCCACACAAGTGAGGTATAATTTTTATCGGGAGACGTGGGGGAACGCTGGGTGGAAGGAAATTTGTGGCTCCTCTCAGATTCTAGAACTTTCTGCCACAGAAATGTGAGGAACATGTGTTTTTTTAGCCAAATTTTGAGGTTTGCAAAGGATTCTGGGTAACAGAACCTGGTCCGAGCCACACAAGTCACCCCATCTTGGATTCCCCTAGGTCTCTAGTTTTCAGAAATGCACAGGTTTGGTAAGTTTCCCTAGGTGGCGGCTGAGCTACAGGCCAAAATCTACAGGTAGGCACTTTGCAAAAAACACCTCTGTTTTCCTTCAAAAATTTGGATGTGTCCATGTTGTGCTTTGGGACGTTTCCTGTTGCGGGCGCTAGGCCTACCCACACAAGTGATGTATCATTTTTATCGGGAGACGTGGGGGAACGCTGGGTGGAAGGAAATTTGTGGCTCCTCTCAGATTCCAGAACTTTCTGCCACAGAAATGTGAGGAACATGTGTTTTTTTAGCCAAATTTTGAGATTTGCAAAGGATTCTGGGTAACAGAACCTGGTCCGAGCCACACAAGTCACCCCATCTTGGATTCCCCTAGGTCTCTAGTTTTCAGAAATGCACAGGTTTGGTGGGTTTCAATAGGTGGCGGATAAGCTACAGGCCAAAATCTACAGGTAGGCACTTTGTAAAAAACACCTCTGTTTTCCTTCAAAAATTTGGCTGTGTCCACGTTGCGCTTTGGGGCGTTTCCTGTCGCGGGCGCTAGGCCTACCCACACAAGTGAGGTATCATTTTTATCGGGAGACGTGGGGGAACGCTGGGTGGTAGGAAATTTCTGGCTCCTCTCAGATTCCAGAAATTTCTGCCACAGAAATGTGAGGAACATGTGTTTTTTTAGCCCAATTTTTATGTTTGCAAAGGATTCTGGGTAACAGAACCTGGTCCGAGCCACACAAGTCACCCCATCTTGGATTCCCCTTGGTCTCTAGTTTTCAGAAATGCACAGGTTTGGTAGGTTTCCCTAGGTGGCGGCTGAGCTACAGGCCAAAATCTACAGGTAGGCACTTTGCAAAAAACACCTCTGTTTTCCTTAAAAAATTTGGATGTGTCCATGTTGAGCTTTGGGACGTTTCCTGTCGCAGGCGCTAGGCCTACCCACACAAGTGAGGTATAATTTTTATCGGGAGACGTGGGGGAACGCTGGGTGGAAGGAAATTTGTGGCTCCTCTCAGATTCCAGAACTTTCTGCCACAGAAATTTGAGGAACATGTGTTTTTTTAGCCAAATTTTGAGGTTTGCAAAGGATTCTGGGTAACAGAACCTGGTCCGAGCCACACAAGTCACCCCATCTTGGATTCCAATAGGTCTCTAGTTTTCAGAAATGCACAGGTTTGTTGGGTTTCAATAGGTGGCGGATAAGCTACAGGCCAAAATCTACAGGTAGGCACTTTGTAAAAAACACCTCTGTTTTCCTTCAAAAATTTGGCTGTGTCCACGTTGCGCTTTGGGGCGTTCCCTGTCGCGGGCGCAAGGTCTACCCACACAAGTGAGGTATCATTTTTATCGGGAGACGTGGGGGAACGCTGGGTGGAAGGAAATTTCTGGCTCCTCTCAGATTCCAGAAATTTTGCTACAGAAATGTGAGGAACATGTGTTTTTTTAGCCAAATTTTTAGGTTTGCAAAGGATTCTGGGTAACAGAACCTGGTCCGAGCCACACAAGTCACCCCATCTTGGATTCCCCTTGGTCTCTAGTTTTCAGAAATGCAAAGGTTTGGTAGGTTTCCCTAGGTGGCGGCTGAGCTACAGGCCAAAATCTACAGGTAGGCACTTTGCAAAAAACACCTCGGTTTTCCTTCAAAAATTTGGATGTGTCCATGTTGCGCTTTGGGGCGTTTCCTGTCGCAGGCGCTAGGCCTACCCACACAAGTAAGGTATCATTTATATCGGGAGATAAGGGGGAACGCTGGGTAGAAGGAAATGTGTGGCTCCTCTCAGATTCCAGAACTTTAGGCCACAGAAATGTGAGGAACATGTGTTTTTTTAGCCAAATTTCGAGGTTTGCAAAGGATTCTGGGTAACAGAACCTGGTCCAAGCCACACAAGTCACCCCATCTTGGATCCCCCTAGGTCTCTAGTTTTCAGAAATGCACAGGTTTGGTAGGTTTCCCTAGGTGGCGGCTAAGCTACAGGCCAAAATCTATAGGTAGGCACTTTGCAAAAAACACCTCTTTTTTCCTTCAAAAATGTGGATGTGTCCACGTTGCGCTTTGGGGCGTTTCCTGTCGGGGGCGCTAGGCCTACCCACACAAGTGAGGTATAATTTTTATCGGGAGACGTGGGGGAACGCTGGGTGGAAGGAAATTTGTGGCTCCTCTCAGATTCTAGAACTTTCTGCCACAGAAATGTGAGGAACATGTGTTTTTTTAGCCAAATTTTGAGGTTTGCAAAGGATTCTGGGTAACAGAACCTGGTCCGAGCCACACAAGTCACCCCATCTTGGATTCCCCTAGGTCTCTAGTTTTCAGAAATGCACAGGTTTGGTAGGTTTCCCTAGGTGGCGGCTGAGCTACAGGCCAAAATCTACAGGTAGGCACTTTGCAAAAAACACCTCTGTTTTCCTTCAAAAATTTGGATGTGTCCATGTTGTGCTTTGGGACGTTTCCTGTTGCGGGCGCTAGGCCTACCCACACAAGTGAGGTATCATTTCTATCGGGAGACGTGGGGGAACGCTGGGTGGAAGGAAATTTGTGGCTCCTCTCAGATTCCAGAACTTTCTGCCACAGAAATGTGAGGAACATGTGTTTTTTTTGCCAAATTTTGAGGTTTGCAAAGGATTCTGGGTAACAGAACCTGGTCCGAGCCACACAAGTCACCCCATCTTGGATTCCCCTAGGTCTCTAGTTTTCAGAAATGCACAGGTTTGGTAGGTTTCTCTAGGTGGCGGCTGAGCTACAGGCCAAAATCTACAGGTAGGCACTTTGCAAAAAACACCTCTGTTTTCCTTCAAAAATTTGGATGTGTCCATGTTGCGCTTTGGAGCGTTTCCTGTCGCAGGCGCTAGGCCTACCCACACAAGTTAGGTATCATTTTTATCGGGAGACGTGGGGGAACGCTGGGTGGAAGGAAATTTGTGGCTCCTCTCAGATTCCAGAACTTTCTGCCACAGAAATGTGAGGAACATGTGTTGTTTTAGCCAAATTTTGAGGTTTGCAAAGGATTCTGGGTAACAGAACCTGGTCCGAGCCACACAAGTCACCCCATCTTGGATTCCCCTAGGTCTCTAGTTTTCAGAAATGCACAGGTTTGGTAGGTTTCCCTAGGTGGCGGCTGAGCTACAGGCCAAAATCTACAGGTAGGCACTTTGCAAAAAACACCTCTGTTTTCCTTCAAAAATTTAGATGTGTTCATGTTGCGCTTTGGGGCGTTTCCTGTCGCAGGCGCTAGGCCTACCCACACAAGTAAGGTATCTTTTATATCGGGAGACATGGGGGAACGCTGGGTAGAAGGAAATTTGTGGCTCCTCTCAGATTCCAGAACTTTCTACCACAGAAGTGTGAGGAACATGTGTTTTTTTAGCCAAATTTTGAGGTTTGCAAAGGATTCTGGGTAACAGAACCTGGTCCGAGCCACACAAGTCACCCCATCTTGGATCCCCCTAGGTCTCTAGTTTTCAGAAATGCACAAGTTTGGTAGGTTTCCCTAGGTGGCGGCTGAGCTACAGGCCAAAATCTACAGGTAGGCACTTTGCAAAAAACACCTCTGTTTTCCTTCAAAAATTTGGATGAGTCCATGTTGCGCTTTGGGGCGTTTCCTGTCGGGGGCGCTAGGCCTACCCACACAAGTGAGGTATAATTTTTATCGGGAGACGTGGGGGAACGCTCGGTGGAAGGAAATTTGTGGCTCCTCTCAGATTCCAGAACTTTCTGCCACAGAAATGTGAGGAACATGTGTTTTTTTAGCCAAATTTTGAGGTTTGCAAAGGATTCTGGGTAACAGAACCTCGTCCGAGCCACACAAGTCACCCCATCTTGGATTCCCCTAGGTCTCTAGTTTTCAGAAATGCACAGGTTTGGTAGGTTTCCCTAGGTGGCGGCTGAGCTACAGGCCAAAATCTACAGGTAGGCACTTTGAAAAAAACCCTCTGTTTTCCTTCAAAAATTTGGATGTGTCCATGTTGCGCTTTGGGGCGTTTCCTGTCGCAGGCGCTAGCCCTACCCACACAAGTAAGGTATCATTTATATCGGGAGACATGGGGGAACGCTGGGTAGAAGGAAATTTGTGGCTCCTCTCAGATTCTAGAACTTTCTGCCACAGAAATGTGAGGAACATGTGTTTTTTTAGCCAAATTTTGAGGTTTGCAAAGGATTCTGGGTAACAGAACCTGGTCCGAGCCACACAAGTCACCCCATCTTGGATCCCCCTAGGTCTCTAGTTTTCAGAAATGCACAGGTTTGGTAGGTTTCCCTAGGTGGCGGCTGAGCTACAGGCCAAAATCTACAGGTAGGCACTTTGCAAAAAACACCTCTGTTTTCATTCAAAAATTTGGATGTGTCCATGTTGCGCTTTGGGGCATTTCCTGTCGCAGGCGCTAGGCCTACCCACACAAGTGAGGTATCATTTTTATCGGGAGACGTGGGGGAACGCTGGGTGGATGGAAATTTGTTGCTCCTCTCAAATTCTAGAACTTTCTGCCACAGAAATGTGAGGAACATGTGTTTTTTTAGCCACATTTTGAGGTTTGCAAAGGATTCTGGGTAACAGAACCTGGTCCAAGCCACACAAGTCACCCCATCTTGGATTCCCCTAGGTCTCTAGTTTTCAGAAATGCACAGGTTTGGTGGGTTTCAATAGGTGGCGGATAAGCTACAGGCCAAAATCTACAGGTAGGCACTTTGTAAAAAACACCTCTGTTTTCCTTCAAAAATTTGGCTGTGTCCACGTTGCGCTTCGGGGCGTTTCCTGTCGCGGGCCCAAGGCCTACCCACACAAGTGAGGTATCATTTTTATCGGGAGACGTGGGGGAACGCTGGGTGGAAGGAAATTTGTGGCTCCTCTCAGATTCCAGAACTTTCTGCCACAGAAATGTGAGGAACATGTGTTTTTTTAGCCAAATTTTGAGGTTTGCAAAGGATTCTGGGTAACAGAACCTGGTCCGAGCCACACAAGTCAACCCATCTTGGATTCCCCTAGGTCTCTAGTTTTCAGAAATGCACAGGTTTGGTAGGTTTCCCTAGGTGGCGGCTGAGCTACAGGCCAAAATCTACAGGTAGGCACTTTGCAAAAAACACCTCTGTTTTCCTTCAAAAATGTGGATGTGTCCATGTTGCGCTTTGGGGCGTTTCCTGTCGCAGGCGCTAGGCCTACCCACACAAGTGAGGTATCATTTTTATCGGGAGACGTGGGGGAACGCTGGGTGGATGGAAATTTGTTGCTCCTCTCAGATTCTAGAACTTTCTGCCACAGAAATGTGAGGAACATGTGTTTTTTTAGCCAAATTTTGAGGTTTGCAAAGGATTCTGGGTAACAGAACCTGGTCCGAGCCACACAAGTCACCCCATCTTGGATTCCCCTAGGTCTTTAGTTTTCAGAAATGCACAGGTTTGGTAGGTTTCCCTAGGTGGCGGCTGAGCTACAGGTCAAAATCTACAGGTAGGCACTTTGCAAAAAACACCTCTGTTTTCCTTCAAAAATTTGGATGTGTCCATGTTGCGCTTTGGGGCGTTTCCTGTCGCGGGCGCGCTAGGCCTACCCACACAAGTGAGGTATAATTTTTATCGGGAGAGGTGGGGGAACGCTGGGTGGAAGGAAATTTGTGGCTCCTCTCAGATTCCAGAACTTTCTGCCACAGAAATGTGAGGAACATTTGTTTTTTTAGCCAAATTTTGAGGTTTGCAAAGGATTCTGGGTAACAGAACCTGGTCCGAGCCACACAAGTCACCCCATCTTGGATTCCCCTAGGTCTCTAGTTTTCAGAAATGCACAGGTTTGGTAGGTTTACTTAGGTGGCGGCTGAGCTACAGGCCACAATCTACAGGTAGGCACTTTGCAAAAAACACCTCTGTTTTCCTTCAAAAATTTGGATGTGTCCACGTTGCGCTTTGGGGCGTTTCCTGTCGGGAGCGCTAGGCCTACCCACACAAGTGAGGTATAATTTTTATCGGAAGACGTGGGGGAACGCTGGGTGGAAGGAAATTTGTGGCTCCTCTCAGATTCTAGAACTTTCTGCCACAGAAATGTGAGGAACATGTGTTTTTTTAGCCAAATTTTGAGGTCTGCAAAGGATTCTGGGTAACAGAACCTGGTCCGAGCCACACAAGTCACCCCATCTTGGATTCCCCTAGGTCTCTAGTTTTCAGAAATGCACAGGTTTGGTAGGTTTCCCTAGGTGGCGGCTGAGCTACAGGCCAAAATCTACAGGTAGGCACTTTGCAAAAAACACCTCTGTTTTCCTTCAAAAATTTGGATGTGTCCATGTTGTGCTTTGGGACGTTTCCTGTCGCGGGCGCTAGGCCTACCCACACAAGTGAGGTATCATTTTTATCGGGAGACGTGGGGGAACGCTGGGTGGAAGGAAATTTGTGGCTCCTCTCAGATTCCAGAACTTTCTGCCACAGAAATGTGAGGAACATGTGTTTTTTTAGCCAAATTTTGAGGTTTGCAAAGGATTCTGGGTAACAGAACCTGGTCCGAGCCACACAAGTCACCCCATCTTGGATTCCCCTAGGTCTCTAGTTTTCAGAAATGCACAGGTTTGGTGGGTTTCAATAGGTGGCGGATAAGCTACAGGCCAAAATCTACAGGTAGGCACTTTGTAAAAAACACCTCTGTTTTCCTTCAATAATTTGGCTGTGTCCACGTATTTTCCTGTCGCGGGCGCTATGCCTACCCACACAAGTGAGGTATCATTTTTATCGGGAGACGTGGGGGAACGCTGGGTGGAAGGAAATTTCTGGCTCCTCTCAGATTCCAGAACTTTCTGCCACAGAAATGTGAGGAACATGTGTTTTTTTAGCCAAATTTTGAGGTTTGCAAAGGATTCTGGGTAACAGAACCTGGTCCGAGCCACACAAGTCACCCCATCTTGGATTCCCCTAGGTCTCTAGTTTTCAGAAATGCACAGGTTTGGTGGGTTTCAATAGGTGGCGGATAAGCTACAGGCCAAAATCTACAGGTAGGCACTTTGTAAAAAACACCTCTGTTTTCCTTCAAAAATTTGGCTGTGTCCACGTTGCGCTTTGGGGCGTTTCCTGTCGCGGGCGCTAGGCCTACCCACACAAGTGAGGTATCATTTTTATCGGGAGACGTGGGGGAACGCTGGGTGGAAGGAAATTTCTGGCTCCTCTCAGATTCCAGAAATTTCTGCCACAGAAATGTGAGGAACATGTGTTTTTTTAGCCAAATTTTTAGGTTTGCAAAGGATTCTGGGTAACAGAACCTGGTCCGAGCCACACAAGTCACCCCATCTTGGATTCCCCTTGGTCTCTAGTTTTCAGAAATGCACAGGTTTGGTAGGTTTCCCTAGGTGGCGGCTGAGCTACAGGCCAAAATCTACAGGTAGGCACTTTGCAAAAAACACCTCTGTTTTACTTCAAAAATTTGGATGTGTCCATGTTGTGCTTTGGGACGTTTCCTGTCGCAGCCGCTAGGCCTACCCACACAAGTGAGGTATCATTTTTATCGGGAGACATTGGGGAACCCTGGGTGGAAGGAAATTTGTGGCTCCTCTCAGATTCCAGATCTTTCTGCCACAGAAAATGTGAGGAACATGTGTTTTTTTAGCCAAATTTTGAGGTTTGCAAAGGATTCTGGGTAACAGAACCTGGTCCGAGCCACACAAGTCACCCCATCCTGGATTCCCCTAGGTCTCTAGTTTTCAGAAATGCACAGGTTTGGTAGCTTTCCCTAGGTGGCGGCTGAGCTACAGGCCAAAATCTACAGGTAGGCACTTTGCAAAAAACATCTCTGTTTTCCTTCAAAAATTTGGATGTGTCCATGTTGCGCTTTGGGGCGTTTCCTGTCGCAGGCGCTAGGCCTACCCACACAAGTGAGGTATCATTTTTATCGGGAGATGTGGGGGAACGCTGGGTGGAAGGAAATTTGTGGCTCCTCTCAGATTCCAGAACTTTCTGCCACAGAAATGTGAGGAACATGTGTTTTTTAGCCAAATTTTGAGGTTTGCAAAGGATTCTGGGTAACAGAACCTGGTCCGAGCCACACAAGTCACCCCATCTTGGATTCCCCTAGGTCTCTAGTTTTCAGAAATGCACAGGTTTGGTGGGTTTCAATAGGTGGCGGATAAGCTACAGGCCAAAATCTACAGGTAGGCACTTTGTAAAAAACACCTCTGTTTTCCTTCAAAAATTTGGCTGTGTCCACGTTGCGCTTTGGGGCGTTTCCTGTCGCGGGCGCTAGGCCTACCCACACAAGTGAGGTATCATTTTTATCGGGAGACGTGGGGGAACGCTGGGTGGTAGGAAATTTCTGGCTCCTCTCAGATTCCAGAAATTTCTGCCACAGAAATGTGAGGAACATGTGTTTTTTTAGCCCAATTTTTATGTTTGCAAAGGATTCTGGGTAACAGAACCTGGTCCGAGCCACACAAGTCACCCCATCTTGGATTCCCCTTGGTCTCTAGTTTTCAGAAATGCACAGGTTTGGTAGGTTTCCCTAGGTGGCGGCTGAGCTACAGGCCAAAATCTACAGGTAGGCACTTTGCAAAAAACACCTCTGTTTTCCTTAAAAAATTTGGATGTGTCCATGTTGAGCTTTGGGACGTTTCCTGTCGCAGGCGCTAGGCCTACCCACACAAGTGAGGTATAATTTTTATCGGGAGACGTGGGGGAACGCTGGGTGGAAGGAAATTTGTGGCTCCTCTCAGATTCCAGAACTTTCTGCCACAGAAATGTGAGGAACATGTGTTTTTTTAGCCAAATTTTTAGGTTTGCAAAGGATTCTGGGTAACAGAACCTGGTCCGAGCCACACAAGTCACCCCATCTTGGATTCCCCTTGGTCTCTAGTTTTCAGAAATGCACAGGTTTGGTAGGTTTCCCTAGGTGGCGGCTGAGCTACAGGCCAAAATCTACAGGTAGGCACTTTGCAAAAAACACCTCTGTTTTACTTCAAAAATTTGGATGTGTCCATGTTGTGCTTTGGGACGTTTCCTGTCGCAGCCGCTAGGCCTACCCACACAAGTGAGGTATCATTTTTATCGGGAGACATTGGGGAACCCTGGGTGGAAGGAAATTTGTGGCTCCTCTCAGATTCCAGATCTTTCTGCCACAGAAAATGTGAGGAACATGTGTTTTTTTAGCCAAATTTTGAGGTTTGCAAAGGATTCTGGGTAACAGAACCTGGTCCGAGCCACACAAGTCACCCCATCCTGGATTCCCCTAGGTCTCTAGTTTTCAGAAATGCACAGGTTTGGTAGCTTTCCCTAGGTGGCGGCTGAGCTACAGGCCAAAATCTACAGGTAGGCACTTTGCAAAAAACATCTCTGTTTTCCTTCAAAAATTTGGATGTGTCCATGTTGCGCTTTGGGGCGTTTCCTGTCGCAGGCGCTAGGCCTACCCACACAAGTGAGGTATCATTTTTATCGGGAGATGTGGGGGAACGCTGGGTGGAAGGAAATTTGTGGCTCCTCTCAGATTCCAGAACTTTCTGCCACAGAAATGTGAGGAACATGTGTTTTTTAGCCAAATTTTGAGGTTTGCAAAGGATTCTGGGTAACAGAACCTGGTCCGAGCCACACAAGTCACCCCATCTTGGATTCCCCTAGGTCTCTAGTTTTCAGAAATGCACAGGTTTGGTGGGTTTCAATAGGTGGCGGATAAGCTACAGGCCAAAATCTACAGGTAGGCACTTTGTAAAAAACACCTCTGTTTTCCTTCAAAAATTTGGCTGTGTCCACGTTGCGCTTTGGGGCGTTTCCTGTCGCGGGCGCTAGGCCTACCCACACAAGTGAGGTATCATTTTTATCGGGAGACGTGGGGGAACGCTGGGTGGTAGGAAATTTCTGGCTCCTCTCAGATTCCAGAAATTTCTGCCACAGAAATGTGAGGAACATGTGTTTTTTTAGCCCAATTTTTATGTTTGCAAAGGATTCTGGGTAACAGAACCTGGTCCGAGCCACACAAGTCACCCCATCTTGGATTCCCCTTGGTCTCTAGTTTTCAGAAATGCACAGGTTTGGTAGGTTTCCCTAGGTGGCGGCTGAGCTACAGGCCAAAATCTACAGGTAGGCACTTTGCAAAAAACACCTCTGTTTTCCTTAAAAAATTTGGATGTGTCCATGTTGAGCTTTGGGACGTTTCCTGTCGCAGGCGCTAGGCCTACCCACACAAGTGAGGTATAATTTTTATCGGGAGACGTGGGGGAACGCTGGGTGGAAGGAAATTTGTGGCTCCTCTCAGATTCCAGAACTTTCTGCCACAGAAATTTGAGGAACATGTGTTTTTTTAGCCAAATTTTGAGGTTTGCAAAGGATTCTGGGTAACAGAACCTGGTCCGAGCCACACAAGTCACCCCATCTTGGATTCCAATAGGTCTCTAGTTTTCAGAAATGCACAGGTTTGTTGGGTTTCAATAGGTGGCGGATAAGCTACAGGCCAAAATCTACAGGTAGGCACTTTGTAAAAAACACCTCTGTTTTCCTTCAAAAATTTGGCTGTGTCCACGTTGCGCTTTGGGGCGTTCCCTGTCGCGGGCGCTAGGCCTACCCACACAAGTGAGGTATCATTTTTATCGGGAGACGTGGGGGAACGCTGGGTGGAAGGAAATTTCTGGCTCCTCTCAGATTCCAGAAATTTCGCTACAGAAATGTGAGGAACATGTGTTTTTTTAGCCAAATTTTTAGGTTTGCAAAGGATTCTGGGTAACAGAACCTGGTCCGAGCCACACAAGTCACCCCATCTTGGATTCCCCTTGGTCTCTAGTTTTCAGAAATGCAAAGGTTTGGTAGGTTTCCCTAGGTGGCGGCTGAGCTACAGGCCAAAATCTACAGGTAGGCACTTTGCAAAAAACACCTCGGTTTTCCTTCAAAAATTTGGATGTGTCCATGTTGCGCTTTGGGGCGTTTCCTGTCGCAGGCGCTAGGCCTACCCACACAAGTAAGGTATCATTTATATCGGGAGATATGGGGGAACGCTGGGTAGAAGGAAATGTGTGGCTCCTCTCAGATTCCAGAACTTTAGGCCACAGAAATGTGAGGAACATGTGTTTTTTTAGCCAAATTTCGAGGTTTGCAAAGGATTCTGGGTAACAGAACCTGGTCCGAGCCACACAAGTCACCCCATCTTGGATCCCCCTAGGTCTCTAGTTTTCAGAAATGCACAGGTTTGGTAGGTTTCCCTAGGTGGCGGCTAAGCTACAGGCCAAAATCTATAGGTAGGCACTTTGCAAAAAACACCTCTTTTTTCCTTCAAAAATGTGGATGTGTCCACGTTGCGCTTTGGGGCGTTTCCTGTCGGGGGCGCTAGGCCTACCCACACAAGTGAGGTATAATTTTTATCGGGAGACGTGGGGGAACGCTGGGTGGAAGGAAATTTGTGGCTCCTCTCAGATTCTAGAACTTTCTGCCACAGAAATGTGAGGAACATGTGTTTTTTTAGCCAAATTTTGAGGTTTGCAAAGGATTCTGGGTAACAGAACCTGGTCCGAGCCACACAAGTCACCCCATCTTGGATTCCCCTAGGTCTCTAGTTTTCAGAAATGCACAGGTTTGGTAGGTTTCCCTAGGTGGCGGCTGAGCTACAGGCCAAAATCTACAGGTAGGCACTTTGCAAAAAACACCTCTGTTTTCCTTCAAAAATTTGGATGTGTCCATGTTGTGCTTTGGGACGTTTCCTGTTGCGGGCGCTAGGCCTACCCACACAAGTGAGGTATCATTTCTATCGGGAGACGTGGGGGAACGCTGGGTGGAAGGAAATTTGTGGCTCCTCTCAGATTCCAGAACTTTCTGCCACAGAAATGTGAGGAACATGTGTTTTTTTTGCCAAATTTTGAGGTTTGCAAAGGATTCTGGGTAACAGAACCTGGTCCAAGCCACACAAGTCACCCCATCTTGGATTCCCCTAGGTCTCTAGTTTTCAGAAATGCACAGGTTTGGTAGGTTTCTCTAGGTGGCGGCTGAGCTACAGGCCTAAATCTACAGGTAGGCACTTTGCAAAAAACACCTCTGTTTTCCTTCAAAAATTTGGATGTGTCCATGTTGCGCTTTGGGGCGTTTCCTGTCGCAGGCGCTAGGCCTACCCACACAAGTGAGGTATCATTTTTATCGGGAGACGTGGGGGAACGCTGGGTGGAAGGAAATTTGTGGCTCCTCTCAGATTCCAGAACTTTCTGCCACAGAAATGTGAGGAACATGTGTTGTTTTAGCCAAATTTTGAGGTTTGCAAAGGATTCTGGGTAACAGAACCTGGTCCGAGCCACACAAGTCACCCCATCTTGGATTCCCCTAGGTCTCTAGTTTTCAGAAATGCACAGGTTTGGTAGGTTTCCCTAGGTGGCGGCTGAGCTACAGGCCAAAATCTACAGGTAGGCACTTTGCAAAAAACACCTCTGTTTTCCTTCAAAAATTTAGATGTGTTCATGTTGCGCTTTGGGGCGTTTCCTGTCACAGGCGCTAGGCCTACCCACACAAGTAAGGTATCTTTTATATCGGGAGACATGGGGGAACGCTGGGTAGAAGGAAATTTGTGGCTCCTCTCTGATTCCAGAACTTTCTACCACAGAAGTGTGAGGAACATGTGTTTTTTTAGCCAAATTTTGAGGTTTGCAAAGGATTCTGGGTAACAGAACCTGGTCCGAGCCACACAAGTCACCCCATCTTGGATCCCCCTAGGTCTCTAGTTTTCAGAAATGCACAAGTTTGGTAGGTTTCCCTAGGTGGCGGCTGAGCTACAGGCCAAAATCTACAGGTAGGCACTTTGCAAAAAACACCTCTGTTTTCCTTCAAAAATTTGGATGAGTCCATGTTGCGCTTTGGGGCGTTTCCTGTCGGGGGCGCTAGGCCTACCCACACAAGTGAGGTATAATTTTTATCGGGAGACGTGGGGGAACGCTCGGTGGAAGGAAATTTGTGGCTCCTCTCAGATTCCAGAACTTTCTGCCACAGAAATGTGAGGAACATGTGTTTTTTTAGCCAAATTTTGAGGTTTGCAAAAGATTCTGGGTAACAGAACCTCGTCCGAGCCACACAAGTCACCCCATCTTGGATTCCCCTAGGTCTCTAGTTTTCAGAAATGCACAGGTTTGGTAGGTTTCCCTAGGTGGCGGCTGAGCTACAGGCCAAAATCTACAGGTAGGCACTTTGAAAAAAACCCTCTGTTTTCCTTCAAAAATTTGGATGTGTCCATGTTGCGCTTTGGGGCGTTTCCTGTCGCAGGCGCTAGCCCTACCCACACAAGTAAGGTATCATTTATATCGGGAGACATGGGGGAACGCTGGGTAGAAGGAAATTTGTGGCTCCTCTCAGATTCTAGAACTTTCTGCCACAGAAATGTGAGGAACATGTGTTTTTTTAGCCAAATTTTGAGGTTTGCAAAGGATTCTGGGTAACAGAACCTGGTCCGAGCCACACAAGTCACCCCATCTTGGATCCCCCTAGGTCTCTAGTTTTCAGAAATGCACAGGTTTGGTAGGTTTCCCTAGGTGGCGGCTGAGCTACAGGCCAAAATCTACAGGTAGGCACTTTGCAAAAAACACCTCTGTTTTCATTCAAAAATTTGGATGTGTCCATGTTGCGCTTTGGGGCATTTCCTGTCGCAGGCGCTAGGCCTACCCACACAAGTGAGGTATCATTTTTATCGGGAGACGTGGGGGAACGCTGGGTGGATGGAAATTTGTTGCTCCTCTCAAATTCTAGAACTTTCTGCCACAGAAATGTGAGGAACATGTGTTTTTTTAGCCACATTTTGAGGTTTGCAAAGGATTCTGGGTAACAGAACCTGGTCCAAGCCACACAAGTCACCCCATCTTGGATTCCCCTAGGTCTCTAGTTTTCAGAAATGCACAGGTTTGGTGGGTTTCAATAGGTGGCGGATAAGCTACAGGCCAAAATCTACAGGTAGGCACTTTGTAAAAAACACCTCTGTTTTCCTTCAAAAATTTGGCTGTGTCCACGTTGCGCTTCGGGGCGTTTCCTGTCGCGGGCCCAAGGCCTACCCACACAAGTGAGGTATCATTTTTATCGGGAGACGTGGGGGAACGCTGGGTGGAAGGAAATTTGTGGCTCCTCTCAGATTCCAGAACTTTCTGCCACAGAAATGTGAGGAACATGTGTTTTTTTAGCCAAATTTTGAGGTTTGCAAAGGATTCTGGGTAACAGAACCTGGTCCGAGCCACACAAGTCAACCCATCTTGGATTCCCCTAGGTCTCTAGTTTTCAGAAATGCACAGGTTTGGTAGGTTTCCCTAGGTGGCGGCTGAGCTACAGGCCAAAATCTACAGGTAGGCACTTTGCAAAAAACACCTCTGTTTTCCTTCAAAAATGTGGATGTGTCCATGTTGCGCTTTGGGGCGTTTCCTGTCGCAGGCGCTAGGCCTACCCACACAAGTGAGGTATCATTTTTATCGGGAGACGTGGGGGAACGCTGGGTGGATGGAAATTTGTTGCTCCTCTCAGATTCTAGAACTTTCTGCCACAGAAATGTGAGGAACATGTGTTTTTTTAGCCAAATTTTGAGGTTTGCAAAGGATTCTGGGTAACAGAACCTGGTCCGAGCCACACAAGTCACCCCATCTTGGATTCCCCTAGGTCTTTAGTTTTCAGAAATGCACAGGTTTGGTAGGTTTCCCTAGGTGGCGGCTGAGCTACAGGTCAAAATCTACAGGTAGGCACTTTGCAAAAAACACCTCTGTTTTCCTTCAAAAATTTGGATGTGTCCATGTTGCGCTTTGGGGCGTTTCCTGTCGCGGGCGCGCTAGGCCTACCCACACAAGTGAGGTATAATTTTTATCGGGAGAGGTGGGGGAACGCTGGGTGGAAGGAAATTTGTGGCTCCTCTCAGATTCCAGAACTTTCTGCCACAGAAATGTGAGGAACATTTGTTTTTTTAGCCAAATTTTGAGGTTTGCAAAGGATTCTGGGTAACAGAACCTGGTCCGAGCCACACAAGTCACCCCATCTTGGATTCCCCTAGGTCTCTAGTTTTCAGAAATGCACAGGTTTGGTAGGTTTACTTAGGTGGCGGCTGAGCTACAGGCCACAATCTACAGGTAGGCACTTTGCAAAAAACACCTCTGTTTTCCTTCAAAAATTTGGATGTGTCCACGTTGCGCTTTGGGGCGTTTCCTGTCGGGAGCGCTAGGCCTACCCACACAAGTGAGGTATAATTTTTATCGGAAGACGTGGGGGAACGCTGGGTGGAAGGAAATTTGTGGCTCCTCTCAGATTCTAGAACTTTCTGCCACAGAAATGTGAGGAACATGTGTTTTTTTAGCCAAATTTTGAGGTCTGCAAAGGATTCTGGGTAACAGAACCTGGTCCGAGCCACACAAGTCACCCCATCTTGGATTCCCCTAGGTCTCTAGTTTTCAGAAATGCACAGGTTTGGTAGGTTTCCCTAGGTGGCGGCTGAGCTACAGGCCAAAATCTACAGGTAGGCACTTTGCAAAAAACACCTCTGTTTTCCTTCAAAAATTTGGATGTGTCCATGTTGTGCTTTGGGACGTTTCCTGTCGCGGGCGCTAGGCCTACCCACACAAGTGAGGTATCATTTTTATCGGGAGACGTGGGGGAACGCTGGGTGGAAGGAAATTTGTGGCTCCTCTCAGATTCCAGAACTTTCTGCCACAGAAATGTGAGGAACATGTGTTTTTTTAGCCAAATTTTGAGGTTTGCAAAGGATTCTGGGTAACAGAACCTGGTCCGAGCCACACAAGTCACCCCATCTTGGATTCCCCTAGGTCTCTAGTTTTCAGAAATGCACAGGTTTGGTGGGTTTCAATAGGTGGCGGATAAGCTACAGGCCAAAATCTACAGGTAGGCACTTTGTAAAAAACACCTCTGTTTTCCTTCAAAAATTTGGCTGTGTCCACGTTGCGCTTTGGGGCGTTTCCTGTCGCGGGCGCTATGCCTACCCACACAAGTGAGGTATCATTTTTATCGGGAGACGTGGGGGAACGCTGGGTGGAAGGAAATTTCTGGCTCCTCTCAGATTCCAGAACTTTCTGCCACAGAAATGTGAGGAACATGTGTTTTTTTAGCCAAATTTTGAGGTTTGCAAAGGATTCTGGGTAACAGAACCTGGTCCGAGCCACACAAGTCACCCCATCTTGGATTCCCCTAGGTCTCTAGTTTTCAGAAATGCACAGGTTTGGTGGGTTTCAATAGGTGGCGGATAAGCTACAGGCCAAAATCTACAGGTAGGCACTTTGTAAAAAACACCTCTGTTTTCCTTCAAAAATTTGGCTGTGTCCACGTTGCGCTTTGGGGCGTTTCCTGTCGCGGGCGCTAGGCCTACCCACACAAGTGAGGTATCATTTTTATCGGGAGACGTGGGGGAACGCTGGGTGGAAGGAAATTTCTGGCTCCTCTCAGATTCCAGAAATTTCTGCCACAGAAATGTGAGGAACATGTGTTTTTTTAGCCAAATTTTTAGGTTTGCAAAGGATTCTGGGTAACAGAACCTGGTCCGAGCCACACAAGTCACCCCATCTTGGATTCCCCTTGGTCTCTAGTTTTCAGAAATGCACAGGTTTGGTAGGTTTCCCTAGGTGGCGGCTGAGCTACAGGCCAAAATCTACAGGTAGGCACTTTGCAAAAAACACCTCTGTTTTACTTCAAAAATTTGGATGTGTCCATGTTGTGCTTTGGGACGTTTCCTGTCGCAGCCGCTAGGCCTACCCACACAAGTGAGGTATCATTTTTATCGGGAGACATTGGGGAACCCTGGGTGGAAGGAAATTTGTGGCTCCTCTCAGATTCCAGATCTTTCTGCCACAGAAAATGTGAGGAACATGTGTTTTTTTAGCCAAATTTTGAGGTTTGCAAAGGATTCTGGGTAACAGAACCTGGTCCGAGCCACACAAGTCACCCCATCCTGGATTCCCCTAGGTCTCTAGTTTTCAGAAATGCACAGGTTTGGTAGCTTTCCCTAGGTGGCGGCTGAGCTACAGGCCAAAATCTACAGGTAGGCACTTTGCAAAAAACATCTCTGTTTTCCTTCAAAAATTTGGATGTGTCCATGTTGCGCTTTGGGGCGTTTCCTGTCGCAGGCGCTAGGCCTACCCACACAAGTGAGGTATCATTTTTATCGGGAGATGTGGGGGAACGCTGGGTGGAAGGAAATTTGTGGCTCCTCTCAGATTCCAGAACTTTCTGCCACAGAAATGTGAGGAACATGTGTTTTTTAGCCAAATTTTGAGGTTTGCAAAGGATTCTGGGTAACAGAACCTGGTCCGAGCCACACAAGTCACCCCATCTTGGATTCCCCTAGGTCTCTAGTTTTCAGAAATGCACAGGTTTGGTAGGTTTCCCTAGGTGGCGGCTGAGCTACAGGCCAAAATCTACAGGTAGGCACTTTGCAAAAAACATCTCTGTTTTCCTTCAAAAATTTGGATGTGTCCATGTTGCTCTTTGGGGCGTTTCCTGTCGCAGGCGCTAGGCCTACCCACACAAGGAAGGTATCATTTATATCGGGAGATATGGGGGAACGCTGGGTAGAAGGAAATTTGTGGCTCCTCTCAGATTCCAGAACTTTCTGCCACAGAAATGTGAGGAACATGTGTTTTTTTCGCCACATTTTGTGGTTTGCAAAGGATTCTGGGTAACAGAACCTGGTCCGAGCCACACAAGTCACCCCATCTTGGATTCCCCTAGGTCTCTAGTTTTCAGAAATGCACAGGTTTGGTAGGTTTCCCTAGGTGGCGGCTGAGCTACAGGCCAAAATCTACAGGTAGGCACTTTGAAAAAAACACCTCTGTTTTCCTTCAAAAATTTGGATGTGTCCATGTTGTGCTTTGGGACGTTTCCTGTTGCGGGCGCTAGGCCTACCCACACAAGTGAGGTATCATTTCTATCGGGAGACGTGGGGGAATGCTGGGTGGAAGGAAATTTGTGGCTCCTCTCAGATTCCAGAACTTTCTGCCACAGAAATGTGAGGAACATGTGTTTTTTTTGCCAAATTTTGAGGTTTGCAAAGGATTCTGGGTAACAGAACCTGGTCCGAGCCACACAAGTCACCCCATCTTGGATTCCCCTAGGTCTCTAGTTTTCAGAAATGCACAGGTTTGGAAGGTTTCTCTAGGTGGCGGCTGAGCTACAGGCCAAAATCTACAGGTAGGCACTTTGCAAAAAACACCTCTGTTTTCCTTCAAAAATTTGGATGTGTCCATGTTGCGCTTTGGGGCGTTTCCTGTCGCAGGCGCTAGGCCTACCCACACAAGTGAGGTATCATTTTTATCAGGAGACGTGGGGGAACGCTGGGTGGAAGGAAATTTGTGGCTCCTCTCAGATTCCAGAACTTTCTGCCACAGAAATGTGAGGAACATGTGTTTTTTTAGCCAAATTTTGAGGTTTGCAAAGGATTCTGGGTAACAGAACCTGGTCCGAGCCACACAAGTCACCCCATCTTGGATTCCCCTAGGTCTCTAGTTTTCAGAAATGCACAGGTTTGGTAGGTTTCCCTAGGTGGCGGCTGAGCTACAGGCCAAAATCTACAGGTAGGCACTTTGCAAAAAACACCTCTGTTTTCCTTCAAAAATTTAGATGTGTCCATGTTGCGCTTTGGGGCGTTTCCTGTCGCAGGCGCTAGGCCTACCCACACAAGTAAGGTATCTTTTATATCGGGAGACATGGGGGAACGCTGGGTAGAAGGAAATTTGTGGCTCCTCTCAGATTCCAGAACTTTCTACCACAGAAGTGTGAGGAACATGTGTTTTTTTAGCCAAATTTTGAGGTTTGCAAAGGATTCTGGGTAACAGAACCTGGTCCGAGCCACACAAGTCACCCCATCTTGGATACCCCTAGGTCTCTAGTTTTCAGAAATGCACAAGTTTGGTAGGTTTCCCTAGGTGGCGGCTGAGCTACAGGCCAAAATCTACAGGTAGGCACTTTGCAAAAAACACCTCTGTTTTCCTTCAAAAATTTGGATGAGTCCATGTTGCGCTTTGGGGCGTTTCCTGTCGGGGGCGCTAGGCCTACCCACACAAGTGAGGTATAATTTTTATCGGGAGACGTGGGGGAACGCTCGGTGGAAGGAAATTTGTGGCTCCTCTCAGATTCCAGAACTTTCTGCCACAGAAATGTGAGGAACATGTGTTTTTTTAGCCAAATTTTGAGGTTTGCAAAGGATTCTGGGTAACAGAACCTGGTCCGAGCCACACAAGTCACCCCATCTTGGATTCCCCTAGGTCTCTAGTTTTCAGAAATGCACAGGTTTGGTAGGTTTCCCTAGGTGGCGGCTGAGCTACAGGCCAAAATCTACAGGTAGGCACTTTCAAAAAAACCCTCTGTTTTCCTTCAAAAATTTGGATGTGTCCATGTTGCGCTTTGGGGCGTTTCCTGTCGCAGGCGCTAGCCCTACCCACACAAGTAAGGTATCATTTATATCGGGAGACATGGGGGAACGCTGGGTAGAAGGAAATTTGTGGCTCCTCTCAGATTCTAGAACTTTCTGCCACAGAAATGTGAGGAACATGTGTTTTTTTAGCCAAATTTTGAGGTTTGCAAAGGATTCTGGGTAACAGAACCTGGTCCGAGCCACACAAGTCACCCCATCTTGGATCCCCCTAGGTCTCTAGTTTTCAGAAATGCACAGGTTTGGTAGGTTTCCCTAGGTGGCGGCTGAGCTACAGGCCAAAATCTACAGGTAGGCACTTTGCAAAAAACACCTCTGTTTTCCTTCAAAAATTTGGATGTGTCCATGTTGCGCTTTGGGGCATTTCCTGTCGCAGGCGCTAGGCCTACCCACACAAGTGAGGTATCATTTTTATCGGGAGACGTGGGGGAACGCTGGGTGGATGGAAATTTGTTGCTCCTCTCAGATTCTAGAACTTTCTGCCACAGAAATGTGAGGAACATGTGTTTTTTTAGCCAAATTTTGAGGTTTGCAAAGGATTCTGGGTAACAGAACCTGGTCCGAGCCACACAAGTCACCCCATCTTGGATTCCCCTAGGTCTCTAGTTTTCAGAAATGCACAGGTTTGGTGGGTTTCAATAGGTGGCGGATAAGCTACAGGCCAAAATCTACAGGTAGGCACTTTGTAAAAAACACCTCTGTTTTCCTTCAAAAATTTGGCTGTGTCCACGTTGCGCTTCGGGGCGTTTCCTGTCGCGGGCCCAAGGCCTACCCACACAAGTGAGGTATCATTTTTATCGGGAGACGTGGGGGAACGCTGGGTGGAAGGAAATTTGTGGCTCCTCTCAGATTCCAGAACTTTCTGCCACAGAAATGTGAGGAACATGTGTTTTTTTAGCCAAATTTTGAGGTTTGCAAAGGATTCTGGGTAACAGAACCTGGTCCGAGCCACACAAGTCAACCCATCTTGGATTCCCCTAGGTCTCTAGTTTTCAGAAATGCACAGGTTTGGTAGGTTTCCCTAGGTGGCGGCTGAGCTACAGGCCAAAATCTACAGGTAGGCACTTTGCAAAAAACACCTCTGTTTTCCTTCAAAAATGTGGATGTGTCCATGTTGCGCTTTGGGGCGTTTCCTGTCGCAGGCGCGCTAGGCCTACCCACACAAGTGAGGTATAATTTTTATCGGGAGACGTGGGGGAACGCTGGGTGGATGGAAATTTGTTGCTCCTCTCAGATTCTAGAACTTTCTGCCACAGAAATGTGAGGAACATGTGTTTTTTTAGCCAAATTTTGAGGTTTGCAAAGGATTCTGGGTAACAGAACCTGGTCCGAGCCACACAAGTCACCCCATCTTGGATTCCCCTAGGTCTTTAGTTTTCAGAAATGCACAGATTTGGTAGGTTTCCCTAGGTGGCGGCTGAGCTACAGGTCAAAATCTACAGGTAGGCACTTTGCAAAAAACACCTCTGTTTTCCTTCAAAAATTTGGATGTGTCCACGTTGCGCTTTGGGGCGTTTCCTGTCGCGGGCGCGCTAGGCCTACCCACAGAAGTGAGGTATAATTTTTATCGGGAGAGGTGGGGGAACGCTGGGTGGAAGGAAATTTGTGGCTCCTCTCAGATTCCAGAACTTTCTGCCACAGAAATGTGAGGAACATTTGTTTTTTTAGCCAAATTTTGAGGTTTGCAAAGGATTCTGGGTAACAGAACCTGGTCCGAGCCACACAAGTCACCCCATCTTGGATTCCCCTAGGTCTCTAGTTTTCAGAAATGCACAGGTTTGGTAGGTTTACTTAGGTGGCGGCTGAGCTACAGGCCACAATCTACAGGTAGGCACTTTGCAAAAAACACCTCTGTTTTCCTTCAAAAATTTGGATGTGTCCACGTTGCGCTTTGGGGCGTTTCCTGTCGGGAGCGCTAGGCCTACCCACACAAGTGAGGTATAATTTTTATCGGAAGACGTGGGGGAACGCTGGATGGAAGGAAATTTGTGGCTCCTCTCAGATTCTAGAACTTTCTGCCACAGAAATGTGAGGAACATGTGTTTTTTTAGCCAAATTTTGAGGTCTGCAAAGGATTCTGGGTAACAGAACCTGGTCCGAGCCACACAAGTCACCCCATCTTGGATTCCCCTAGGTCTCTAGTTTTCAGAAATGCACAGGTTTGGTAGGTTTCCCTAGGTGGCGGCTGAGCTACAGGCCAAAATCTACAGGTAGGCACTTTGCAAAAAACACCTCTGTTTTCCTTCAAAAATTTGGATGTGTCCATTTTGTGCTTTGGGACGTTTCCTGTCGCGGGCGCTAGGCCTACCCACACAAGTGAGGTATCATTTTTATCGGGAGACGTGGGGGAACGCTGGGTGGAAGGAAATTTGTGGCTCCTCTCAGATTCCAGAACTTTCTGCCACAGAAATGTGAGGAACATGTGTTTTTTTTGCCAAATTTTGAGGTTTGCAAAGGATTCTGGGTAACAGAACCTGGTCCGAGCCACACAAGTCACCCCATCTTGGATTCCCCTTGGTCTCTAGTTTTCAGAAATGCACAGGTTTGGTGGGTTTCAATAGGTGGCGGATAAGCTACAGGCCAAAATCTACAGGTAGGCACTTTGTAAAAAACACCTCTGTTTTCCTTCAAAAATTTGGCTGTGTCCACGTTGCGCTTTGGGGCGTTTCCTGTCGCGGGCGCTATGCCTACCCACACAAGTGAGGTATCATTTTTATCGGGAGACGTGGGGGAACGCTGGGTGGAAGGAAATTTCTGGCTCCTCTCAGATTCCAGAACTTTCTGCCACAGAAATGTGAGGAACATGTGTTTTTTTAGCCAAATTTTGAGGTTTGCAAAGGATTCTGAGTAACAGAACCTGGTCCGAGCCACACAAGTCACCCCATCTTGGATTCCCCTAGGTCTCTAGTTTTCAGAAATGCACAGGTTTGGTGGGTTTCAATAGGTGGCGGATAAGCTACAGGCCAAAATCTACAGGTAGGCACTTTGTAAAAAACACCTCTGTTTTCCTTCAAAAATTTGGCTGTGTCCACGTTGCGCTTTGGGGCGTTTCCTGTCGCGGGCGCTAGGCCTACCCACACAAGTGAGGTATCATTTTTATCGGGAGACGTGGGGGAACGCTGGGTGGAAGGAAATTTCTGGCTCCTCTCAGATTCCAGAAATTTCTGCCACAGAAATGTGAGGAACATGTGTTTTTTTAGCCAAATTTTTAGGTTTGCAAAGGATTCTGGGTAACAGAACCTGGTCCGAGCCACACAAGTCACCCCATCTTGGATTCCCCTTGGTCTCTAGTTTTCAGAAATGCACAGGTTTGGTAGGTTTCCCTAGGTGGCGGCTGAGCTACAGGCCAAAATCTACAGGTAGGCACTTTGCAAAAAACACCTCTGTTTTACTTCAAAAATTTGGATGTGTCCATGTTGTGCTTTGGGACGTTTCCTGTCGCAGCCGCTAGGCCTACCCACACAAGTGAGGTATCATTTTTATCGGGAGACATTGGGGAACCCTGGGTGGAAGGAAATTTGTGGCTCCTCTCAGATTCCAGATCTTTCTGCCACAGAAATGTGAGGAACATGTGTTTTTTTAGCCAAATTTTGAGGTTTGCAAAGGATTCTGGGTAACAGAACCTGGTCCGAGCCACACAAGTCACCCCATCCTGGATTCCCCTAGGTCTCTAGTTTTCAGAAATGCACAGGTTTGGTAGGTTTCCCTAGGTGGCGGCTGAGCTACAGGTCAAAATCTACAGGTAGGCACTTTGCAAAAAACACCTCTGTTTTCCTTCAAAAATTTGGATGTGTCCATGTTGCGCTTTGGGGCGTTTCCTGTCGCGGGCGCGCTAGGCCTACCCACAGAAGTGAGGTATAATTTTTATCGGGAGAGGTGGGGGAACGCTGGGTGGAAGGAAATTTGTGGCTCCTCTCAGATTCCAGAACTTTCTGCCACAGAAATGTGAGGAACATTTGTTTTTTTAGCCAAATTTTGAGGTTTGCAAAGGATTCTGGGTAACAGAACCTGGTCCGAGCCACACAAGTCACCCCATCTTGGATTCCCCTAGGTCTCTAGTTTTCAGAAATGCACAGGTTTGGTAGGTTTACTTAGGTGGCGGCTGAGCTACAGGCCACAATCTACAGGTAGGCACTTTGCAAAAAACACCTCTGTTTTCCTTCAAAAATTTGGATGTGTCCACGTTGCGCTTTGGGGCGTTTCCTGTCGGGAGCTCTAGGCCTACCCACACAAGTGAGGTATAATTTTTATCGGAAGACGTGGGGGAACGCTGGGTGGAAGGAAATTTGTGGCTCCTCTCAGATTCTAGAACTTTCTGCCACAGAAATGTGAGGAACATGTGTTTTTTTAGCCAAATTTTGAGGTCTGCAAAGGATTCTGGGTAACAGAACCTGGTCCGAGCCACACAAGTCACCCCATCTTGGATTCCCCTAGGTCTCTAGTTTTCAGAAATGCACAGGTTTGGTAGGTTTCCCTAGGTGGCGGCTGAGCTACAGGCCAAAATCTACAGGTAGGCACTTTGCAAAAAACATCTCTGTTTTCCTTCAAAAATTTGGATGTGTCCATGTTGTGCTTTGGGACGTTTCCTGTTGCGGGCGCTAGGCCTACCCACACAAGTGAGGTATCATTTCTATCGGGAGACGTGGGGGAACGCTGGGTGGAAGGAAATTTGTGGCTCCTCTCAGATTCCAGAACTTTCTGCCACAGAAATGTGAGGAACATGTGTTTTTTTTGCCAAATTTTGAGGTTTGCAAAGGATTCTGGGTAACAGAACCTGGTCCGAGCCACACAAGTCACCCCATCTTGGATTCCCCTAGGTCTCTAGTTTTCAGAAATGCACAGGTTTGGAAGGTTTCTCTAGGTGGCGGCTGAGCTACAGGCCAAAATCTACAGGTAGGCACTTTGCAAAACACACCTCTGTTTTCCTTCAAAAATTTGGATGTGTCATGTTGCGCTTTGGGGCGTTTCCTGTCGCAGGCGCTAGGCCTACCCACACAAGTGAGGTATCATTTTTATCAGGAGACGTGGGGGAACGCTGGGTGGAAGGAAATTTGTGGCTCCTCTCAGATTCCAGAACTTTCTGCCACAGAAATGTGAGGAACATGTGTTTTTTTAGCCAAATTTTGAGGTTTGCAAAGGATTCTGGGTAACAGAACCTGGTCCGAGCCACACAAGTCACCCCATCTTGGATTCCCCTAGGTCTCTAGTTTTCAGAAATGCACAGGTTTGGTAGGTTTCCCTAGGTGGCGGCTGAGCTACAGGCCAAAATCTACAGGTAGGCACTTTGCAAAAAACACCTCTGTTTTACTTCAAAAATTTAGATGTGTCCATGTTGCGCTTTGGGGCGTTTCCTGTCGCAGGCGCTAGGCCTACCCACACAAGTAAGGTATCTTTTATATCGGGAGACATGGGGGAACGCTGGGTAGAAGGAAATTTGTGGCTCCTCTCAGATTCCAGAACTTTCTACCACAGAAGTGTGAGGAACATGTGTTTTTTTAGCCAAATTTTGAGGTTTGCAAAGGATTCTGGGTAACAGAACCTGGTCCGAGCCACACAAGTCACCCCATCTTGGATACCCCTAGGTCTCTAGTTTTCAGAAATGCACAAGTTTGGTAGGTTTCCCTAGGTGGCGGCTGAGCTACAGGCCAAAATCTACAGGTAGGCACTTTGCAAAAAACACCTCTGTTTTCCTTCAAAAATTTGGATGAGTCCATGTTGCGCTTTGGGGCGTTTCCTGTCGGGGGCGCTAGGCCTACCCACACAAGTGAGGTATAATTTTTATCGGGAGACGTGGGGGAACGCTGGGTGGAAGGAAATTTGTGGCTCCTCTCAGATTCCAGAACTTTCTGCCACAGAAATGTGAGGAACATGTGTTTTTTTAGCCAAATTTTGAGGTTTGCAAAGGATTCTGGGTAACAGAACCTGGTCCGAGCCACACATGTCACCCCATCTTGGATTCCCCTAGGTCTCTAGTTTTCAGAAATGCACAGGTTTGGTAGGTTTCCCTAGGTGGCGGCTGAGCTACAGGCCAAAATCTACAGGTAGGCACTTTGAAAAAAAACCTCTGTTTTCCTTCAAAAATTTGGATGTGTCCATGTTGCGCTTTGGGGCGTTTCCTGTCGCAGGCGCTAGCCCTACCCACACAAGTAAGGTATCATTTATATCGGGAGACATGGGGGAACGCTGGGTAGAAGGAAATTTGTGGCTCCTCTCAGATTCTAGAACTTTCTGCCACAGAAATGTGAGGAACATGTGTTTTTTTAGCCAAATTTTGAGGTTTGCAAAGGATTCTGGGTAACAGAACCTGGTCCGAGCCACACAAGTCACCCCATCTTGGATCCCCCTAGGTCTCTAGTTTTCAGAAATGCACAGGTTTGGTAGGTTTCCCTAGGTGGCGGCTGAGCTACAGGCCAAAATCTACAGGTAGGCACTTTGCAAAAAACACCTCTGTTTTCCTTCAAAAATTTGGATGTGTCCATGTTGCGCTTTGGGGCATTTCCTGTCGCAGGCGCTAGGCCTACCCACACAAGTGAGGTATCATTTTTATCGGGAGACGTGGGGGAACGCTGGGTGGATGGAAATTTGTTGCTCCTCTCAGATTCTAGAACTTTCTGCCACAGAAATGTGAGGAACATGTGTTTTTTTAGCCAAATTTTGAGGTTTGCAAAGGATTCTGGGTAACAGAACCTGGTCCGAGCCACACAAGTCACCCCATCTTGGATTCCCCTAGGTCTCTAGTTTTCAGAAATGCACAGGTTTGGTGGGTTTCAATAGGTGGCGGATAAGCTACAGGCCAAAATCTACAGGTAGGCACTTTGTAAAAAACACCTCTGTTTTCCTTCAAAAATTTGGCTGTGTCCACTTTGCGCTTCGGGGCGTTTCCTGTCGCGGGCCCAAGGCCTACCCACACAAGTGAGGTATCATTTTTATCGGGAGACGTGGGGGAACGCTGGGTGGAAGGAAATTTGTGGCTCCTCTCAGATTCCAGAACTTTCTGCCACAGAAATGTGAGGAACATGTGTTTTTTTAGCCAAATTTTGAGGTTTGCAAAGGATTCTGGGTAACAGAACCTGGTCCGAGCCACACAAGTCAACCCATCTTGGATTCCCCTAGGTCTCTAGTTTTCAGAAATGCACAGGTTTGGTAGGTTTCCCTAGGTGGCGGCTGAGCTACAGGCCAAAATCTACAGGTAGGCACTTTGCAAAAAACACCTCTGTTTTCCTTCAAAAATGTGGATGTGTCCATGTTGCGCTTTGGGGCGTTTCCTGTCGCAGGCGCGCTAGGCCTACCCACACAAGTGAGGTATCATTTTTATCGGGAGACGTGGGGGAACGCTGGGTGGATGGAAATTTGTTGCTCCTCTCAGATTCTAGAACTTTCTGCCACAGAAATGTGAGGAACATGTGTTTTTTTAGCCAAATTTTGAGGTTTGCAAAGGATTCTGGGTAACAGAACCTGGTCCGAGCCACACAAGTCACCCCATCTTGGATTCCCCTAGGTCTTTAGTTTTCAGAAATGCACAGATTTGGTAGGTTTCCCTAGGTGGCGGCTGAGCTACAGGTCAAAATCTACAGGTAGGCACTTTGCAAAAAACACCTCTGTTTTCCTTCAAAAATTTGGATGTGTCCACGTTGCGCTTTGGGGCGTTTCCTGTCGCGGGCGCGCTAGGCCTACCCACAGAAGTGAGGTATAATTTTTATCGGGAGACGTGGGGGAACGCTGGGTGGAAGGAAATTTGTGGCTCCTCTCAGATTCCAGAACTTTCTGCCACAGAAATGTGAGGATCATTTGTTTTTTTAGCCAAATTTTGAGGTTTGCAAAGGATTCTGGGTAACAGAACCTGGTCCGAGCCACACAAGTCACCCCATCTTGGATTCCCCTAGGTCTCTAGTTTTCAGAAATGCACAGGTTTGGTAGGTTTACTTAGGTGGCGGCTGAGCTACAGGCCACAATCTACAGGTAGGCACTTTGCAAAAAACACCTCTGTTTTCCTTCAAAAATTTGGATGTGTCCACGTTGCGCTTTGGGGCGTTTCCTGTCGGGAGCGCTAGGCCGACCCACACAAGTGAGGTATAATTTTTATCGGAAGACGTGGGGGAACGCTGGGTGGAAGGAAATTTGTGGCTCCTCTCAGATTCTAGAACTTTCTGCCACAGAAATGTGAGGAACATGTGTTTTTTTAGCCAAATTTTGAGGTCTGCAAAGGATTCTGGGTAACAGAACCTGGTCCGAGCCACACAAGTCACCCCATCTTGGATTCCCCTAGGTCTCTAGTTTTCAGAAATGCACAGGTTTGGTAGGTTTCCCTAGGTGGCGGCTGAGCTACAGGCCAAAATCTACAGGTAGGCACTTTGCAAAAAACACCTCTGTTTTCTTTCAAAAATTTGGATGTGTCCATGTTGTGCTTTGGGACGTTTCCTGTCGCGGGCGCTAGGCCTACCCACACAAGTGAGGTATCATTTTTATCGGGAGACGTGGGGGAACGCTGGGTGGAAGGAAATTTGTGGCTCCTCTCAGATTCCAGAACTTTCTGCCACAGAAATGTGAGGAACATGTGTTTTTTTAGCCAAATTTTGAGGTTTGCAAAGGATTCTGGGTAACAGAACCTGGTCCGAGCCACACAAGTCACCCCATCTTGGATTCCCTTAGGTCTCTAGTTTTCAGAAATGCACAGGTTTGGTAGGTTTACTTAGGTGGCGGCTGAGCTACAGGCCACAATCTACAGGTAGGCACTTTGCAAAAAACACCTCTGTTTTCCTTCAAAAATTTGGATGTGTCCACGTTGCGCTTTGGGGCGTTTCCTGTCGGGAGCGCTAGGCCTACCCACACAAGTGAGGTATAATTTTTATCGGAAGACGTGGGGGAACGCTGGGTGGAAGGAAATTTGTGGCTCCTCTCAGATTCTAGAACTTTCTGCCACAGAAATGTGAGGAACATGTGTTTTTTTAGCCAAATTTTGAGGTCTGCAAAGGATTCTGGGTAACAGAACCTGGTCCGAGCCACACAAGTCACCCCATCTTGGATTCCCCTAGGTCTCTAGTTTTCAGAAATGCACAGGTTTGGTAGGTTTCCCTAGGTGGCGGCTGAGCTACAGGCCAAAATCTACAGGTAGGCACTTTGCAAAAAACACCTCTGTTTTCCTTCAAAAATTTGGATGTGTCCATGTTGTGCTTTGGGACGTTTCCTGTCGCGGGCGCTAGGCCTACCCACACAAGTGAGGTATCATTTTTATAGGGAGACGTGGGGGAACGCTGGGTGGAAGGAAATTTGTGGCTCCTCTCAGATTCCAGAACTTTCTGCCACAGAAATGTGAGGAACATTTGTTTTTTTAGCCAAATTTTGAGGTTTGCAAAGGATTCTGGGTAACAGAACCTGGTCCGAGCCACACAAGTCACCCCATCTTGGATTCCCCTAGGTCTCTAGTTTTCAGAAATGCACAGGTTTGGTGGGTTTCAATAGGTGGCGGATAAGCTACAGGCCAAAATCTACAGGTAGGCACTTTGTAAAAAACACCTCTGTTTTCCTTCAAAAATTTGGCTGTGTCCACGTTGCGCTTTGGGGCGTTTCCTGTCGCGGGCGCTATGCCTACCCACACAAGTGAGGTATCATTTTTATCGGGAGACGTGGGGGAACGCTGGGTGGAAGGAAATTTCTGGCTCCTCTCAGATTCCAGAAATTTCTGCCACAGAAATGTGAGGAACATGTGTTTTTTTAGCCAAATTTTTAGGTTTGCAAAGGATTCTGGGTAACAGAACCTGGTCCGAGCCACACAAGTCACCCCATCTTGGATTCCCCTTGGTCTCTAGTTTTCAGAAATGCACAGGTTTGGTAGGTTTCCCTAGGTGGCGGCTGAGCTACAGGCCAAAATCTACAGGTAGGCACTTTGCAAAAAACACCTCTGTTTTACTTCAAAAATTTGGATGTGTCCATGTTGTGCTTTGGGACGTTTCCTGTTGCAGCCGCTAGGCCTACCCACACAAGTGAGGTATCATTTTTATCGGGAGACATTGGGGAACCCTGGGTGGAAGGAAATTTGTGGCTCCTCTCAGATTCCAGATCTTTCTGCCACAGAAATGTGAGGAACATGTGTTTTTTTAGCCAAATTTTGAGGTTTGCAAAGGATTCTGGGTAACAGAACCTGGTCCGAGCCACACAAGTCACCCCATCCTGGATTCCCCTAGGTCTCTAGTTTTCAGAAATGCACAGGTTTGGTAGCTTTCCCTAGGTGGCGGCTGAGCTACAGGCCAAAATCTACAGGTAGGCACTTTGCAAAAAACATCTCTGTTTTCCTTCAAAAATTTGGATGTGTCCATGTTGCGCTTTGGGGCGTTTCCTGTCGCAGGCGCTAGGCCTACCCACACAAGTGAGGTATCATTTTTATCGGGAGATGTGGGGGAACGCTGGGTGGAAGGAAATTTGTGGCTCCTCTCAGATTCCAGAACTTTCTGCCACAGAAATGTGAGGAACATGTGTTTTTTAGCCAAATTTTGAGGTTTGCAAAGGATTCTGGGTAACAGAACCTGGTCCGAGCCACACAAGTCACCCCATCTTGGATTCCCCTAGGTCTCTAGTTTTCAGAAATGCACAGGTTTGGTAGGTTTCCCTAGGTGGCGGCTGAGCTACAGGCCAAAATCTACAGGTAGGCACTTTGCAAAAAACATCTCTGTTTTCCTTCAAAAATTTGGATGTGTCCATGTTGCTCTTTGGGGCGTTTCCTGTCGCAGGCGCTAGGCCTACCCACACAAGGAAGGTATCATTTATATCGGGAGATATGGCGGAACGCTGGGTAGAAGGAAATTTGTGGCTCCTCTCAGATTCCAGAACTTTCTGCCACAGAAATGTGAGGAACATGTGTTTTTTTCGCCACATTTTGTGGTTTGCAAAGGATTCTGGGTAACAGAACCTGGTCCGAGCCACACAAGTCACCCCATCTTGGATTCCCCTAGGTCTCTAGTTTTCAGAAATGCACAGGTTTGGTAGGTTTCCCTAGGTGGCGGCTGAGCTACAGGCCAAAATCTACAGGTAGGTACTTTGAAAAAAACACCTCTGTTTTCCTTCAAAAATTTGGATGTGTCCATGTTGTGCTTTGGGACGTTTCCTGTTGCGGGCGCTAGGCCTACCCTCACAAGTGAGGTATCATTTCTATCGGGAGACGTGGGGGAACGCTGGGTGGAAGGAAATTTGTGGCTCCTCTCAGATTCCAGAACTTTCTGCCACAGAAATGTGAGGAACATGTGTTTTTTTTGCCAAATTTTGAGGTTTGCAAAGGATTCTGGGTAACAGAACCTGGTCCGAGCCACACAAGTCACCCCATCTTGGATTCCCCTAGGTCTCTAGTTTTCAGAAATGCACAGGTTTGGAAGGTTTCTCTAGGTGGCGGCTGAGCTACAGGCCAAAATCTACAGGTAGGCACTTTGCAAAAAACACCTCTGTTTTCCTTCAAAAATTTGGATGTGTCCATGTTGCGCTTTGGGGCGTTTCCTGTCGCAGGCGCTAGGCCTACCCACACAAGTGAGGTATCATTTTTATCAGGAGACGTGGGGGAACGCTGGGTGGAAGGAAATTTGTGGCTCCTCTCAGATTCCAGAACTTTCTGCCACAGAAATGTGAGGAACATGTGTTTTTTTAGCCAAATTTTGAGGTTTGCAAAGGATTCTGGGTAACAGAACCTGGTCCGAGCCACACAAGTCACCCCATCTTGGATTCCCCTAGGTCTCTAGTTTTCAGAAATGCACAGGTTTGGTAGGTTTCCCTAGGTGGCGGCTGAGCTACAGGCCAAAATCTACAGGTAGGCACTTTGCAAAAAACACCTCTGTTTTCCTTCAAAAATTTAGATGTGTCCATGTTGCGCTTTGGGGCGTTTCCTGTCGCAGGCGCTAGGCCTACCCACACAAGTAAGGTATCTTTTATATCGGGAGACATGGGGGAACGCTGGGTAGAAGGAAATTTGTGGCTCCTCTCAGATTCCAGAACTTTCTACCACAGAAGTGTGAGGAACATGTGTTTTTTTAGCCAAATTTTGAGGTTTGCAAAGGATTCTGGGTAACAGAACCTGGTCCGAGCCACACAAGTCACCCCATCTTGGATACCCCTAGGTCTCTAGTTTTCAGAAATGCACAAGTTTGGTAGGTTTCCCTAGGTGGCGGCTGAGCTACAGGCCAAAATCTACAGGTAGGCACTTTGCAAAAAACACCTCTGTTTTCCTTCAAAAATTTGGATGTGTCCATGTTGCGCTTTGGGGCGTTTCCTGTCGGGGGCGCTAGGCCTACCCACACAAGTGAGGTATAATTTTTATCGGGAGACGTGGGGGAACGCTGGGTGGAAGGAAATTTGTGGCTCCTCTCAGATTCCAGAACTTTCTGCCACAGAAATGTGAGGAACATGTGTTTTTTTAGCCAAATTTTGAGGTTTGCAAAGGATTCTGGGTAACAGAACCTGGTCCGAGCCACACAAGTCACCCCATCTTGGATTCCCCTAGGTCTCTAGTTTTCAGAAATGCACAGGTTTGGTAGGTTTCCCTAGGTGGCGGCTGAGCTACAGGCCAAAATCTACAGGTAGGCACTTTGAAAAAAACCCTCTGTTTTCCTTCAAAAATTTGGATGTGTCCATGTTGCGCTTTGGGGCGTTTCCTGTCGCAGGCGCTAGCCCTACCCACACAAGTAAGGTATCATTTATATCGGGAGACATGGGGGAACGCTGGGTAGAAGGAAATTTGTGGCTCCTCTCAGATTCTAGAACTTTCTGCCACAGAAATGTGAGGAACATGTGTTTTTTTAGCCAAATTTTGAGGTTTGCAAAGGATTCTGGGTAACAGAACCTGGTCCGAGCCACACAAGTCACCCCATCTTGGATCCCCCTAGGTCTCTAGTTTTCAGAAATGCACAGGTTTGGTAGGTTTCCCTAGGTGGCGGCTGAGCTACAGGCCAAAATCTACAGGTAGGCACTTTGCAAAAAACACCTCTGTTTTCCTTCAAAAATTTGGATGTGTCCATGTTGCGCTTTGGGGCATTTCCTGTCGCAGGCGCTAGGCCTACCCACACAAGTGAGGTATCATTTTTATCGGGAGACGTGGGGGAACGCTGGGTGGATGGAAATTTGTTGCTCCTCTCAGATTCTAGAACTTTCTGCCACAGAAATGTGAGGAACATGTGTTTTTTTAGCCAAATTTTGAGGTTTGCAAAGGATTCTGGGTAACAGAACCTGGTCCGAGCCACACAAGTCACCCCATCTTGGATTCCCCTAGGTCTCTAGTTTTCAGAAATGCACAGGTTTGGTGGGTTTCAATAGGTGGCGGATAAGCTACAGGCCAAAATCTACAGGTAGGCACTTTGTAAAAAACACCTCTGTTTTCCTTCAAAAATTTGGCTGTGTCCACGTTGCGCTTCGGGGCGTTTCCTGTCGCGGGCCCAAGGCCTACCCACACAAGTGAGGTATCATTTTTATCGGGAGACGTGGGGGAACGCTGGGTGGAAGGAAATTTGTGGCTCCTCTCAGATTCCAGAACTTTCTGCCACAGAAATGTGAGGAACATGTGTTTTTTTAGCCAAATTTTGAGGTTTGCAAAGGATTCTGGGTAACAGAACCTGGTCCGAGCCACACAAGTCAACCCATCTTGGATTCCCCTAGGTCTCTAGTTTTCAGAAATGCACAGGTTTGGTAGGTTTCCCTAGGTGGCGGCTGAGCTACAGGCCAAAATCTACAGGTAGGCACTTTGCAAAAAACACCTCTGTTTTCCTTCAAAAATGTGGATGTGTCCATGTTGCGCTTTGGGGCGTTTCCTGTCGCAGGCGCGCTAGGCCTACCCACACAAGTGAGGTATCATTTTTATCGGGAGACGTGGGGGAACGCTGGGTGGATGGAAATTTGTTGCTCCTCTCAGATTCTAGAACTTTCTGCCACAGAAATGTGAGGAACATGTGTTTTTTTAGCCAAATTTTGAGGTTTGCAAAGGATTCTGGGTAACAGAACCTGGTCCGAGCCACACAAGTCACCCCATCTTGGATTCCCCTAGGTCTTTAGTTTTCAGAAATGCACAGATTTGGTAGGTTTCCCTAGGTGGCGGCTGAGCTACAGGTCAAAATCTACAGGTAGGCACTTTGCAAAAAACACCTCTGTTTTCCTTCAAAAATTTGGATGTGTCCACGTTGCGCTTTGGGGCGTTTCCTGTCGCGGGCGCGCTAGGCCTACCCACAGAAGTGAGGTATAATTTTTATCGGGAGACGTGGGGGAACGCTGGGTGGAAGGAAATTTGTGGCTCCTCTCAGATTCCAGAACTTTCTGCCACAGAAATGTGAGGATCATTTGTTTTTTTAGCCAAATTTTGAGGTTTGCAAAGGATTCTGGGTAACAGAACCTGGTCCGAGCCACACAAGTCACCCCATCTTGGATTCCCCTAGGTCTCTAGTTTTCAGAAATGCACAGGTTTGGTAGGTTTACTTAGGTGGCGGCTGAGCTACAGGCCACAATCTACAGGTAGGCACTTTGCAAAAAACACCTCTGTTTTCCTTCAAAAATTTGGATGTGTCCACGTTGCGCTTTGGGGCGTTTCCTGTCGGGAGCGCTAGGCCTACCCACACAAGTGAGGTATAATTTTTATCGGAAGACGTGGGGGAACGCTGGGTGGAAGGAAATTTGTGGCTCCTCTCAGATTCTAGAACTTTCTGCCACAGAAATGTGAGGAACATGTGTTTTTTTAGCCAAATTTTGAGGTCTGCAAAGGATTCTGGGTAACAGAACCTGGTCCGAGCCACACAAGTCACCCCATCTTGGATTCCCCTAGGTCTCTAGTTTTCAGAAATGCACAGGTTTGGTAGGTTTCCCTAGGTGGCGGCTGAGCTACAGGCCAAAATCTACAGGTAGGCACTTTGCAAAAAACACCTCTGTTTTCTTTCAAAAATTTGGATGTGTCCATGTTGTGCTTTGGGACGTTTCCTGTCGCGGGCGCTAGGCCTACCCACACAAGTGAGGTATCATTTTTATCGGGAGACGTGGGGGAACGCTGGGTGGAAGGAAATTTGTGGCTCCTCTCAGATTCCAGAACTTTCTGCCACAGAAATGTGAGGAACATGTGTTTTTTTAGCCAAATTTTGAGGTTTGCAAAGGATTCTGGGTAACAGAACCTGGTCCGAGCCACACAAGTCACCCCATCTTGGATTCCCCTAGGTCTCTAGTTTTCAGAAATGCACAGGTTTGGTGGGTTTCAATAGGTGGCGGATAAGCTACAGGCCAAAATCTATAGGTAGGCACTTTGTAAAAAACACCTCTGTTTTCCTTCAAAAATTTGGCTGTGTCCACGTTGCGCTTTGGGGCGTTTCCTGTCGCGGGCGCTATGCCTACCCACACAAGTGAGGTATCATTTTTATCGGGAGACGTGGGGGAACGCTGGGTGGAAGGAAATTTCTGGCTCCTCTCAGATTCCAGAACTTTCTGCCACAGAAATGTGAGGAACATGTGTTTTTTTAGCCAAATTTTGAGGTTTGCAAAGGATTCTGGGTAACAGAACCTGGTCCGAGCCACACAAGTCACCCCATCCTGGATTCCCCTAGGTCTCTAGTTTTCAGAAATGCACAGGTTTGGTAGCTTTCCCTAGGTGGCGGCTGAGCTACAGGCCAAAATCTACAGGTAGGCACTTTGCAAAAAACACCTCTGTTTTCCTTCAAAAATTTGGATGTGTCCATGTTGCGCTTTGGGGCGTTTCCTGTCGCAGGCGCTAGGCCTACCCACACAAGTGAGGTATCATTTTTATCGGGAGATGTGGGGGAACGCTGGGTGGAAGGAAATTTGTGGCTCCTCTCAGATTCCAGAACTTTCTGCCACAGAAATGTGAGGAACATGTGTTTTTTTAGCCAAATTTTGAGGTTTGCAAAGGATTCTGGGTAACAGAACCTGGTCCGAGCCACACAAGTCACCCCATCTTGGATTCCCCTAGGTCTCTAGTTTTCAGAAATGCACAGGTTTGGTAGGTTTCCCTAGGTGGCGGCTGAGCTACAGGCCAAAATCTACAGGTAGGCACTTTGCAAAAAACACCTCTGTTTTCCTTCAAAAATTTTGATGTGTCCATGTTGCTCTTTGGGGCGTTTCCTGTCGCAGGCGCTAGGCCTACCCACACAAGGAAGGTATCATTTATATCGGGAGATATGGGGGAACGCTGGGTAGAAGGAAATTTGTGGCTCCTCTCAGATTCCAGAACTTTCTGCCACAGAAATGTGAGGAACATGTGTTTTTTTTCGCCACATTTTGTGGTTTGCAAAGGATTCTGGGTAACAGAACCTGGTCCGAGCCACACAAGTCACCCCATCTTGGATTCCCCTAGGTCTCTAGTTTTCAGAAATGCACAGGTTTGGTAGGTTTCCCTAGGTGGCGGCTGAGCTACAGGCCAAAATCTACAGGTAGGCACTTTGCAAAAAACACCTCTGTTTTCCTTCAAAAATTTTGATGTGTCCATGTTGCGCTTTGGGGCGTTTCCTGTCGCAGGCGCTAGGCCTACCCACACAAGGAAGGTATCATTTATATCGGGAGATATGGGGGAACGCTGAGTAGAAGGAAATTTGTGGCTCCTCTCAGATTCCAGAACTTTCTGCCACAGAAATGTGAGGAACATGTGTTTTTTTCGCCACATTTTGTAGTTTGCAAAGGATTCTGGGTAACAGAACCTGGTCCGAGCCACACAAGTCACCCCATCTTGGATTCCCCTAGGTCTCTAGTTTTCAGAAATGCACAGGTTTGGTAGGTTTCCCTAGGTGGCGGCTGAGCTACAGGCCAAAATCTACAGGTAGGCACTTTGCAAAAAACACGTCTGTTTTCCTTCAAAAATTTGGATGTGTCCATGTTCTGCTTTGGGACGTTTCCTGTCGCAGGCGCTAGGCCTTCCCACTCAAGTAAGGTATCATTTATATCGGGAGACATGGGGGAACGCTGGGTAGAAGGAAATTTGTGGCTCCTCTCAGATTCCAGAACTTTTTGCCACAGAAATGTGAGGAACATGTGTTTTTTAGCCACATTTTGAGGTTTGCAAAGGATTCTGGGTAATAGAACCTGGTCCGAGCCACACAAGTCACCCCATCTTGGATCCCCCTAGGTCTCTAGTTTTCAAAAATGCACAGGTTTGGTAGGTTTCCCTAGGTGGCGGCTGAGCTACAGGCCAAAATCTACAGGTAGGCACTTTGCAAAAAACACCTATTTTTTCCTTCAAAAATTTGGATGTGTCCACGTTGCGCTTTGGGGCGTTTCCTGTCGGGGGCGCTAGGCCTACCCACACAAGTGAGGTATAATTTTTATCGGGAGACGTGGGGGAACGCTGGGTGGAAGGAAATTTGTGGCTCCTCTCAGATTCCAGAACTTTCTGCCACAGAAATGTGAGGAACATGTGTTTTTTTAGCCAAATTTTGAGGTTTGCAAAGGATTCTGGGTAACAGAACCTGGTCCGAGCAACACAAGTCACCCCATCTTGGATTCCCCTAGGACTCTAGTTTTCAGAAATGCACAGGTTTGGTAGGTTTCCCTAGGTGGCGGCTGAGCTACAGGCCAAAATCTACAGGTAGGCACTTTGCAAAAAACACCTCTGTTTTCCTTCAAAAATTTGGATGTGTCCATGTTGCGCTTTGGGGCGTTTCCTGTCGCAGGCGCTAGGCCTACCCACACAAGTAAGGTATCATTTATATCGGGAGACATGGGGGAACGCTGGGTAGAAGGAAATTTGTGGCTCCTCTCAGATTCCAGAACTTTCTGCCACAGAAATGTGAGGAACATGTTTTTTTTAGCCACATTTTGGATTTGCAAAGGATTCTGGGTAACAGAACCTAGTCCGAGCCACACAAGTCACCCCCATCTTGGATTCCCCTAGGTCTCTAGTTTTCAGAAATGCACAGGTTTGGTAGGTTTCCCTAGGTGGCGGCTGAGCTACAGGCCAAAATCTACAGTTAGGCACTTTGCAAAAAACACCTCTGTTTTCCTTCAAAAATTTGGATGTGTCCATGTTGTGCTTTGGGACGTTTCCTGTCGCAGGCGCTAGGCCTACCCACACAAGTGAGGTATCATTTTTATCGGGAGACATGGGGGAACGCTGGGTGGAAGGAAATTTGTGGCTCCTCTCAGATTCCAGAACTTTCTGCAACAGAAATGTGAGGAACATGTGTTTTTTTAGCCAAATTTTGAGGTTTGCAAAGGATTCTGGGTAACAGAACCTGGTCCGAGCCACACAAGTCACCCCATCTTGGATCCCCCTAGGTCTCTAGTTTTCAGAAATGCACAGGTTTGGTAGGTTTCCCTAGGTGGTGGCTGAGCTACAGGCCAAAATCTACAGGTAGGCACTTTGCAAAAAACACCTCTGTTTTCCTTCAAAAATTTGGATGTGTCCAAGTTGCGCTTTGGGGCGTTTCCTGTCGGGGGCGCTAGGCCTACCCACACAAGTGAGGTATCATTTTGATCGGGAGACGTGGGCGAACGCTGGGTGGAAGGACATTTGTGGCTCCTCTCAGATTCTAGAACTTTCTGCCACAGAAATGTGAGGAACATGTGTTTTTTTAGCCAAATTTTGAGGTTTGCAAAGGATTCTGGGTAACAGAACCTGGTCCGAGCCACACAAGTCACCCCATCTTGGATTCCCCTAGGTCTCTAGTTTTCAGAAATGCACAGGTTTGGTAGGTTTCCCTAGGTGGCGGCTGAGCTACAGGCCAAAATCTACAGTTAGGCACTTTGCAAAAAACACCTCTGTTTTCCTTCAAAAATTTGGATGTGTCCATGTTGTGCTTTAGGACGTTTCCTGTCGCAGGCGCTAGGCCTACCCACACAAGTGAGGTATCATTTTTATCGGGAGACATGGGGGAACGCTGGGTGGAAGGAAATTTGTGGCTCCTCTCAGATTCCAGAACTTTCTGCCACAGAAATGTGAGGAACATGTGTTTTTTAGCCACATTTTGTGGTTTGCAAAGGATTCTGGGTAACAGAACCTGGACCGAGCTACACAAGTCACCCCATCTTGGATTCCCCTAGGTCTCTAGTTTTCAGAAATGCACAGGTTTGGTAGGTTTCCCTAGGTGGCGGCTGAGCTACAGGCCAAAATCTACAGGTAGGCACTTTGCAAAAAACACCTCTGTTTTCCTTCAAAAATTTGGATGTGTCCATGTTGTGCTTTGGGACGTTTCCTGTCGCAGGCGCTAGGCCTACCCACACAAGTGAGGTATCATTTTTATCGGGAGACATGGGGGAACGCTGGGTGGAAGGAAATTTGTGGCTCCTCTCAGATTCCAGAACTTTCTGCCACAGAAATGTGAGGAACATGTGTTTTTTAGCCACATTTTGTGGTTTGCAAAGGATTCTGGGTAACAGAACCTGGACCGAGCCACACAAGTCACCCCATCTTGGATTCCCCTAGGTCTCTAGTTTTCAGAAATGCACAGGTTTGGTAGGTTTCCCTAGGTGGCGGCTGAGCTACAGGCCAAAATCTACAGGTAGGCACTTTGCAAAAAACATCTCTGTTTTCCTTCAAAAATTTGGATGTGTCCATGTTGTGCTTTGGGACGTTTCCTGTCGCAGGCGCTAGGCCTACCCACACAAGTGAGGTATCATTTTTATCGGGAGACATGGGGGAACGCTGGGTGGAAGGAAATTTGTGGCTCCTCTCAGATTCTAGAACTTTCTGCCACAGAAATGTGAGGAACATGTGTTTTTTTAGCCAAATTTTGAGGTTTGCAAAGGATTCTGGGTAACAGAACGTGGTTCGAGCCACACAAGTCACCCCATCTTGGATCCCCCTAGGTCTCTAGTTTTCAGAAATGCACAGGTTTGGTAGGTTTCCCTAGGTGGCGGCTGAGCTACAGGCCAAAATCTACAGGTAGGCACTTTGCAAAAAACACCTCTGTTTTCCTTCAAAAATTTGGATGTGTCCATGTTGCGCTTTGGGGCGTTTCCTGTTGGGGCGCTAGGCCTACCCACACAAGTGAGGTATAATTTTTATCGGGAGACGTGGGGGAACGCTGGGTGGAAGGAAATTTGTGGCTCCTCTCAGATTCCAGAACTTTCTGCCACAGAAATGTGAGGAACATGTGTTTTTTTTGCCAAATTTTGAGGTTTGGAAAGGATTCTGGGTAACAGAACCTGGTCCGAGCCACACAAGTCACCCCATCTTGGATTCCCCTAGGTCTATAGTTTTCAGAAATGCACAGGTATGGTAGGTTTCCCTAGGTGGCGGCTGAGCTACAGGCCAAAATCTACAGGTAGGCACTTTGCAAAAAACACCTCTGTTTTCCTTCAAAAATTTGGATGTGTCCATGTTGCGCTTTGGGGCGTTTCCTTTCGCAGGCGCTAGGCCTACCCACACAAGTAAGGTATCATTTATATCGGGAGACATGGGGGAACGCTGGGTAGAAGGAAATTTGTGGCTCCTCTCAGATTCCAGAACTTTCTGCCACAGAAATGTGAGGAACATGTGTTTTTTTAGCCACATTTTGAGGTTTGCAAAGGATTCTGGGTAACAGAACCTGGTCCGAGCCACACAAGTCACCCCATCTTGGATTCCCCTAGGTCTCTAGTTTTCAGAAATGCACAGGTTTGGTAGGTTTCCCTAGGTGGCGGCTGAGCTACAGGCCAAAATCTACAGTTAGGCACTTTGCAAAAAACACCTCTGTTTTCCTTCAAAAATTTGGATGTGTCCATGTTGTGCTTTGGGACGTTTCCTGTCGCAGGCGCTAGGCCTACCCACACAAGTGAGGTATAATTTTTATCGGGAGACATGGGGGAACGCTGGGTGGAAGGAAATTTGTGGCTCCTCTCAGATTCCAGAACTTTCTGCAACAGAAATGTGAGGAACATGTGTTTTTTTAGCCAAATTTTGAGGTTTGCAAAGGATTCTGGGTAACAGAACCTGGTCCGAGCCACACCAGTCACCCCATCTTGGATCCCCCTAGGTCTCTAGTTTTCAGAAATGCACAGGTTTGGTAGGTTTCCCTAGGTGGCGGCTGAGCTACAGGCCAAAATCTACAGGTAGGCACTTTGCAAAAAACACCTCTGTTTTCCTTCAAAAATTTGGATGTGTCCAAGTTGCGCTTTGGGGCGTTTCCTGTCGGGGGCGCTAGGCCTACCCACACAAGTGAGGTATCATTTTGATCGGGAGACGTGGGCGAACGCTGGGTGGAAGGACATTTGTGGCTCCTCTCAGATTCTAGAACTTTCTGCCACAGAAATGTGAGGAACATGTGTTTTTTTAGCCAAATTTTGAGGTTTGCAAAGGATTCTGGGTAACAGAACCTGGTCCGAGCCACACAAGTCACCCCATCTTGGATCCCCCTAGGTCTCTAGTTTTCAGAAATGCCCAGGTTTGGTAGGTTTCCCTAGGTGGCGGCTGAGCTACAGGCCAAAATCTACAGGTAGGCACGTTGCAAAAAACACCTCTGTTTTCCTTCAAAAATTTGGATGTGTCCATGTTGTGCTTTGGGACGTTTCCTGTCGCGGGCGCTAGGCCTACCCACACAAGTGAGGTATCATTTGTATCGGGAGACATGGGGGAACGCTGGGTGGAAGGAAATTTGTGGCTCCTCTCAGATTCCAGAACTTTCTGCCACAGAAATGTGAGGAACATGTGTTTTTTTTGCCAAATTTTGAGGTTTGGAAAGGATTCTGGGTAACAGAACCTGGTCCGAGCCACACAAGTCACCCCATCTTGGATTCCCCTAGGACTCTAGTTTTCAGAAATGCACAGGTTTGGTAGGTTTCCCTAGGTGGCGGCTGAGCTACAGGCCAAAATCTACAGGTAGGCACTTTGCAAAAAACACCTCTGTTTTCCTTCAAAAATTTGGATGTGTCCATGTTGCGCTTTGGGGCGTTTCCTGTCGCAGGCGCTAGGCCTACCCACACAAGTAAGGTATCATTTATATCGGGAGACATGGGGGAACGCTGGGTAGAAGGAAATTTGTGGCTCCTCTCAGATTCCACAACTTTCTGCCACAGAAATGTGAGGAACATGTGTTTTTTTAGCCACATTTTGAGGTTTGCAAAGGATTCTGGGTAACAGAACCTAGTCCGAGCCACACAAGTCACCCCATCTTGGATTCCCCTAGGTCTCTAGTTTTCAGAAATGCACAGGTTTGGTAGGTTTCCCTAGGTGGCGGCTGAGCTACAGGCCAAAATCTACAGTTAGGCACTTTGCAAAAAACACCTCTGTTTTCCTTCAAAAATTTGGATGTGTCCATGTTGTGCTTTGGGACGTTTCCTGTCGCAGGCGCTAGGCCTACCCACACAAGTGAGGTATCATTTTTATCGGGAGACATGGGGGAACGCTGGGTGGAACGAAATTTGTGGCTCCTCTCAGATTCCAGAACTTTCTGCAACAGAAATGTGAGGAACATGTGTTTTTTTAGCCAAATTTTGAGGTTTGCAAAGGATTCTGGGTAACAGAACCTGGTCCGAGCCACACAAGTCACCCCATCTTGGATCCCACTAGGTCTCTAGTTTTCAGAAATGCACAGGTTTGGTAGGTTTCCCTAGGTGGCGGCTGAGCTACAGGCCAAAATCTACAGGTAGGCACTTTGCAAAAAACACCTCTGTTTTCCTTCAAAAATTTGGATGTGTCCAAGTTGCGCTTTGGGGCGTTTCCTGTCGGGGGCGCTAGTCCTACCCACACAAGTGAGGTATCATTTTGATCGGGAGACGTGGGCGAACGCTGGGTGGAAGGACATTTGTGGCTCCTCTCAGATTCTAGAACTTTCTGCCACAGAAATGTGAGGAACATGTGTTTTTTTATCCAAATTTTGAGGTTTGCAAAGGATTCTGGGTAACAGAACCTGGTCCGAGCAACACAAGTCACCCCATCTTGGATTCCCCTAGGTCTCTAGTTTTCAGAAATGCACAGGTTTGGTAGGTTTCCCTAGGTGGCGGCTGAGCTACAGGCCAAAATCTACAGTTAGGCACTTTGCAAAAAACACCTCTGTTTTCCTTCAAAAATTTGGATGTGTCCATGTTGTGCTTTGGGACGTTTCCTGTCGCAGGCGCTAGGCCTACCCACACAAGTGAGGTATCATTTTTATCGGGAGACATGGGGGAACGCTGGGTGGAAGGAAATTTGTGGCTCCTCTCAGATTCCAGAACTTTCTGCCACAGAAATGTGAGGAACATGTGTTTTTTAGCCACATTTTGTGGTTTGCAAAGGATTCTGGGTAACAGAACCTGGACCGAGCCACACAAGTGACCCCATCTTGGATTCCCCTAGGTCTCTAGTTTTCAGAAATGCACAGGTTTGGTAGGTTTCCCTAGGTGGCGGCTGAGCTACAGGCCAAAATCTACAGGTAGGCACTTTGCTAAAAACACCTCTGTTTTCCTTCAAAAATTTGGATGTGTCCATGTTGTGCTTTGGGACGTTTCCTGTCGCAGGCGCTAGGCCTACCCACACAAGTGAGGTATCATTTTTATCGGGAGACATGGGGGAACGCTGGGTGGAAGGAAATTTGTGGCTCCTCTCAGATTCCAGAACTTTCTGCCACAGAAATGTGAGGAACATGTGTTTTTTAGCCACATTTTGTGGTTTGCAAAGGATTCTGGGTAACAGAACCTGGACCGAGCCACACAAGTCACCCCATCTTGGATTCCCCTAGGTCTCTAGTTTTCAGAAATGCACAGGTTTGGTAGGTTTCCCTAGGTGGCGGCTGAGCTACAGGCCAAAATCTACAGGTAGGCACTTTGCAAAAAACACCTCTGTTTTCCTTCAAAAATTTGGATGTGTCCATGTTGTGCTTTGGGACGTTTCCTGTCGCAGGCGCTAGGCCTACCCACACAAGTGAGGTATCATTTTTATCGGGAGACATGGGGGAACGCTGGGTGGAACGAAATTTGTGGCTCCTCTCAGATTCCAGAACTTTCTGCAACAGAAATGTGAGGAACATGTGTTTTTTTAGCCAAATTTTGAGGTTTGCAAAGGATTCTGGGTAACAGAACCTGGTCCGAGCCACACAAGTCACCCCATCTTGGATCCCCCTAGGTCTCTAGTTTTCAGAAATGCACAGGTTTGGTAGGTTTCCCTAGGTGGCGGCTGAGCTACAGGCCAAAATCTACAGGTAGGCACTTTGCAAAAAACACCTCTGTTTTCCTTAAAAAATTTGGATGTGTCCAAGTTGCGCTTTGGGGCGTTTCCAGTCGGGGGCGCTAGGCCTACCCACACAAGTGAGGTATCATTTTGATCGGGAGACGTGGGCGAACGCTGGGTGGAAGGACATTTGTGGCTCCTCTCAGATTCTAGAACTTTCTGCCACAGAAATGTGAGGAACATGTGTTTTTTTATCCAAATTTTGAGGTTTGCAAAGGATTCTGGGTAACAGAACCTGGTCCGAGCCACACAAGTCACCCCATCTTGGATTCCCCTAGGTCTCTAGTTTTCAGAAATGCACAGGTTTGGTAGGTTTCCCTAGGTGGCGGCTGAGCTACAGGCCAAAATCTACAGTTAGGCACTTTGCAAAAAACACCTCTGTTTTCCTTCAAAAATTTGGATGTGTCCATGTTGTGCTTTGGGACGTTTCCTGTCGCAGGCGCTAGGCCTACCCACACAAGTGAGGTATCATTTTTATCGGGAGACATGGGGGAACGCTGGGTGGAAGGAAATTTGTGGCTCCTCTCAGATTCCAGAACTTTCTGCCACAGAAATGTGAGGAACATGTGTTTTTTAGCCACATTTTGTGGTTTGCAAAGGATTCTGGGTAACAGAACCTGGACCGAGCCACACAAGTCACCCCATCTTGGATTCCCCTAGGTCTCTAGTTTTCAGAAATGCACAGGTTTGGTAGGTTTCCCTAGGTGGCGGCTGAGCTACAGGCCAAAATCTACAGGTAGGCACTTTACAAAAAACACCTCTGTTTTCCTTCAAAAATTTGGATGTGTCCATGTTGTGCTTTGGGACGTTTCCTGTCGCAGGCGCTAGGCCTACCCACACAAGTGAGGTATCATTTTTATCGGGAGACATGGGGGAACGCTGGGTGGAAGGAAATTTGTGGCTCCTCTCAGATTCTAGAACTTTCTGCCACAGAAATGTGAGGAACATGTGTTTTTTTAGCCAAATTTTGAGGTTTGCAAAGGATTCTGGGTAACAGAACCTGGTTCGAGCCACACAAGTCACCCCATCTTGGATCCCCCTAGGTCTCTAGTTTTCCGAAATGCACAGGTTTGGTACGTTTCCCTAGGTGGCGGCTGAGCTACAGGCCAAAATCTACAGGTAGGCACTTTGCAAAAAACACCTCTGTTTTCCTTCAAAAATTTGGATGTGTCCATGTTGCGCTTTGGGGCGTTTCCTTTCGCAGGCGCTAGGCCTACCCACACAAGTAAGGTATCATTTATATCGGGAGACATGGGGGAACGCTGGGTAGAAGGAAATTTGTGGCTCCTCTCAGATTCCAGAACTTTCTGCCACAGAAATGTGAGGAACATGTGTTTTTTTAGCCACATTTTGAGGTTTGCAAAGGATTCTGGGTAACAGAACCTGGTCCGAGCCACACAAGTCACCCCATCTTGGATTCCCCTAGGTCTCTAGTTTTCAGAAATGCACAGGTTTGGTAGGTTTCCCTAGGTGGCGGCTGAGCTACAGGCCAAAATCTACAGTTAGGCACTTTGCAAAAAACACCTCTGTTTTCCTTAAAAAATTTGGATGTGTCCATGTTGTGCTTTGGGACGTTTCCTGTCGCAGGCGCTAGGCCTACCCACACAAGTGAGGTATCATTTTTATCGGGAGACATGGGGGAACGCTGGGTGGAAGGAAATTTGTGGCTCCTCTCAGATTCCAGAACTTTCTGCAACAGAAATGTGAGGAACATGTGTTTTTTTAGCCAAATTTTGAGGTTTGCAAAGGATTCTGGGTAACAGAACCTGGTCCGAGCCACACCAGTCACCCCATCTTGGATCCCCCTAGGTCTCTAGTTTTCAGAAATGCACAGGTTTGGTAGGTTTCCCTAGGTGGCGGCTGAGCTACAGGCCAAAATCTACAGGTAGGCACTTTGCAAAAAACACCTCTGTTTTCCTTCAAAAATTTGGATGTGTCCATGTTGTGCTTTGGGACGTTTCCTGTCGCAGGCGCTAGGCCTACCCACACAAGTGAGGTATCATTTTTATCGGGAGACATGGGGGAACGCTGGGTGGAAGGAAATTTGTGGCTCCTCTCAGATTCCAGAACTTTCTGCCACAGAAATGTGAGGAACATGTGTTTTTTAGCCACATTTTGTGGTTTGCAAAGGATTCTGGGTAACACAACCTGGACCGAGCCACACAAGTCACCCCATCTTGGATTCCCCTAGGTCTCTAGTTTTCAGAAATGCACAGGTTTGGTAGGTTTCCCTAGGTGGCGGCTGAGCTACAGGCCAAAATCTACAGGTAGGCACTTTGCAAAAAACACCTCTGTTTTCCTTCAAAAATTTGGATGTGTCCATGTTGTGCTTTGGGACGTTTCCTGTCGCAGGCGCTAGGCCTACCCACACAAGTGAGGTATCATTTTTATCGGGAGACATGGGGGAACGCTGGGTGGAACGAAATTTGTGGCTCCTCTCAGATTCCAGAACTTTCTGCAACAGAAATGTGAGGAACATGTGTTTTTTTAGCCAAATTTTGAGGTTTGCAAAGGATTCTGGGTAACAGAACCTGGTCCGAGCCACACAAGTCACCCCATCTTGGATCCCCCTAGGTCTCTAGTTTTCAGAAATGCACAGGTTTGGTAGGTTTCCCTAGGTGGCGGCTGAGCTACAGGCCAAAATCTACAGGTAGGCACTTTGCAAAAAACACCTCTGTTTTCCTTCAAAAATTTGGATGTGTCCAAGTTGCGCTTTGGGGCGTTTCCTGTCGGGGGCGCTAGTCCTACCCACACAAGTGAGGTATCATTTTGATCGGGAGACGTGGGCGAACGCTGGGTGGAAGGACATTTGTGGCTCCTCTCAGATTCTAGAACTTTCTGCCACAGAAATGTGAGGAACATGTGTTTTTTTATCCAAATTTTGAGGTTTGCAAAGGATTCTGGGTAACAGAACCTGGTCCGAGCAACACAAGTCACCCCATCTTGGATTCCCCTAGGTCTCTAGTTTTCAGAAATGCACAGGTTTGGTAGGTTTCCCTAGGTGGCGGCTGAGCTACAGGCCAAAATCTACAGTTAGGCACTTTGCAAAAAACACCTCTGTTTTCCTTCAAAAATTTGGATGTGTCCATGTTGTGCTTTGGGACGTTTCCTGTCGCAGGCGCTAGGCCTACCCACACAAGTGAGGTATCATTTTTATCGGGAGACATGGGGGAACGCTGGGTGGAAGGAAATTTGTGGCTCCTCTCAGATTCCAGAACTTTCTGCCACAGAAATGTGAGGAACATGTGTTTTTTAGCCACATTTTGTGGTTTGCAAAGGATTCTGGGTAACAGAACCTGGACCGAGCCACACAAGTGACCCCATCTTGGATTCCCCTAGGTCTCTAGTTTTCAGAAATGCACAGGTTTGGTAGGTTTCCCTAGGTGGCGGCTGAGCTACAGGCCAAAATCTACAGGTAGGCACTTTGCTAAAAACACCTCTGTTTTCCTTCAAAAATTTGGATGTGTCCATGTTGTGCTTTGGGACGTTTCCTGTCGCAGGCGCTAGGCCTACCCACACAAGTGAGGTATCATTTTTATCGGGAGACATGGGGGAACGCTGGGTGGAAGGAAATTTGTGGCTCCTCTCAGATTCCAGAACTTTCTGCCACAGAAATGTGAGGAACATGTGTTTTTTAGCCACATTTTGTGGTTTGCAAAGGATTCTGGGTAACAGAACCTGGACCGAGCCACACAAGTCACCCCATCTTGGATTCCCCTAGGTCTCTAGTTTTCAGAAATGCACAGGTTTGGTAGGTTTCCCTAGGTGGCGGCTGAGCTACAGGCCAAAATCTACAGGTAGGCACTTTGCAAAAAACACCTCTGTTTTCCTTCAAAAATTTGGATGTGTCCATGTTGTGCTTTGGGACGTTTCCTGTCGCAGGCGCTAGGCCTACCCACACAAGTGAGGTATCATTTTTATCGGGAGACATGGGGGAACGCTGGGTGGAACGAAATTTGTGGCTCCTCTCAGATTCCAGAACTTTCTGCAACAGAAATGTGAGGAACATGTGTTTTTTTAGCCAAATTTTGAGGTTTGCAAAGGATTCTGGGTAACAGAACCTGGTCCGAGCCACACAAGTCACCCCATCTTGGATCCCCCTAGGTCTCTAGTTTTCAGAAATGCACAGGTTTGGTAGGTTTCCCTAGGTGGCGGCTGAGCTACAGGCCAAAATCTACAGGTAGGCACTTTGCAAAAAACACCTCTGTTTTCCTTAAAAAATTTGGATGTGTCCAAGTTGCGCTTTGGGGCGTTTCCAGTCGGGGGCGCTAGGCCTACCCACACAAGTGAGGTATCATTTTGATCGGGAGACGTGGGCGAACGCTGGGTGGAAGGACATTTGTGGCTCCTCTCAGATTCTAGAACTTTCTGCCACAGAAATGTGAGGAACATGTGTTTTTTTATCCAAATTTTGAGGTTTGCAAAGGATTCTGGGTAACAGAACCTGGTCCGAGCCACACAAGTCACCCCATCTTGGATTCCCCTAGGTCTCTAGTTTTCAGAAATGCACAGGTTTGGTAGGTTTCCCTAGGTGGCGGCTGAGCTACAGGCCAAAATCTACAGTTAGGCACTTTGCAAAAAACACCTCTGTTTTCCTTCAAAAATTTGGATGTGTCCATGTTGTGCTTTGGGACGTTTCCTGTCGCAGGCGCTAGGCCTACCCACACAAGTGAGGTATCATTTTTATCGGGAGACATGGGGGAACGCTGGGTGGAAGGAAATTTGTGGCTCCTCTCAGATTCCAGAACTTTCTGCCACAGAAATGTGAGGAACATGTGTTTTTTAGCCACATTTTGTGGTTTGCAAAGGATTCTGGGTAACAGAACCTGGACCGAGCCACACAAGTCACCCCATCTTGGATTCCCCTAGGTCTCTAGTTTTCAGAAATGCACAGGTTTGGTAGGTTTCCCTAGGTGGCGGCTGAGCTACAGGCCAAAATCTACAGGTAGGCACTTTACAAAAAACACCTCTGTTTTCCTTCAAAAATTTGGATGTGTCCATGTTGTGCTTTGGGACGTTTCCTGTCGCAGGCGCTAGGCCTACCCACACAAGTGAGGTATCATTTTTATCGGGAGACATGGGGGAACGCTGGGTGGAAGGAAATTTGTGGCTCCTCTCAGATTCTAGAACTTTCTGCCACAGAAATGTGAGGAACATGTGTTTTTTTAGCCAAATTTTGAGGTTTGCAAAGGATTCTGGGTAACAGAACCTGGTTCGAGCCACACAAGTCACCCCATCTTGGATCCCCCTAGGTCTCTAGTTTTCCGAAATGCACAGGTTTGGTACGTTTCCCTAGGTGGCGGCTGAGCTACAGGCCAAAATCTACAGGTAGGCACTTTGCAAAAAACACCTCTGTTTTCCTTCAAAAATTTGGATGTGTCCATGTTGCGCTTTGGGGCGTTTCCTTTCGCAGGCGCTAGGCCTACCCACACAAGTAAGGTATCATTTATATCGGGAGACATGGGGGAACGCTGGGTAGAAGGAAATTTGTGGCTCCTCTCAGATTCCAGAACTTTCTGCCACAGAAATGTGAGGAACATGTGTTTTTTTAGCCACATTTTGAGGTTTGCAAAGGATTCTGGGTAACAGAACCTGGTCCGAGCCACACAAGTCACCCCATCTTGGATTCCCCTAGGTCTCTAGTTTTCAGAAATGCACAGGTTTGGTAGGTTTCCCTAGGTGGCGGCTGAGCTACAGGCCAAAATCTACAGTTAGGCACTTTGCAAAAAACACCTCTGTTTTCCTTAAAAAATTTGGATGTGTCCATGTTGTGCTTTGGGACGTTTCCTGTCGCAGGCGCTAGGCCTACCCACACAAGTGAGGTATCATTTTTATCGGGAGACATGGGGGAACGCTGGGTGGAAGGAAATTTGTGGCTCCTCTCAGATTCCAGAACTTTCTGCAACAGAAATGTGAGGAACATGTGTTTTTTTAGCCAAATTTTGAGGTTTGCAAAGGATTCTGGGTAACAGAACCTGGTCCGAGCCACACCAGTCACCCCATCTTGGATCCCCCTAGGTCTCTAGTTTTCAGAAATGCACAGGTTTGGTAGGTTTCCCTAGGTGGCGGCTGAGCTACAGGCCAAAATCTACAGGTAGGCACTTTGCAAAAAACACCTCTGTTTTCCTTCAAAAATTTGGATGTGTCCATGTTGTGCTTTGGGACGTTTCCTGTCGCAGGCGCTAGGCCTACCCACACAAGTGAGGTATCATTTTTATCGGGAGACATGGGGGAACGCTGGGTGGAAGGAAATTTGTGGCTCCTCTCAGATTCCAGAACTTTCTGCCACAGAAATGTGAGGAACATGTGTTTTTTAGCCACATTTTGTGGTTTGCAAAGGATTCTGGGTAACACAACCTGGACCGAGCCACACAAGTCACCCCATCTTGGATTCCCCTAGGTCTCTAGTTTTCAGAAATGCACAGGTTTGGTAGGTTTCCCTAGGTGGCGGCTGAGCTACAGGCCAAAATCTACAGGTAGGCACTTTGCAAAAAACACCTCTGTTTTCCTTCAAAAATTTGGATGTGTCCATGTTGTGCTTTGGGACGTTTCCTGTCGCAGGCGCTAGGCCTACCCACACAAGTGAGGTATCATTTTTATCGGGAGACATGGGGGAACGCTGGGTGGAACGAAATTTGTGGCTCCTCTCAGATTCCAGAACTTTCTGCAACAGAAATGTGAGGAACATGTGTTTTTTTAGCCAAATTTTGAGGTTTGCAAAGGATTCTGGGTAACAGAACCTGGTCCGAGCCACACAAGTCACCCCATCTTGGATCCCCCTAGGTCTCTAGTTTTCAGAAATGCACAGGTTTGGTAGGTTTCCCTAGGTGGCGGCTGAGCTACAGGCCAAAATCTACAGGTAGGCACTTTGCAAAAAACACCTCTGTTTTCCTTAAAAAATTTGGATGTGTCCAAGTTGCGCTTTGGGGCGTTTCCAGTCGGGGGCGCTAGGCCTACCCACACAAGTGAGGTATCATTTTGATCGGGAGACGTGGGCGAACGCTGGGTGGAAGGACATTTGTGGCTCCTCTCAGATTCTAGAACTTTCTGCCACAGAAATGTGAGGAACATGTGTTTTTTTATCCAAATTTTGAGGTTTGCAAAGGATTCTGGGTAACAGAACCTGGTCCGAGCCACACAAGTCACCCCATCTTGGATTCCCCTAGGTCTCTAGTTTTCAGAAATGCACAGGTTTGGTAGGTTTCCCTAGGTGGCGGCTGAGCTACAGGCCAAAATCTACAGTTAGGCACTTTGCAAAAAACACCTCTGTTTTCCTTCAAAAATTTGGATGTGTCCATGTTGTGCTTTGGGACGTTTCCTGTCGCAGGCGCTAGGCCTACCCACACAAGTGAGGTATCATTTTTATCGGGAGACATGGGGGAACGCTGGGTGGAAGGAAATTTGTGGCTCCTCTCAGATTCCAGAACTTTCTGCCACAGAAATGTGAGGAACATGTGTTTTTTAGCCACATTTTGTGGTTTGCAAAGGATTCTGGGTAACAGAACCTGGACCGAGCCACACAAGTCACCCCATCTTGGATTCCCCTAGGTCTCTAGTTTTCAGAAATGCACAGGTTTGGTAGGTTTCCCTAGGTGGCGGCTGAGCTACAGGCCAAAATCTACAGGTAGGCACTTTACAAAAAACACCTCTGTTTTCCTTCAAAAATTTGGATGTGTCCATGTTGTGCTTTGGGACGTTTCCTGTCGCAGGCGCTAGGCCTACCCACACAAGTGAGGTATCATTTTTATCGGGAGACATGGGGGAACGCTGGGTGGAAGGAAATTTGTGGCTCCTCTCAGATTCTAGAACTTTCTGCCACAGAAATGTGAGGAACATGTGTTTTTTTAGCCAAATTTTGAGGTTTGCAAAGGATTCTGGGTAACAGAACCTGGTTCGAGCCACACAAGTCACCCCATCTTGGATCCCCCTAGGTCTCTAGTTTTCCGAAATGCACAGGTTTGGTACGTTTCCCTAGGTGGCGGCTGAGCTACAGGCCAAAATCTACAGGTAGGCACTTTGCAAAAAACACCTCTGTTTTCCTTCAAAAATTTGGATGTGTCCATGTTGCGCTTTGGGGCGTTTCCTTTCGCAGGCGCTAGGCCTACCCACACAAGTAAGGTATCATTTATATCGGGAGACATGGGGGAACGCTGGGTAGAAGGAAATTTGTGGCTCCTCTCAGATTCCAGAACTTTCTGCCACAGAAATGTGAGGAACATGTGTTTTTTTAGCCACATTTTGAGGTTTGCAAAGGATTCTGGGTAACAGAACCTGGTCCGAGCCACACAAGTCACCCCATCTTGGATTCCCCTAGGTCTCTAGTTTTCAGAAATGCACAGGTTTGGTAGGTTTCCCTAGGTGGCGGCTGAGCTACAGGCCAAAATCTACAGTTAGGCACTTTGCAAAAAACACCTCTGTTTTCCTTAAAAAATTTGGATGTGTCCATGTTGTGCTTTGGGACGTTTCCTGTCGCAGGCGCTAGGCCTACCCACACAAGTGAGGTATCATTTTTATCGGGAGACATGGGGGAACGCTGGGTGGAAGGAAATTTGTGGCTCCTCTCAGATTCCAGAACTTTCTGCAACAGAAATGTGAGGAACATGTGTTTTTTTAGCCAAATTTTGAGGTTTGCAAAGGATTCTGGGTAACAGAACCTGGTCCGAGCCACACCAGTCACCCCATCTTGGATCCCCCTAGGTCTCTAGTTTTCAGAAATGCACAGGTTTGGTAGGTTTCCCTAGGTGGCGGCTGAGCTACAGGCCAAAATCTACAGGTAGGCACTTTGCAAAAAACACCTCTGTTTTCCTTCAAAAATTTGGATGTGTCCATGTTGTGCTTTGGGACGTTTCCTGTCGCAGGCGCTAGGCCTACCCACACAAGTGAGGTATCATTTTTATCGGGAGACATGGGGGAACGCTGGGTGGAAGGAAATTTGTGGCTCCTCTCAGATTCCAGAACTTTCTGCCACAGAAATGTGAGGAACATGTGTTTTTTAGCCACATTTTGTGGTTTGCAAAGGATTCTGGGTAACACAACCTGGACCGAGCCACACAAGTCACCCCATCTTGGATTCCCCTAGGTCTCTAGTTTTCAGAAATGCACAGGTTTGGTAGGTTTCCCTAGGTGGCGGCTGAGCTACAGGCCAAAATCTACAGGTAGGCACTTTGCAAAAAACATCTCTGTTTTCCTTCAAAAATTTGGATGTGTCCATGTTGTGCTTTGGGACGTTTCCTGTCGCAGGCGCTAGGCCTACCCACACAAGTGAGGTATCATTTTTATCGGGAGACATGGGGGAACGCTGGGTGGAAGGAAATTTGTGGCTCCTCTCAGATTCTAGAACTTTCTGCCACAGAAATGTGAGGAACATGTGTTTTTTTAGCCAAATTTTGAGGTTTGCAAAGGATTCTGGGTAACAGAACCTGGTTCGAGCCACACAAGTCACCCCATCTTGGATCCCCCTAGGTCTCTAGTTTTCAGAAATGCACAGGTTTGGTAGGTTTCCCTAGGTGGCGGCTGAGCTACAGGCCAAAATCTACAGGTAGGCACTTTGCAAAAAACACCTCTGTTTTCCTTCAAAAATTTGGATGTGTCCATGTTGCGCTTTGGGGCGTTTCCTGTTGGGGCGCTAGGCCTACCCACACAAGTGAGGTATAATTTTTATCGGGAGACGTGGGGGAACGCTGGGTGGAAGGAAATTTGTGGCTCCTCTCAGATTCCAGAACTTTCTGCCACAGAAATGTGAGGAACATGTGTTTTTTTTGCCAGATTTTGAGGTTTGGAAAGGATTCTGGGTAACAGAACCTGGTCCGAGCCACACAAGTCACCCCATCTTGGATTCCCCTAGGTCTATAGTTTTCAGAAATGCACAGGTATGGTAGGTTTCCCTAGGTGGCGGCTGAGCTACAGGCCAAAATCTACAGGTAGGCACTTTGCAAAAAACACCTCTGTTTTCCTTCAAAAATTTGGATGTGTCCATGTTGCGCTTTGGGGCGTTTCCTTTCGCAGGCGCTAGGCCTACCCACACAAGTAAGGTATCATTTATATCGGGAGACATGGGGGAACGCTGGGTAGAAGGAAATTTGTGGCTCCTCTCAGATTCCAGAACTTTCTGCCACAGAAATGTGAGGAACATGTGTTTTTTTAGCCACATTTTGAGGTTTGCAAAGGATTCTGGGTAACAGAACCTGGTCCGAGCCACACAAGTCACCCCATCTTGGATTCCCCTAGGTCTCTAGTTTTCAGAAATGCACAGGTTTGGTAGGTTTCCCTAGGTGGCGGCTGAGCTACAGGCCAAAATCTACAGTTAGGCACTTTGCAAAAAACACCTCTGTTTTCCTTCAAAAATTTGGATGTGTCCATGTTGTGCTTTGGGACGTTTCCTGTCGCAGGCGCTAGGCCTACCCACACAAGTGAGGTATCATTTTTATCGGGAGACATGGGGGAACGCTGGGTGGAAGGAAATTTGTGGCTCCTCTCAGATTCCAGAACTTTCTGCAACAGAAATGTGAGGAACATGTGTTTTTTTAGCCAAATTTTGAGGTTTGCAAAGGATTCTGGGTAACAGAACCTGGTCCGAGCCACACCAGTCACCCCATCTTGGATCCCCCTAGGTCTCTAGTTTTCAGAAATGCACAGGTTTGGTAGGTTTCCCTAGGTGGCGGCTGAGCTACAGGCCAAAATCTACAGGTAGGAACTTTGCAAAAAACACCTCTGTTTTCCTTCAAAAATTTGGATGTGTCCAAGTTGCGCTTTGGGGCGTTTCCTGTCGGGGGCGCTAGGCCTACCCACACAAGTGAGGTATCATTTTGATCGGGAGACGTGGGCGAACGCTGGGTGGAAGGACATTTGTGGCTCCTCTCAGATTCTAGAACTTTCTGCCACAGAAATGTGAGGAACATGTGTTTTTTTAGCCAAATTTTGAGGTTTGCAAAGGATTCTGGGTAACAGAACCTGGTCCGAGCCACACAAGTCACCCCATCTTGGATCCCCCTAGGTCTCTAGTTTTCAGAAAGGCACAGGTTTGGTAGGTTTCCCTAGCAAGCGGCTGAGCTACAGGCCAAAATCTACAGGTAGGCACGTTGCAAAAAACACCTCTGTTTTCCTTCAAAAATTTGGATGTGTCCATGTTGTGCTTTGGGACGTTTCCTGTCGCGGGCGCTAGGCCTACCCACACAAGTGAGGTATCATTTTTATCGGGAGACATGGGGGAACGCTGGGTGGAAGGAAATTTGTGGCTCCTCTCAGATTCCAGAACTTTCTGCCACAGAAATGTGAGGAACATGTGTTTTTTTTGCCAAATTTTGAGGTTTGGAAAGGATTCTGGGTAACAGAACCTGGTCCGAGCCACACAAGTCACCCCATCTTGGATTCCCCTAGGACTCTAGTTTTCAGAAATGCACAGGTTTGGTAGGTTTCCCTAGGTGGCGGCTGAGCTACAGGCCAAAATCTACAGGTCGGCACTTTGCAAAAAACTCCTCTGTTTTCCTTCAAAAATTTGGATGTGTCCATGTTGCGCTTTGGGGCGTTTCCTGTCGCAGGCGCTAGGCCTACCCACACAAGTAAGGTATCATTTATATCGGGAGACATGGGGGAACGCTGGGTAGAAGGAAATTTGTGGCTCCTCTCAGATTCCACAACTTTCTGCCACAGAAATGTGAGGAACATGTGTTTTTTTAGCCACATTTTGAGGTTTGCAAAGGATTCTGGGTAACAGAACCTAGTCCGAGCCACACAAGTCACCCCATCTTGGATTCCCCTAGGTCTCTAGTTTTCAGAAATGCACAGGTTTGGTAGGTTTCCCTAGGTGGCGGCTGAGCTACAGGCCAAAATCTACAGTTAGGCACTTTGCAAAAAACACCTCTGTTTTCCTTCAAAAATTTGGATGTGTCCATGTTGTGCTTTGGGACGTTTCCTGTCGCAGGCGCTAGGCCTACCCACACAAGTGAGGTATCATTTTTATCGGGAGACATGGGGGAACGCTGGGTGGAACGAAATTTGTGGCTCCTCTCAGATTCCAGAACTTTCTGCAACAGAAATGTGAGGAACATGTGTTTTTTTAGCCAAATTTTGAGGTTTGCAAAGGATTCTGGGTAACAGAACCTGGTCCGAGCCACACAAGTCACCCCATCTTGGATCCCCCTAGGTCTCTAGTTTTCAGAAATGCACAGGTTTGGTAGGTTTCCCTAGGTGGCGGCTGAGCTACAGGCCAAAATCTACAGGTAGGCACTTTGCAAAAAACACCTCTGTTTTCCTTCAAAAATTTGGATGTGTCCAAGTTGCGCTTTGGGGCGTTTCCTGTCGGGGGCGCTAGGCCTACCCACACAAGTGAGGTATCATTTTGATCGGGAGACGTTTGGCGAACGCTGGGTGGAAGGACATTTGTGGCTCCTCTCAGATTCTAGAACTTTCTGCCACAGAAATGTGAGGAACATGTGTTTTTTTATCCAAATTTTGAGGTTTGCAAAGGATTCTGGGTAACAGAACCTGGTCCGAGCCACACAAGTCACCCCATCTTGGATTCCCCTAGGTCTCTAGTTTTCAGAAATGCACAGGTTTGGTAGGTTTCCCTAGGTGGCGGCTGAGCTACAGGCCAAAATCTACAGTTAGGCACTTTGCAAAAAACACCTCTGTTTTCCTTCAAAAATTTGGATGTGTCCATGTTGTGCTTTGGGACGTTTCCTGTCGCAGGCGCTAGGCCTACCCACACAAGTGAGGTATCATTTTTATCGGGAGACATGGGGGAACGCTGGGTGGAAGGAAATTTGTGGCTCCTCTCAGATTCCAGAACTTTCTGCCACAGAAATGTGAGGAACATGTGTTTTTTAGCCACATTTTGTGGTTTGCAAAGGATTCTGGGTAACAGAACCTGGACCGAGCCACACAAGTCACCCCATCTTGGATTCCCCTAGGTCTCTAGTTTTCAGAAATGCACAGGTTTGGTAGGTTTCCCTAGGTGGCGGCTGAGCTACAGGCCAAAATCTACAGGTAGGCACTTTGCAAAAAACACCTCTGTTTTCCTTCAAAAATTTGGATGTGTCCATGTTGTGCTTTGGGACGTTTCCTGTCGCAGGCGCTAGGCCTACCCACACAAGTGAGGTATCATTTTTATCGGGAGACATGGGGGAACGCTGGGTGGAAGGAAATTTGTGGCTCCTCTCAGATTCCAGAACTTTCTGCCACAGAAATGTGAGGAACATGTGTTTTTTAGCCACATTTTGTGGTTTGCAAAGGATTCTGGGTAACAGAACCTGGACCGAGCCACACAAGTCACCCCATCTTGGATTCCCCTAGGTCTCTAGTTTTCAGAAATGCACAGGTTTGGTAGGTTTCCCTAGGTGGCGGCTGAGCTACAGGCCAAAATCTACAGGTAGGCACTTTGCAAAAAACACCTCTGTTTTCCTTCAAAAATTTGGATGTGTCCATGTTGTGCTTTGGGACGTTTCCTGTCGCAGGCGCTAGGCCTACCCACACAAGTGAGGTATCATTTTTATCGGGAGACATGGGGGAACGCTGGGTGGAACGAAATTTGTGGCTCCTCTCAGATTCCAGAACTTTCTGCAACAGAAATGTGAGGAACATGTGTTTTTTTAGCCAAATTTTGAGGTTTGCAAAGGATTCTGGGTAACAGAACCTGGTCCGAGCCACACAAGTCACCCCATCTTGGATCCCCCTAGGTCTCTAGTTTTCAGAAATGCACAGGTTTGGTAGGTTTCCCTAGGTGGCGGCTGAGCTACAGGCCAAAATCTACAGGTAGGCACTTTGCAAAAAACACCTCTGTTTTCCTTCAAAAATTTGGATGTGTCCAAGTTGCGCTTTGGGGCGTTTCCTGTCGGGGGCGCTAGGCCTACCCACACAAGTGAGGTATCATTTTGATCGGGAGACGTGGGCGAACGCTGGGTGGAAGGACATTTGTGGCTCCTCTCAGATTCTAGAACTTTCTGCCACAGAAATGTGAGGAACATGTGTTTTTTTATCCAAATTTTGAGGTTTGCAAAGGATTCTGGGTAACAGAACCTGGTCCGAGCCACACAAGTCACCCCATCTTGGATTCCCCTAGGTCTCTAGTTTTCAGAAATGCACAGGTTTGGTAGGTTTCCCTAGGTGGCGGCTGAGCTACAGGCCAAAATCTACAGTTAGGCACTTTGCAAAAAACACCTCTGTTTTCCTTCAAAAATGTGGATGTGTCCATGTTGTGCTTTGGGACGTTTCCTGTCGCAGGCGCTAGGCCTACCCACACAAGTGAGGTATCATTTTTATCGGGAGACATGGGGGAACGCTGGGTGGAAGGAAATTTGTGGCTCCTCTCAGATTCCAGAACTTTCTGCCACAGAAATGTGAGGAACATGTGTTTTTTAGCCACATTTTGTGGTTTGCAAAGGATTCTGGGTAACAGAACCTGGACCGAGCCACACAAGTCACCCCATCTTGGATTCCCCTAGGTCTCTAGTTTTCAGAAATGCACAGGTTTGGTAGGTTTCCCTAGGTGGCGGCTGAGCTACAGGCCAAAATCTACAGGTAGGCACTTTGCAAAAAACACCTCTGTTTTCCTTCAAAAATTTGGATGTGTCCATGTTGTGCTTTGGGACGTTTCCTGTCGCAGGCGCTAGGCCTACCCACACAAGTGAGGTATCATTTTTATCGGGAGACATGGGGGAACGCTGGGTGGAAGGAAATTTGTGGCTCCTCTCAGATTCCAGAACTTTCTGCCACAGAAATGTGAGGAACATGTGTTTTTTAGCCACATTTTGTGGTTTGCAAAGGATTCTGGGTAACAGAACCTGGACCGAGCCACACAAGTCACCCCATCTTGGATTCCCCTAGGTCTCTAGTTTTCAGAAATGCACAGGTTTGGTAGGTTTCCCTAGGTGGCGGCTGAGCTACAGGCCAAAATCTACAGGTAGGCACTTTGCAAAAAACACCTCTGTTTTCCTTCAAAAATTTGGATGTGTCCATGTTGTGCTTTGGGACGTTTCCTGTCGCAGGCGCTAGGCCTACCCACACAAGTGAGGTATCATTTTTATCGGGAGACATGGGGGAACGCTGGGTGGAAGGAAATTTGTGGCTCCTCTCAGATTCTAGAACTTTCTGCCACAGAAATGTGAGGAACATGTGTTTTTTTAGCCAAATTTTGAGGTTTGCAAAGGATTCTGGGTAACAGAACCTGGTTCGAGCCACACAAGTCACCCCATCTTGGATCCCCCTAGGTCTCTAGTTTTCCGAAATGCACAGGTTTGGTACGTTTCCCTAGGTGGCGGCTGAGCTACAGGCCAAAATCTACAGGTAGGCACTTTGCAAAAAACACCTCTGTTTTCCTTCAAAAATTTGGATGTGTCCATGTTGCGCTTTGGGGCGTTTCCTTTCGCAGGCGCTAGGCCTACCCACACAAGTAAGGTATCATTTATATCGGGAGACATGGGGGAACGCTGGGTAGAAGGAAATTTGTGGCTCCTCTCAGATTCCAGAACTTTCTGCCACAGAAATGTGAGGAACATGTGTTTTTTTAGCCACATTTTGAGGTTTGCAAAGGATTCTGGGTAACAGAACCTGGTCCGAGCCACACAAGTCACCCCATCTTGGATTCCCCTAGGTCTCTAGTTTTCAGAAATGCACAGGTTTGGTAGGTTTCCCTAGGTGGCGGCTGAGCTACAGGCCAAAATCTACAGTTAGGCACTTTGCAAAAAACACCTCTGTTTTCCTTAAAAAATTTGGATGTGTCCATGGTGTGCTTTGGGACGTTTCCTGTCGCAGGCGCTAGGCCTACCCACACAAGTGAGGTATCATTTTTATCGGGAGACATGGGGGAACGCTGGGTGGAAGGAAATTTGTGGCTCCTCTCAGATTCCAGAACTTTCTGCAACAGAAATGTGAGGAACATGTGTTTTTTTTGCCAAATTTTGAGGTTTGCAAAGGATTCTGGGTAACAGAACCTGGTCCGAGCCACACCAGTCACCCCATCTTGGATCCCCCTAGGTCTCTAGTTTTCAGAAATGCACAGGTTTGGTAGGTTTCCCTAGGTGGCGGCTGAGCTACAGGCCAAAATCTACAGGTAGGCACTTTGCAAAAAACACCTCTGTTTTCCTTCAAAAATTTGGATGTGTCCAAGTTGCGCTTTGGGGCGTTTCCTGTCGGGGGCGCTAGGCCTACCCACACAAGTGAGGTATCATTTTGATCGGGAGACGTGGGCGAACGCTGGGTGGAAGGACATTTGTGGCTCCTCTCAGATTCTAGAACTTTCTGCCACAGAAATGTGAGGAACATGTGTTTTTTTAGCCAAATTTTGAGGTTTGCAAAGGATTCTGGGTAACAGAACCTGGTCCGAGCCACACAAGTCACCCCATCTTAGATTCCCCTAGGACTCTAGTTTTCAGAAATGCACAGGTTTGGTAGGTTTCCCTAGGTGGCGGCTGAGCTACAGGCCAAAATCTACAGGTAGGCACTTTGCAAAAAACACCTCTGTTTTCCTTCAAAAATTTGGATGTGTCCATGTTGCGCTTTGGGGCGTTTCCTGTCGCAGGCGCTAGGCCTACCCACACAAGTAAGGTATCATTTATATCGGGAGACATGGGGGAACGCTGGGTAGAAGGAAATTTGTGGCTCCTCTCAGATTCCACAACTTTCTGCCACAGAAATGTGAGGAACATGTGTTTTTTTAGCCACATTTTGAGGTTTGCAAAGGATTCTGGGTAACAGAACCTAGTGCGAGCCACACAAGTCACCCCATCTTGGATTCCCCTAGGTCTCTAGTTTTCAGAAATGCACAGGTTTGGTAGGTTTCCCTAGGTGGCGGCTGAGCTACAGGCCAAAATCTACAGTTAGGCACTTTGCAAAAAACACCTCTGTTTTCCTTCAAAAATTTGGATGTGTCCATGTTGTGCTTTGGGACGTTTCCTGTCGCAGGCGCTAGGCCTACCCACACAAGTGAGGTATCATTTTTATCGGGAGACATGGGGGAACGCTGGGTGGAACGAAATTTGTGGCTCCTCTCAGATTCCAGAACTTTCTGCAACAGAAATGTGAGGAACATGTGTTTTTTTAGCCAAATTTTGAGGTTTGCAAAGGATTCTGGGTAACAGAACCTGGTCCGAGCCACACAAGTCACCCCATCTTGGATCCCCCTAGGTCTCTAGTTTTCAGAAATGCACAGGTTTGGTAGGTTTCCCTAGGTGGCGGCTGAGCTACAGGCCAAAATCTACAGGTAGGCACTTTGCAAAAAACACCTCTGTTTTCCTTCAAAAATTTGGATGTGTCCAAGTTGCGCTTTGGGGCGTTTCCTGTCGGGGGCGCTAGGCCTACCCACACAAGTGAGGTATCATTTTGATCGGGAGACGTGGGCGAACGCTGGGTGGAAGGACATTTGTGGCTCCTCTCAGATTCTAGAACTTTCTGCCACAGAAATGTAAGGAACATGTGTTTTTTTAGCCAAATTTTGAGGTTTGCAAAGGATTCTGGGTAACAGAACCTGGTCCGAGCCACACAAGTCACCCCATCTTGGATTCCCCTAGGTCTCTAGTTTTCAGAAATGCACAGGTTTGGTAGGTTTCCCTAGGTGGCGGCTGAGCTACAGGCCAAAATCTACAGTTAGGCACTTTGCAAAAAACACCTCTGTTTTCCTTCAAAAATTTGGATGTGTCCATGTTGTGCTTTGGGACGTTTCCTGTCGCAGGCGCTAGGCCTACCCACACAAGTGAGGTATCATTTTTATCGGGAGACATGGGGGAACGCTGGGTGGAAGGAAATTTGTGGCTCCTCTCAGATTCCAGAACTTTCTGCCACAGAAATGTGAGGAACATGTGTTTTTTAGCCACATTTTGTGGTTTGCAAAGGATTCTGGGTAACAGAACCTGGACCGAGCCACACAAGTCACCCCATCTTGGATTCCCCTAGGTCTCTAGTTTTCAGAAATGCACAGGTTTGGTAGGTTTCCCTAGGTGGCGGCTGAGCTACAGGCCAAAATCTACAGGTAGGCACTTTGCAAAAAACACCTCTGTTTTCCTTCAAAAATTTGGATGTGTCCATGTTGCGCTTTGGGGCGTTTCCTGTCGCAGGCGCTAGGCCTACCCACACAAGTAAGGTATCATTTATATCGGGAGACATGGGGGAACGCTGGGTAGAAGGAAATTTGTGGCTCCTCTCAGATTCCACAACTTTCTGCCACAGAAATGTGAGGAACATGTGTTTTTTTAGCCACATTTTGAGGTTTGCAAAGGATTCTGGGTAACAGAACCTAGTCCGAGCCACACAAGTCACCCCATCTTGGATTCCCCTAGGTCTCTAGTTTTCAGAAATGCACAGGTTTGGTAGGTTTCCCTAGGTGGCGGCTGAGCTACAGGCCAAAATCTACAGTTAGGCACTTTGCAAAAAACACCTCTGTTTTCCTTCAAAAATTTGGATGTGTCCATGTTGTGCTTTGGGACGTTTCCTGTCGCAGGCGCTAGGCCTACCCACACAAGTGAGGTATCATTTTTATCGGGAGACATGGGGGAACGCTGGGTAGAACGAAATTTGTGGCTCCTCTCAGATTCCAGAACTTTCTGCAACAGAAATGTGAGGAACATGTGTTTTTTTAGCCAAATTTTGAGGTTTGCAAAGGATTCTGGGTAACAGAACCTGGTCCGAGCCACACAAGTCACCCCATCTTGGATCCCCCTAGGTCTCTAGGTTTTCAGAAATGCACAGGTTTGGTAGGTTTCCCTAGGTGGCGGCTGAGCTACAGGCCAAAATCTACAGGTAGGCACTTTGCAAAAAACACCTCTGTTTTCCTTCAAAAATTTGGATGTGTCCAAGTTGCGCTTTGGGGCGTTTCCTGTCGGGGGCGCTAGGCCTACCCACACAAGTGAGGTATCATTTTGATCGGGAGACGTGGGCGAACGCTGGGTGGAAGGACATTTGTGGCTCCTCTCAGATTCTAGAACTTTCTGCCACAGAAATGTAAGGAACATGTGTTTTTTTAGCCAAATTTTGAGGTTTGCAAAGGATTCTGGGTAACAGAACCTGGTCCGAGCCACACAAGTCACCCCATCTTGGATTCCCCTAGGTCTCTAGTTTTCAGAAATGCACAGGTTTGGTAGGTTTCCCTAGGTGGCGGCTGAGCTACAGGCCAAAATCTACAGTTAGGCACTTTGCAAAAAACACCTCTGTTTTCCTTCAAAAATTTGGATGTGTCCATGTTGTGCTTTGGGACGTTTCCTGTCGCAGGCGCTAGGCCTACCCACACAAGTGAGGTATCATTTTTATCGGGAGACATGGGGGAACGCTGGGTGGAAGGAAATTTGTGGCTCCTCTCAGATTCCAGAACTTTCTGCCACAGAAATGTGAGGAACATGTGTTTTTTAGCCACATTTTGTGGTTTGCAAAGGATTCTGGGTAACAGAACCTGGACCGAGCCACACAAGTCACCCCATCTTGGATTCCCCTAGGTCTCTAGTTTTCAGAAATGCACAGGTTTGGTAGGTTTCCCTAGGTGGCGGCTGAGCTACAGGCCAAAATCTACAGGTAGGCACTTTGCAAAAAACACCTCTGTTTTCCTTCAAAAATTTGGATGTGTCCATGTTGTGCTTTGGGACGTTTCCTGTCGCAGGCGCTAGGCCTACCCACACAAGTGAGGTATCATTTTTATCGGGAGACATGGGGGAACGCTGGGTGGAAGGAAATTTGTGGCTCCTCTCAGATTCTAGAACTTTCTGCCACAGAAATGTGAGGAACATGTGTTTTTTTAGCCAAATTTTGAGGTTTGCAAAGGATTCTGGGTAACAGAACCTGGTTCGAGCCACACAAGTCACCCCATCTTGGATCCCCCTAGGTCTCTAGTTTTCCGAAATGCACAGGTTTGGTAGGTTTCCCTAGGTGGCGGCTGAGCTACAGGCCAAAATCTACAGGTAGGCACTTTGCAAAAAACACCTCTGTTTTCCTTCAAAAATTTGGATGTGTCCATGTTGCGCTTTGGGGCGTTTCCTGTTGGGGCGCTAGGCCTACCCACACAAGTGAGGTATAATTTTTATCGGGAGACGTGGGGGAACGCTGGGTGGAAGGAAATTTGTGGCTCCTCTCAGATTCCAGAACTTTCTGCCACAGAAATGTGAGGAACATGTGTTTTTTTAGCCAAATTTTGAGGTTTGCAAAGGATTCTGGGTAACAGAACCTGGTCCGAGCCACACAAGTCACCCCATCTTGGATTCCCCTAGGTCTCTAGTTTTCAGAAATGCACAGGTTTGGTAGGTTTCCCTAGGTGGCGGCTGAGCTACAGGCCAAAATCTACAGGTAGGCACTTTGAAAAAAAACCTCTGTTTTCCTTCAAAAATTTGGATGTGTCCATGATGCGCTTTGGGGCGTTTCCTGTCGCAGGCGCTAGCCCTACCCACACAAGTAAGGTATCATTTATATCGGGAGACATGGGGGAACGCTGGGTAGAAGGAAATTTGTGGCTCCTCTCAGATTCTAGAACTTTCTGCCACAGAAATGTGAGGAACATGTTTTTTTTTAGCCAAATTTTGAGGTTTGCAAAGGATTCTGGGTAACAGAACCTGGTCCGAGCCACACAAGTCACCCCATCTTGGATCCCCCTAGGTCTCTAGTTTTCAGAAATGCACAGGTTTGGTAGGTTTCCCTAGGTGGCGGCTGAGCTACAGGCCAAAATCTACAGGTAGGCACTTTGCAAAAAACACCTCTGTTTTCCTTCAAAAATTTGGATGTGTCCATGTTGTGCTTTGGGACGTTTCCTGTTGCGGGCGCTAGGCCTACCCACACAAGTGAGGTATCATTTTTATCGGGAGACATGGGGGAACGCTGGGCGGAAGGAAATTTGTGGCTCCTCTCAGATTCCAGAACTTTCTGCCACAGAAATGTGAGGAACATGTGTTTTTTTTGCCAAATTTTGAGGTTTGGAAAGGATTCTGGGTAACAGAACCTGGTCCGAGCCACACAAGTCACCCCATCTTGGATTCCCCTAGGTCTCTAGTTTTCAGAAATGCACAGGTATGGTAGGTTTCCCTAGGTGGTGGCTGAGCTACAGGCCAAAATCTACAGGTAGGCACTTTGCAAAAAACACCTCTGTTTTCCTTCAAAAATTTGGATGTGTCCATGTTGCGCTTTGGGGCGTTTCCTTTCGCAGGCGCTAGGCCTACCCACACAAGTAAGGTATCATTTATATCGGGAGACATGGGGGAACGCTGGGTAGAAGGAAATTTGTGGCTCCTCTCAGATTCCAGAACTTTCTGCCACAGAAATGTGAGGAACATGTGTTTTTTTAGCCACATTTTGAGGTTTGCAAAGGATTCTGGGTAACAGAACCTGGTCCGAGCCACACAAGTCACGCCATCTTGGATTCCCCTAGGTCTCTAGTTTTCAGAAATGCACAGGTTTGGTAGGTTTCCATAGGTGGCGGCTGAGCTACAGGCCAAAATCTACAGTTAGGCACTTTGCAAAAAACACCTCTGTTTTCCTTAAAAAATTTGGATGTGTCCATGTTGTGCTTTGGGACGTTTCCTGTCGCAGGCGCTAGGCCTACCCACACAAGTGAGGTATCATTTTTATCGGGAGACATGGGGGAACGCTGGGTGGAAGGAAATTTGTGGCTCCTCTCAGATTCCAGAACTTTCTGCAACAGAAATGTGAGGAACATGTGTTTTTTTAGCCAAATTTTGAGGTTTGCAAAGGATTCTGGGTAACAGAACCTGGTCCGAGCCACACCAGTCACCCCATCTTGGATCCCCCTAGGTCTCTAGTTTTCAGAAATGCACAGGTTTGGTAGGTTTCCCTAGGTGGCGGCTGAGCTACAGGCCAAAATCTACAGGTAGGCACTTTGCAAAAAACACCTCTGTTTTCCTTCAAAAATTTGGATGTGTCCAAGTTGCGCTTTGGGGCGTTTCCTGTCGGGGGCGCTAGGCCTACCCACACAAGTGAGGTATCATTTTGATCGGGAGACGTGGGCGAACGCTGGGTGGAAGGACATTTGTGGCTCCTCTCACATTCTAGAACTTTCTGCCACAGAAATGTGAGGAACATGTGTTTTTTTAGCCAAATTTTGAGGTTTGCAAAGGATTCTGGGTAACAGAACCTGGTCCGAGCCACACAAGTCACCCCATCTTGGATTCCCCTAGGTCTCTAGTTTTCAGAAATGCACAGGTTTGGTAGGTTTCCCTAGGTGGCGGCTGAGCTACAGGCCAAAATCTACAGTTAGGCACTTTGCAAAAAACACCTCTGTTTTCCTTCAAAGATTTGGATGTGTCCATGTTGTGCTTTGGGACGTTTCCTGTCGCAGGCGCTAGGCCTACCCACACAAGTGAGGTATCATTTTTATCGGGAGACATGGGGGAACGCTGGGTGGAAGGAAATTTGTGGCTCCTCTCAGATTCCAGAACTTTCTGCCACAGAAATGTGAGGAACATGTGTTTTTTAGCCACATTTTGTGGTTTGCAAAGGATTCTGGGTAACAGAACCTGGACCGAGCCACACAAGTCACCCCATCTTGGATTCCCCTAGGTCTCTAGTTTTCAGAAATGCACAGGTTTGGTAGGTTTCCCTAGGTGGCGGCTGAGCTACAGGCCAAAATCTACAGGTAGGCACTTTGCAAAAAACACCTCTGTTTTCCTTCAAAAATTTGGATGTGTCCATGTTGTGCTTTGGGACGTTTCCTGTCGCAGGCGCTAGGCCTACCCACACAAGTGAGGTATCATTTTTATCGGGAGACATGGGGGAACGCTGGGTGGAAGGAAATTTGTGGCTCCTCTCAGATTCTAGAACTTTCTGCCACAGAAATGTGAGGAACATGTGTTTTTTTAGCCAAATTTTGAGGTTTGCAAAGGATTCTGGGTAACAGAACCTGGTTCGAGCCACACAAGTCACCCCATCTTGGATCCCCCTAGGTCTCTAGTTTTCAGAAATGCACAGGTTTGGTAGGTTTCCCTAGGTGGCGGCTGAGCTACAGGCCAAAATCTACAGGTAGGCACTTAGCAAAAAACACCTCTGTTTTCCTTCAAAAATGTGGATGTGTCCATGTTGCGCTTTGGGGCGTTTCCTGTTGGGGCGCTAGGCCTACCCACACAAGTGAGGTATAATTTTTATCGGGAGACGTGGGGGAACGCTGGGTGGAAGGAAATTTGTGGCTCCTCTCAGATTCCAGAACTTTCTGCCACAGAAATGTGAGGAACATGTGTTTTTTTAGCCAAATTTTGAGGTTTGCAAAGGATTCTGGGTAACAGAACCTGGTCCGAGCCACACAAGTCACCCCATCTTGGATTACCCTAGGTCTCTAGTTTTCTGAAATGCACAGGTTTGGTAGGTTTCCCTAGGTGGCGGCTGAGCTACAGGCCAAAATCTACAGGTAGGCACTTTGAAAAAAAACCTCTGTTTTCCATCAAAAAATTTGGATGTGTCCATGTTGCGCTTTGGGGCGTTTCCTGTCGCAGGCGCTAGCCCTACCCACACAAGTAAGGTATCATTTATATCGGGAGACATGGGGGAACGCTGGGTAGAAGGAAATTTGTGGCTCCTCTCAGATTCTAGAACTTTCTGCCACAGAAATGTGAGGAACATGTGTTTTTTTAGCCAAATTTTGAGGTTTGCAAAGGATTCTGGGTAACAGAACCTGGTCCGAGCCACACAAGTCACCCCATCTTGGATCCCCCTAGGTCTCTAGTTTTCAGAAATGCACAGGTTTGGTAGGTTTCCCTAGGTGGCGGCTGAGCTACAGGCCAAAATCTACAGGTAGGCACTTTGCAAAAAACACCTCTGTTTTCCTTCAAAAATGTGGATGTGTCCATGTTGCGCTTTGGGGCGTTTCCTGTTGGGGCGCTAGGCCTACCCACACAAGTGAGGTATAATTTTGATCGGGAGACGTGGGGGAACGCTGAGTGGAAGGAAATTTGTGGCTCCTCTCAGATTCCAGAACTTTCTGCCACAGAAATGTGAGGAACATGTGTTTTTTTAGCCAAATTTTGAGGTTTGCAAAGGATTCTGGGTAACAGAACCTGGTCCGAGCCACACAAGTCACCCCATCTTGGATCCCCCTAGGTCTCTAGTTTTCAGAAATGCACAGGTTTGGTAGGTTTCCCTAGGTGGCGGCTGAGCTACAGGCCAAAATCTACAGGTAGGCACTTTGCAAAAAAACACCTCTGTTTTCCTTCAAAAATTTGGATGTGTCCAAGTTGCGCTTTGGGGCGTTTCCTGTCGGGGGCGCTAGGCCTACCCACACAAGTGAGGTATCATTTTGATCGGGAGACGTGGGCGAACGCTGGGTGGAAGGACATTTGTGGCTCGTCTCAGATTCTAGAACTTTCTGCCACAGAAATGTGAGGAACATGTGTTTTTTTAGCCAAATTTTGAGGTTTGCAAAGGATTCTGGGTAACAGAACCTGGTCCGAGCCACACAAGTCACCCCATCTTGGATTCCCCTAGGTCTCTAGTTTTCAGAAATGCACAGGTTTGGTAGGTTTCCCTAGGTGGCGGCTGAGCTACAGGCCAAAATCTACAGTTAGGCACTTTGCAAAAAACACCTCTGTTTTCCTTCAAAAATTTGGATGTGTCCATGTTGTGCTTTGGGACGTTTCCTGTCGCAGGCGCTAGGCCTACCCACACAAGTGAGGTATCATTTTTATCGGGAGACATGGGGGAACGCTGGGTGGAAGGAAATTTGTGGCTCCTCTCAGATTCCAGAACTTTCTGCCACAGAAATGTGAGGAACATGTGTTTTTTAGCCACATTTTGTGGTTTGCAAAGGATTCTGGGTAACAGAACCTGGACCGAGCCACACAAGTCACCCCATCTTGGATTCCCCTAGGTCTCTAGTTTTCAGAAATGCACAGGTTTGGTAGGTTTCCCTAGGTGGCGGCTGAGCTACAGGCCAAAATCTACAGGTAGGCACTTTGCAAAAAACACCTCTGTTTTCCTTCAAAAATTTGGATGTGTCCATGTTGTGCTTTGGGACGTTTCCTGTCGCAGGAGCTAGGCCTACCCACGCAAGTGAGGTATCATTTTTATCGGGAGACATGGGGGAACGCTGGGTGGAAGGAAATTTGTGGCTCCTCTCAGATTCTAGAACTTTCTGCCACAGAAATGTGAGGAACATGTGTTTTTTTAGCCAAATTTTGAGGTTTGCAAAGGATTCTGGGTAACAGAACCTGGTTCGAGCCACACAAGTCACCCCATCTTGGATCCCCCTAGGTCTCTAGTTTTCAGAAATGCACAGGTTTGGTAGGTTTCCCTAGGTGGCGGCTGAGCTACAGGCCAAAATCTACAGGTAGGCACTTTGCAAAAAACACCTCTGTTTTCCTTCAAAAATTTGGATGTGTCCATGTTGCGCTTTGGGGCGTTTCCTGTTGGGGCGCTAGGCCTACCCACACAAGTGAGGTATAATTTTTATCGGGAGACGTGGGGGAATGCTGGGTGGAAGGAAATTTGTGGCTCCTCTCAGATTCCAGAACTTTCTGCCACAGAAATGTGAGGAACATGTGTTTTTTTAGCTAAATTTTGAGGTTTGCAAAGGATTCTGGGTAACAGAACCTGGTCCGAGCCACACAAGTCACCCCATCTTTGATTCCCCTAGGTCTCTAGTTTTCAGAAATGCACAGGTTTGGTAGGTTTCCCTAGGTGGCGGCTGAGCTACAGGCCAAAATCTACAGGTAGGCACTTTGAAAAAAAACCTCTGTTTTCCTTCAAAAATTTGGATGTGTCCATGTTGCGCTTTGGGGCGTTTCCTGTCGCAGGCGCTAGCCCTACCCACACAAGTAAGGTATCATTTATATCGGGAGACATGGGGGAACGCTGGGTAGAAGGAAATTTGTGGCTCCTCTCAGATTCTAGAACTTTCTGCCACAGAAATGTGAGGAACATGTGTTTTTTTAGCCAAATTTTGAGGTTTGCAAAGGATTCTGGGTAACAGAACCTGGTCCGAGCCACACAAGTCACCCCATCTTGGATCCCCCTAGGTCTCTAGTTTTCAGAAATGCACAGGTTTGGTAGGTTTCCCTAGGTGGCGGCTGAGCTACAGGCCAAAATCTACAGGTAGGCACTCTGCAAAAAACACCTCTGTTTTCCTTCAAAAAATTTGGATGTGTCCAAGTTGCGCTTTGGGGCGTTTCCTGTCGGGGGCGCTAGGCCTACCCACACAAGTGAGGTATCATTTTGATCGGGAGACGTGGGCGAACGCTGGGTGGAAGGACATTTGTGGCTCGTCTCAGATTCTAGAACTTTCTGCCACAGAAATGTGAGGAACATGTGTTTTTTTAGCCAAATTTTGAGGTTTGCAAAGGATTCTGGGTAACAGAACCTGGTCCGAGCCACACAAGTCACCCCATCTTGGATTCCCCTAGGTCTCTAGTTTTCAGAAATGCACAGGTTTGGTAGGTTTCCCTAGGTGGCGGCTGAGCTACAGGCCAAAATCTACAGTTAGGCACTTTGCAAAAAACACCTCTGTTTTCCTTCAAAAATTTGGATGTGTCCATGTTGTGCTTTGGGACGTTTCCTGTCGCAGGCGCTAGGCCTACCCACACAAGTGAGGTATCATTTTTATCGGGAGACATGGGGGAACGCTGGGTGGAAGGAAATTTGTGGCTCCTCTCAGATTCCAGAACTTTCTGCCACAGAAATGTGAGGAACATGTGTTTTTTAGCCACATTTTGTGGTTTGCAAAGGATTCTGGGTAACAGAACCTGGACCGAGCCACACAAGTCACCCCATCTTGGATTCCACTAGGTCTCTAGTTTTCAGAAATGCACAGGTTTGGTAGGTTTCCCTAGGTGGCGGCTGAGCTACAGGCCAAAATCTACAGGTAGGCACTTTGCAAAAAACACCTCTGTTTTCCTTCAAAAATTTGGATGTGTCCATGTTGTGCTTTGGGACGTTTCCTGTCGCAGGAGCTAGGCCTACCCACACAAGTGAGGTATCATTTTTATCGGGAGACATGGGGGAACGCTGGGTGGAAGGAAATTTGTGGCTCCTCTCAGATTCTAGAACTTTCTGCCACAGAAATGTGAGGAACATGTGTTTTTTTAGCCAAATTTTGAGGTTTGCAAAGGATTCTGGGTAACAGAACCTGGTTCGAGCCACACAAGTCACCCCATCTTGGATCCCCCTAGGTCTCTAGTTTTCAGAAATGCACAGGTTTGGTAGGTTTCCCTAGGTGGCGGCTGAGCTACAGGCCAAAATCTACAGGTAGGCACTTTGCAAAAAACACCTCTGTTTTCCTTCAAAAATGTGGATGTGTCCATGTTGCGCTTTGGGGCGTTTCCTGTTGGGGCGCTAGGCCTACCCACACAAGTGAGGTATAATTTTTATCGGGACACGTGGAGGAACGCTGGGTGGAAGGAAATTTGTGGCTCCTCTCAGATTCCAGAACTTTCTGCCACAGAAATGAGAGGAACATGTGTTTTTTTAGCCAAATTTTGAGGTTTGCAAAGGATTCTGAGTAACAGAACCTGGTCCGAGCCACACAAGTCACCCCATCTTGGATTCCCCTAGGTCTCTAGTTTTCAGAAATGCACCGGTTTGGTAGGTTTCCCTAGGTGGCGGCTGAGCTACAGGACAAAATCTACAGGTAGGCACTTTGAAAAAAAAACCACTGTTTTCCTTCAAAAATTTGGATGTGTCCATGTTGCGCTTTGGGGCGTTTCCTGTCGCAGGCGCTAGCCCTACCCACACAAGTAAGGTATCATTTATATCGGGAGACATGGGGGAACGCTGGGTAGAAGGAAATTTGTGGCTCCTCTCAGATTCTAGAACTTTCTGCCACAGAAATGTGAGGAACATGTGTTTTTTTAGCCAAATTTTGAGGTTTGCAAAGGATTCTGGGTAACAGAACCTGGTCCGAGCCACACAAGTCACCCCATCTTGGATCCCCCTAGGTCTCTAGTTTTCAGAAATGCACAGGTTTGGTAGGTTTCCCTAGGTGGCGGATGAGCTACAGGCCAAAATCTACAGGTAGGCACTCTGCAAAAAACACCTCTGTTTTCATTCAAAAATTTGGATGTGTCCATGTTGTGCTTTGGGACGTTTCCTGTCGCGGGCGCTAGGCCTACCCACACAAGTGAGGTATCATTTTTATCGGGAGACATGGGGGAACGCTGGGTGGAAGGAAATTTGTGGCTCCTCTCAGATTCCAGAACTTTCTGCCACAGAAATGTGAGGAACATGTGTTTTTTTTGCCAAATTTTGAGGTTTGGAAAGGATTCTGGGTAACAGAACCTGGTCCGAGCCACACAAGTCACCCCATCTTGGATTCCCCTAGGTCTCTAGTTTTCAGAAATGCACAGGTTTGGTAGGTTTCCCTAGGTGGCGGCTGAGCTACAGGCCAAAATCTACATGTAGGCACTTTGCAAAAAACACCTCTGTTTTCCTTCAAAAATTTGGATGTGTCCATGTTGCGCTTTGGGGCATTTCCTGTCGCAGGCGCTAGGCCTACCCACACAAGTAAGGTATCATTTATATCGGGAGACATGGGGGAACGCTGGGTAGAAGGAAATTTGTGGCTCCTCTCAGATTCCAGAACTTTCTGCCACAGAAATGTGAGGAACATGTGTTTTTTTAGCCACATTTTGAGGTTTGCAAAGGATTCTGGGTAACAGAACCTGGTCCGAGCCACACAAGTCACCCCATCTTGGATTCCCCTAGGTCTCTAGTTTTCAGAAATGCACAGGTTTGGTAGGTTTCCCTAGGTGGCGGCTGAGCTACAGGCCAAAATCTACAGTTAGGCACTTTGCAAAAAACACCTCTGTTTTCCTTCAAAAATTTGGATGTGTCCATGTTGCGCTTTGGGGCGTTTCCTGTCGCAGGCGCTAGGCCTACCCACACAAGTAAGGTATCATTTTTATCGGGAGACATGGGGGAACGCTGGGTGGAAGGAAATTTGTGGCTCCTCTCAGATTCCAGAACTTTCTGCAACAGAAATGTGAGGAACATGTGTTTTTTTAGCCAAATTTTGAGGTTTGCAAAGGATTCTGGGTAACAGAACCTGGTCCGAGCCACACAAGTCACCCCATCTTGGATTCCCCTAGGTCTCTAGTTTTCAGAAATGCACAGGTTTGGTAGGTTTCCCTAGGTGGCGGCTGAGCTACAGGCCAAAATCTACAGGTAGGCACTTTGAAAAAAAAACTCTGTTTTCCTTCAAAAATTTGGATGTGTCCATGTTGCGCTTTGGGGCGTTTCCTGTCGCAGGCGCTAGCCCTACCCACACAAGTAAGGTATCATTTATATCGGGAGACATGGGGGAACGCTGGGTAGAAGGAAATTTGTGGCTCCTCTCAGATTCTAGAACTTTCTGCCACAGAAATGTGAGGAACATGTGTTTTTTTAGCCAAATTTTGAGGTTTGCAAAGGATTCTGGGTAACAGAACCTGGTCCGAGCCACACAAGTCACCCCATCTTGGATCCCCCTAGGTCTCTAGTTTTCAGAAATGCACAGGTTTGGTAGGTTTCCCTAGGTGGCGGCTGAGCTACAGTCCAAAATCTACAGGTAGGCACTTTGCAAAAAACACCTCTGTTTTCCTTCAAAAATTTGGATGTGTCCATGTTGTGCTTTGGGACGTTTCCTGTCGCGGGCGCTAGGCCTACCCACACAAGTGAGGTATCATTTTTATCGGGAGACATGGGGGAACGCTGGGTGGAAGGAAATTTGTGGCTCCTCTCAGATTCCAGAACTTTCTGCCACAGAAATGTGAGGAACATGTGTTTTTTTTGCCAAATTTTGAGGTTTGGAAAGGATTCTGGGTAACAGAACCTGGTCCGAGCCACACAAGTCACCCCATCTTGGATTCCCCTAGGTCTCTAGTTTTCAGAAATGCACAGGTTTGGTAGGTTTCCCTAGGTGGCGGCTGAGCTACAGGCCAAAATCTACAGGTAGGCACTTTGCAAAAAACACCTCTGTTTTCCTTCAAAAATTTGGATGTGTCCATGTTGCGCTTTGGGGCGTTTCCTGTCGCAGGCGCTAGGCCTACCCACACAAGTAAAGTATCATTTATATCGGGAGACATGGGGGAACGCTGGGTAGAAGGAAATTTGTGGCTCCTCTCAGATTCCAGAACTTTCTGCCACAGAAATGTGAGGAACATGTGTTTTTTTAGCCACATTTTGAGGTTTGCAAAAGATTCTGGGTATCAGAACCTGGTCCGAGCCACACAAGTCACCCCATCTTGGAGGATTCCCCTAGGTCTCTAGTTTTCAGAAATGCACAGGTTTGGTAGGTTTCCCTAGGTGGCGGCTGAGCTACAGGCCAAAATCTACAGTTAGGCACTTTGCAAAAAACACCTCTGTTTTCCTTCAAAAATTTGGATGTGTCCATGTTGTGCTTTGGGACGTTTCCTGTCGCAGGCGCTAGGCCTACCCACACAAGTGAGGTATCATTTTTATCGGGAGACATGGGGGAACGCTGGGTGGAAGGAAATTTGTGGCTCCTCTCAGATTCCAGAACTTTCTGCAACAGAAATGTGAGGAACATGTGTTTTTTTAGCCAAATTTTGAGGTTTGCAAAGGATTCTGGGTAACAGAACCTGGTCCGAGCCACACAAGTCACCCCATCTTGGATCCCCCTAGGTCTCTAGTTTTCAGAAATGCACAGGTTTGGTAGGTTTCCCTAGGTGGCGGCTGAGCTACAGGCCAAAATCTACAGGTAGGCACTTTGCAAAAAACACCTCTGTTTTCCTTCAAAAATTTGGATGTGTCCAAGTTGCGCTTTGGGGCGTTTCCTGTCGGGGGCGCTAGGCCTACCCACACAAGTGAGGTATCATTTTGATGGGGAGACGTGGGCGAACGCTGGGTGGAAGGACATTTGTGCCTCCTCTCAGATTCTAGAACTTTCTGCCACAGAAATGTGAGGAACATGTGTTTTTTTAGCCAAATTTTGAGGTTTGCAAAGGATTCTGGGTAACAGAACCTGGTCCGAGCCACACAAGTCACCCCATCTTGGATTCCCCTAGGTCTCTAGTTTTCAGAAATGCACAGGTTTGGTAGGTTTCCCTAGGTGGCGGCTGAGCTACAGGCCAAAATCTACAGTTAGGCACTTTGCAAAAAACACCTCTGTTTTCCTTCAAAAATTTGGATGTGTCCATGTTGTGCTTTGGGACGTTTCCTGTCGCAGGCGCTAGGCCTACCCACACAAGTGAGGTATCATTTTTATCGGGAGACATGGGGGAACGCTGGGTGGAAGGAAATTTGTGGCTCCTCTCAGATTCCAGAACTTTCTGCCACAGAAATGTGAGGAACATGTGTTTTTTAGCCACATTTTGTGGTTTGCAAAGGATTCTGGGTAACAGAACCTGGACCAAGCCACACAAGTCACCCCATCTTGGATTCCCCTAGGTCTCTAGTTTTCAGAAATGCACAGGTTTGGTAGGTTTCCCTAGGTGGCGGCTGAGCTACAGGCCAAAATCTACAGGTAGGCACTTTGCAAAAAACACCTCTGTTTTCCTTCAAAAATTTGGATGTGTCCATGTTGTGCTTTGGGACGTTTCCTGTCGCAGGAGCTAGGCCTACCCACACAAGTGAGGTATCATTTTTATCGGGAGACATGGGGGAACGCTGGGTGGAAGGAAATTTGTGGCTCCTCTCAGATTCTAGAACTTTCTGCCACAGAAATGTGAGGAACATGTGTTTTTTTAGCCAAATTTTGAGGTTTGCAAAGGATTCTGGGTAACAGAACCTGGTTCGAGCCACACAAGTCACCCCATCTTGGATCCCCCTAGGTCTCTAGTTTTCAGAAATGCACAGGTTTGGTAGGTTTCCCTAGGTGGCGGCTGAGCTACAGGCCAAAATCTACAGGTAGGCACTTTGCAAAAAACACCTCTGTTTTCCTTCAAAAATGTGGATGTGTCCATGTTGCGCTTTGGGGCGTTTCCTGTTGGGGCGCTAGGCCTACCCACACAAGTGAGGTATAATTTTTATCGGGACACGTGGAGGAACGCTGGGAGGAAGGAAATTTGTGGCTCCTCTCAGATTCCAGAACTTTCTGCCACAGAAATGTGAGGAACATGTGTTTTTTTAGCCAAATTTTGAGGTTTGCAAAGGATTCTGAGTAACAGAACCTGGTCCGAGCCACACAAGTCACCCCATCTTGGATTCCCCTAGGTCTCTAGTTTTCAGAAATGCACAGGTTTGGTAGGTTTCCCTAGGTGGCGGCTGAGCTACAGGCCAAAATCTACAGGTAGGCACTTTGAAAAAAAACCTCTGTTTTCCTTCAAAAATTTGGATGTGTCCATGTTGCACTTTGGGGCGTTTCCTGTCGCAGGCGCTAGCCCTACCCACACAAGTAAGGTATCATTTATATCGGGAGACATGGGGGAACGCTGGGTAGAAGGAAATTTGTGGCTCCTCTCAGATTCTAGAACTTTCTGCCACAGAAATGTGAGGAACATGTGTTTTTTTAGCCAAATTTTGAGGTTTGCAAAGGATTCTGGGTAACAGAACCTGGTCCGAGCCACACAAGTCACCCCATCTTGGATCCCCCTAGGTCTCTAGTTTTCAGAAATGCACAGGTTTGGTAGGTTTCCCTAGGTGGCGGCTGAGCTACAGGCCAAAATCTACAGGTAGGCACTCTGCAAAAAACACCTCTGTTTTCATTCAAAAATTTGGATGTGTCCATGTTGTGCTTTGGGACGTTTCCTGTCGCGGGCGCTAGGCCTACCCACACAAGTGAGGTATCATTTTTATCGGGAGACATGGGGGAACGCTGGGTGGAAGGAAATTTGTGGCTCCTCTCAGATTCCAGAACTTTCTGCCACAGAAATGTGAGGAACATGTGTTTTTTTTGCCAAATTTTGAGGTTTGGAAAGGATTCTGGGTAACAGAACCTGGTCCGAGCCACACAAGTCACCCCATCTTGGATTCCCCTAGGTCTCTAGTTTTCAGAAATGCACAGGTTTGGTAGGTTTCCCTAGGTGGCGGCTGAGCTACAGGCCAAAATCTACAGGTAGGCACTTTGCAAAAAACACCTCTGTTTTCCTTCAAAAATTTGGATGTGTCCATGTTGCGCTTTGGGGCGTTTCCTGTCGCAGGCGCTAGGCCTACCCACACAAGTAAGGTATCATTTATATCGGGAGACATGGGGGAACGCTGGGTAGAAGGAAATTTGTGGCTCCTCTCAGATTCCAGAACTTTCTGCCACAGAAATGTGAGGAACATGTGTTTTTTTAGCCACATTTTGAGGTTTGCAAAGGATTCTGGGTAACAGAACCTGGTCCGAGCCACACAAGTCACCCCATCTTGGATTCCCCTAGGTCTCTAGTTTTCAGAAATGCACAGGTTTGGTAGGTTTCCCTAGGTGGCGGCTGAGCTACAGGCCAAAATCTACAGTTAGGCACTTTGCAAAAAACACCTCTGTTTTCCTTCAAAAATTTGGATGTGTCCATGTTGCGCTTTGGGGCGTTTCCTGTCGCAGGCGCTAGGCCTACCCACACAAGTAAGGTATCATTTTTATCGGGAGACATGGGGGAACGCTGGGTGGAAGGAAATTTGTGGCTCCTCTCAGATTCCAGAACTTTCTGCAACAGAAATGTGAGGAACATGTGTTTTTTTAGCCAAATTTTGAGGTTTGCAAAGGATTCTGGGTAACAGAACCTGGTCCGAGCCACACAAGTCACCCCATCTTGGATTCCCCTAGGTCTCTAGTTTTCAGAAATGCACAGGTTTGGTAGGTTTCCCTAGGTGGCGGCTGAGCTACAGGCCAAAATCTACAGGTAGGCACTTTGAAAAAAAAACTCTGTTTTCCTTCAAAAATTTGGATGTGTCCATGTTGCGCTTTGGGGCGTTTCCTGTCGCAGGCGCTAGCCCTACCCACACAAGTAAGGTATCATTTATATCGGGAGACATGGGGGAACGCTGGGTAGAAGGAAATTTGTGGCTCCTCTCAGATTCTAGAACTTTCTGCCACAGAAATGTGAGGAACATGTGTTTTTTTAGCCAAATTTTGAGGTTTGCAAAGGATTCTGGGTAACAGAACCTGGTCCGAGCCACACAAGTCACCCCATCTTGGATCCCCCTAGGTCTCTAGTTTTCAGAAATGCACAGGTTTGGTAGGTTTCCCTAGGTGGCGGCTGAGCTACAGGCCAAAATCTACAGGTAGGCACTTTGCAAAAAACACCTCTGTTTTCCTTCAAAATTTGTATGTGTCCATGTTGTGCTTTGGGACGTTTCCTGTCGCGGGCGCTAGGCCTACCCACACAAGTGAGGTATCATTTTTATCGGGAGACATGGGGGAACGCTGGGTGGAAGGAAATTTGTGGCTCCTCTCAGATTCCAGAACTTTCTGCCACAGAAATGTGAGGAACATGTGTTTTTTTTGCCAAATTTTGAGGTTTGGAAGGATTCTGGGTAACAGAACCTGGTCCGAGCCACACAAGTCACCCCATCTTGGATTCCTCTAGGTCTCTAGTTTTCAGAAATGCACAGGTTTGGTAGGTTTCCCTAGGTGGCGGCTGAGCTACAGGCCAAAATCTACAGGTAGGCACTATGCAAAAAACACCTCTGTTTTCCTTCAAAAATTTGGATGTGTCCATGTTGCGCTTTGGGGCGTTTCCTGTCGCAGGCGCTAGGCCTACCCACACAAGTAAGGTATCATTTATATCGGGAGACATGGGGGAACGCTGGGTAGAAGGAAATTTGTGTCTCCTCTCAGATTCCAGAACTTTCTGCCACAGAAATGTGAGGAACATGTGTTTTTTAGCCACATTTTGAGGTTTGCAAAAGATTCTGGGTATCAGAACCTAGTCCGAGCCACACAAGTCACCCCATCTTGGAGGATTCCCCTAGGTCTCTAGTTTTCAGAAATGCACAGGTTTGGTAGGTTTCCCTAGGTGGCGGCTGAGCTACAGGCCAAAATCTACAGTTAGGCACTTTGCAAAAAACACCTCTGTTTTCCTTCAAAAATTTGGATGTGTCCATGTTGTGCTTTGGGACGTTTCCTGTCGCAGGCGCTAGGCCTACCCACACAAGTGAGGTATCATTTTTATCGGGAGACATGGGGGAACGCTGGGTGGAAGGAAATTTGTGGCTCCTCTCAGATTCCAGAACTTTCTGCAACAGAAATGTGAGGAACATGTATTTTTTTAGCCAAATTTTGAGGTTTGCAAAGGATTCTGGGTAACAGAACCTGGTCCGAGCCACACAAGTCACCCCATCTTGGATCCCCCTAGGTCTCTAGTTTTCAGAAATGCACAGGTTTGGTAGGTTTCCCTAGGTGGCGGCTGAGCTACAGGCCAAAATCTTCAGGTAGGCACTTTGCAAAAAACACCTCTGTTTTCCTTCAAAAATTTGGATGTGTCCAAGTTGCGCTTTGGGGCGTTTCCTGTCGGTGGCGCTAGGCCTACCCACACAAGTGAGGTATCATTTTGATGGGGAGACGTGGGCGAACGCTGGGTGGAAGGACATTTGTGGCTCCTCTCAGATTCTAGAACTTTCTGCCACAGAAATGTGAGGAACATGTGTTTTTTTAGCCAAATTTTGAGGTTTGCAAAGGATTCTGGGTAACAGAACCTGGTCCGAGCCACACAAGTCACCCCATCTTGGATTCCCCTAGGTCTCTAGTTTTCAGAAATGCACAGGTTTGGTAGGTTTCCCTAGGTGGCGGCTGAGCTACAGGCCAAAATCTACAGTTAGGCACTTTGCAAAAAACACCTCTGTTTTCCTTCAAAAATTTGGATGTGTCCATGTTGTGCTTTGGGACGTTTCCTGTCGCAGGCGCTAGGCCTACCCACACAAGTGAGGTATCATTTTTATCGGGAGACATGGGGGAACGCTGGGTGGAAGGAAATTTGTGGCTCCTCTCAGATTCCAGAACTTTCTGCCACAGAAATGTGAGGAACATGTGTTTTTTAGCCACATTTTGTGGTTTGCAAAGGATTCTGGGTAACAGAACCTGGACCGAGCCACACAAGTCACCCCATCTTGGATTCCCCTAGGTCTCTAGTTTTCAGAAATGCACAGGTTTGGTAGGTTTCCCTAGGTGGCGGCTGAGCTACAGGCCAAAATCTACAGGTAGGCACTTTGCAAAAAACACCTCTGTTTTCCTTCAAAAATTTGGATGTGTCCATGTTGTGCTTTGGGACGTTTCCTGTCGCAGGAGCTAGCCTACCCACACAAGTGAGGTATCATTTTTATCGGGAGACATGGGGGAACGCTGGGTGGAAGGAAATTTGTGGCTCCTCTCAGATTCTAGAACTTTCTGCCACAGAAATGTGAGGAACATGTGTTTTTTTAGCCAAATTTTGAGGTTTGCAAAGGATTCTGGGTAACAGAACCTGGTTCGAGCCACACAAGTCACCCCATCTTGGATCCCCCTAGGTCTCTAGTTTTCAGAAATGCACAGGTTTGGTAGGTTTCCCTAGGTGGCGGCTGAGCTACAGGCCAAAATCTACAGGTAGGCACTTTGCAAAAAACACCTCTGTTTTCCTTCAAAAATGTGGATGTGTCCATGTTGCGCTTTGGGGCGTTTCCTGTTGGGGCGCTAGGCCTACCCACACAAGTGAGGTATAATTTTTATCGGGACACGTGGAGGAACGCTGGGTGGAAGGAAATTTGTGGCTCCTCTCAGATTCCAGAACTTTCAGCCACAGAAATGTGAGGAACATGTGTTTTTTTAGCCAAATTTTGAGGTTTGCAAAGGATTCTGAGTAACAGAACCTGGTCCGAGCCACACAAGTCACCCCATCTTGGATTCCCCTAGGTCTCTAGTTTTCAGAAATGCACAGGTTGGTAGGTTTCCCTAGGTGGCGGCTGAGCTACAGGCCAAAATCTACAGGTAGGCACTTTGAAAAAAACCTCTGTTTTCCTTCAAAAATTTGGATGTGTCCATGTTGCGCTTTGGGGCGTTTCCTGTCGCAGGCGCTAGCCCTACCCACACAAGTAAGGTATCATTTATATCGGGAGACATGGGGGAACGCTGGGTAGAAGGAAATTTGTGGCTCCTCTCAGATTCTAGAACTTTCTGCCACAGAAATGTGAGGAACATGTGTTTTTTTAGCCAAATTTTGAGGTTTGCAAAGGATTCTGGGTAACAGAACCTGGTCCGAGCCACACAAGTCACCCCATCTTGGATCCCCCTAGGTCTCTAGTTTTCAGAAATGCACAGGTTTGGTAGGTTTCCCTAGGTGGCGGCTGAGCTACAGGGCAAAATCTACAGGTAGGCACTCTGCAAAAAACACCTCTGTTTTCATTCAAAAATTTGGATGTGTCCATGTTGTGCTTTGGGACGTTTCCTGTCGCGGGGCGCTAGGCCTACCCACACAAGTGAGGTATCATTTTTATCGGGAGACATGGGGGAACGCTGGGTGGAAGGAAATTTGTGGCTCCTCTCAGATTCCAGAACTTTCTGCCACAGAAATGTGAGGAACATGTGTTTTTTTTGCCAAATTTTGAGGTTTGGAAAGGATTCTGGGTAACAGAACCTGGTCCGAGCCACACAAGTCACCCCATCTTGGATTCCCCTAGGTCTCTAGTTTTCAGAAATGCACAGGTTTGGTAGGTTTCCCTAGGTGGCGGCTGAGCTACAGGCCAAAATCTACAGGTAGGCACTTTGCAAAAAACACCTCTGTTTTCCTTCAAAAATTTGGATGTGTCCATGTTGCGCTTTGGGGCGTTTCCTGTCGCAGGCGCTAGGCCTACCCACACAAGTAAGGTATCATTTATATCGGGAGACATGGGGGAACGCTGGGTAGAAGGAAATTTGTGGCTCCTCTCAGATTCCAGAACTTTCTGCCACAGAAATGTGAGGAACATGTGTTTTTTTAGCCACATTTTGAGGTTTGCAAAGGATTCTGGGTAACAGAACCTGGTCCGAGCCACAAAAGTCAGCCCATCTTGGATTCCCCTAGGTCTCTAGTTTTCAGAAATGCACAGGTTTGGTAGGTTTCCCTAGGTGGCGGCTGAGCTACAGGCCAAAATCTACAGTTAGGCACTTTGCAAAAAACACCTCTGTTTTCCTTCAAAAATTTGGATGTGTCCATGTTGCGCTTTGGGGCGTTTCCTGTCGCAGGCGCTAGGCCTACCCACACAAGTAAGGTATCATTTTTATCGGGAGACATGGGGGAACGCTGGGTGGAAGGAAATTTGTGGCTCCTCTCAGATTCCAGAACTTTCTGCAACAGAAATGTGAGGAACATGTGTTTTTTTAGCCAAATTTTGAGGTTTGCAAAGGATTCTGGGTAACAGAACCTGGTCCGAGCCACACAAGTCACCCCATCTTGGATTCCCCTAGGTCTCTAGTTTTCAGAAATGCACAGGTTTGGTAGGTTTCCCTAGGTGGCGGCTGAGCTACAGGCCAAAATCTACAGGTAGGCACTTTGAAAAAAAAACTCTGTTTTCCTTCAAAAATTTGGATGTGTCCATGTTGCGCTTTGGGGCGTTTCCTGTCGCAGGCGCTAGCCCTACCCACACAAGTAAGGTATCATTTATATCGGGAGACATGGGGGAACGCTGGGTAGAAGGAAATTTGTGGCTCCTCTCAGATTCTAGAACTTTCTGCCACAGAAATGTGAGGAACATGTGTTTTTTTAGCCAAATTTTGAGGTTTGCAAAGGATTCTGGGTAACAGAACCTGGTCCGAGCCACACAAGTCACCCCATCTTGGATCCCCTAGGTCTCTAGTTTTCAGAAATGCACAGGTTTGGTAGGTTTCCCTAGGTGGCGGCTGAGCTACAGGCCAAAATCTACAGGTAGGCACTTTGCAAAAAACACCTCTGTTTTCCTTCAAAAATTTGGATGTGTCCATGTTGTGCTTTGGGACGTTTACTGTCGCGGGCGCTAGGCCTACCCACACAAGTGAGGTATCATTTTTATCGGGAGACATGGGGGAACGCTGGGTGGAAGGAAATTTGTGGCTCCTCTCAGATTCCAGAACTTTCTGCCACAGAAATGTGAGGAACATGTGTTTTTTTTGCCAAATTTTGAGGTTTGGAAAGGATTCTGGGTAACAGAACCTGGTCCGAGCCACACAAGTCACCCCATCTTGGATTCCTCTAGGTCTCTAGTTTTCAGAAATGCACAGGTTTGGTAGGTTTCCCTAGGTGGCGGCTGAGCTACAGGCCAAAATCTACAGGTAGGCACTTTGCAAAAAACACCTCTGTTTTCCTTCAAAAATTTGGATGTGTCCATGTTGCGCTTTGGGGCGTTTCCTGTCGCAGGCGCTAGGCCTACCCACACAAGTAAGGTATCATTTATATCGGGAGACATGGGGAACGCTGGGTAGAAGGAAATTTGTGTCTCCTCTCAGATTCCAGAACTTTCTGCCACAGAAATGTGAGGAACATGTGTTTTTTTAGCCACATTTTGAGGTTTGCAAAAGATTCTGGGTATCAGAACCTGGTCCGAGCCACACAAGTCACCCCATCTTGGAGGATTCCCCTAGGTCTCTAGTTTTCAGAAATGCACAGGTTTGGTAGGTTTCCCTAGGTGGCGGCTGAGCTACAGGCCAAAATCTACAGTTAGGCACTTTGCAAAAAACACCTCTGTTTTCCTTCAAAAATTTGGATGTGTCCATGTTGTGCTTTGGGACGTTTCCTGTCGCAGGCGCTAGGCCTACCCACACAAGTGAGGTATCATTTTTATCGGGAGACATGGGGGAACGCTGGGTGGAAGGAAATTTGTGGCTCCTCTCAGATTCCAGAACTTTCTGCAACAGAAATGTGAGGAACATGTGTTTTTTAGCCAAATTTTGAGGTTTGCAAAGGATTCTGGGTAACAGAACCTGGTCCGAGCCACACAAGTCACCCCATCTTGGATCCCCCTAGGTCTCTAGTTTTCAGAAATGCACAGGTTTGGTAGGTTTCCCTAGGTGGCGGCTGAGCTACAGGCCAAAATCTTCAGGTAGGCACTTTGCAAAAAACACCTCTGTTTTCTTCAAAATTTGGATGTGTCCAAGTTGCGCTTTGGGGCGTTTCCTGTCGGTGGCGCTAGGCCTACCCACACAAGTGAGGTATCATTTTGATGGGGAGACGTGGGCGAACGCTGGGTGGAAGGACATTTGTGGCTCCTCTCAGATTCTAGAACTTTCTGCCACAGAAATGTGAGGAACATGTGTTTTTTTAGCCAAATTTTGAGGTTTGCAAAGGATTCTGGGTAACAGAACCTGGTCCGAGCCACACAAGTCACCCCATCTTGGATTCCCCTAGGTCTCTAGTTTTCAGAAATGCACAGGTTTGGTAGGTTTCCCTAGGTGGCGGCTGAGCTACAGGCCAAAATCTACAGTTAGGCACTTTGCAAAAAACACCTCTGTTTTCCTTCAAAAATTTGGATGTGTCCATGTTGTGCTTTGGGACGTTTCCTGTCGCAGGCGCTAGGCCTACCCACACAAGTGAGGTATCATTTTTATCGGGAGACATGGGGGAACGCTGGGTGGAAGGAAATTTGTGGCTCCTCTCAGATTCCAGAACTTTCTGCCACAGAAATGTGAGGAACATGTGTTTTTTAGCCACATTTTGTGGTTTGCAAAGGATTCTGGGTAACAGAACCTGGACCGAGCCACACAAGTCACCCCATCTTGGATTCCCCTAGGTCTCTAGTTTTCAGAAATGCACAGGTTTGGTAGGTTTCCCTAGGTGGCGGCTGAGCTACAGGCCAAAATCTACTGGTAGGCACTTTGCAAAAAACACCTCTGTTTTCCTTCAAAAATTTGGATGTGTCCATGTTGTGCTTTGGGACGTTTCCTGTCGCAGGCGCTAGGCCTACCCACACAAGTGAGGTATCATTTTTATCGGGAGACATGGGGGAACGCTGGGTGGAAGGAAATTTGTGGCTCCTCTCAGATTCCAGAACTTTCTGCCACAGAAATGTGAGGAACATGTGTTTTTTTTGCCAAATTTTGAGGTTTGGAAAGGATTCTGGGTAACAGAACCTGGTCCGAGCCACACAAGTCACCCCATCTTGGATTCCCCTAGGTCTCTAGTTTTCAGAAATGCACAGGTTTGGTAGGTTTCCCTAGGTGGCGGCTGAGCTACAGGCCAAAATCTACAGGTAGGCACTTTGCAAAAAACACCTCTGTTTTCCTTCAAAAATTTGGATGTGTCCATGTTGCGCTTTGGGGCGTTTCCTGTCGCAGGCGCTAGGCCTACCCACACAAGTAAGGTATCATTTATATCGGGAGACATGGGGGAACGCTGGGTAGAAGGAAATTTGTGGCTCCTCTCAGATTCCAGAACTTTCTGCCACAGAAATGTGAGGAACATGTGTTTTTTTAGCCACATTTTGAGGTTTGCAAAGGATTCTGGGTAACAGAACCTGGTCCGAGCCACAAAAGTCACCCCATCTTGGATTCCCCTAGGTCTCTAGTTTTCAGAAATGCACAGGTTTGGTAGGTTTCCCTAGGTGGCGGCTGAGCTACAGGCCAAAATCTACAGTTAGGCACTTTGCAAAAAACACCTCTGTTTTCCTTCAAAAATTTGGATGTGTCCATGTTGCGCTTTGGGGCGTTTCCTGTCGCAGGCGCTAGGCCTACCCACACAAGTAAGGTATCATTTTTATCGGGAGACATGGGGGAACGCTGGGTGGAAGGAAATTTGTGGCTCCTCTCAGATTCCAGAACTTTCTGCAACAGAAATGTGAGGAACATGTGTTTTTTTAGCCAAATTTTGAGGTTTGCAAAGGATTCTGGGTAACAGAACCTGGTCCGAGCCACACAAGTCACCCCATCTTGGATTCCCCTAGGTCTCTAGTTTTCAGAAATGCACAGGTTTGGTAGGTTTCCCTAGGTGGCGGCTGAGCTACAGGCCAAAATCTACAGGTAGGCACTTTGAAAAAAAAACTCTGTTTTCCTTCAAAAATTTGGATGTGTCCATGTTGCGCTTTGGGGCGTTTCCTGTCGCAGGCGCTAGCCCTACCCACACAAGTAAGGTATCATTTATATCGGGAGACATGGGGGAACGCTGGGTAGAAGGAAATTTGTGGCTCCTCTCAGATTCTAGAACTTTCTGCCACAGAAATGTGAGGAACATGTGTTTTTTTAGCCAAATTTTGAGGTTTGCAAAGGATTCTGGGTAACAGAACCTGGTCCGAGCCACACAAGTCACCCCATCTTGGATCCCCCTAGGTCTCTAGTTTTCAGAAATGCACAGGTTTGGTAGGTTTCCCTAGGTGGCGGCTGAGCTACAGGCCAAAATCTACAGGTAGGCACTTTGCAAAAAACACCTCTGTTTTCCTTCAAAAATTTGGATGTGTCCATGTTGTGCTTTGGGACGTTTCCTGTCGCGGGCGCTAGGCCTACCCACACAAGTGAGGTATCATTTTTATCGGGAGACATGGGGGAACGCTGGGTGGAAGGAAATTTGTGGCTCCTCTCAGATTCCAGAACTTTCTGCCACAGAAATGTGAGGAACATGTGTTTTTTTTGCCAAATTTTGAGGTTTGGAAAGGATTCTGGGTAACAGAACCTGGTCCGAGCCACACAAGTCACCCCATCTTGGATTCCTCTAGATCTCTAGTTTTCAGAAATGCACAGGTTTGGTAGGTTTCCCTAGGTAGCGGCTGAGCTACAGGCCAAAATCTACAGGTAGGCACTTTGCAAAAAACACCTCTGTTTTCCTTCAAAAATTTGGATGTGTCCATGTTGCGCTTTGGGGCGTTTCCTGTCGCAGGCGCTAGGCCTACCCACACAAGTAAGGTATCATTTATATCGGGAGACATGGGGGAACGCTGGGTAGAAGGAAATTTGTGTCTCCTCTCAGATTCCAGAACTTTCTGCCACAGAAATGTGAGGAACATGTGTTTTTTTAGCCACATTTTGAGGTTTGCAAAAGATTCTGGGTATCAGAACCTGGTCCGAGCCACACAAGTCACCCCATCTTGGAGGATTCCCCTAGGTCTCTAGTTTTCAGAAATGCACAGGTTTGGTAGGTTTCCCTAGGTGGCGGCTGAGCTACAGGCCAAAATCTACAGTTAGGCACTTTGCAAAAAACACCTCTGTTTTCCTTCAAAAATTTGGATGTGTCCATGTTGTGCTTTGGGACGTTTCCTGTCGCAGGCGCTAGGCCTACCCACACAAGTGAGGTATCATTTTTATCGGGAGACATGGGGGAACGCTGGGTGGAAGGAAATTTGTGGCTCCTCTCAGATTCCAGAACTTTCTGCAACAGAAATGTGAGGAACATGTGTTTTTTTAGCCAAATTTTGAGGTTTGCAAAGGATTCTGGGTAACAGAACCTGGTCCGAGCCACACAAGTCACCCCATCTTGGATCCCCCTAGGTCTCTAGTTTTCAGAAATGCACAGGTTTGGTAGGTTTCCCTAGGTGGCGGCTGAGCTACAGGCCAAAATCTTCAGGTAGGCACTTTGCAAAAAACACCTCTGTTTTCCTTCAAAAATTTGGATGTGTCCAAGTTGCGCTTTGGGGCGTTTCCTGTCGGTGGCGCTAGGCCTACCCACACAAGTGAGGTATCATTTTGATGGGGAGACGTGGGCGAACGCTGGGTGGAAGGACATTTGTGGCTCCTCTCAGATTCTAGAACTTTCTGCCACAGAAATGTGAGGAACATGTGTTTTTTTAGCCAAATTTTGAGGTTTGCAAAGGATTCTGGGTAACAGAACCTGGTCCGAGCCACACAAGTCACCCCATCTTGGATTCCCCTAGGTCTCTAGTTTTCAGAAATGCACAGGTTTGGTAGGTTTCCCTAGGTGGCGGCTGAGCTACAGGCCAAAATCTACAGTTAGGCACTTTGCAAAAAACACCTCTGTTTTCCTTCAAAAATTTGGATGTGTCCATGTTGTGCTTTGGGACGTTTCCTGTCGCAGGCGCTAGGCCTACCCACACAAGTGAGGTATCATTTTTATCGGGAGACATGGGGGAACGCTGGGTGGAAGGAAATTTGTGGCTCCTCTCAGATTCCAGAACTTTCTGCCACAGAAATGTGAGGAACATGTGTTTTTTAGCCACATTTTGTGGTTTGCAAAGGATTCTGGGTAACAGAACCTGGACCGAGCCACACAAGTCACCCCATCTTGGATTCCCCTAGGTCTCTAGTTTTCAGAAATGCACAGGTTTGGTAGGTTTCCCTAGGTGGCGGCTGAGCTACAGGCCAAAATCTACTGGTAGGCACTTTGCAAAAAACACCTCTGTTTTCCTTCAAAAATTTGGATGTGTCCATGTTGTGCTTTGGGACGTTTCCTGTCGCAGGCGCTAGGCCTACCCACACAAGTGAGGTATCATTTTTATCGGGAGACATGGGGGAACGCTGGGTGGAAGGAAATTTGTGGCTGCTCTCAGATTCTAGAACTTTCTGCCACAGAAATGTGCGGAACATGTGTTTTTTTAGCCAAATTTTGAGGTTTGCAAAGGATTCTGGGTAACAGAACCTGGTTCGAGCCACACAAGTCACCCCATCTTGGATCCCCCTAGGTCTCTAGTTTTCAGAAATGCACAGGTTTGGTAGGTTTCCCTAGGTGGCGGCTGAGCTACAGGCCAAAATCTAAAGGTAGGCACTTTGCAAAAAACACCTCTGTTTTCCTTCAAAAATTTGGATGTGTCCATGTTGCGCTTTGGGGCGTTTCCTGTTGGGGCGCTAGGCCTACCCACACAAGTGAGGTATAATTTTTATCGGGAGACGTGGGGGAACGCTGGGTGGAAGGAAATTTGTGGCTCCTCTCAGATTCCAGAACTTTCTGCCACAGAAATGTGAGGAACATGTGTTTTTTTAGCCAAATTTTGAGGTTTGCAAAGGATTCTGGGTAACAGAACCTGGTCCGAGCCACACAAGTCACCCCATCTTGGATTCCCCTAGGTCTCTAGTTTTCAGAAATGCACAGGTTTGGTAGGTTTCCCTAGGTGGCGGCTGAGCTACAGGCCAAAATCTACAGGTAGGCACTTTGAAAAAAAACCTCTGTTTTCCTTCAAAAATTTGGATGTGTCCATGTTGCGCTTTGGGGCGTTTCCTGTCGCAGGCGCTAGCCCTACCCACACAAGTAAGGTATCATTTATATCGGGAGACATGGGGGAACGCTGGGTAGAAGGAAATTTGTGGCTCCTCTCAGATTCTAGAACTTTCTGCCACAGAAATGTGAGGAACATGTGTTTTTTTAGCCAAATTTTGAGGTTTGCAAAGGATTCTGGGTAACAGAACCTGGTCCGAGCCACACAAGTCACCCCATCTTGGATCCCCCTAGGTCTCTAGTTTTCAGAAATGCACAGGTTTGGTAGGTTTCCCTAGGTGGCGGCTGAGCTACAGGCCAAAATCTACAGGTAGGCACTTTGCAAAAAACACCTCTGTTTTCATTCAAAAATTTGGATGTGTCCATGTTGTGCTTTGGGACGTTTCCTGTCGCGGGCGCTAGGCCTACTCACACAAGTGAGGTATCATTTTTATCGGGAGACATGGGGGAACGCTGGGTGGAAGGAAATTTGTGGCTCCTCTCAGATTCCAGAACTTTCTGCAACAGAAATGTGAGGAACATGTGTTTTTTTAGCCAAATTTTAAGGTTTGCAAAGGATTCTGGGTAACAGAACCTGGTCCGAGCCACACAAGTCACCCCATCTTGGATCCCCCTAGGTCTCTAGTTTTCAGAAATGCACAGGTTTGGTAGGTTTCCCTAGGTGGCGGCTGAGCTACAGGCCAAAATCTACAGGTAGGCACTTTGCAAAAAACACCTCTGTTTTCCTTCAAAAATTTGGATGTGTCCATGTTGCGCTTTGGGGCGTTTCCTGTCGCAGGCGCTAGGCCTACCCACACAAGTAAGGTATCATTTATATCGGGAGACATGGGGGAACGCTGGGTAGAAGGAAATTTGTGGCTCCTCTCAGATTCCAGAACTTTCTGCCACAGAAATGTGAGGAACATGTGTTTTTTTAGCCACATTTTGAGGTTTGCAAAGGATTCTGGGTAACAGAACCTGGTCCGAGCCCCACAAGTCACCCCATCTTGGATTCCCCTAGGTCTCTAGTTTTCAGAAATGCACAGGTTTGGTAGGTTTCCCTAGGTGGCGGCTGAGCTACAGGCCAAAATCTACAGTTAGGCACTTTGCAAAAAACACCTCTGTTTTCCTTCAAAAATTTGGATGTGTCCATGTTGCGCTTTGGGGCGTTTCCTGTCGCAGGCGCTAGGCCTACCCACACACGTAAGGTATCATTTTTATCGGGAGACATGGGGGAACGCTGGGTGGAAGGAAATTTGTGGCTACTCTCAGATTCCAGAACTTTCTGCAACAGAAATGTGAGGAACATGTGTTTTTTTAGCCAAATTTTGAGGTTTGCAAAGGATTCTGGGTAACAGAACCTGGTCCGAGCCACACAAGTCACCCCATCTTGGATTCCCCTAGGTCTCTAGTTTTCAGAAATGCACAGGTTTGGTAGGTTTCCCTAGGTGGCGGCTGAGCTACAGGCCAAAATCTACAGGTAGGCACTTTGAAAAAAAACCTCTGTTTTCCTTCAAAAATTTGGATGTGTCCATGTTGCGCTTTGGGGCGTTTCCTGTCGCAGGCGCTAGCCCTACCCACACAAGTAAGGTATCATTTATATCGGGAGACATGGGGGAACGCTGGGTAGAAGGAAATTTGTGGCTCCTCTCAGATTCTAGAACTTTCTGCCACAGAAATGTGAGGAACATGTGTTTTTTTAGCCAAATTTTGAGGTTTGCAAAGGATTCTGGGTAACAGAACCTGGTCCGAGCCACACAAGTCACCCCATCTTGGATCCCCCTAGGTCTCTAGTTTTCAGAAATGCACAGGTTTGGTAGGTTTCCCTAGGTGGCGGCTGAGCTACAGGCCAAAATCTACAGGTAGGCACTTTGCAAAAAACACCTCTGTTTTCCTTCAAAAATTTGGATGTGTCCATGTTGTGCTTTGGGACGTTTCCTGTCGCGGGCGCTAGGCCTACCCACACAAGTGAGGTATCATTTTTATCGGGAGACATGGGGGAACGCTGGGTGGAAGGAAATTTGTGGCTCCTCTCAGATTCCAGAACTTTCTGCCACAGAAATGTGAGGAACATGTGTTTTTTTTGCCAAATTTTTAGGTTTGGAAAGGATTCTGGGTAACAGAACCTGGTCTGAGCCACACAAGTCACCCCATCTTGGATTCCCCTAGGTCTCTAGTTTTCAGAAATGCACAGGTTTGGTAGGTTTCCCTAGGTGGCGGCTGAGCTACAGGCCAAAATCTACAGGTAGGCACTTTGCAAAAAACACCTCTGTTTTCCTTCAAAAATTTGGATGTGTCCATGTTGCGCTTTGGGGCGTTTCCTGTCGCAGGCGCTAGGCCTACCCACACAAGTAAGGTATCATTTATATCGGGAGACATGGGGGAACGCTGGGTAGAAGGAAATTTGTGGCTCCTCTCAGATTCCAGAACTTTCTGCCACAGAAATGTGAGGAACATGTGTTTTTTTAGCCACATTTTGAGGTTTGCAATGGATTCTGGGTAACAGAACCTGGTCCGAGCCACACAAGTCACCCCATCTTGGATTCCCCTAGGTCTCTAGTTTTCAGAAATGCACAGGTTTGGTAGGTTTCCCTAGGTGGCGGCTGAGCTACAGGCCAAAATCTACAGTTAGGCACTTTGCAAAAAACACCTCTGTTTTCCTTCAAAAATTTGGATGTGTCCATGTTGTGCTTTGGGACGTTTCCTGTCGCAGGCGCTAGGCCTACCCACACAAGTGAGGTTTCATTTTTATCGGGAGACATGGGGGAACGCTGGGTGGAAGGAAATTTGTGGCTCCTCTCAGATTCCAGAACTTTCTGCCACAGAAATGTGAGGAACATGTGTTTTTTTAGCCAAATTTTGAGGTTTGCAAAGGATTCTGAGTAACAGAACCTGGTCCGAGCCACACAAGTCACCCCATCTTGGATCCCCCTAGGTCTCTAGTTTTCAGAAATGCACAGGTTTGGTAGGTTTCCCTAGGTGGCGGCTGAGCTACAGGCCAAAATCTACAGGTAGGCACTTTGCAAAAAACACCTCTGTTTTCCTTCAAAAATTTGGATGTGTCCAAGTTGCGCTTTGGGGCGTTTCCTGTCGGGGGCGCTAGGCCTACCCACACAAGTGAGGTATCATTTTGATCGGGAGACGTGGGCGAACGCTGGGTGGAAGGACATTTGTGGCTCCTCTCAGATTCTAGAACTTTCTGCCACAGAAATGTGAGGAACATGTGTTTTTTTAGCCAAATTTTGAGGTTTGCAAAGGATTCTGGGTAACAGAACCTGGTCCGAGCCACACAAGTCACCCCATCTTGGATTCCCCTAGGTCTCTAGTTTTCAGAAATGCACAGGTTTGGTAGGTTTCCCTAGGTGGCGGCTGAGCTACAGGCCAAAATCTACAGTTAGGCACTTTGCAAAAAACACCTCTGTTTTCCTTCAAAAATTTGGATGTGTCCATGTTGTGCTTTGGGACGTTTCCTGTCGCAGGCGCTAGGCCTACCCACACAAGTGAGGTATCATTTTTATCGGGAGACATGGGGGAACGCTGGGTGGAAGGAAATTTGTGGCTCCTCTCAGATTCCAGAACTTTCTGGAACAGAAATGTGAGGAACATGTGTTTTTTAGCCACATTTTGTGGTTTGCAAAGGATTCTGGGTATTAGAACCTGGACCGAGCCACACAAGTCACCCCATCTTGGATTCCCCTAGGTCTCTAGTTTTCAGAAATGCACAGGTTTGGTAGGTTTCCCTAGGTGGCGGCTGAGCTACAGGCCAAAATCTACTGGTAGGCACTTTGCAAAAAACACCTCTGTTTTCCTTCAAAAATTTGGATGTGTCCATGTTGCGCTTTGGGGCGTTTCCTGTCGCAGGCGCTAGGCCTACCCACACAAGTAAGGTATCATTTATATCGGGAGACATGGGGGAACGCTGGGTAGAAGGAAATTTGTGGCTCCTCTCAGATTCCAGAACTTTCTGCCACAGAAATGTGAGGAACATGTGTTTTTTTAGCCACATTTTGAGGTTTGCAATGGATTCTGGGTAACAGAACCTGGTCCGAGCCACACAAGTCACCCCATCTTGGATTCCCCTAGGTCTCTAGTTTTCAGAAATGCACAGGTTTGGTAGGTTTCCCTAGGTGGCGGCTGAGCTACAGGCCAAAATCTACAGTTAGGCACTTTGCAAAAAACACCTCTGTTTTCCTTCAAAAATTTGGATGTGTCCATGTTGTGCTTTGGGACGTTTCCTGTCGCAGGCGCTAGGCCTACCCACACAAGTGAGGTTTCATTTTTATCGGGAGACATGGGGGAACGCTGGGTGGAAGGAAATTTGTGGCTCCTCTCAGATTCCAGAACTTTCTGCCACAGAAATGTGAGGAACATGTGTTTTTTTAGCCAAATTTTGAGGTTTGCAAAGGATTCTGAGTAACAGAACCTGGTCCGAGCCACACAAGTCACCCCATCTTGGATCCCCCTAGGTCTCTAGTTTTCAGAAATGCACAGGTTTGGTAGGTTTCCCTAGGTGGCGGCTGAGCTACAGGCCAAAATCTACAGGTAGGCACTTTGCAAAAAACACCTCTGTTTTCCTTCAAAAATTTGGATGTGTCCAAGTTGCGCTTTGGGGCGTTTCCTGTCGGGGGCGCTAGGCCTACCCACACAAGTGAGGTATCATTTTGATCGGGAGACGTGGGCGAACGCTGGGTGGAAGGACATTTGTGGCTCCTCTCAGATTCTAGAACTTTCTGCCACAGAAATGTGAGGAACATGTGTTTTTTTAGCCAAATTTTGAGGTTTGCAAAGGATTCTGGGTAACAGAACCTGGTCCGAGCCACACAAGTCACCCCATCTTGGATTCCCCTAGGTCTCTAGTTTTCAGAAATGCACAGGTTTGGTAGGTTTCCCTAGGTGGCGGCTGAGCTACAGGCCAAAATCTACAGTTAGGCACTTTGCAAAAAACACCTCTGTTTTCCTTCAAAAATTTGGATGTGTCCATGTTGTGCTTTGGGACGTTTCCTGTCGCAGGCGCTAGGCCTACCCACACAAGTGAGGTATCATTTTTATCGGGAGACATGGGGGAACGCTGGGTGGAAGGAAATTTGTGGCTCCTCTCAGATTCCAGAACTTTCTGGAACAGAAATGTGAGGAACATGTGTTTTTTAGCCACATTTTGTGGTTTGCAAAGGATTCTGGGTATTAGAACCTGGACCGAGCCACACAAGTCACCCCATCTTGGATTCCCCTAGGTCTCTAGTTTTCAGAAATGCACAGGTTTGGTAGGTTTCCCTAGGTGGCGGCTGAGCTACAGGCCAAAATCTACTGGTAGGCACTTTGCAAAAAACACCTCTGTTTTCCTTCAAAAATTTGGATGTGTCCATGTTGTGCTTTGGGACGTTTCCTGTCGCAGGCGCTAGGCCTACCCACACAAGTGAGGTATCATTTTTATCGGGAGACATGGGGGAACGCTGGGTGGAAGGAAATTTGTGGCTCCTCTCAGATTCTAGAACTTTCTGCCACAGAAATGTGAGGAACATGTGTTTTTTTAGCCAAATTTTGAGGTTTGCAAAGGATTCTGGGTAACAGAACCTGGTTCGAGCCACACAAGTCACCCCATCTTGGATCCCCCTAGGTCTCTAGTTTTCAGAAATGCACAGGTTTGGTAGGTTTCCCTAGGTGGCGGCTGAGCTACAGGCCAAAATCTACAGGTAGGCACTTTGCAAAAAACACCTCTGTTTTCCTTCAAAAATTTGGATGTGTCCATGTTGCGCTTTGGGGCGTTTCCTGTTGGGGCGCTAGGCCTACCCACACAAGTGAGGTATCATTTTGATCGGGAGACGTGGGCGAACGCTGGGTGGAAGGACATTTGTGGCTCCTCTCAGATTCTAGAACTTTCTGCCACAGAAATGTGAGGAACATGTGTTTTTTTAGCCAAATTTTGAGGTTTGCAAAGGATTCTGGGTAACAGAACCTGGTCCGAGCCACACAAGTCACCCCATCTTGGATTCCCCTAGGTCTCTAGTTTTCAGAAATGCACAGGTTTGGTAGGTTTCCCTAGGTGGCGGCTGAGCTACAGGCCAAAATCTACAGTTAGGCACTTTGCAAAAAACACCTCTGTTTTCCTTCAAAAATTTGGATGTGTCCATGTTGTGCTTTGGGACGTTTCCTGTCGCAGGCGCTAGGCCTACCCACACAAGTGAGGTATCATTTTTATCGGGAGACATGGGGGAACGCTGGGTGGAAGGAAATTTGTGGCTCCTCTCAGATTCCAGAACTTTCTGGAACAGAAATGTGAGGAACATGTGTTTTTTAGCCACATTTTGTGGTTTGCAAAGGATTCTGGGTATTAGAACCTGGACCGAGCCACACAAGTCACCCCATCTTGGATTCCCCTAGGTCTCTAGTTTTCAGAAATGCACAGGTTTGGTAGGTTTCCCTAGGTGGCGGCTGAGCTACAGGCCAAAATCTACTGGTAGGCACTTTGCAAAAAAACACCTCTGTTTTCCTTCAAAAATTTGGATGTGTCCATGTTGCGCTTTGGGGCGTTTCCTGTCGCAGGCGCTAGGCCTACCCACACAAGTAAGGTATCATTTATATCGGGAGACATGGGGGAACGCTGGGTAGAAGGAAATTTGTGGCTCCTCTCAGATTCCAGAACTTTCTGCCACAGAAATGTGAGGAACATGTGTTTTTTTAGCCACATTTTGAGGTTTGCAATGGATTCTGGGTAACAGAACCTGGTCCGAGCCACACAAGTCACCCCATCTTGGATTCCCCTAGGTCTCTAGTTTTCAGAAATGCACAGGTTTGGTAGGTTTCCCTAGGTGGCGGCTGAGCTACAGGCCAAAATCTACAGTTAGGCACTTTGCAAAAAACACCTCTGTTTTCCTTCAAAAATTTGGATGTGTCCATGTTGTGCTTTGGGACGTTTCCTGTCGCAGGCGCTAGGCCTACCCACACAAGTGAGGTTTCATTTTTATCGGGAGACATGGGGAACGCTGGGTGGAAGGAAATTTGTGGCTCCTCTCAGATTCCAGAACTTTCTGCCACAGAAATGTGAGGAACATGTGTTTTTTTTAGCCAAATTTGAGGTTTGCAAAGGATTCTGAGTAACAGAACCTGGTCCGAGCCACACAAGTCACCCCATCTTGGATCCCCCTAGGTCTCTAGTTTTCAGAAATGCACAGGTTTGGTAGGTTTCCCTAGGTGGCGGCTGAGCTACAGGCCAAAATCTACAGGTAGGCACTTTGCAAAAAACACCTCTGTTTTCCTTCAAAAATTTGGATGTGTCCCAAGTTGCGCTTTGGGGCGTTTCCTGTCGGGGGCGCTAGGCCTACCCCACACAAGTGAGGTATCATTTTGATCGGGAGACGTGGGCGAACGCTGGGTGGAAGGACATTTGTGGCTCCTCTCAGATTCTAGAACTTTCTGCCACAGAAATGTGAGGAACATGTGTTTTTTTTAGCCAAATTTTGAGGTTTGCAAAGGATTCTGGGTAACAGAACCTGGTCCGAGCCACACAAGTCACCCCATCTTGGATTCCCCTAGGTCTCTAGTTTTCAGAAATGCACAGGTTTGGTAGGTTTCCCTAGGTGGCGGCTGAGCTACAGGCCAAAATCTACAGTTAGGCACTTTGCAAAAAACACCTCTGTTTTCCTTCAAAAATTTGGATGTGTCCATGTTGTGCTTTGGGACGTTTCCTGTCGCAGGCGCTAGGCCTACCCACACAAGTGAGGTATCATTTTTATCGGGAGACATGGGGGAACGCTGGGTGGAAGGAAATTTGTGGCTCCTCTCAGATTCCAGAACTTTCTGGAACAGAAATGTGAGGAACATGTGTTTTTTAGCCACATTTTGTGGTTTGCAAAGGATTCTGGGTATTAGAACCTGGACCGAGCCACACAAGTCACCCCATCTTGGATTCCCCTAGGTCTCTAGTTTTCAGAAATGCACAGGTTTGGTAGGTTTCCCTAGGTGGCGGCTGAGCTACAGGCCAAAATCTACTGGTAGGCACTTTGCAAAAAACACCTCTGTTTTCCTTCAAAAATTTGGATGTGTCCATGTTGTGCTTTGGGACGTTTCCTGTCGCAGGCGCTAGGCCTACCCACACAAGTGAGGTATCATTTTTATCGGGAGACATGGGGGAACGCTGGGTGGAAGGAAATTTGTGGCTCCTCTCAGATTCTAGAACTTTCTGCCACAGAAATGTGAGGAACATGTGTTTTTTTAGCCAAATTTTGAGGTTTGCAAAGGATTCTGGGTAACAGAACCTGGTTCGAGCCACACAAGTCACCCCATCTTGGATCCCCCTAGGTCTCTAGTTTTCAGAAATGCACAGGTTTGGTAGGTTTCCCTAGGTGGCGGCTGAGCTACAGGCCAAAATCTACAGGTAGGCACTTTGCAAAAAACACCTCTGTTTTCCTTCAAAAATTTGGATGTGTCCATGTTGCGCTTTGGGGCGTTTCCTGTTGGGGCGCTAGGCCTACCCACACAAGTGAGGTATAATTTTTATCGGGAGACGTGGGGGAACGCTGGGTGGAAGGAAATTTGTGGCTCCTCTCAGATTCCAGAACTTTCTGCCACAGAAATGTGAGGAACATGTGTTTTTTTAGCCAAATTTTGAGGTTTGCAAAGGATTCTGGGTAACAGAACCTGGTCCGAGCCACACAAGTCACCCCATCTTGGATTCCCCTAGGTCTCTAGTTTTCAGAAATGCACAGGTTTGGTAGGTTTCCCTAGGTGGCGGCTGAGCTACAGGCCAAAATCTACAGGTAGGCACTTTGAAAAAAAACCTCTGTTTTCCTTCAAAAATTTGGAGGTGTTCATGTTGCGCTTTGGGGCGTTTCCTGTCGCAGGCGCTAGCCCTACCCACACAAGTAAGGTATCATTTATATCGGGAGACATGGGGGAACGCTGGGTAGAAGGAAATTTGTGGCTCCTCTCAGATTCTAGAACTTTCTGCCACAGAAATGAGAGGAACATGTGTTTTTTTAGCCAAATTTTGAGGTTTGCAAAGGATTCTGGGTAACAGAACCTGGTCCGAGCCACACAAGTCACCCCATCTTGGATCCCCCTAGGTCTCTAGTTTTCAGAAATGCTCAGGTTTGGTAGGTTTCCCTAGGTGGCGGCTGAGCTACAGGCCAAAATCTACAGGTAGGCACTTTGCAAAAAACACCTCTGTTTTCCTTCAAAAATTTGGATGTGTCCATGTTGTGCTTTGGGACGTTTCCTGTCGCGGGCGCTAGGCCTACCCACATAAGTGAGGTATCATTTTTATCGGGAGACATGAGGGAACGCTGGGTGGAAGGAAATTTGTGGCTCCTCTCAGATTCCAGAACTTTCTTTCACAGAAATGTGAGGAACATGTGTTTTTTTTGCCAAATTTTGAGGTTTGGAAAGGATTCTGGGTAACAGAACCTGGTCCGAGCCACACAAGTCACCCCATCTTGGATTCCCCTAGGTCTCTAGTTTTCAGAAATGCACAGGTTTGGTAGGTTTCCCTAGGTGGCGGCTGAGCTACAGGCCAAAATCTACAGGTAGGCACTTTGCAAAAAACACCTCTGTTTTCCTTCAAAAATTTGGATGTGTCCATGTTGCGCTTTGGGGCGTTTCCTGTCGCAGGCGCTAGGCCTACCCACACAAGTAAGGTATCATTTATATCGGGAGACATGGGGGAACGCTGGGAAGAAGGAAATTTGTGGCTCCTCTCAGATTCCAGAACTTTCTGCCACAGAAATGTGAGGAACATGTGTTTTTTTAGCCACATTTTGAGGTTTGCAATGGATTCTGGGTAACAGAACCTGGTCGGAGCCACACAAGTCACCCCATCTTGGATTCCCCTAGGTCTCTAGTTTTCAGAAATGCACAGGTTTGGTAGGTTTCCCTAGGTGGCGGCTGAGCTACAGGCCAAAATCTACAGTTAGGCACTTTGCAAAAAACACCTCTGTTTTCCTTCAAAAATTTGGATGTGTCCATGTTGTGCTTTGGGACGTTTCCTGTCGCAGGCGCTAGGCCTACCCACACAAGTGAGGTATCATTTTTATCGGGAGACATGGGGGAACGCTGGGTGGAAGGAAATTTGTGGCTCCTCTCAGATTCCAGAACTTTCTGCAACAGAAATGTGAGGAACATGTGTTTTTTTAGCCAAATTTTGAGGTTTGCAAAGGATTCTGGGTAACAGAACCTGGTCCGAGCCACACAAGTCACCCCATCTTGGATCCCCCTAGGTCTCTAGTTTTCAGAAATGCACAGGTTTGGTAGGTTTCCCTAGGTGGCGGCTGAGCTACAGGCCAAAATCTACAGGTAGGCACTTTGCAAAAAACACCTCTGTTTTCCTTCAAAAATTTGGATGTGTCCAAGTTGCACTTTGGGGCGTTTCCTGTCGGGGGCGCTAGGCCTACCCACACAAGTGAGGTATCATTTTGATCGGGAAACGTGGGCGAACGCTGGGTGGAAGGACATTTGTGGCTCATCTCAGATTCTAGAACTTTCTGCCACAGAAATGTGAGGAACATGTGTTTTTTTAGCCAAATTTTGAGGTTTGCAAAGGATTCTGGGTAACAGAACCTGGTCCGAGCCACACAAGTCACCCCATCTTGGATTCCCCTAGGTCTCTAGTTTTCAGAAATGCACAGGTTTGGTAGGTTTCCCTAGGTGGCGGCTGAGCTACAGGCCAAAATCTACAGTTAGGCACTTTGCAAAAAACACCTCTGTTTTCCTTCAAAAATTTGGATGTGTCCATGTTGTGCTTTGGGACGTTTCCTGTCGCAGGCGCTAGGCCTACCCACACAAGTGAGGTATCATTTTTATCGGGAGACATGGGGGAACGCTGGGTGGAAGGAAATTTGTGGCTCCTCTCAGATTCTAGAACTTTCTGCCACAGAAATGTGAGGAACATGTGTTTTTTTAGCCACATTTTGTGGTTTGCAAAGGATTCTGGGTAACAGAACCTGGACCGAGCCACACAAGTCACCCCATCTTGGATTCCCCTAGGTCTCTAGTTTTCAGAAATGCACAGGTTTGGTAGGTTTCCCTAGGTGGCGGCTGAGCTACAGGCCAAAATCTACTGGTAGGCACTTTGCAAAAAACACCTCTGTTTTCCTTAAAAAATTTGGATGTGTCCATGTTGTGCTTTGGGACGTTTCCTGTCGCAGGCGCTAGGCCTACCCACACAAGTGAGGTATCATTTTTATCGGGAGACATGGGGGAACGCTGGGTGGAAGGAAATTTGTGGCTCCTCTCAGATTCTAGAACTTTCTGCCACAGAAATGTGAGGAACATGTGTTTTTTTAGCCAAATTTTGAGGTTTGCAAAGGATTCTGGGTAACAGAACCTGGTTCGAGCCACACAAGTCACCCCATCTTGGATCCCCCTAGGTCTCTAGTTTTCAGAAATGCACAGGTTTGGTAGGTTTCCCTAGGTGGCGGCTGAGCTACAGGCCAAAATCTACAGGTAGGCACTTTGCAAAAAACACCTCTGTTTTCCTTCAAAAATTTGGATGTGTCCATGTTGCGCTTTGGGGCGTTTCCTGTTGGGGCGCTAGGCCTACCCACACAAGTGAGGTATAATTTTTATCGGGAGACGTGGGGGAACGCTGGGTGGAAGGAAATTTGTGGCTCCTCTCAGATTCCAGAACTTTCTGCCACAGAAATGTGAGGAACATGTGTTTTTTTAGCCAAATTTTGAGGTTTGCAAAGGATTCTGGGTAACAGAACCTGGTCCGAGCCACACAAGTCACCCCATCTTGGATTCCCTTAGGTCTCTAGTTTTCAGAAATGCACAGGTTTGGTAGGTTTCCCTAGGTGGCGGCTGAGCTACAGGCCAAAATCTACAGGTACGCACTTTGAAAAAAAACCTCTGTTTTCCTTCAAAAATTTGGATGTGTCCATGTTGCGCTTTGGGGCGTTTCCTGTCGCAGGCGCTAGCCCTACCCACACAAGTAAGGTATCATTTATATCGGGAGACATGGGGGAACGCTGGGTAGAAGGAAATTTGTGGCTCCTCTCAGATTCTAGAACTTTCTGCCACAGAAATGTGAGGAACATGTGTTTTTTTAGCCAAATTTTGAGGTTTGCAAAGGATTCTGGGTAACAGAACCTGGCCGAGCCACACAAGTCACCCCATCTTGGATCCCCCTAGGTCTCTAGTTTTCAGAAATGCACAGGTTTGGTAGGTTTCCCTAGGTGGCGGCTGAGCTACAGGCCAAAATCTACAGGTAGGCACTTTGCAAAAAACACCTCTGTTTTCATTCAAAAATTTGGATGTGTCCATGTTGTGCTTTGGGACGTTTCCTGTCGCGGGCGCTAGGCCTACCCACACAAGTGAGGTATCATTTTTATCGGGAGACATGGGGGAACGCTGGGTGGAAGGAAATTTGTGGCTCCTCTCAGATTCCAGAACTTTCTGCCACAGAAATGTGAGGAACATGTGTTTTTTTTGCTAAATTTTGAGGTTTGGAAAGGATTCTGGGTAACAGAACCTGGTCCGAGCCACACAAGTCACCCCATCTTGGATCCCCTAGGTCTCTAGTTTTCAGAAATGCACAGGTTTGGTAGGTTTCCCTAGGTGGCGGCTGAGCTACAGGCCAAAATCTACAGGTAGGCACTTTGCAAAAAACACCTCTGTTTTCCTTCAAAAATTTGGATGTGTCCATGTTGCGCTTTGGGGCGTTTCCTGTCGCAGGCGCTAGGCCTACCCACACAAGTAAGGTATCATTTATATCGGGAGACATGGGGGAACGCTGGGTAGAAGGAAATTTGTGGCTCCTCTCAGATTCCAGAACTTTCTGCCACAGAAATGTGAGGAACATGTGTTTTTTTAGCCACATTTTGAGGTTTGCAAAGGATTCTGGGTAACAGAACCTGGTCCGAGCCACACAAGTCACCCCATCTTGGATTCCCCTAGGTCTCTAGTTTTCAGAAATGCACTGATTTGGTAGGTTTCCCTAGGTGGCGGCTGAGCTACAGGCCAAAATCTACAGTTAGGCACTTTGCAAAAAACACCTCTGTTTTCCTTCAAAAATTTGGATGTGTCCATGTTGTGCTTTGGGACGTTTCCTGTCGCAGGCGCTAGGCCTACCCACACAAGTGAGGTATCATTTTTATCGGGAGACATGGGGGAACGCTGGGTGGAAGGAAATTTGTGGCTCCTCTCAGATTCCAGAACTTTCTGCAACAGAAATGTGAGGAACATGTGTTTTTTTAGCCAAATTTTGAGGTTTGCAAAGGATTCTGGGTAACAGAACCTGGTCCGAGCCACACAAGTCACCCCATCTTGGATCCCCCTAGGTCTCTAGTTTTCAGAAATGCACAGGTTTGGTAGGTTTCCCTAGGTGGCGGCTGAGCTACAGGCCAAAATCTACAGGTAGGCACTTTGCAAAAAACCCCTCTGTTTTCCTTCAAAAATTTGGATGTGTCCAAGTTGCGCTTTGGGGCGTTTCCTGTCGGGGGCGCTAGGCCTACCCACACAAGTGAGGTATCATTTTGATCAGGAGACGTGGGCGAACGCTGGGTGGAAGGACATTTGTGGCTCCTCTCAGATTCTAGAACTTTCTGCCACAGAAATGTGAGGAACATGTGTTTTTTTAGCCAAATTTTGAGGTTTGCAAAGGATTCTGGGTAACAGAACCTGGTCCGAGCCACACAAGTCACCCCATCTTGGATTCCCCTAGGTCTCTAGTTTTCAGAAATGCACAGGTTTGGTAGGTTTCCCTAGGTGGCGGCTGAGCTACAGGCCAAAATCTACAGGTAGGCACTTTGCAAAAAACACCTCTGTTTTCCTTCAAAAATTTGGATGTGTCCATGTTGTGCTTTGGGACGTTTCCTGTCGCAGGCGCTAGGCCTACCCACACAAGTGAGGTATCATTTTTATCGGGAGACATGGGGGAACGCTGGGTGGAAGGAAATTTGTGGCTCCTCTCAGATTCCAGAACTTTCTGCCACAGAAATGTGAGGAACATGTGTTTTTTAGCCACATTTTGTGGTTTGCAAAGGATTCTGGGTAACAGAACCTGGATCGAGCCACACAAGTCACCCCATCTTGGATTCCCCTAGGTCTCTAGTTTTCAGAAATGCACAGGTTTGGTAGGTTTCCCTAGGTGGCGGCTGAGCTACAGGCCAAAATCTACAGGTAGGCACTTTGCAAAAAACATCTCTGTTTTCCTTCAAAAATTTGGATGTGTCCATGTTGTGCTTTGGGACGTTTCCTGTCGCAGGCGCTAGGCCTACCCACACAAGTGAGGTATCATTTTTATCGGGAGACACGGAGGAACGCTGGGTGGAAGGAAATTTGTGGCTCCTCTCAGATTCTAGAACTTTCTGTAACAGAAATGTGAGGAACATGTGTTTTTTTAGCCAAATTTTGAGGTTTGCAAAGGATTCTGGGTAACAGAACCTGGTCCGAGCCACACAAGTCACCCCATCTTGGATTCCCCATGGTCTCTAGTTTTCAGAAATGCACAGGTTTGGTAGGTTTCCCTAGGTGGCGGCTGAGCTACAGGCCAAAATCTACAGTTAGGCACTTTGCAAAAAACACCTCTGTTTTCCTTAAAAAATTTGGATGTGTCCATGTTGTGCTTTGGGACGTTTCCTGTCGCAGGCGCTAGGCCTACCCACACAAGTGAGGTATCATTTTTATCGGGAGACATGGGGGAACGCTGGGTGGAAGGAAATTTGTGGCTCCTCTCAGATTCCAGAACTTTCTGCCACAGAAATGTGAGGAACATGTGTTTTTTAGCCAGATTTTGTGGTTTGCAAAGGATTCTGGGTAACAGAACCTGGACCGAGCCACACAAGTCACCCCATCTTGGATTCCCCTAGGTCTCTAGTTTTCAGAAATGCACAGGTTTGGTAGGTTTCCCTAGGTGGCGGCTGAGCTACAGGCCAAAATCTACAGGTAGGCACTTTGCAAAAAACACCTCTGTTTTCCTTCAAAAATTTGGATGTGTCCATGTTGTGCTTTGGGACGTTTCCTGTCGCAGGCGCTAGGCCTACCCACACAAGTGAGGTATCATTTTTATCGGGAGACATGGGGGAACGCTGGGTGGAAGGAAATTTGTGGCTCCTCTCAGATTCTAGAACTTTCTGCCACAGAAATGTGAGGAACATGTGTTTTTTTAGCCAAATTTTGAGGTTTGCAAAGGATTCTGGGTAACAGAACCTGGTTCGAGCCACACAAGTCACCCCATCTTGGATCCCCCTAGGTCTCTAGTTTTCAGAAATGCACAGGTTTGGTAGGTTTCCCTAGGTGGCGGCTGAGCTACAGGCCAAAATCTACAGGTAGGCACTTTGCAAAAAACACCTCTGTTTTCCTTCAAAAATGTGGATGTGTCCATGTTGCGCTTTGGGGCGTTTCCTGTTGGGGCGCTAAGCCTACCCACACAAGTGAGGTATAATTTTTATCGGGAGACGTGGGGGAACGCTGGGTGGAAGGAAATTTGTGGCTCCTCTCAGATTCCAGAACTTTCTGCCACAGAAATGTGAGGAACATGTGTTTTTTTAGCCAAATTTTGAGGTTTGCAAAGGATTCTGGGTAACAGAACCTGGTCCGAGCCACACAAGTCACCCCATCTTGGATCCCCCTAGGTCTCTAGTTTTCAGAAATGCACAGGTTTGGTAGGTTTCCCTAGGTGGCGGCTGAGCTACAGGCCAAAATCTACAGGTAGGCACTTTGCAAAAAACCCCTCTGTTTTCCTTCAAAAATTTGGATGTGTCCAAGTTGCGCTTTGGGGCGTTTCCTGTCGGGGGCGCTAGGCCTACCCACACAAGTGAGGTATCATTTTGATCAGGAGACGTGGGCGAACGCTGGGTGGAAGGACATTTGTGGCTCCTCTCAGATTCTAGAACTTTCTGCCACAGAAATGTGAGGAACATGTGTTTTTTTAGCCAAATTTTGAGGTTTGCAAAGGATTCTGGGTAACAGAACCTGGTCCGAGCCACACAAGTCACCCCATCTTGGATTCCCCTAGGTCTCTAGTTTTCAGAAATGCACAGGTTTGGTAGGTTTCCCTAGGTGGCGGCTGAGCTACAGGCCAAAATCTACAGGTAGGCACTTTGCAAAAAACACCTCTGTTTTCCTTCAAAAATTTGGATGTGTCCATGTTGTGCTTTGGGACGTTTCCTGTCGCAGGCGCTAGGCCTACCCACACAAGTGAGGTATCATTTTTATCGGGAGACATGGGGGAACGCTGGGTGGAAGGAAATTTGTGGCTCCTCTCAGATTCCAGAACTTTCTGCCACAGAAATGTGAGGAACATGTGTTTTTTTAGCCAAATTTTGAGGTTTGCAAAGGATTCTGGGTAACAGAACCTGGTCCGAGCCACACAAGTCACCCCATCTTGGATTACCCTAGGTCTCTAGTTTTCAGAAATGCACAGGTTTGGTAGGTTTCCCTAGGTGGCGGCTGAGCTACAGGCCAAAATCTACAGGTAGGCACTTTGAAAAAAAACCTCTGTTTTCCATCAAAAAATTTGGATGTGTCCATGTTGCGCTTTGGGGCGTTTCCTGTCGCAGGCGCTAGCCCTACCCACACAAGTAAGGTATCATTTATATCGGGAGACATGGGGGAACGCTGGGTAGAAGGAAATTTGTGGCTCCTCTCAGATTCTAGAACTTTCTGCCACAGAAATGTGAGGAACATGTGTTTTTTTAGCCAAATTTTGAGGTTTGCAAAGGATTCTGGGTAACAGAACCTGGTCCGAGCCACACAAGTCACCCCATCTTGGATCCCCCTAGGTCTCTAGTTTTCAGAAATGCACAGGTTTGGTAGGTTTCCCTAGGTGGCGGCTGAGCTACAGGCCAAAATCTACAGGTAGGCACTTTGCAAAAAACACCTCTGTTTTCATTCAAAAATTTGGATGTGTCCATGTTGTGCTTTGGGACGTTTCCTGTCGCGGGCGCTAGGCCTACCCACACAAGTGAGGTATCATTTTTATCGGGAGACATGGGGGAACGCTGGGTAGAAGGAAATTTGTGGCTCCTCTCAGATTCCAGAACTTTCTGCCACAGAAATGTGAGGAACATGTGTTTTTTTAGCCACATTTTGAGGTTTGCAAAGGATTCTGGGTAACAGAACCTGGTCCGAGCCACACAAGTCACCCCATCTTGGATTCCCCTAGGTCTCTAGTTTTCAGAAATGCACAGGTTTGGTAGGTTTCCCTAGGTGGCGGCTGAGCTACAGGCCAAAATCTACAGTTAGGCACTTTGCAAAAAACACCTCTGTTTTCCTTCAAAAATTTGGATGTGTCCATGTTGTGCTTTGGGACGTTTCCTGTCGCAGGCGCTAGGCCTACCCACACAAGTGAGGTATCATTTTTATCGGGAGACATGGGGGAACGCTGGGTGGAAGGAAATTTGTGGCTCCTCTCAGATTCCAGAACTTTCTGCAACAGAAATGTGAGGAACATGTGTTTTTTTAGCCACATTTTGAGGTTTGCAAAGGATTCTGGGTAACAGAACCTGGTCCGAGCCACACAAGTCACCCCATCTTGGATCCCCCTAGGTCTCTAGTTTTCAGAAATGCACAGGTTTGGTAGGTTTCCCTAGGTGGCGGCTGAGCTACAGGCCAAAATCTACAGGTAGGCACTTTGCAAAAAACACCTCTGTTTTCCTTCAAAAATTTGGATGTGTCCAAGTTGCGCTTTGGGGCGTTTCCTGTCGGGGGCGCTAGGCCTACCCACACAAGTGAGGTATCATTTTGATCGGGAGACGTGGGCGAACGCTGGGTGGAAGGACATTTGTGGCTCGTCTCAGATTCTAGAACTTTCTGCCACAGAAATGTGAGGAACATGTGTTTTTTTAGCCAAATTTTGAGGTTTGCAAAGGATTCTGGGTAACAGAACCTGGCCCGAGCCACACAAGTCACCCCATCTTGGATTCCCCTAGGTCTCTAGTTTTCAGAAATGCACAGGTTTGGTAGGTTTCCCTAGGTGGCGGCTGAGCTACAGGCCAAAATCTACAGTTAGGCACTTTGCAAAAAACACCTCTGTTTTCCTTCAAAAATTTGGATGTGTCCATGTTGTGCTTTGGGACGTTTCCTGTCGCAGGCGCTAGGCCTACCCACACAAGTGAGGTATCATTTTTATCGGGAGACATGGGGGAACGCTGGGTGGAAGGAAATTTGTGGCTCCTCTCAGATTCCAGAACTTTCTGCCACAGAAATGTGAGGAACATGTGTTTTTTAGCCACATTTTGTGGTTTGCAAAGGATTCTGGGTAACAGAACCTGGACCGAGCCACACAAGTCACCCCATCTTGGATTCCCCTAGGTCTCTAGTTTTCAGAAATGCACAGGTTTGGTAGGTTTCCCTAGGTGGCGGCTGAGCTACAGGCCAAAATCTACAGGTAGGCACTTTGCAAAAAACACCTCTGTTTTCCTTCAAAAATTTGGATGTGTCCATGTTGTGCTTTGGGATGTTTCCTGTCGCAGGCGCTAGGCCTACCCACACAAGTGAGGTATCATTTTTATCGGGAGACATGGGGGAACGCTGGGTGGAAGGAAATTTGTGGCTCCTCTCAGATTCCAGAACTTTCTGCCACAGAAATGTGAGGAACATGTGTTTTTTAGCCATATTTTGTGGTTTGCAAAGGATTCTGGGTAACAGAACCTAGACCGAGCCACACAAGTCACCCCATCTTGGATTCCCCTAGGTCTCTAGTTTTCAGAAATGCACAGGTTTGGTAGGTTTCCCTAGGTGGCGGCTGAGCTACAGGCCAAAATCTACAGGTAGGCACTTTGCAAAAAACACCTCTGTTTTCCTTCAAAAATTTGGATGTGTCCATGTTGTGCTTTGGGACGTTTCCTGTCGCAGGCGCTAGGCCTACCCACACAAGTGAGGTATCATTTTTATCGGGAGACACGGAGGAACGCTGGGTGGAAGGAAATTTGTGGCTCCTCTCAGATTCTAGAACTTTCTGTAACAGAAATGTGAGGAACATGTGTTTTTTTAGCCAAATTTTGAGGTTTGCAAAGGATTCTGGGTAACAGAACCTGGTCCGAGCCACACAAGTCACCCCATCTTGGATTCCCCTAGGTCTCTAGTTTTCAGAAATGCACAGGTTTGGTAGGTTTCCCTAGGTGGCGGCTGAGCTACAGGCCAAAATCTACAGGTAGGCACTTTGCAAAAAACACCTCTGTTTTCCTTCAAAAATTTGGATGTGTCCATGTTGCGCTTTGGGGCGTTTCCTGTCGCAGGCGCTAGGCCTACCCATACAAGTGAGGTATCATTTATATCGGGAGACATGGGGGAACGCTGGGTAGAAGGAAATTTGTGGCTCCTCTCAGATTCCAGAACTTTCTGCCACAGAAATGTGAGGAACATGTGTTTTTTTAGCCACATTTTGAGGTTTGCAAAGGATTCTGGGTAACAGAACCTGGTCCGAGCCACACAAGTCACCCCATCTTGGATTCCCCTAGGTCTCTAGTTTTCAGAAATGCACAGGTTTGGTAGGTTTCCCTAGGTGGCGGCTGAGTTACAGGCCAAAATCTACAGTTAGGCACTTTGCAAAAAACACCTCTGTTTTCATTCAAAAATTTGGATATGTCCATGTTGTGCTTTGGGACGTTTCCTGTCGCGGGCGCTAGGCCTACCCACACAAGAGATGTATCATTTTTATCGGGAGACATGGGGGAACGCTGGGTGGAAGGAAATTTGTGGCTCCTCTCAGATTCCAGAACATTCTGCCACAGAAATGTGAGGAACATGTGTTTTTTTAGCCAAATTTTGAGGTTTGCAAAGGATTCTGGGTAACAGAACCTGGTCCGAGCCACACAAGTCACCCCATCTTGGATCCCCCTAGGTCTCTAGTTTTCAGAAATGCACAGGTTTGGTAGGTTTCCCTAGGTGGCGGCTGAGCTACAGGCCAAAATCTACAGGTAGGCACTTTGCAAAAAACACCTCTGTTTTCCTTCAAAAATTTGGATGTGTCCACGTTGAGCTTTGGGGCGTTTCCTGTCGGGGGCGCTAGGCCTACCCACACAAGTGAGGTATCATTTTTATCGGGAGACGTGGGGGAACGCTGGGTGGAAGGAAATTTGTGGCTCCTCTCAGATTCCAGAACTTTCTGCCACAGAAATGTGAGGAACATGTGTTTTTTTAGCCACATTTTGAGGTTTGCAAAGGATTCTGGGTAACAGAGCCTGGTCCGAGCCACACAAGTCACCCCATCTTGGATTCCCCTACGTCTCTAGTTTTCAGAAAGGCACAGGTTTGGTAGGTTTCCCTAGGTGGCGGCTGAGCTACAGGCCAAAATCTACAGTTAGGCACTTTGCAAAAAACACCTCTGTTTTCCTTCAAAAATTTGGATGTGTCCATGTTGTGCTTTGGGACGTTTCCTGTCGCAGGCGCTAGGCCTACCCACACAAGTGAGGTATCATTTTTATCGGGAGACATAGGGGAACGCTGGGTGGAAGGAAATTTGTGGCTCCTCTCAGATTCCAGAAGTTTCTGCAACAGAAATGTGAGGAACATGTGTTTTTTTAGCCAAATTTTGAGGTTTGCAAAGGATTCTGGGTAACAGAACCTGGTCCGAGCCACACAAGTCACCCCATCTTGGATCCCCCTAGGTCTCTAGTTTTCAGAAATGCACAGGTTTGGTAGGTTTCCCTAGGTGGCGGCTGAGCTACAGGCCAAAATCTACAGGTAGGCACTTTGCAAAAAACACCTCTGTTTTCCTTCAAAAATTTGGATGTGTCCACGTTGCGCTTTGGGGCGTTTCCTGTCGGGGGCGCTAGGCCTACCCACACAAATGAGGTATCATTTTTATCGGGAGACGTGGGCGAACGCTGGGTGGAAGGACATTTGTGGCTCCTCTCAGATTCTAGAACTTTCTGCCACAGAAATGTGAGGAACATGTGTTTTTTAGCCACATTTTGTGGTTTGCAAAGGATTCTGGGTAACAGAACCTGAACCGAGCCACACAAGTCACCCCATCTTGGATTCCACTAGGTCTCTAGTTTTCAGAAATGCACAGGTTTGCTAGGTTTCCCTAGGTGGCGGCTGAGCTACAGGCCAAAATCTACAGGTAGGCACTTTGCAAAAAACACCTCTGTTTTCGTTAAAAAATTTGGATGTGTCCATGTTGTGCTTTGGGACGTTTCCTGTCGCAGGCGCTAGGCCTACCCACACAAGTGAGGTATCATTTTTATCGGGAGACATGGGGGAACGCTGGGTGGAAGGAAATTTGTGGCTCCTCTCAGATTCCAGAACTTTCTGCCACAGAAATGTGAGGAACATGTGTTTTTTTAGCCAAATTTTGAGGTTTGGAAAGGATTCTGGGTAACAGAACCTGGTCCTAGCCACACAAGTCACCCCATCTTGGATTCCCCTAGGTCTCTAGTTTTCGGAAATGCACAGGTTTGGTAGGTTTCCCTAGGTGGCGGCTGAGCTACAGGCCAAAATCTACAGGTAGGCACTTTGCAAAAAACACCTCTGTTTTCCTTCAAAAATTTGGATGTGTCCACGTTGCGCTTTGGGGCGTATCCTGTCGGGGGCGCTAGGCCTACCCACACAAGTGAGGTATCATTTTTATCGGGAGACGTGGGGGAACGCTGGGTGGAAGGACATTTGTGGCTCCTCTCAGATTCTAGAACTTTCTGCCACAGAAATGTGAGGAACATGTGTTTTTTTAGCCAAATTTTGAGGTTTGCAAAGGATTCTGGGTAACAGAACCTGGTCCGAGCCACACAAGTCACCCCATCTTGGATTCCCCTAGGTCTCTAGTTTTCAGAAATGCACAGGTTTGGTAGGTTTCCCTAGGTGGCGGCTGAGCTACAGGCCAAAATCTACAGGTAGGCACTTTGCAAAAAACACCTCTGTTTTCCTTCAAAAATTTAGATGTGTCCATGTTGTGCTTTGGGACGTTTCCTGTCGCGGGCGCTAGGCCTACCCACACAAGTGAGGTATCATTTTTATCGGGAGACGTGGGGGAACGCTGGGTGGAAGGAAATTTGTGGCTCCTCTCAGATTCCAGAACTTTCTGCCACAGAAATGTGAGGAACATGTGTTTTTTTAGCCAAATTTTGAGGTTTTCAAAGGATTCTGGGTAACAGAACCTGGTCCGAGCCACACAAGTCACCCCATCTTGGATTCCCCTAGGTCTCTAGTTTTCAGAAATGCACAGGTTTGGTAGGTTTCCCTAGGTGGCGGCTGAGCTACAGGCCAAAATCTACAGGTAGGCACTTTGCAAAAAACACCTCTGTTTTCCTTCAAAAATTTGGATGTGTCCATGTTGCGCTTTGGGGCGTTTCCTGTCGCAGGCGCTAGGCCTACCCACACAAGTGAGGTATCATTTTTATCGGGAGACGTGGGGGAATTCTGGGTGGAAGGAAATTTGTGGCTCCTCTCAGATTCCAGAACTTTCTGCCACAGAAATGTGAGGAACATGTGTTTTTTTAGCCAAATTTTGAGGTTTGCAAAGGATTCTGGGTAACAGAACATGGTCCGAGCCACACAAGTCACCCCATCTTGGATTCCCCTAGGTCTCTAGTTTTCAAAATGCACAGGTTTGGTAGGTTTCCCTAGGTGGCGGCTGAGCTACAGGCCATAATCTACAGGTAGGCACTTTGCAAAAAACACCTCTGTTTTCCTTCAAAAATTTGGATGTGTCCATGTTGCGCTTTGGGGCGTTTCCTGTCGGAGATGCTAGGCCTACCCACACAAGTAAGGTATCTTTTATATCGGGAGACATGGGGGAACGCTGGGTAGAAGGACATTTGTGGCTCCTCTCAGATTCCAGAACTTTCTGCCACATAAGTGTGAGGAACATGTGTTTTTTTAGCCAAATTTGGAGGTTTGCAAAGGATTCTGGGTAACAGAACCTGGTCCGAGCCACACAAGTCACCCCATCTTGGATCCCCCTAGGTCTCTAGTTTTCAGAAATGCACAGGTTTGGTAGGTTTCCCTAGGTGGCGGCTGAGCTACAGGGCAAAATCTACAGGTAGGCACTTTGCAAAAAACACCTCTGTTTTCTTTCAAAAATGTGGATGTGTCCATGTTGCGCTTTGGGGCGTTTCCTGTCGGGAGCGCTAGGCCTACCCACACAAGTGAGGTATAATTTTTATCGGGAGACGTGGGGGAACGCTGGGTGGAAGGAAATTTGTGGCTCCTCTCAGATTCCAGAACTTTCTGCCACAGAAATGTGAGGAACATGTGTTTTTTTGCCAAATTTTGAGGTTTGCAAAGGATTCTGGGTAACAGAACCTGGTCCGAGCCACACAAGTCACCCCATCTTGGATTCCCCTAGGTCTCTAGTTTTCAGAAATGCACAGGTTTGGTAGGTTTCCCTAGGTGGCGGCTGAGCTACAGGCCAAAATCTACAGGTAGGCACTTTGCAAAAAACACCTCTGTTTTCCTTAAAAAATTTGGATGTGTCCATGTTGCGCTTTGGGGCGTTTCCTGTCGCAGGCGCTAGGCCTACCCACACAAGTAAGGTATCATTTATATCGGGAGACATGGGGGAACGCTGGGTAGAAGGAAATTTGTGGCTCCTCTCAGATTCCAGAACTTTTTGCCACAGAAATGTGAGGAACATGTGTTTTTTTAGCCACATTTTGAGGTTTGCAAAGGATTCTGGGTAACAGAACTTGGTCCGAGCCACACAAGTCACCCCATCTTGGATTCCCCTAGGTCTCTAGTTTTCAGAAATGCACAGGTTTGGTAGGTTTCCCTAGGTGGCGGCTGAGCTACAGGCCAAAATCTACAGGTAGGCACTTTGCAAAAAACACCTCTGTTTTCCTTCAAAAATTTGGATGTGTCCATGTTGTGCTTTGGGACGTTTCCTGTTGCAGGCGCTAGGCCTACCCACACAAGTGAGGTTTCATTTTTATCGGGAGAGATGGGGGAACGCTGGGTGGAAGGAAATTTGTGGCTCCTCTCAGATTCCAGAACTTTCTGCCACAGAAATGTGAGGAACATGTGTTGTTTTAGCCAAATTTTGAGGTTTGCAAAGGATTCTGGGTAACAGAACCTGGTCCGAGCCACACAAGTCACCCCATCTTGGATCCCCCTAGGTCTCTAGTTTTCAGAAATGCACATTTTTGGTAGGTTTCTCTAGGTGGCGGCTGAGCTACAGGCCAAAATCTACAGGTAGGCACTTTGCAAAAAACACCTCTGTTGTCCTTCAAAAATTTGGATGTGTCCACGTTGCGCTTTGGGGCGTTTCCTGTCGGGGGCGCTAGGCCTACCCACACAAGTGAGGTATAATTTTTATCGGGAGACGTGGGGGAACGCTGGGTGGAAGGAAATTTGTGGCTCCTCTCAGATTCTAGAACTTTCTGCCACAGAAATGTGAGGAACATGTGTTTTTTTAGCCAAATTTTGAGGTTTGCAAAGGATTCTGGGTAACAGAACCTGGTCCGAGCCACACAAGTCACCCCATCTTGGATTCCCCTAGGTCTCTAGTTTTCAGAAATGCACAGGTTTGGTAGGTTTCCCTAGGTGGCGAATGATCTACAGGCCAAAATCTACAGGTAGGCACTATGCAAAAAACACCTCTGTTTTCCTCTAAAAATTTGGATGTGTCCATGTTGTGCTTTGGGACGTTTCCTGTCGCGGGCGCTAGGCCTACCCACACAAGTGAGGTATCATTTTTATCGGGAGACGTGGGGGAACGCTGTGTGGAAGGAAATTTGTGGCTCCTCTCAGATTCCAGAACTTTCTGCCACAGAAATGTGAGGAACATGTGTTTTTTTAGCCAAATTTTGAGGTTTGCAAAGGATTCTGGGTAACAGAACCTGGTCCGAGCCACACAAGTCACCCCATCTTGGATTCCCCTAGGTCTCTAGTTTTCAGAAATGCACAGGTTTGGTAGGTTTCCCTAGGTGGCGGCTGAGCTACAGGCCAAAATCTACAGGTAGGCACTTTGCAAAAAACACCTCTGTTTTCCTTCAAAAATTTGGATGTGTCCACGTTGCGCTTTGGGGCGTTTCCTGTCGGGGGCACTAGGCCTACCCACACAAGTGAGGTATCATTTTTATCGGGAGACGTGGGCGAACGCTGGGTGGAAGGACATTTATGGCTCCTCTCAGATTCTAGCACTTTCTGCCACAGAAATGTGAGCAACATGTGTTTTTTTAGCCAAATTTTGAGGTTTGCAAAGGATTCTGGGTAACAGAACCTCGTCCGAGCCACACAAGTCACCCCATCTTGGATTCCCCTAGGTCTCTAGGTAACTTGGATTCCCCTAGGTCTCTAGTTTTCAGAAATGCACAGGTTTGGTAGGTTTCCCTAGGTGGCGGCTGAGCTACAGGCGTACCCACACAAGTGAGGTATCATTTTTATCGGGAGACGTGGGGGAATTCTGGGTAGAAGGAAATTTGTGGCTCCTCTCAGATTCCAGAACTTTCTGCCACATAAGTGTGAGGAACATGTGTTTTTTTAGCCAAATTTTGAGGTTTGCAAAGGATTCTGGGTAACAGAACCTGGTCCGAGCCGCACAAGTCACCCCATCTTGGATTCCCCTAGGTCTCTAGTTTTCAGAAATGCACAGGTTTGGTAGGTTTCCCTAGGTGGCGGCTGAGCTACAGGCCAAAATCTACAGGTAGGCACTTTGCAAAAAACACCTCTGTTTTCCTTCAAAAATTTGGATGTGTCCATGTTGCGCTTTGGGGCGTTTCCTGTCGCAGGTGCTAGGACTACCCACACAAGTGAGGTATAATTTTTATCGGGAGACGTGGGGGAACGCTGGGTGGAAGGAAATTTGTGGCTCCTCTCAGATTCCAGAACTTTCTGCCACAGAAATGTGAGGAACATGTGTTTTTTTAGCCAAATTTTGAGGTTTGCAAAGGATTCTGAGTAACAGAACCTGGTCCGAGCCACACAAGTCACCCCATCTTGGATTCCCCTAGGTCTCTAGTTTTCAGAAATGCACAGGTTTGGTAGGTTTCCCTAGGTGGCGGCTGAGCTACAGGCCAAAATCTACAGGTAGGCACTTTGCAAAAAACACCTCTGTTTTCATTCAAAAATTTGGATGTGTCCATGTTGCGCTTTGGGGCGTTTCCTGTCGCAGGCGCTAGGCCTACCCACACAAGTAAGGTATCATTTATATCGGGAGACATGGGGGAACGCTGGGTAGAAGGAAATTTGTGGCTCCTCTCAGATTCCAGAACTTTTTGCCACAGAAATGTGAGGAACATGTGTTTTTTTAGCCAAATTTTGAGGTTTGCAAAGGATTCTGGGTAACAGAACCTGGTCCGAGCCACACAAGTCACCCCATCTTGGATTCCCCTAGGTCTCTAGTTCTCAGAAATGCACAGGTTTGGTAGGTTTCCCTAGGTGGCGGCTGAGCTACAGGCCAAAATCTACAGGTAGGCACTTTGCAAAAAACACCTCTGTTTTCCTTCAAAAATGTGGATGTGTCCATGTTGCGCTTTGGGGCGATTCCTGTCGCAGGTGCTAGGCCTACCCACACAAGTAAGGTATCTTTTATATCGGGAGACATGGGGGAACGCTGGGTAGAAGGAAATTTGTGGCTCCTCTCAGATTCCAGAACTTTCTGCCACATAAGTGTGAGGAACATGTGTTTTTTTAGCCAAATTTTGAGGTTTGCAAAGGATTCTGGGTAACAGAACCTGGTCCGAGCCACACAAGTCACCCCATCTTGGATCCCCCTAGGTCTCTAGTTTTCAGAAATGCACAGGTTTGGTAGGTTTCCCTAGGTGGCGGCTGAGCTACAGGCCAAAATCTACAGGTAGGCACTTTGCAAAAAACACCTCTGTTTTCCTTCAAAAATTTGGATGTGTCCATGTTGCGCTTTGGGGCGTTTCCTGTCGCAGGCGCTAGGCCTACCCACACAAGTAAGGTATCATTTATATCGGGAGACATGGGGAAACGCTGGGTAGAAGGAAATTTGTGGCTCCTCTCAGATTCCAGAACTTTTTGCCACAGAAATGTGAGGAACATGTGTTTTTTTAGCCACATTTTGAGGTTTGCAAAGGATTCTGGGTAACAGAACCTGGTCCGAGCCACACAAGTCACCCCATCTTGGATTCCCCTAGGTCTCTAGTTTTCAGAAATGCACAGGTTTGGTAGGTTTCCCTAGGTGGCGGCTGAGCTACAGGCCAAAATCTACAGGTAGGCACTTTGCAAAAAACACCTCTGTTTTCCTTCAAAAATTTGGATGTGTCCATGTTGTGCTTTGGGACGTTTCCTGTTGCAGGCGCTAGGCCTACCCACACAAGTAAGGTATCTTTTATATCGGGAGACATGGGGGAACGCTGGGTAGAAGGAAATTTGTGGCTCCTCTCAGATTCCAGAACTTTCTGCCACATAAGTGTGAGGAACATGTGTTTTTTTAGCCAAATTTTGAGGTTTGCAAAGGATTCTGGGTAACAGAACCTGGTCCGAGCCACACAAGTCACCCCATCTTGGATCCCCCTAGGTCTCTAGTTTTCAGAAATGCACAGGTTTGGTAGGTTTCCCTAGGTGGCGGCTGAGCTACAGGCCAAAATCTACAGGTAGGCACTTTGCAAAAAACACCTCTGTTTTCCTTCAAAAATTTGGATGTGTCCATGTTGCGCTTTGGGGCGTTTCCTGTCGCAGGCGCTAGGCCTACCCACACAAGTAAGGTATCATTTATATCGGGAGACATGGGGAAACGCTGGGTAGAAGGAAATTTGTGGCTCCTCTCAGATTCCAGAACTTTTTGCCACAGAAATGTGAGGAACATGTGTTTTTTTAGCCACATTTTGAGGTTTGCAAAGGATTCTGGGTAACAGAACCTGGTCCGAGCCACACAAGTCACCCCATCTTGGATTCCCCTAGGTCTCTAGTTTTCAGAAATGCACAGGTTTGGTAGGTTTCCCTAGGTGGCGGCTGAGCTACAGGCCAAAATCTACAGGTAGGCACTTTGCAAAAAACACCTCTGTTTTCCTTCAAAAATTTGGATGTGTCCATGTTGTGCTTTGGGACATTTCCTGTTGCAGGCGCTAGGCCTACCCACACAAGTGAGGTATCATTTTTATCGGGAGACATGGGGGAACGCTGGGTGGAAGGAAATTTGTGGCTCCTCTCAGATTCCAGAACTTTCTGCCACAGAAATGTGAGGAACATGTGTTTTTATAGCCAAATTTTGAGGTTTGCAAAGGATTCTGGGTAACAGAACCTGGTCCGAGCCACACAAGTCACCCCATCTTGGATTCCCCTAGGTCTCTAGTTTTCAGAAATGCACAGGTTTGGTAGGTTTCCCTAGGTGGCGGCTGAGCTACAGGCCAAAATCTACAGGTAGGCACTTTGCAAAAAACACCTCTGTTTTCCTTCAAAAATTTGGATGTGTCCACGTTGCGCTTTGGGGCGTTTCCTGTCGGGGGCGCTATGCCTACCCACACAAGTGAGGTATCATTTTTATCGGGAGACGTGGGCGAACGCTGGGTGGAAGGACATTTGTGGCTCCTCTCAGATTCTAGCACTTTCTGCCACAGAAATGTGAGCAACATGTGTTTTTTTAGCCAAATTTTGAGGTTTGCAAAGGATTCTGGGTAACAGAACCTGGTCCGAGCCACACAAGTCACCCCATCTTGGATTCCCCTAGGTCTCTAGTTTTCAGAAATGCACAGGTTTGGTAGGTTTCCCTAGGTGGCGGCTGAGCTACAGGCCTACCCACACAAGTGAGGTATCATTTTTATCGGGAGACGTGGGGGAATTCTGGGTAGAAGGAAATTTGTGGCTCCTCTCAGATTCCAGAACTTTCTGCCACATAAGTGTGAGGAACATGTGTTTTTTTAGCCAAATTTTGAGGTTTGCAAAGGATTCTGGGTAACAGAACCTGGTCCGAGCCACACAAGTCACCCCATCTTGGATTCCCCTAGGTCTCTAGTTTTCAGAAATGCACAGGTTTGGTAGGTTTCCCTAGGTGGCGGCTGAGCTACAGGCCAAAATCTACAGGTAGGCACTTTGCAAAAAACACCTCTGTTTTCCTTCAAAAATTTGGATGTGTCCATGTTGCGCTTTGGGGCGTTTCCTGTCGCAGGTGCTAGGACTACCCACACAAGTGAGGTATAATTTTTATCGGGAGACGTGGGGGAACGCTGGGTGGAAGGAAATTTGTGGCTACTCTCAGATTCCAGAACTTTCTGCCACAGAAATGTGAGGAACATGTGTTTTTTTAGCCAAATTTTGAGGTTTGCAAAGGATTCTGAGTAACAGAACCTGGTCCGAGCCACACAAGTCACCCCATCTTGGATTCCCCTAGGTCTCTAGTTTTCAGAAATGCACAGGTTTGGTAGGTTTCCCTAGGTGGCGGCTGAGCTACAGGCCAAAATCTACAGGTAGGCACTTTGCAAAAAACACCTCTGTTTTCATTCAAAAATTTGGATGTGTCCATGTTGCGCTTTGGGGCGTTTCCTGTCGCAGGCGCTAGGCCTACCCACACAAGTGAGGTATCATTTTTATCGGGAGACGTGGGGGAACGCTGGGTGGATGGAAATTTGTTGCTCCTCTCAGATTCTAGAACTTTCTGCCACAGAAATGTGAGGAACATGTATTTTTTTAGCCAAATTTTGAGGTTTGCAAAGGATTCTGGGTAACAGAACCTGGTCCGAGCCACACAAGTCACCCCATCTTGGATTCCCCTAGGTCTCTAGTTTTCAGAAATGCACAGGTTTGGTAGGTTTCCCTAGGTGGCGGCTGAGCTACAGGCCAAAATCTACAGGTAGGCACTTTGCAAAAAACACCTCTGTTTTCCTTCAAAAATTTGGATGTGTCCATGTTGCGCTTTGGGACGTTTCCTGTCGCAGGCGCTAGGCCTACCCACACAAGTGAGGTATAATTTTTATTCGGAGACGTGGGGGAACGCTGGGTGGAAGGACATTTGTGGCACCTCTCAGATTCCAGAACTTTCTGCCACAGAAATGTGAGGAACATGTGTTTTTTTAGCCAAATTTTGAGGTTTGCAAAGGATTCTGGGTAACAGAACCTGGTCCGAGCCACACAAGTCACCCCATCTTGGATTCCCCTAGGTCTCTAGTTTTCAGAAATGCACAGGTTTGGTAGGTTTCCCTAGGTGGCGGCTGAGCTACAGGCCAAAATCTACAGGTAGGCACTTTGCAAAAAACACCTCTGTTTTCCTTCAAAAATTTGGATGTGTCCACGTTGCGCTTTGGGGCGTTTCCTGTCGGGGGCGCTAGGCCTACCCACACAAGTGAGGTATCATTTTTATCGGGAGACGTGGGCGAACGCTGGGTGGAAGGACATTTGTGGCTCCTCTCAGATTCTAGCACTTTCTGCCACAGAAATGTGAGCAACATGTGTTTTTTTAGCCAAATTTTGAGGTTTGCAAAGGATTCTGGGTAACAGAACCTCGTCCGAGCCACACAAGTCACCCCATCTTGGATTCCCCTAGGTCTCTAGGTAACTTGGATTCCCCTAGGTCTCTAGTTTTCAGAAATGCACAGGTTTGGTAGGTTTCCCTAGGTGGCGGCTGAGCTACAGGCCTACCCACACAAGTGAGGTATCATTTTTATCGGGAGACGTGGGGGAATTCTGGGTAGAAGGAAATTTGTGGCTCCTCTCAGATTCCAGAACTTTCTGCCACATAAGTGTGAGGAACATGTGTTTTTTTAGCCAAATTTTGAGGTTTGCAAAGGATTCTGGGTAACAGAACCTGGTCCGAGCCACACAAGTCACCCCATCTTGGATTCCCCTAGGTCTCTAGTTTTCAGAAATGCACAGGTTTGGTAGGTTTCCCTAGGTGGCGGCTGAGCTACAGGCCAAAATCTACAGGTAGGCACTTTGCAAAAAACACCTCTGTTTTCCTTCAAAAATTTGGATGTGTCCATGTTGCGCTTTGGGGCGTTTCCTGTCGCAGGTGCTAGGACTACCCACACAAGTGAGGTATAATTTTTATCGGGAGACGTGGGGGAACGCTGGGTGGAAGGAAATTTGTGGCTCCTCTCAGATTCCAGAACTTTCTGCCACAGAAATGTGAGGAACATGTGTTTTTTTAGCCAAATTTTGAGGTTTGCAAAGGATTCTGAGTAACAGAACCTGGTCCGAGCCACACAAGTCACCCCATCTTGGATTCCCCTAGGTCTCTAGTTTTCAGAAATGCACAGGTTTGGTAGGTTTCCCTAGGTGGCGGCTGAGCTACAGGCCAAAATCTACAGGTAGGCACTTTGCAAAAAACACCTCTGTTTTCATTCAAAAATTTGGATGTGTCCATGTTGCGCTTTGGGGCGTTTCCTGTCGCAGGCGCTAGGCCTACCCACACAAGTAAGGTATCATTTATATCGGGAGACATGGGGGAACGCTGGGTAGAAGGAAATTTGTGGCTCCTCTCAGATTCCAGAACTTTTTGCCACAGAAATGTGAGGAACATGTGTTTTTTTAGCCAAATTTTGAGGTTTGCAAAGGATTCTGGGTAACAGAACCTGGTCCGAGCCACACAAGTCACCCCATCTTGGATTCCCCTAGGTCTCTAGTTCTCAGAAATGCACAGGTTTGGTAGGTTTCCCTAGGTGGCGGCTGAGCTACAGGCCAAAATCTACAGGTAGGCACTTTGCAAAAAACACCTCTGTTTTCCTTCAAAAATGTGGATGAGTCCATGTTGCGCTTTGGGGCGATTCCTGTCGCAGGTGCTAGGCCTACCCACACAAGTAAGGTATCTTTTATATCGGGAGACATGGGGGAACGCTGGGTAGAAGGAAATTTGTGGCTCCTCTCAGATTCCAGAACTTTCTGCCACATAAGTGTGAGGAACATGTGTTTTTTTAGCCAAATTTTGAGGTTTGCAAAGGATTCTGGGTAACAGAACCTGGTCCGAGCCACACAAGTCACCCCATCTTGGATCCCCCTAGGTCTCTAGTTTTCAGAAATGCACAGGTTTGGTAGGTTTCCCTAGGTGGCGGCTGAGCTACAGGCCAAAATCTACAGGTAGGCACTTTGCAAAAAACACCTCTGTTTTCCTTCAAAAATTTGGATGTGTCCATGTTGCGCTTTGGGGCGTTTCCTGTCGCAGGCGCTAGGCCTACCCACACAAGTAAGGTATCATTTATATCGGGAGACATGGGGAAACGCTGGGTAGAAGGAAATTTGTGGCTCCTCTCAGATTCCAGAACTTTTTGCCACAGAAATGTGAGGAACATGTGTTTTTTTAGCCACATTTTGAGGTTTGCAAAGGATTCTGGGTAACAGAACCTGGTCCGAGCCACACAAGTCACCCCATCTTGGATTCCCCTAGGTCTCTAGTTTTCAGAAATGCACAGGTTTGGTAGGTTTCCCTAGGTGGCGGCTGAGCTACAGGCCAAAATCTACAGGTAGGCACTTTGCAAAAAACACCTCTGTTTTCCTTCAAAAATTTGGATGTGTCCATGTTGTGCTTTGGGACGTTTCCTGTTGCAGGCGCTAGGCCTACCCACACAAGTGAGGTATCATTTTTATCGGGAGACATGGGGGAACGCTGGGTGGAAGGAAATTTGTGGCTCCTCTCAGATTCCAGAACTTTCTGCCACAGAAATGTGAGGAACATGTGTTGTTTTAGCCAAATGTTGAGGTTTGCAAAGGATTCTGGGTAACAGAACCTGGTCCGAGCCACACAAGTCACCCCATCTTGGATCCCCCTAGGTCTCTAGTTTTCAGAAATGCACAGGTTTGGTAGGTTTCTCTAGGTTGCGGCTGAGCTACAGGCCAAAATCTACAGGTAGGCACTTTGCAAAAAACACCTCTGTTTTCCTTCAAAAATTTGGATGTGTCCACGTTGCGCTTTGGGGCGTTTCCTGCCGGGGGCGCTAGGCCTACCCACACAAGTGAGGTATAATTTTTATCGGGAGACGTGGGGGAACGCTGGGTGGAAGGAAATGTGTGGCTCGTCTCAGATTCTAGCACTTTCTGCCACAGAAATGTGAGCAACATGTGTTTTTTTAGCCAAATTTTGAGGTTTGCAAAGGATTCTGGGTAACAGAACCTGGTCCGAGCCACACAAGTCACCCCATCTTGGATTCCCCTAGGTCTCTAGTTTTCAGAAATGCACAGGTTTGGTAGGTTTCCCTAGGTGGTGAATGATCTACAGGCCAAAATCTACAGGTAGGCACTATGCAAAAAACACCTCTGTTTTCCTTAAAAAATTTGGATGTGTCCATGTTGTGCTTTGGGACGTTTCCTGTCGCGGGCGCTAGGCCTACCCACACAAGTGAGGTATCATTTTTATCGGGAGACGTGGGGGAACGCTGGGTGGAAGGAAATTTGTGGCTCCTCTCAGATTCCAGAATTTTCTACCACAGAAATGTGAGGAACATGTGTTTTTTTAGCCAAATTTTGAGGTTTTCAAAGGATTCTGGGTAACAGAACCTGGTCCGAGCCACACAAGTCACCCCATCTTGGATTCCCCTAGGTCTCTAGTTTTCAGAAATGCACAGGTTTGGTAGGTTTCCCTAGGTGGCGGCTGAGCTACAGGCCAAAATCTACAGGTAGGCACTTTGCAAAAAACACCTCTGTTTTCCTTCAAAAATTTGGATGTGTCCACGTTGCGCTTTCGGGCGTTTCCTGTCGCAGGCGCTAGGCCTACCCACACAAGTGAGGTATCTTTTTTATCGGGAGACGTGGGGGAACGCTGGGTGGAAGGAAATTTGTGGCTCCTCTCAGATTCCAGAACTTTCTGCCACAGAAATGTGAGGAACATGTGTTTTTTTAGCCAAATTTTGAGGTTTGCAAAGGATTCTGGGTAACAGAACCTGGTTGGAGCCACACAAGTCACCCCATTTTGGATTCCACTAGGTCTCTAGTTTTCAGAAATACAGAGGTTTGGTAGGTTTCCCTAGGTGGCGGATGAGCTACAGGCCAAAATCTACAGGTAGGCACTTTGCAAAAAACACCTCTGTTTTCCTTCAAAAATTTGGATGTGTCCATGTTGCGCTTTGGGGCGTTTCCTGTCGCAGGCGCTAGGCCTACCCACACAAGTAAGGTATCTTTTATATCGGGATACATGGGGGAACGCTGGGTAGAAGGAAATTTGTGGCTCCTCTCAGATTCCAGAACTTTCTGCCACAGAAGTGTGAGGAACATGTGTTTTTTTAGCCAACTTTTTAGGTTTGCAAAGGATTCTGGGTAACAGAACCTGGTCCGAGCCACACAAGTCACCCCATCTTGGATCCCCCTAGGTCTCTAGTTTTCAGAAATGCACAGGTTTGGTAGGTTTCCCTAGGTGGCGGCTGAGCTACAGGCCAAAATCTACAGGTAGGCACTTTGCAAAAAACACCTCTGTTTTCCTTCAAAAATTTGGATGTGTCCACGTTGCGCTTTGGGGCGTTTCCTGTCGGGGGCGCTAGGCCTACCCACACAAGTGAGGTATAATTTTTATCGGGAGACGTGGGGGAACGCTGGGTGGAAGGAAATTTGTGGCTCCTCTCAGATTCCAGAACTTTCTGCAACAGAAATGTGAGGAACATGTGTTTTTTTAGCCAAATTATGAGGTTTGCAAAGGATTCTGGGTAACAGAACCTGGTCCGAGCCACACAAGTCACCCCATCTTGGATTCCCCTAGGTCTCTAGTTTTCAGAAATGCACAGGGTTGGTAGGTTTCCCTAGGTGGTGGCTGAGCTACAGGCCAAAATCTACAGGTAGGCACTTTGCAAAAAACACCTCTGTTTTCCTTCAAAAATTTGGATGTGTCCATGTTGCGCTTTGGGGCGTTTCCTGTCGCAGGCGCTAGGCCTACCCACACAAGTAAGGTATCATTTATATCGGGAGACATGGGGGAACGCTGGGTAGAAGGAAATTTGTGGCTCCTCTCAGATTCCAGAACTTTTTGCCACAGAAATGTGAGGAACATGTGTTTTTTTAGCCAAATTTTGAGGTTTGCAAAGGATTCTGGGTAACAGAACCTGGTCCGAGCCACACAAGTCACCCCATCTTGGATTCGCCTAGGTCTCTAGTTTTCAGAAATGCACAGGTTTGGTAGGTTTCCCTAGGTGGCGGCTGAGCTACAGGCCAAAATCTACAGGTAGGCACTTTGCAAAAAACACCTCTGTATTCCTTCAAAAATTTGGATGTGTCCATGTTGTGCTTTGGGACGTTTCCTGTTGCAGGCACTAGGCCTACCCACACAAGTGAGGTATCATTTTTATCGGGAGACATGGGGGAACGCTGGGTGGAAGGAAATTTGTGGCTCCTCTCAGATTCCAGAACTTTCTGCCACAGAAATGTGAGGAACATGTGTTTTTTTAGCCAAATTTTGAGGTTTGCAAAGGATTCTGGGTAACAGAACCTGGTCCGAGCCACACAAGTCACCCCATCTTGGATCCCCCTAGGTCTCTAGTTTTCAGAAAAGCACAGGTTTGCTAGGTTTCCCTAGGTGGCGGCTGAGCTCCAGGCCAAAATCTACAGGTAGGCACTTTGCAAAAAACACCTCTGTTTTCCTTAAAAAATTTGGATGTGTCCACGTTGCGCTTTGGGGCGTTTCCTGTCGCGGGCGCTAGGCCTACCCACACAAGTGAGGTATCATTTTTATCGGGAGACATGGGGGAACGCTGGGTGGATGGAAATTTGTGGCTCCTCTCAGATTCCAGAACTTTCTGCCACAGAAATGTGAGGAACATGTGTTTTTTTAGCCAAATTTTGAGGTTTGCAAAGGATTCTGGGTAACAGAACCTGGTCCGAGCCACACAAGTCACCCCATCTTGGATTCCCCTAAGTCTCTAGTTTTCAGAAATAGACAGGTTTGGTAGGTTTCCCTAGGTGGCGGCTGAGCTACAGGCCAAAATCTACAGGTAGGCACTTTGCAAAAAACACCTCTGTTTTCCTTCAAAAATTTGGATGTGTCCATGTTGCGCTTTGGGACGTTTCCTGTCGCAGGCGCTAGGCCTACCCACACAAGTGAGGTATAATTTTTATCGGGAGACGTCGGGGAACGCTGGGTGGAAGGAAATTTGTGGCTCCTCTCAGATTCCAGAACTTTCTGCCACAGAAATGTGAGGAACATGTGTTTTTTTAGCCAAATTTTGAGGTTTGCAAAGGATTCTGGGTAACAGAACCTGGTCCGAGCCACACAAGTCACCCAATGTTGGATTCCCCTAGGTCTCTAGTTTTCAGAAATGCACAGGTTTGGTAGGTTTCCCTAGGTGGCGGCTGAGCTACAGGCCAAAATCTACAGGTAGGCACTTTGCAAAAAACACCTCTGTTTTCCTTCAAAAATGTGGATGTGTCCATGTTGTGCTTTGGGACGTTTCCTGTCGCAGGCGCTAGGCCTACCGACACAAGTGAGGTATCATTTTTATCAGGAGACGTGGGGGAACGCTGGGTGGAAGGAAATTTGTGGCTCCTCTCAGATTCCAGAACTTTCTGCCATAGAAATGTGAGGAACATGTGTTTTTTTAGCCAAATTTTGAGGTTTGCAAAGGATTCTGGGTAACAGAACCTGGTCCAAGCCACACAAGTCACCCCATCTTGGATTCCCCTAGGTCTCTAGTTTTCAGAAATGCACAGGTTTGGTAGGTTTCCCTAGGTGGCGGCTGAGCTACAGGCCAAAATCTACAGGTAGGCACTTTGCAAAAAACACCTCTGTTTTCCTTCAAAAATGTGGATGTGTCCACGTTGCGCTTTGGGGCTTTTCCTGTCGCAGGCGCTAGGCCTACCCACACAAGTGAGGTATCATTTTTATCGGGAGACGTGGGGGAACGCTGGGTGGAAGGAAATTTGTGGCTCCTCTCAGATTCCAGAACTTTCTGCCACAGAAATGTGAGGAACATGTGTTTTTTTAGCCAAATTTTGAGGTTTGCAAAGGATTCTGGGTAACAGAACCAGGTCCGAACCACAGAAGTCACCCCATATTGGATTCCCCTAAGTCTCTAGTTTTCAGAAATACACAGGTTTGGTAGGTTTCCCTAGGTGGCGGCTGAGCTACAGGCCAAAATCTACAGGTAGGCACTTTGCAAAAAACACCTCTGTTTTCCTTCAAAAATTTGGATGTGTCCATGTTGCGCTTTGGGGCGTTTCCTGTCGCAGGCGCTAGGCTTACCCACACAAGTAAGGTATCATTTATATCGGGAGACATGGGGGAACGCTGGGTAGAAGGAAATTTGTGGCTCCTCTCAGATTCCAGAACTTTCTGCCACAGAAATGTGAGGAACATGTGTTTTTTTAGCCAAATTTTGAGGTTTGCAAAGGATTCTGGGTAACAGAACCTGGTCCGAGCCACACAAGTCACCCCATCTTGGATCCCCCTAGGTCTCTAGTTTTCAGAAATGCACAGGTTTGCTAGGTTTCCCTAGGTGGCGGCTGAGCTCCAGGCCAAAATCTACAGGTAGGCACTTTGCAAAAAACACCTCTGTTTTCCTTCATAAATTTGGATGTGTCCACGTTGCGCTTTGGGACGTTTCCTGTCGCGGGCGCTAGGCCTACCCACACAAGTGAGGTATCATTTTTATCGGGAGACGTGGGGGAACGCTGGGTGGAAGGAAATTTGTGGCTCCTCTCAGATTCCAGAATTTTCTACCACAGAAATGTGAGGAACATGTGTTTTTTTAGCCAAATTTTGAGGTTTTCAAAGGATTCTGGGTAACAGAACCTGGTCCGAGCCACACAAGTCACCCCATCTTGGATTCGCCTAGGTCTCTAGTTTTCAGAAATGCACAGGTTTGGTAGGTTTCCCTAGGTGGCGGCTGAGCTACAGGCCAAAATCTACAGGTAGGCACTTTGCAAAAAACACCTCTGTATTCCTTCAAAAATTTGGATGTGTCCATGTTGTGCTTTGGGACGTTTCCTGTTGCAGGCACTAGGCCTACCCACACAAGTGAGGTATCATTTTTATCGGGAGACATGGGGGAACGCTGGGTGGAAGGAAATTTGTGGCTCCTCTCAGATTCCAGAACTTTCTGCCACAGAAATGTGAGGAACATGTGTTTTTTTAGCCAAATTTTGAGGTTTGCAAAGGATTCTGGGTAACAGAACCTGGTCCGAGCCACACAAGTCACCCCATCTTGGATCCCCCTAGGTCTCTAGTTTTCAGAAATGCACAGGTTTGGTAGGTTTCCCTAGGTGGCGGCTGAGCTACAGGCCAAAATCTACAGGTAGGCACTTGGCAAAAAACACCTCTGTTTTCCTTCAAAAATTTGGATGTGTCCACGTTGCGCTTTGGGGCGTTTCCTGTCGCGGGCGCTAGGCCTACCCACACAAGTGAGGTATCATTTTTATCGGGAGACGTGGGGGAACGCTGGGTGGAAGGAAATTTGTGGCTCCTCTCAGATTCCAGAACTTTCTGCCACAGAAATATGAGGAACATGTGTTTTTTTAGCCAAATTTTGAGGTTTGCAAAGGATTCTGGGTAACAGAACCTGGTCCGAGCCACACAAGTCACCCCATCTTGGATTCCCCTAGGTCTCTAGTTTTCAGAAATGCACAGGGTTGGTAGGTTTCCCTAGGTGGCGGCTGAGCTACAGGCCAAAATCTACAGGTAGGCACTTTGCAAAAAACACCTCTGTTTTCCTTCAAAAATTTGGATGTGTCCATGTTGCGCTTTGGGGCGTTTCCTGTCGCAGGCGCTAGGCCTACCCACACAAGTAAGGTATCATTTATATCGGGAGACATGGGGGAACGCTGGGTAGAAGGAAATTTGTGGCTCCTCTCAGATTCCAGAACTTTTTGCCACAGAAATGTGAGGAACATGTGTTTTTTTAGCCAAATTTTGAGGTTTGCAAAGGATTCTGGGTAACAGAACCTGGTCCGAGCCACACAAGTCACCCCATCTTGGATTCGCCTAGGTCTCTAGTTTTCAGAAATGCACAGGTTTGGTAGGTTTCCCTAGGTGGCGGCTGAGCTACAGGCCAAAATCTACAGGTAGGCACTTTGCAAAAAACACCTCTGTATTCCTTCAAAAATTTGGATGTGTCCATGTTTTGCTTTGGGACGTTTCCTGTTGCAGGCACTAGGCCTACCCACACAAGTGAGGTATCATTTTTATCGGGAGACATGGGGGAACGCTGGGTGGAAGGAAATTTGTGGCTCCTCTCAGATTCCAGAACTTTCTGCCACAGAAATGTGAGGAACATGTGTTTTTTTAGCCAAATTTTGAGGTTTGCAAAGGATTCTGGGTAACAGAACCTGGTCCGAGCCACACAAGTCACCCCATCTTGGATCCCCCTAGGTCTCTAGTTTTCAGAAATGCACAGGTTTGCTAGGTTTCCCTAGGTGGCGGCTGAGCTCCAGGCCAAAATCTACAGGTAGGCACTTTGCAAAAAACACCTCTGTTTTCCTTCAAAAATTTGGATGTGTTCACGTTGCGCTTTGGGGCGTTTCCTGTCGCGGGCGCTAGGCCTACCCACACAAGTGAGGTATCATTTTTATCGGGAGACATGGGGGAACGCTGGGTGGAAGGAAATTTGTGGCTCCTCTCAGATTCCAGAACTTTCTGCCACAGAAATGTGAGGAACATGTGTTTTTTTAGCCAAATTTTGAGGTTTGCAAAGGATTCTGGGTAACAGAACCTGGTCCGAGCCACACAAGTCACCCCATCTTGGATTCCCCTAAGTCTCTAGTTTTCAGAAATAGACAGGTTTGGTAGGTTTCCCTAGGTGGCGGCTGAGCTACAGGCCAAAATCTACAGGTAGGCACTTTGCAAAAAACACCTCTGTTTTCCTTCAAAAATTTGGATGTGTCCATGTTGCGCTTTGGGACGTTTCCTGTCGCAGGCGCTAGGCCTACCCACACAAGTGAGGTATAATTTTTATCGGGAGACGTGGGGGAACGCTGGGTGGAAGGAAATTTGTGGCTCCTCTCAGATTCCAGAACTTTCTGCCACAGAAATGTGAGGAACATGTGTTTTTTTAGCCACATTTTGAGGTTTGCAAAGGATTCTGGGTAACAGAACCTGGTCCGAGCCACACAAGTCACCCAATGTTGGATTCCCCTAGGTCTCTAGTTTTCAGAAATGCACAGGTTTGGTAGGTTTCCCTAGGTGGCGGCTGAGCTACAGGCCAAAATCTACAGGTAGGCACTTTGCAAAAAACACCTCTGTTTTCCTTCAAAAATTTGGATGTGTCCATGTTGTGCTTTGGGACGTTTCCTGTCGCGGGCGCTAGGCCTACCGACACAAGTGAGGTATCATTTTTATCAGGAGACGTGGGGGAACTCTGGGTGGAAGGAAATTTGTGGCTCCTCTCAGATTCCAGAACTTTCTGCCATAGAAATGTGAGGAACATGTGTTTTTTTAGCCAAATTTTGAGGTTTGCAAAGGATTCTGGGTAACAGAACCTGGTCAAAGCCACACAAGTCACCCCATCTTGGATTCCCCTAGGTCTCTAGTTTTCAGAAATGCACAGGTTTGGTAGGTTTCCCTAGGTGGCGGCTGAGCTACAGGCCAAAATCTACAGGTAGGCACTTTGCAAAAAACACCTCTGTTTTCCTTCAAAAATGTGGATGTGTCCACGTTGCGCTTTGGGGCTTTTCCTGTCGCAGGCGCTAGGCCTACCCACACAAGTGAGGTATCATTTTTATCGGGAGACGTGGGGGAAAGCGGGGTGGAAGGAAATTTGTGGCTCCTCTCAGATTCCAGAACTTTCTGCCACAGAAATGTGAGGAACATGTGTTTTTTTAGCCAAATTTTGAGGTTTGCAAAGGATTCTGGGTAACAGAACCAGGTCCGAGCCACAGAAGTCACCCCATATTGGATTCCCCTAAGTCTCTAGTTTTCAGAAATACACAGGTTTGGTAGGTTTCCCTAGGTGGCGGCTGAGCTACAGGCCAAAATCTACAGGTAGGCACTTTGCAAAAAACACCTCTGTTTTCCTTCAAAAATTTGGATGTGTCCATGTTGCGCTTTGGGGCGTTTCCTGTCGCAGGCGCTAGGCCTACCCACACAAGTAAGGTATCATTTATATCGGGAGACATGGGGGAACGCTGGGTAGAAGGAAATTTGTGGCTCCTCTCAGATTCCAGAACTTTTTGCCACAGAAATGTGAGGAAAATGTGTTTTTTTAGCCAAATTTTGAGGTTTGCAAAGGATTCTGGGTAACAGAACCTGGTCCGAGCCACACAAGTCACCCCATCTTGGATTCGCCTAGGTCTCTAGTTTTCAGAAATGCACAGGTTTGGTAGGTTTCCCTAGGTGGCGGCTGAGCTACAGGCCAAAATCTACAGGTAGGCACTTTGCAAAAAACACCTCTGTATTCCTTCAAAAATTTGGATGTGTCCATGTTGTGCTTTGGGACGTTTCCTGTTGCAGGCACTAGGCCTACCCACACAAGTGAGGTATCATTTTTATCGGGAGACATGGGGGAACGCTGGGTGGAAGGAAATTTGTGGCTCCTCTCAGATTCCAGAACTTTCTGCCACAGAAATGTGAGGAACATGTGTTTTTTTAGCCAAATTTTGAGGTTTGCAAAGGATTCTGGGTAACAGAACCTGGTCCGAGCCACACAAGTCACCCCATCTTGGATCCCCCTAGGTCTCTAGTTTTCAGAAATGCACAGGTTTGGTAGGTTTCCCTAGGTGGCGGCTGAGCTACAGGCCAAAATCTACAGGTAGGCACTTTGCAAAAAACACCTCTGTTTTCCTTCAAAAATTTGGATGTGTCCACGTTGCGCTTTGGGGCGTTTCCTGTCGCGGGCGCTAGGCCTACCCACACAAGTGAGGTATCATTTTTATCGGGAGACGTGGGGAAACGCTGGGTGGAAGGAAATTTGTGGCTCCTCTCAGATTCCAGAACTTTCTGCCACAGAAATATGAGGAACATGTGTTTTTTTAGCCAAATTTTGAGGTTTGCAAAGGATTCTGGGTAACAGAACCTGGTCCGAGCCACACAAGTCACCCCATCTTGGATTCCCCTAGGTCTCTAGTTTTCAGAAATACACAGGTTTGGTAGGTTTCCCTAGGTGGCGGCTGAGCTACAGGCCAAAATCTACAGGTAGGCACTTTGCAAAAAACACCTCTGTTTTCCTTCAAAAATTTGGATGTGTCCATGTTGTGCTTTGGGACGTTTCCTGTCGCCGGCGCTAGGCCTACCCACACAAGTGAGGTATCATTTTTATCGGGAGACATGGGGGAACGCTGGGTGGAAGGAAATTTGTGGCTCCTCTCAGATTCCAGAACTTTCTGCCACAGAAATGTGAGGAAAATGTGTTTTTTTAGCCAAATTTTGAGGTTTGCAAAGGATTCTGGGTAACAGAACCTGGTCCGAGCCACACAAGTCACCCCATCTTGGATTCCCCTAGGTCTCTAGTTTTCAGAAATGCACAGGTTTGGTAGGTTTCCCTAGGTGGCGGCTGAGATACAGGCCAAAATCTACAGGTAGGCACTTTGCAAAAAACACCTCTGTATTCCTTCAAAAATTTGGATGTGTCCATGTTGCGCTTTGGGACGTTTCCTGTTGCAGGCACTAGGCCTACCCACACAAGTGAGGTATCATTTTTATCGGGAGACATGGGGGAACGCTGGGTGGAAGGAAATTTGTGGCTCCTCTCAGATTCCAGAACTTTCTGCCACAGAAATGTGAGGAACATGTGTTTTTTTAGCCAAATTTTGAGGTTTGCAAAGGATTCTAGGTAACAGAATCTGGTCCGAGCCACACAAGTCACCCCATCTTGGATTCCCCTAAGTCTCTAGTTTTCAGAAATACACAGGTTTGGTACGTTTCCCTAGGTGGCGGCTGAGCTACAGGCCAAAATCTACAGGTAGGCACTTTGCAAAAAACACCTCTGTTTTCCTTCAAAAATTTGGATGTGTCCATGTTGCGCTTTGGGACGTTTCCTGTCGCAGGCGCTAGGCCTACCCACACAAGTGAGGTATAATTTTTATCGGGAGACGTGGGGGAACGCTGGGTGGAAGGAAATTTGTGGCTCCTCTCAGATTCCAGAACTTTCTGCCACAGAAATGTGAGGAACAAGTGTTTTTTTAGCCAAATTTTGAGGTTTGCAAAGGATTCTGGGTAACAGAACCTGGTCCGAGCCACACAAGTCACCCAATGTTGGATTCCCCTAGGTCTCTAGTTTTCAGAAATACACAGGTTTGGTAGGTTTCCCTAGGTGGCGGCTGAGCTACAGGCCAAAACCTACAGGTAGGCACTTTGCAAAAAACACCTCTGTTTTCCTTCAAAAATTTGGATGTGTCCATGTCGTGCTTTGGGACGTTTCCTGTCGCGGGCGCTAGGCCTATCGACACAAGTGAGGTATCATTTTTATCAGGAGACGTGGGGGAACGCTGGGTGGAAGGAAATTTGTGGCTCCTCTCAGATTCCAGAACTTTCTGCCATAGAAATGTGAGGAACATGTGTTTTTTTAGCCAAATTTTGAGGTTTGCAAAGGATTCTGGGTAACAGAACCTGGTCCAAGCCACACAAGTCACCCCATCTTGGATTCCCCTAGGTCTCTAGTTTTCAGAAATGCACAGGTTTGGTAGGTTTCCCTAGGTGGCGGCTGAGCTACAGGCCAAAATCTACAGGTAGGCACTTTGCAAAAAACACCTCTGTTTTCCTTCAAAAATGTGGATGTGTCCACGTTGCGCTTTGGGGCGTTTCCTGTCGCAGGCGCTAGGCCTACCCACACAAGTAAGGTATCATTTATATCGGGAGACATGGGGGAACGCTGGGTAGAAGGAAATTTGTGGCTCCTCTCAGATTCCAGAACTTTTTGCCACAGAAACGTGAGGAACATGTGTTTTTTTAGCCAAATTTTGAGGTTTGCAAAGGATTCTGGGTAACAGAACCTGGTCCGAGCCACACAAGTCACCCCATCTTGGATTCGCCTAGGTCTCTAGTTTTCAGAAATGCACAGGTTTGGTAGGTTTACCTAGGTGGCGGCTGAGCTACAGGCCAAAATCTACAGGTAGGCACTTTGCAAAAAACACCTCTGTATTCCTTCAAAAATTTGGATGTGTCCATGTTGTGCTTTGGGACGTTTCCTGTTGCAGGCACTAGGCCTACCCACACAAGTGAGGTATCATTTTTATCGGGAGACATGGGGGAACGCTGGGTGGAAGGAAATTTGTGGCTCCTCTCAGATTCCAGAACTTTCTGCCACAGAAATGTGAGGAACATGTGTTTTTTTAGCCAAATTTTGAGGTTTGCAAAGGATTCTGGGTAACAGAACCTGGTCCGAGCCACACAAGTCACCCCATCTTGGATCCCCCTAGGTCTCTAGTTTTCAGAAATGCACAGGTTTGCTAGGTTTCCCTAGGTGGCGGCTGAGCTCCAGGCCAAAATCTACAGGTAGGCACTTTGCAAAAAACACCTCTGTTTTCCTTCAAAAATGTGGATGTGTCCACGTTGCGCTTTGGGGCGTTTCCTGTCGCGGGCGCTAGGCCTACCCACACAAGTGAGGTATCATTTTTATCGGGAGACGTGGGGGAACGCTGGGTGGAAGGAAATTTGTGGCTCCTCTCAGATTCCAGAACTTTCTGCCACAGAAATATGAGGAACATGTGTTTTTTTAGCCAAATTTTGAGGTTTGCAAAGGATTCTGGGTAACAGAACCTGGTCCGAGCCACACAAGTCACCCCATCTTGGATTCCCCTAGGTCTCTAGTTTTCAGAAATGCACAGGTTTGGTAGGTTTCCCTAGGTGGCGGCTGAGCTACAGTCCAAAATCTACAGGTAGGCACTTTGCAAAAAACACCTCTGTTTTCCTTCAAAAATTTGGATGTGTCCATGTTGCGCTTTGGGACGTTTCCTGTCGCAGGCGCTAGGCCTACCCACACAAGTGAGGTATAATTTTTATCGGGAGACGTGGGGGAACGCTGGGTGGAAGGAAATTTGTGGCTCCTCTCAGATTCCAGAACTTTCTGCCACAGAAATGTGAGGAACATGTGTTTTTTTAGCCAAATTTTGAGGTTTGCAAAGGATTCTGGGTAACAGAACCTGGTCCGAGCCACACAAGTCACCCAATGTTGGATTCCCCTAGGTCTCTAGTTTTCAGAAATGCACAGGTTTGGTAGGTTTCCCTAGGTGGCGGCTGAGCTACAGGCCAAAATCTACAGGTAGGCACTTTGCAAAAAACACCTCTGTTTTCCTTCAAAAATTTGGATGTGTCCATGTTGTGCTTTGGGACGTTTCCTGTCGCGGGCGCTAGGCCTACCGACACAAGTGAGGTATCATTTTTATCAGGAGACGTGGGGGAACGCTGGGTGGAAGGAAATTTGTGGCTCCTCTCAGATTCCAGAACTTTCTGCCATAGAAATGTGAGGAACATGTGTTTTTTTAGCCAAATTTTGAGGTTTGCAAAGGATTCTGGGTAACAGAACCTGGTCCAAGCCACACAAGTCACCCCATCTTGGATTCCCCTAGGTCTCTAGTTTTCAGAAATGCACAGGTTTGGTAGGTTTCCCTAGGTGGCGGCTGGGCTACAGGCCAAAATCTACAGGTAGGCACTTTGCAAAAAACACCTCTGTTTTCCTTCAAAAATGTGGATGTGTCCACGTTGCGCTTTGGGGCTTTTCCTGTCGCAGGCGCTAGGCCTACCCACAGAAGTGAGGTATCATTTTTATCGGGAGACGTGGGGGAACGCTGGGTGGAAGGAAATTAGTGGCTCCTCTCAGATTCCAGAACTTTCTGCCACAGAAATGTGAGGAACATGTGTTTTTTTAGCCAAATTTTGAGGTTTGCAAAGGATTCTGGGTAACAGAACCTGGTCCGAGCCACACAAGTCACCCCATATTGGATTCCCCTAAGTCTCTAGTTTTCAGAAATACACAGGTTTGGTAGGTTTCCCTAGGTGGCGGCTGAGCTACAGGCCAAAATCTACAGGTAGGCACTTTGCAAAAAACACCTCTGTTTTCCTTCAAAAATTTAGATGTGTCTATGATGCGCTTTGGGGCGTTTCCTGTCGCAGGCGCTAGGCCTACCCACACAAGTAAGGTATCATTTATATCGGGAGACATGGGGGAACGCTGGGTAGAAGGAAATGTGTGGCTCCTCTCAGATTCCAGAACTTTTTGCCACAGAAATGTGAGGAACATGTGTTTTTTTAGCCAAATTTTGAGGTTTGCAAAGGATTCTGGGTAACAGAACCTGGTCCGAGCCACACAAGTCACCCCATCTTGGATTCGCCTAGGTATCTAGTTTTCAGAAATGCACAGGTTTGGTAGGTTTCCCTAGGTGGCGGCTGAGCTACAGGCCAAAATCTACAGGTAGGCACTTTGCAAAAAACACCTCTGTATTCCTTCAAAAATGTGGATGTGTCCATGTTGTGCTTTGGGACGTTTCCTGTTGCAGGCACTAGGCCTACCCACACAAGTGAGGTATCATTTTTATCGGGAGACATGGGGGAACGCTGGGTGGAAGGAAATTTGTGGCTCCTCTCAGATTCCAGAACTTTCTGCCACAGAAATGTGAGGAACATGTGTTTTTTTAGCCAAATTTTGAGGTTTGCAAAGGATTCTGGGTAACAGAACCTGGTCCGAGCCACACAAGTCACCCCATCTTGGATCCCCCTAGGTCTCTAGTTTTCAGAAATGCACAGGTTTGCTAGGTTTCCCTAGGTGGCGGCTGAGCTCCAGGCCAAAATCTACAGGTAGGCACTTTGCAAAAAACACCTCTGTTTTCCTTCAAAAATTGGGATGTGTCCACGTTGCGCTTTGGGGCGTTTCCTGTCGCGGGCGCTAGGCCTACCCACACAAGTGAGGTATCATTTTTATCGGGAGACGTGGGGGAACGCTGGGTGGAAGGAAATTTGTGGCTCCTCTCAGATTCCAGAACTTTCTGCCACAGAAATATGAGGAACATGTGTTTTTTTAGCCAAATTTTGAGGTTTGCAAAGGATTCTGGGTAACAGAACCTGGTCCGAGCCACACAAGTCACCCCATCTTGGATTCCCCTAGGTCTCTAGTTTTCAGAAATGCACAGGTTTGGTAGGTTTCCCTAGGTGGCGGCTTAGCTACAGTCCAAAATCTACAGGTAGGCACTTTGCAAAAAACACCTCTGTTTTCCTTCAAAAATGTGGATGTGTCCATGTTGTGCTTTGGGACGTTTCCTGTCGCGGGCGCTAGGCCTACCCACACAAGTGAGGTATCATTTTTATCGGGAGACATGGGGGAACGCTGGGTGGAAGGAAATTTGTGGCTCCTCTCAGATTCCAGAACTTTCTGCCACAGAAATGTGAGCAACATGTGTTTTTTTAGCCAAATTTTGAGGTTTGCAAAGGATTCTGGGTAACAGAACCTGGTCCGAGCCACACAAGTCACCCCATCTTGGATTCCCCTAAGTCTCTAGTTTTCAGAAATACACAGGTTTGGTAGGTTTCCCTAGGTGGCGGCTGAGCTACAGGCCAAAATCTACAGGTAGGCACTTTGCAAAAAACACCTCTGTTTTCCTTCAAAAATGTGGATGTGTCCATGTTGCGCTTTGGGACGTTTCCTGTCGCAGGCGCTAGGCCTACCCACACAAGTGAGGTATAATTTTTATCGGGAGACGTGGGGGAACGCTGGGTGGAAGGAAATTTGTGGCTCCTCTCAGATTCCAGAACTTTCTGCCACAGAAATGTGAGGAACATGTGTTTTTTTAGCCACATTTTGAGGTTTGCAAAGGATTCTGGGTAACAGAACCTGGTCCGAGCCACACAAGTCACCCCATCTTGGATTCCCCTAGGTCTCTAGTTTTCAGAAATGCACAGGGTTGGTAGGTTTCCCTAGGTGGCGGCTGAGCTACAGGCCAAAATCTACAGGTAGGCACTTTGCAAAAAACACCTCTGTTTTCCTTCAAAAATTTGGATGTGTCCATGTTGCGCTTTGGGGCGTTTCCTGTCGCAGGCGCTAGGCCTACCCACACAAGTAAGGTATCATTTATATCGGGAGACATGGGGGAACGCTGGGTAGAAGGAAATTTGTGGCTCCTCTCAGATTCCAGAACGTTTTGCCACAGAAATGTGAGGAACATGTGTTTTTTTAGCCAAATTTTGAGGTTTGCAAAGGATTCTGGGTAACAGAACCTGGTCCGAGCCACACAAGTCACCCCATCTTGGATTCGCCTAGGTCTTTAGTTTTCAGAAATGCACAGGTTTGGTAGGTTTCCCTAGGTGGCGGCTGAGCTACAGGCCAAAATCTACAGGTAGGCACTTTGCAAAAAACACCTCTGTATTCCTTCAAAAATTTGGATGTGTCCATGTTGTGCTTTGGGACGTTTCCTGTTGCAGGCACTAGGCCTACCCACACAAGTGAGGTATCATTTTTATCGGGAGACATGGGGGAACGCTGGGTGGAAGGAAATTTGTGGCTCCTCTCAGATTCCAGAACTTTCTGCCACAGAAATGTGAGGAACATGTGTTTTTTTAGCCAAATTTTGAGGTTTGCAAAGGATTCTGGGTAACAGAACCTGGTCCGAGCCACACAAGTCACCCCATCTTGGATCCCCCTAGGTCTCTAGTTTTCAGAAATGCACAGGTTTGCTAGGTTTCCCTAGGTGGCGGCTGAGCTCCAGGCCAAAATCTACAGGTAGGCACTTTGCAAAAAACACCTCTGTTTTCCTTCAAAAATTTGGACGTGTCCACGTTGCGCTTTGGGGCGTTTCCTGTCGCGGGCGCTAGGCCTACCCACACAAGTGAGGTATCATTTTTATCGGGAGACGTGGGGGAACGCTGGGTGGAAGGAAATTTGTGGCTCCTCTCAGATTCCAGAACTTTCTGCCACAGAAATATGAGGAACATGTGTTTTTTTAGCCAAATTTTGAGGTTTGCAAAGGATTCTGGGTAACAGAACCTGGTCCGAGCCACACAAGTCACCCCATCTTGGGTTCCCCTAGGTCTCTAGTTTTCAGAAATGCACAGGTTTGGTAGGTTTCCCTAGGTGGCGGCTGAGCTACAGTCCAAAATCTACAGGTAGGCACTTTGCAAAAAACACCTCTGTTTCCTTCAAAAATTTGGATGTGTCCATGTTGTGCTTTGGGACGTTTCCTGTCGCGGGCGCTAGGCCTACCCACACAAGTGAGGTATCATTTTTATCGGGAGACATGGGGGAACGCTGGGTGGAAGGAAATTTGTGGCTCCTCTCAGATTCCAGAACTTTCTGCCACAGAAATGTGAGGAACATGTGTTTTTTTAGCCAAATTTTGAGGTTTGCAAAGGATTCTGGGTAACAGAACCTGGTCCGAGCCACACAAGTCACCCCATCTTGGATTCCCCTAAGTCTCTAGTTTTCAGAAATACACAGGTTTGGTAGGTTTCCCTAGGTGGCGGCTGATCTACAGGCCAAAATCTACAGGTAGGCACTTTGCAAAAAACACCTCTGATTTCCTTAAAAAATTTGGATGTGTCCATGTTGCGCTTTGGGACGTTTCCTGTCGCAGGCGCTAGGCCTACCCACACAAGTGAGGTATAATTTTTATCGGGACACGTGGGGGAACGCTGGGTGGAAGGAAATTTGTGGCTCCTCTCAGATTCCAGAACTTTCTGCCACAGAAATGTGAGGAACATGTGTTTTTTTAGCCAAATTTTGAGGTTTGCAAAGGATTCTGGGTAACAGAACCTGGTCCGAGCCACACAAGTCACCCAATGTTGGATTCCCCTAGGTCTCTAGTTTTCAGAAATGCACAGGTTTGGTAGGTTTCCCTAGGTGGCGGCTGAGCTACAGGCCAAAATCTACAGGTAGGCACTTTGCAAAAAACACCTCTGTTTTCCTTCAAAAATTTGGATGTGTCCATGTTGTGCTTTGGGACGTTTCCTGTCGCGGGCGCTAGGCCTACCGACACAAGTAAGGTATCATTTATATCGGGAGACATGGGGGAACGCTGGGTAGAAGGAAATTTGTGGCTCCTCTCAGATTCCAGAACTTTTTGCCACAGAAATGTGAGGAACATGTGTTTTTTTAGCCAAATTTTGAGGTTTGCAAAGGATTCTGGGTAACAGAACCTGGTCCGAGCCACACAAGTCACCCCATCTTGGATTCCCCTAGGTCTCTAGTTCTCAGAAATGCACAGGTTTGGTAGGTTTCCCTAGGTGGCGGCTGAGCTACAGGCCAAAATCTACAGGTAGGCACTTTGCAAAAAACACCTCTGTTTTCCTTCAAAAATGTGGATGTGTCCATGTTGCGCTTTGGGGCGATTCCTGTCGCAGGTGCTAGGCCTACCCACACAAGTAAGGTATCTTTTATATCGGGAGACATGGGGGAACGCTGGGTAGAAGGAAATTTGTGGCTCCTCTCAGATTCCAGAACTTTCTGCCACATAAGTGTGAGGAACATGTGTTTTTTTAGCCAAATTTTGAGGTTTGCAAAGGATTCTGGGTAACAGAACCTGGTCCAAGCCACACAAGTCACCCCATCTTGGATTCCCCTAGGTCTCTAGTTTTCAGAAATGCACAGGTTTGGTAGGTTTCCCTAGGTGGCGGCTGAGCTACAGGCCAAAATCTACAGGTAGGCACTTTGCAAAAAACACCTCTGTTTTCCTTCAAAAATGTGGATGTGTCCACGTTGCGCTTTGGGGCTTTTCCTGTCGCAGGCGCTAGGCCTACCCACACAAGTGAGGTATCATTTTTATCGGGAGACGTGGGGGAACGCTGGGTGGATGGAAATTTGTGGCTCCTCTCAGATTCCAGAACTTTCTGCCACAGAAATGTGAGGAACATGTGTTTTTTTAGCCAAATTTTGAGGTTTGCAAAGGATTCTGGGTAACAGAACCTGGTCCGAGCCACACAAGTCACCCCATATTGGATTCCCCTAAGTCTCTAGTTTTCAGAAATACACAGGTTTGGTAGGTTTCCCTAGGTGGCGGCTGAGCTACAGGCCAAAATCTACAGGTAGGCACTTTGCAAAAAACACCTCTGTTTTCCTTCAAAAATTTGGATGTGTCCATGTTGCGCTTTGGGGCGTTTCCTGTCGCAGGCGCTAGGCCTACCCACACAAGTAAGGTATCATTTATATCGGGAGACATGGGGGAACGCTAGGTAGAAGGAAATTTGTGGCTCCTCTCAGATTCCAGAACTTTTTGCCACAGAAATGTGAGGAACATGTGTTTTTTTAGCCAAATTTTGAGGTTTGCAAAGGATTCTGGGTAACAGAACCTGGTCCGAGCCACACAAGTCACCCCATCTTGGATTCGCCTAGGTCTCTAGTTTTCAGAAATGCACAGGTTTGGTAGGTTTCCCTAGGTGGCGGCTGAGCTACAGGCCAAAATCTTCAGGTAGGCACTTTGCAAAAAACACCTCTGTATTCCTTCAAAAATTTGGATGTGTCCATGTTGTGCTTTGGGACGTTTCCTGTTGCAGGCACTAGGCCTACCCACACAAGTGAGGTATCATTTTTATCGGGAGACATGGGGGAACGCTGGGTGGAAGGAAATTTGTGGCTCCTCTCAGATTCCAGAACTTTCTGCCACAGAAATGTGAGGAACATGTGTTTTTTTAGCCAAATTTTGAGGATTGCAAAGGATTCTGGGTAACAGAACCTGGTCCGAGCCACACAAGTCACCCCATCTTGGATCCCCCTAGGTCTCTAGTTTTCAGAAATGCACAGGTTTGCTAGGTTTCCCTAGGTGGCGGCTGAGCTCCAGGCCAAAATCTACAGGTAGGCACTTTGCAAAAAACACCTCTGTTTTCCTTCAAAAATTTGGATGTGTCCACGTTGCGCTTTGGGGCGTTTCCTGTCGCGGGCGCTAGGCCTACCCACACAAGTGAGGTATCATTTTTATCGGGAGACGTGGGGGAACGCTGGGTGGAAGGAAATTTGTGGCTCCTCTCAGATTCCAGAACTTTCTGCCACAGAAATATGAGGAACATGTGTTTTTTTAGCCAAATTTTGAGGTTTGCAAAGGATTCTGGGTAACAGAACCTGGTCCGAGCCACACAAGTCACCCCATCTTGGATTCCCCTAGGTCTCTAGTTTTCAGAAATGCACAGGTTTGGTAGGTTTCCCTAGGTGGCGGCTGAGCTACAGTCCAAAATCTACAGGTAGGCACTTTGCAAAAAACACCTCTGTTTTCCTTCAAAAATGTGGATGTGTCCATGTTGTGCTTTGGGACGTTTCCTGTCGCGGGCGCTAGGCCTACCCACACAAGTGAGGTATCATTTTTATCGGGAGACGTGGGGGAACGCTGGGTGGAAGGAAATTTGTGGCTCCTCTCAGATTCCAGAACTTTCTGCCACAGAAATGTGAGGAACATGTGTTTTTTTAGCCAAATTTTGAGGTTTGCAAAGGATCCTGGGTAACAGAACCTGGTCCGAGCCACACAAGTCACCCCATCTTGGATCCCCCTAGGTCTCTAGTTTTCAGAAATGCACAGGTTTGCTAGGTTTCCCTAGGTGGCGGCTGAGCTCCAGGCCAAAATCTACAGGTAGGCACTTTGCAAAAAACACCTCTGTTTTCCTTAAAAAATTTGGATGTGTCCACGTTGCGCTTTGGGGCGTTTCCTGTCGCGGGCGCTAGGCCTACCCACACAAGTGAGGTATCATTTTTATCGGGAGACATGGGGGAACGCTGGGTGGAAGGAAATTTGTGGCTCCTCTCAGATTCCAGAACTTTCTGCCACAGAAATGTGAGGAACATGTGTTTTTTTAGCCAAATTTTGAGGTTTGCAAAGGATTCTGGGTAACAGAACCTGGTCCGAGCCACACAAGTCACCCCATCTTGGATTCCCCTAAGTCTCTAGTTTTCAGAAATAGACAGGTTTGGTAGGTTTCCCTAGGTGGCGGCTGAGCTACAGGCCAAAATCTACAGGTAGGCACTTTGCAAAAAACACCTCTGTTTTCCTTCAAAAATTTGGATGTGTCCATGTTGCGCTTTGGGACGTTTCCTGTCGCAGGCGCTAGGCCTACCCACACAAGTGAGGTATAATTTTTATTCGGAGACGTGGGGGAACGCTGGGTGGAAGGAAATTTGTGGCTCCTCTCAGATTCCAGAACTTTCTGCCACAGAAATGTGAGGAACATGTGTTTTTTTAGCCACATTTTGAGGTTTGCAAAGGATTCTGGGTAACAGAACCTGGTCCGAGCCACACAAGTCACCCAATGTTGGATTCCCCTAGGTCTCTAGTTTTCAGAAATGCACAGGTTTGGTAGGTTTCCCTAGGTGGCGGCTGAGCTACAGGCCAAAATCTACAGGTAGGCACTTTGCAAAAAACACCTCTGTTTTCCTTCAAAAATTTGGATGTGTCCATGTTGTGCTTTGGGACGTTTCCTGTCGCGGGCGCTAGGCCTACCGACACAAGTGAGGTATCATTTTTATCAGGAGACGTGGGGGAACGCTGGGTGGAAGGAAATTTGTGGCTCCTCTCAGATTCCAGAACTTTCTGCCATAGAAATGAGAGGAACATGTGTTTTTTTAGCCAAATTTTGAGGTTTGCAAAGGATTCTGGGTAACAGAACCTGGTCCAAGCCACACAAGTCACCCCATCTTGGATTCCCCTAGGTCTCTAGTTTTCAGAAATGCACAGGTTTGGTAGGTTTCCCTAGGTGGCGGCTGAGCTACAGGCCAAAATCTACAGGTAGGCACTTTGCAAAAAACACCTCTGTTTTCCTTCAAAAATGTGGATGTGTCCACGTTGCGCTTTGGGGCTTTTCCTGTCGCAGGCGCTAGGCCTACCCACACAAGTGAGGTATCATTTTTATCGGGAGACGTGGGGGAAAGCGGGGTGGAAGGAAATTTGTGGCTCCTCTCAGATTCCAGAACTTTCTGCCACAGAAATGTGAGGAACATGTGTTTTTTTAGCCAAATTTTGAGGTTTGCAAAGGATTCTGGGTAACAGAACCAGGTCCGAGCCACAGAAGTCACCCCATATTGGATTCCCCTAAGTCTCTAGTTTTCAGAAATACACAGGTTTGGTAGGTTTCCCTAGGTGGCGGCTGAGCTACAGGCCAAAATCTACAGGTAGGCACTTTGCAAAAAACACCTCTGTTTTCCTTCAAAAATTTGGATGTGTCCATGTTGCGCTTTGGGGCGTTTCCTGTCGCAGGCGCTAGGCCTACCCACACAAGTAAGGTATCATTTATATCGGGAGACATGGGGGAACGCTGGGTAGAAGGACATTTGTGGCTCCTCTCAGATTCCAGAACTTTTTGCCACAGAAATGTGAGGAAAATGTGTTTTTTTAGCCAAATTTTGAGGTTTGCAAAGGATTCTGGGTAACAGAACCTGGTCCGAGCCACACAAGTCACCCCATCTTGGATTCGCCTAGGTCTCTAGTTTTCAGAAATGCACAGGTTTGGTAGGTTTCCCTAGGTGGGGGCTGAGCTACAGGCCAAAATCTACAGGTAGGCACTTTGCAAAAAACACCTCTGTATTCCTTCAAAAATTTGGATGTGTCCATGTTGTGCTTTGGGACGTTTCCTGTTGCAGGCACTAGGCCTACCCACACAAGTGAGGTATCATTTTTATCGGGAGACATGGGGGAACGCTGGGTGGAAGGAAATTTGTGGCTCCTCTCAGATTCCAGAACTTTCTGCCACAGAAATGTGAGGAACATGTGTTTTTTTAGCCAAATTTTGAGGTTTGCAAAGGATTCTGGGTAACAGAACCTGGTCCGAGCCACACAAGTCACCCCATCTTGGATCCCCCTAGGTCTCTAGTTTTCAGAAATGCACAGGTTTGGTAGGTTTCCCTAGGTGGCGGCTGAGCTACAGGCCAAAATCTACAGGTAGGCACTTTGCAAAAAACACCTCTGTTTTCCTTCAAAAATTTGGATGTGTCCACGTTGCGCTTTGGGGCGTTTCCTGTCGCGGGCGCTAGGCCTACCCACACAAGTGAGGTATCATTTTTATCGGGAGACGTGGGGAAACGCTGGGTGGAAGGAAATTTGTGGCTCCTCTCAGATTCCAGAACTTTCTGCCACAGAAATATGAGGAACATGTGTTTTTTTAGCCAAATTTTGAGGTTTGCAAAGGATTCTGGGTAACAGAACCTGGTCCGAGCCACACAAGTCACCCCATCTTGGATTCCCCTAGGTCTCTAGTTTTCAGAAATACACAGGTTTGGTAGGTTTCCCTAGGTGGCGGCTGAGCTACAGGCCAAAATCTACAGGTAGGCACTTTGCAAAAAACACCTCTGTTTTCCTTCAAAAATTTGGATGTGTCCATGTTGTGCTTTGGGACGTTTCCTGTCGCCGGCGCTAGGCCTACCCACACAAGTGAGGTATCATTTTTATCGGGAGACATGGGGGAACGCTGGGTGGAAGGAAATTTGTGGCTCCTCTCAGATTCCAGAACTTTCTGCCACAGAAATGTGAGGAAAATGTGTTTTTTTAGCCAAATTTTGAGGTTTGCAAAGGATTCTGGGTAACAGAACCTGGTCCGAGCCACACAAGTCACCCCATCTTGGATTCCCCTAGGTCTCTAGTATTCAGAAATGCACAGGTTTGGTAGGTTTCCCTAGGTGGCGGCTGAGATACAGGCCAAAATCTACAGGTAGGCACTTTGCAAAAAACACCTCTGTATTCCTTCAAAAATTTGGATGTGTCCATGTTGCGCTTTGGGGCGTTTCCTGTCGCAGGCGCTAGGCCTACCCACACAATTAAGGTATCATTTATATCGGGAGACATGGGGGAACGCTGGGTAGAAGGAAATTTGTGGCTCCTCTCAGATTCCAGAACTTTTTGCCACAGAAATGTGAGGAACATGTGTTTTTTTAGCCAAATTTTGAGGTTTGCAAAGGATTCTGGGTAACAGAACCTGGTCCGAGCCACACAAGTCACCCCATCTTGGATTCCCCTATGTCTCTAGTTTTCAGAAATACACAGGTTTGGTAGGTTTCCATAGGTGGCGGCTGAGCTACAGGCCAAAATCTACAGGTAGGCACTTTGCAAAAAACACCTCTGTTTTCCTTCAAAAATTTGGATGTGTCCATGTTGTGCTTTGGGACGTTTCCTGTCGCGGGCGCTAGGCCTACCCACACAAGTGAGGTATCATTTTTATCGGGAGACATGGGGGAACGCTGGGTGGAAGGAAATTTGTGGCTCCTCTCAGATTCCAGAACTTTCTGCCACAGAAATGTGAGGAAAATGCGTTTTTTTAGCCAAATTTTGAGGTTTGCAAAGGATTCTGGGTAACAGAACCTGGTCCGAGCCACACAAGTCACCCCATCTTGGATTCGCCTAGGTCTCTAGTTTTCAGAAATGCACAGGTTTGGTAGGTTTCCCTAGGTGGCGGCTGAGCTACAGGCCAAAATCTACAGGTAGGCACTTTGCAAAAAACACCTCTGTATTCCTTCAAAAATTTGGATGTGTCCATGTTGTGCTTTGGGACGTTTCCTGTTGCAGGCACTAGGCCTACCCACACAAGTGAGGTATCATTTTTATCGGGAGACGTGGGGGAACGCTGGGTGGAAGGAAATTTGTGGCTCCTCTCAGATTGCAGAACTTTCTGCCACAGAAATGTGAGGAACATGTGTTTTTTTAGCCAAATTTTGAGGTTTGCAAAGGATTCTGGGTAACAGAACCTGGTTGGAGCCACACAAGTCACCCCATCTTGGATTCCACTAGGTCTCTAGTTTTCAGAAATACAGAGGTTTGGTAGGTTTCCCTAGGTGGCGGATGAGCTACAGGCCAAAATCTACAGGTTGGCACTTTGCAAAAAACACCTCTGTTTTCCTTCAAAAATTTGGATGTGTCCATGTTGTGCTTTGGGGACGTTTCCTGTCGCGGGCGCTAGGCCTACCCACACAAGTAAGGTATCTTTTATATCGGGATACATGGGGGAACGCTGGGTAGAAGGAAATTTGTGGCTCCTCTCAGATTCCAGAACTTTCTGCCACAGAAGTGTGAGGAACATGTGTTTTTTTAGCCAACTTTTTAGGTTTGCAAAGGATTCTGGGTAACAGAACCTGGTCCGAGCCACACAAGTCACCCCATCTTGGATCCCCCTAGGTCTCTAGTTTTCAGAAATGCACAGGTTTGGTAGGTTTCCCTAGGTGGCGGCTGAGCTACAGGCCAAAATCTACAGGTAGGCACTTTGCAAAAAACACCTCTGTTTTCCTTCAAAAATTTGGATGTGTCCACGTTGCGCTTTGGGGCGTTTCCTGTCGGGGGCGCTAGGCCTACCCACACAAGTGAGGTATAATTTTTATCGGGAGACGTGGGGGAACGCTGGGTGGAAGGAAATTTGTGGCTCCTCTCAGATTCCAGAACTTTCTGCCACAGAAATGTGAGGAACATGTGTTTTTTTAGCCAAATTTTGAGGTTTGCAAAGGATTCTGGGTAACAGAACCTGGTCCGAGCCACACAAGTCACCCCATCTTGGATTCCCCTAGGTCTCTAGTTTTCAGAAATGCACAGGGTTGGTAGGTTTCCCTAGGTGGCGGCTGAGCTACAGGCCAAAATCTACAGGTAGGCACTTTGCAAAAAACACCTCTGTTTTCCTTCAAAAATTTGGATGTGTCCATGTTGCGCTTTGGGGCGTTTCCTGTCGCAGGCGCTAGGCCTACCCACACAAGTAAGGTATCATTTATATCGGGAGACATGGGGGAACGCTGGGTAGAAGGAAATTTGTGGCTCCTCTCAGATTCCAGAACTTTTTGCCACAGAAATGTGAGGAACATGTGTTTTTTTAGCCAAATTTTCAGGTTTGCAAAGGATTCTGGGTAACAGAACCTAGTCCGAGCCACACAAGTCACCCCATCTTGGATTCGCCTAGGTCTCTAGTTTTCAGAAATGCACAGGTTTGGTAGGTTTCCCTAGGTGGCGGCTGAGCTACAGGCCAAAATCTACATGTAGGCACTTTGCAAAAAACACCTCTGTATTCCTTCAAAAATGTGGATGTGTCCATGTTGTGCTTTGGGACGTTTCCTGTTGCAGGCACTAGGCCTACCCACACAAGTGAGGTATCATTTTTATCGGGAGACATGGGGGAACGCTGGGTGGAAGGAAATTTGTGGCTCCTCTCAGATTCCAGAACTTTCTGCCACAGAAATGTGAGGAACATGTGTTTTTTTAGCCAAATTTTGAGGTTTGCAAAGGATTCTAGGTAACAGAACCTGGTCCGAGCCACACAAGTCACCCCATCTTGGATTCCCCTAAGTCTCTAGTTTTCAGAAATACACAGGTTTGGTACGTTTCCCTAGGTGGCGGCTGAGCTACAGGCCAAAATCTACAGGTAGGCACTTTGCAAAAAACACCTCTGTTTTCCATCAAAAATTTGGATGTGTCCATGTTGCGCTTTGGGACGTTTCCTGTCGCAGGCGCTAGGCCTACCCACACAAGTGAGGTATAATTTTTATCGGGAGACGTGGGGGAACGCTGGGTGGAAGGAAATTTGTGGCTCCTCTCAGATTCCAGAACTTTCTGCCACAGAAATGCGAGGAACAAGTGTTTTTTTAGCCAAATTTTGAGGTTTGCAAAGGATTCTGGGTAACAGAACCTGGTCCGAGCCACACAAGTCACCCAATGTTGGATTCCCCTAGGTCTCTAGTTTTCAGAAATACACAGGTTTGGTAGGTTTCCCTAGGTGGCGGCTGAGCTACAGGCCAAAATCTACAGGTAGGCACTTTGCAAAAAACACCTCTGTTTTCCTTCAAAAATTTGGATGTGTCCATGTCGTGCTTTGGGACGTTTCCTGTCGCGGGCGCTAGGCCTATCGACACAAGTGAGGTATCATTTTTATCAGGAGACGTGGGGGAACGCTGGGTGGAAGGAAATTTGTGGCTCCTCTCAGATTCCAGAACTTTCTGCCATAGAAATGTGAGGAACATGTGTTTTTTTAGCCAAATTTTGAGGTTTGCAAAGGATTCTGGGTAACAGAACCTGGTCCAAGCCACACAAGTCACCCCATCTTGGATTCCCCTAGGTCTCTAGTTTTCAGAAATGCACAGGTTTGGTAGGTTTCCCTAGGTGGCGGCTGAGCTACAGGCCAAAATCTACAGGTAGGCACTTTGCAAAAAACACCTCTGTTTTCCTTAAAAAATGTGGATGTGTCCACGTTGCGCTTTGGGGCGTTTCCTGTCGCAGGCGCTAGGCCTACCCACACAAGTAAGGTATCATTTATATCGGGAGACATGGGGGAACGCTGGGTAGAAGGAAATTTGTGGCTCCTCTCAGATTCCAGAACTTTTTGCCACAGAAATGTGAGGAACATGTGTTTTTTTAGCCAAATTTTGAGGTTTGCAAAGGATTCTGGGTAACAGAACCTGGTCCGAGCCACACAAGTCACCCCATCTTGGATTCGCCTAGGTCTCTAGTTTTCAGAAATGCACAGGTTTGGTAGGTTTCCCTAGGTGGCGGCTGAGCTACAGGCCAAAATCTACAGGTAGGCACTTTGCAAAAAACACCTCTGTATTCCTTCAAAAATTTGGATGTGTCCATGTTGTGCTTTGGGACGTTTCCTGTTGCAGGCACTAGGCCTACCCACACAAGTGAGGTATCATTTTTATCGGGAGACATGGGGGAACGCTGGGTGGAAGGAAATTTGTGGCTCCTCTCAGATTCCAGAACTTTCTGCCACAGAAATGTGAGGAACATGTGTTTTTTTAGCCAAATTTTGAGGTTTGCAAAGGATTCTGGGTAACAGAACCTGGTCCGAGCCACACAAGTCACCCCATCTTGGATCCCCCTAGGTCTCTAGTTTTCAGAAATGCACAGGTTTGCTAGGTTTCCCTAGGTGGCGGCTGAGCTCCAGGCCAAAATCTACAGGTAGGCACTTTGCAAAAAACACCTCTGTTTTCCTTCAAAAATGTGGATGTGTCCACGTTGCGCTTTGGGGCGTTTCCTGTCGCGGGCGCTAGGCCTACCCACACAAGTGAGGTATCATTTTTATCGGGAGACGTGGGGGAACGCTGGGTGGAAGGAAATTTGTGGCTGCTCTCAGATTCCAGAACTTTCTGCCACAGAAATATGAGGAACATGTGTTTTTTTAGCCAAATTTTGAGGTTTGCAAAGGATTCTGGGTAACAGAACCTGGTCCGAGCCACACAAGTCACCCCATCTTGGATTCCCCTAGGTCTCTAGTTTTCAGAAATGCACAGGTTTGGTAGGTTTCCCTAGGTGGCGGCTGAGCTACAGTCCAAAATCTACAGGTAGGCACTTTGCAAAAAACACCTCTGTTTTCCTTCAAAAATTTGGATGTGTCCATGTTGCGCTTTGGGACGTTTCCTGTCGCAGGCGCTAGGCCTACCCACACAAGTGAGGTATAATTTTTATCGGGAGACGTGGGGGAATGCTGGGTGGAAGGAAATTTCTGGCTCCTCTCAGATTCCAGAACTTTCTGCCACAGAAATGTGAGGAACATGTGTTTTTTTAGCCAAATTTTGAGGTTTGCAAAGGATTCTGGGTAACAGAACCTGGTCCGAGCCACACAAGTCACCCAATGTTGGATTCCCCTAGGTCTCTAGTTTTCAGAAATGCACAGGTTTGGTAGGTTTCCCTAGGTGGCGGCTGAGCTACAGGCCAAAATCTACAGGTAGGCACTTTGCAAAAAACACCTCTGTTTTCCTTCAAAAATTTGGATGTGTCCATGTTGTGCTTTGGGACGTTTCCTGTTGCAGGCACTAGGCCTACCCACACAAGTGAGGTATCATTTTTATCGGGAGACATGGGGGAACGCTGGGTGGAAGGAAATTTGTGGCTCCTCTCAGATTCCAGAACTTTCTGCCACAGAAATGTGAGGAACATGTGTTTTTTTAGCCAAATTTTGAGGTTTGCAAAGGATTCTGGGTAACAGAACCTGGTCCGAGCCACACAAGTCACCCCATCTTGGATCCCCCCTAGGTCTCTAGTTTTCAGAAATGCACAGGTTTGCTAGGTTTCCCTAGGTGGCGGCTGAGCTCCAGGCCAAAATCTACAGGTAGGCACTTTGCAAAAAACACTTCTGTTTTCCTTCAAAAATGTGGATGTGTCCACGTTGCGCTTTGGGGCGTTTCCTGTCGCGGGCGCTAGGCCTACCCACACAAGTGAGGTATCATTTTTATCGGGAGACGTGGGGGAACGCTGGGTGGAAGGAAATTTGTGGCTCCTCTCAGATTCCAGAACTTTCTGCCACAGAAATATGAGGAACATGTGTTTTTTTAGCCAAATTTTGAGGTTTGCAAAGGATTCTGGGTAACAGAACCTGGTCCGAGCCACACAAGTCACCCCATCTTGGATTCCCCTAGGTCTCTAGTTTTCAGAAATGCACAGGTTTGGTAGGTTTCCCTAGGTGGCGGCTGAGCTACAGTCCAAAATCTACAGGTAGGCACTTTGCAAAAAACACCTCTGTTTTCCTTCAAAAATTTGGATGTGTCCATGTTGCGCTTTGGGACGTTTCCTGTCGCAGGCGCTAGGCCTACCCACACAAGTGAGGTATAATTTTTATCGGGAGACGTGGGGGAATGCTGGGTGGAAGGAAATTTGTGGCTCCTCTCAGATTCCAGAACTTTCTGCCACAGAAATGTGAGGAACATGTGTTTTTTTAGCCAAATTTTGAGGTTTGCAAAGGATTCTGGGTAACAGAACCTGGTCCGAGCCACACAAGTCACCCAATGTTGGATTCCCCTAGGTCTCTAGTTTTCAGAAATGCACAGGTTTGGTAGGTTTCCCTAGGTGGCGGCTGAGCTACAGGCCAAAATCTACAGGTAGGCACTTTGCAAAAAACACCTCTGTTTTCCTTCAAAAATTTGGATGTGTCCATGTTGTGCTTTGGGACGTTTCCTGTCGCGGGCGCTAGGCCTACCGACACAAGTGAGGTATCATTTTTATCAGGAGACGTGGGGGAACGCTGGGTGGAAGGAAATTTGTGGCTCCTCTCAGATTCCAGAACTTTCTGCCATAGAAATGTGAGGAACATGTGTTTTTTTAGCCAAATTTTGAGGTTTGCAAAGGATTCTGGGTAACAGAACCTGGTCCAAGCCACACAAGTCACCCCATCTTGGATTCCCCTAGGTCTCTAGTTTT